>NW_024609882.1:93819979-94419979 GCF_016920785.2 Ixodes scapularis
GTACAACTGCGTGCCACCCGCAAACCAACGGGCTGACGGAGCGACTCAACAAGACAATCGCCGGCATGATCTCCATGTACTTCGACGTGGAGCACAAGACGTGGGACGAGGTGTTACCCTACGTCACGTTCGCGTACAATACGGCGGTTCAAGAAACAACTACATGAGCCAGCTAACAGTGAGAGCGACGACGCCCACGTAGTTCCTCAACAGGCCAAAGAAGTCCGCCAGCTCGCCCGACTCCTGATTAAAGACCAGCAATGCGTCGACGGAGGCCGCTACAACCTTTGTCGCAGGGACGTCCACTTCCAGCCCGCAGAGAGGGTGTGGGCGTGGACGTCCATCCGTTGCCGCGGCCTCAGTGAGAAATCGCTGAAACGATACTGTGGACCGTACAAGGTACTTCGTCGCCTCGGGGAGCTGAGCTACAAGGTGATACCCGACGGACGAACATCATTACGCCGCCCACCACGACCTGAAGTTGTCCACGTCATTTGTCTGAAGCTGTACTACGGTCGATAGGACTCTCGACCTTATGTGGGCCAAAAGACTCCTTAGTTCGCCGGTTTTTTTATGTGCCTTGTTTTGTTTTGCGTTGCATCGGGGTGACGCAATTTTTAAAGAGGGGAGTAATGCCGCGAGCGCAGGTTGCCAAGCAGGCGGCGCGCTCATGGCCCTAACGGTTTTTGCGCGTTCCTTCCGCGCAGAAAACCAGGGTTCGATTCCTGGAGGCGAAGACGCACTTTTGATGATTCTAACGTAATGTTCTTGTAAATTCGAGAACCGCGTTGCTGATTCGAGGTTAGAATACTCGACACGACCAACCTTCTACGCCTATTGTTACAAAAGCCCGCGCGTGTACAAAAGGGGCTCTGCGTGGCAAGCCGGAGTCAGTTTCGCCGCAGCGTTCGACTGTGCTGTCAGGCCGACTTTGACGCCCACGACGCTCTGCTTTGTTCTTTTCCCCTGTTATTTTTGGGCACAACCTCGCCGCAATAAACGTTTAGTTTCATCAGTTATGATCGCCTTATCACTCTTCACTCGTTACAATATACACGAGCAACTTATCCAGCTAGAGTAACGAGGCAAAATTACCGAAAACACTTTACGGGGACTAACTGCTAAACACGCCCGCTTCTATATGTTACCTAAAATTCACAAAAAAGGGAATCCCGGCCACCCCATTATATCGGGCTAAGGAACACTCACCAAGATGATGAGGATGAATATCAGCTCACCGAGCTGATATCCAGCCGTGCCAGATAGTTATCTTCGAAAACTGATGTGAGTGTGTGACGTACAATGTTCATGCAAATTGTGAATGTGTGTGTCTCTTGTGGCAGAAATGGTACAGTGCGAGTGCCAAGTGCGCTCATGCGTGCAATTTGTCTGAATCATATGACGTGATCAGTTATAGCAGCTTTTGTGTTTATATTGAGTGTTTTTTCACCTGCGTGTTCCCCTTCCTTTTGGGCCATTTCTCGCGTGCAGCATATATAAATAAAAAAACAAAACAAACGTCGTCTGACACATTCCGTTTACCTCCCCAAGGTACATTCGTGACACGACTCACTTCCTCAAACAAATTTTTAAAATTAAAATACGCAAGGACGCTTCTCTAGGGACAATGGATGTAACTGTTCTGTACTCCGATATTCCACATTAAGACGGCATAGAGGCGCTTGTGAGGGCATATGAAGCCCTCAGGAAGGATGACTTCTCGGAGTGCCACGTTCTGGCTACGATTTCGAGACTGGTCCTTGAGCTAAATAGCTTTGAATCGCCCAGCAAAGTTTTCCTTCAAAAGGGAGATACCTCAATGGGCTCAAAACTGGCCCCGAACTTTGCAATTATATTTATGGGCGGCCTAAACTCGACTTTTCTCGCGTCCTGCCCGCTCGAACCGATGTTCTACAGAAGGTCTACTGATGACGTGTTTTTTTTTATCTGGTCATCCGCAGAAAATTAGCTTTTCAAGTTTATTACGGATTTTTAAACGACGCACCCTTCCATTCGGTTCAAACAGTTACTCGGAAATTGAATTTTTGTTTTACGTTAGTGCAATAATTAAGGTCACAACTCTGGTACGTCAACTGTATCGAAAGCTCCTGAAGAGCCATAAGTATTTGCGCTTCGACCGTTGTCATCCTCGACCAGAACCAGTATTCCGTACAGCCAGGTTCACATGATTAAGCGTGTATGGTAAAATAACGATGATTTTGACTAATATTTACGCAAGGTTTTAAAAGAACAGAAGTACCCAGAAAAGAAATAATAAATGATACAAAAAAATAAGGCGGGCGGCCTTGAGTGCGGCCTTTTGTTAGGCTACAGCGTTCCCAGGCGGAAACAAGCCGGCAGGTCACCTTCGTGCTGACCTTCACCAACAAGTCTACGATGGTCACCGCCATATTAAGGAAAGAGTTTGATATTTTACAACAAAGTGAACGCCTCGAAAAACATTTTACTACCCTCCCACGTGTGGTGTACAGACGCTCGAGGCAACATTAAGGGCTCTATTAGGAACTCCATCTCGTTGCTGGCCCTCCCGCGGCGGGAACCGGAAGCGCTCTAGGGAGGGTGCCCCGATTCTCCTGCTCAGTGGGCCCGGCGAAAGTTTCCGCGATCATGGCTAGCGAAATGTCATTTCCGAATGCAAAACAACACTCTTCCCAGTCCCAACGTAGTGCGGCAGGCGGTATGAAATTGTACCTTATTAGAGAGTTTTAGTACTGCGAACAAAAAGAAAGCGCTGCGCGTTTGCGTAAGAGGTGCGTGCTCCATTCTGTGCATGGGCGTCATCGCCATGGGGCAATCCAAGACCGCGATTCAGGGCTAGGCGCACGAGCAGTGTGGAACACGCAACGCTTTCACAAACACACAGCGCTCGCGTTCGCTCGTATACGCAACACTAAAGCTCACTGCTCTTTCACCGGCTCCAAAGCCAACGAAACGCGCTTGAGTGAGCAGACGTGGAAGCAAGGAGACTGTGGTCTCCTTGCTCCTTGCAGTGGTGTCTCTTCATGAACTGCCCTTCGTGAGCGCGTGAGCGTAAAGCTAGCGCGCGCGTCTTTTTCTCTTTTCTTGTGCCGAGACTGGACTCGCTTGACGGTGCGTCCAGTCCCTACAAGACGTTCCTTAGAGCCGGAAAGGCTGAGATCGGGAAAGAAACGGCGCGCATAAAATGAAAGTGACAAAATGGTATCAAAAGATTAATATTTAAAATGATTTTTTTTTTGTTTGTTTGTTGTTGTTATTGTTTTTTTGGGGGGGGAGGGTATTTGGTCTTGAAAAATATTGGCGGCGACTGCGGAAGTTTTGCCGGTTGTCAAAAGCCGCGACTTTTTTAGCACCGTATGCTTGACCCACAATTAATGCAATTTTACATGAATATCGGGAATGAGCTAGAATGTTTCCATTGATTGTAGACTATTTTATTTTATAACCCGGTATTTAAAAATGCTCCAATTGGTACCAGTGATAATAATTAGCACACTTTTGATTGTCATACTTGTTCGCGCGTTTGAAATTAGATCATAAGCAACAAATTATATTACTGCTTGGAAAATTACGTATTCAAATATTTTGATTGTCATATTATTATTAATACACATCGCGGAGTAGTAGTAAACATGTACGGATTCGGCCACCTCTCCCCCAGCGCCCAGGAGGGCGGAGCCAAACCCGATCCGACCAATCTCAGCGCAGCAGGGAGGGGCCAACCCCAATCCGACCAATCACAGAGCAGTGGGGCGGGGCCCTTTCCCTCTCTCCCATCCCAGTGACCAATGTCATCGATGGCCCCGCCCACAGGGAATTAGCCAGTGACCAATCGGAGCTAATCGAGGTCCCGCCCTCTAGTGTAAGGTGTAAGGTCACGTACGCGGCACGTGCCGTGTACGCAATTACCAGGTGTTAACAGCCGATGTTATCAGTCACGTACGCGGCGCGTGTCAGAAGCGTGGGAGACACGTACAGAGATGTCGTCACCACCACGTGATTTTCCCCGGGTTCGAGTTGCGTCTTACAGAGGGCGCTCACATGATGTCACACAGGGTTCGAGTTGCGTGCGACAGAGGGCGCTCACGTGATTTTACATAGGGTTCGAGTTGCATCCGACAGAAGGCGCTCACGTGATGTCACTTGACGGTCACGTGATATTACTTGAATCGCTGCGCGGTAAACGACTTTTATTCGCTAAAAAAGGCTCTGCGGCGGCTGGGAACCAACCTCGCTACCTTGTGCACAGTAGCCCGACACTCTACCCCCTACGCTAGAAGCACATTGCTTCCCAAAGCGGTTTGCTCGTCCTAGTTGTCCGTGTGTGTGTGCGCAAATGAGATCACGTGTTTTCCTGATACCTGACTTTTGCGACACGGTTAAAAACCAGGATACGTCATTGTCGCAGGTCATGTGACGATGGTCGTGTAATATTGTTTGCATCGCTGGGCGCTAGCGTTGCTCGTCTTCTTATCACGTGATTTCGCGCGATTCAAACGGTGCTTGCGGACTCGTAGCCTCATGGCGCCCCCTTAGCTGATGCATTTGGGGTCTTCGACCTGCTAATTTTGGGCATCATGTGACGGTCCTATATAGCAGCAGCTGGGTGCCGCTAAATGGGGGGGGGGGGGGGGTTGAGGTGACGGTAAAAGTTTGGAGCTCGCGGATCGTTATATATATCGATCCAGCGTAAAGCTTTAAAGTAGCCCTGGTAAAATATGGGGCCAGCTCGTAAAACTTTGCAAAGAAACCCAGCGAATCTTGGGAATAGGCGCCATCTAGTATTCAAATAGTGAAGTGGTCGTCGTCAAAATGTGGTGCCATCTGGTGGTAAAAGCTTCGACCCGCTATAAACTTTGGACGTCCTGTGACGGTCCAATTAGCATGAGCTAGGTGCCGCTAAATTGGGGGTGAGGTGACGGTAAAACTTTGTAACTGGCGGACCGTATTAAGTTTTGGCCCAGCGTAAAGCTTTGAAGTGGACCTGTTGGGGACAAAGTCTTGAAACTGACAGACCGTGCTGCTGGACCTAGTGATTTGTTCTGAATAGACACCATCTAGCGTTAGAACTTTGCAGCGCTCATCGTTCAAATTGCTGACATCTGGTGGTAAAAGCTTCGACCCGCTAAATTTGGGCGTCATCTGAAGATTCCTTTAGCACCAGCTGGGTGCCGCTAAAGTTTTAGCTGGGGTCACGGTAAAACTTTGAACTTCACTGGCTGTGCTACATCTTCGCCCCAGCGTAAAGCATTCAAGTGGCCCTGCTAAATATTGGGTTTCAGCGTAAACTTTCAAAAGCTCACAGACCATGCTGGAACCAATGAATTTTGGGATAGGAGTCATCTAGAGTTAGACATTTGAGGCGCTCATCATTAAAATTGCTCACCTCTGGTGGTAGAAGCTTCGACCCGGTAAATTAGGGCGTTACGTGATGGGTCCTTAGCACATGTGGCAAGCTGTATCCATCTAATTTTGAGGGGTGACGGTAAAATGTTGAAGCTCACGGACCATGCTAATTTTAGACCCAGCGTAAAGTTTTAAAGTAGCACTGCCATATTTTGGGGGCTAGCGGCGTGGGTGTGACCTTGCGACATCTTTTTCGGAAAAGATAAATTGCTCGTATTTCTAAGGTGTGCTCATCCGTATTTTCACGCTCGCGCAAGTCCGGGCTTTTTGCGGGAAAGTTTCCAATTCCGTTTGTACATGGTGAACGTTAGCAATATCGCGCGACATCTCTCGATAATTTTAGCGGCAGCTTGGTAGATGACGTTAACACTCTCTCTCGCGCGCGTAACATCTCTCGCTAATTTTAGCGTCATCTGTCTGCTGAACGGAGCAGTGTTGAAATGGAACGGAGCGTGGTCGCAACCATACGCGCTAAAGAAGAGACTGATATGGTGTTTCAGCTTTTTTTTATGCTCGTTCGCTCTTAGAACACACTTATAAATTTAGATACGGCGTTTAAATTCAATCTACGCAACAAAGACATCATTGGAAATACTTTACACAAAAAATGTTTACAAAAGAAGCAGTTTCAAGACAAATCCGAGGCAAAAAAGGTTTGAAACGGCGTCTCACGAGCAACGCGCGATACAGTCCAAAATATTTACGAGGTCAGGATCTTCGACGAGGAGAAAGATCGCTCGCTTCCGTACACTATCGGATAATACAGAAAAAAAAAATGTACAACAATACAAGATGTTTCAAGACATGCCGACGGCGAAACGTTTGGGAAATGACATCTCGCGAGCAACGCGGTATACAGCCTAAAAAAATATTTACAAAGTCCGGGCGTGCGATGAGGATATGAAGATCGCTTGGTTCCGGAAACGCTCTTTTGGCAGGCGTAGTTTTTCGGGGGATCCTCTCCAGCCTGGACCGACAGATGGCATACCGAAAGCTGTAAAGAAAATCCGATAGGGCGTGCAAGTTGATCGGCTTTTCTTTTACCCACCGAACGCATTGACATTTTTCCGCCCTTTTTCCAACCAATGTCGGCGAACGCGTTTCTGCCAAGTCATCCTTTAGGTACAACAGCATAACGTTCTACACGGATTTTTCACCGATGAGAAGATGACACGAAGTATCAGCTGTCATTCGCTGTCCACATAGTCATCCTCCACACCACTATCGTCATCTGAAAAAAGAAAAAGAAAAGTGGATGAAGCTATCAAGCTGTACACACGTGACTCACCAGTTCGCACTGGCAGCAGGTGCTCAGCCGCTATCAGAAGATCTCGCACAAATTCGCGCACCTGCTGCGTCGCCTCGGCCGCCCCGGCAGCCCCGCGGGATTCACTTCACCCAGCCCAAAGCTGTAGAGTCCGGAAGCGGGCCGTCAATTGTTGTTCAGGGTCAGAGGGTGAAAATATGATAGAAGCATCCCACAAGTTCAGATATGCCCACCGAAGGCGACCGCAAGGATCGCCGACATTTGCATCGCCAAGTATGCGAATAGAGGTGGTTGTATATCTCTCCCGGGATCAACGTCTTCCTCGTCCCAGTTTTCTCCTTCACCCGAGCCGTAGTCGTGGAGGAGTTGCGGATTGACCAACGCAATGATCTCCCCCAAAGACCGAGGGTTTCTTTGCGGAAAACGCTCGATGAAGTGAGAACGTACAACATCAAAGGCTCGCTGTCCCTCCTCTGCCATCTTTAAAACGACGGGGTAGTTATCGGGCTGCCTTTGGGTAGTGCGACAGCGAGTCAGTTTCTACCCCTATCTTATACAAAACCTTTTCCTCATGCGCAACTATATTTAACTTCAGATATGCGTGCGTACAGCGCGCAAATTAATCTTTGTTAGCCCGCGGTTTTAAACGGAGTTATGAAATGTGCACAAACAAATTTGTTTTTCGACGTCCTTCTTGGAAGTACATGCAAATCATATCGAGATAGTTAACGCTGCATGAAGGTGGTTAACGTCAATACTTCAGCTTGGGCGAGTTGGTTAAACATGCTAATACTTCGCAGCGCACAACAGACAACACACCATCAAAACAGATACACACAAAGAAACAACACTCACGCAGCGCTGACTGTCAACTCTCGGATATATTAATCTTCGTTTTTATCTTTCACCCTTACGCACTAAAAAGAAATAAATGTTAACCAAGGAAGAACAGCGAAAGAAAAATAAAAAGAAAGGGGAAAGATTAATATAGGAAAGAAAGATGGAAAGAAATGGAAGAAAATAAGATCTAGTCCTACTACAGTAAAATTACTGAGGAGGTTTTCCTAAATAATATAACTCTTTTCTTGATAAGCTAATCGACGGGGTACTAACGCATACTCCGTCTAGCAGGTCTATGCTCGCGGCTTCGATGATTTCTCGAGTTAGTTTGTTGTTGCTTCGTCCCAGTACTGTGCAATTGCCCAGAAGGGGGGAACATCCGCAATCTCTACAATGAATGCCCAGATGGCCTGAGTTAGCGTTAATGGCGTTGCAGTTATGTTCCCGGAGCCTGTCATTGAGACAGCGCCCCGTCTGCCCAACGTAACGCATCCCGCACGTAAGAGGGAACGAATATATCACTCCCTCTGCACAGGAAACGAACTTGGTCTTGTGATTTTTCGTGCAGCACTCTGTTCGAATAGGCGGCCCATTCACCCGCTTGCACAGGCTGGAAAGTCTCTGCGGAGCTGAGAAAACCACGTCGACGTTGACTCTGCTAGCTACTTTTTTAAGCTTGTGTGACATGTTGTGAATATAGGGCACTATAACAGGCCTTGTAGTGCGTTCTCTTTTTCGGTAGTTAGAAGCTTCGGCTTGCTTGACCTCCTTAAGTAGGCATTCAGAGACTGAAATTAATATCGACAAAGGGTATCCTGCTGAAACCAAGCGAGTTGTTTGCGTTTTGAAGCTCATATCGGTCATGTGCACGCAGGATTTCTTGAGGGAGTTTTTTAGGCAAAGTTTTGCAATGCCTCGTTTAACAAGTTTCGAGTGTGCGGAACTATGATGAAGTAGTGGCTTTTTTGCCCTCGGTTCATAAGACCAGCAGATGTGACAGTTTTTAAGGAACAATCGAAGGTCTAAGAATCTTATGGAATGCTCAACCGGAAGTTCGTGGGTAAGTTTTAACGGATCAAGGTGTTTCTGGAAGGTAGAAAGAACATCGGCCACCAAGGTGGGGAAGGTGCGACTGTTACTGTCAAGAAAAACCAAGTAGTCATCCACGTAACGAAAAACACGCACTATTTTAGAACTGTCTAAGTTTTGCTGTAAGATTCTGTTGTGGAATGCCAGAAAGAGGTCGCTGAGCACAGGAGCTATACAGGACCCTATACATATTCCTGTTTTTTGTAAATATGTTGATCCATTCCAGGTGGCAAAGGTAGAATGCAAATAGGTCGATATTAGGTCCAGGAAACCCTTAATGGACACCCCTGCTGCATTTTGGAAGGCTATTACACCAAAGGAGTCAACACTGTCCTCTATGCACATCAGGAGCCGATCTTGAGGTAGGGCATAATAGAGATCCTTTACATCAATAGAAAAAGCCATGAGTCGTCTGTCCTTTGGTTCTTGAAGAAATTGCAAGACGTCATCCGAGCTTCTAATCAAATACGGATCATTTATGTCAAGAAGGTTTAGTTTTTCTTGAAGGAACAAAGCGATGGATTTTTGCCACGTGCCTCTTTCTGACACAATCACCCTGAGGGGGCACTCGGTTTTATGTGTTTTGGCATTGAAGAAAATCTCAAGGCTAGACAGTTTTTTACGGTCAATGGATGAAGCAAGTTGCTTCAGGTCCAGCGAATTACATAATTGCTTGGCTCTGCTTTTGATTGTACTTAAGGAAATGTCATAATGGCACTGAAAAACGGACTCTACGGCTGCACAGGCCTTAGTGCCAAACTCGCTTTTATGCATGAGCACGAAACCACCTTCTTTGTCCGCAGGAAGAAGAGATAGGCTATGCTCTTTTAAGTATGCTTCGACCTTCTTTATGGACAGTGGTCTTACCGGATGTTTATGATGTGAAAGAACGTCTACACCTTCTGAAATGCACCGATCGACGTCAGTGAGAGAGGCTCTCTGAGATACCTGCCGGACCAAAGATAACAGCTCAGGTGCCGACTTGCGGGGTTCAACCGCAAACTTAGGGCCAAAGCTGAGTACCTTTCGCACTCCTGGAGGCAAGGAGATGTCACCAATGACATGAAGAGGTAGGCTTTGGGTTCTTGTCTTGCGAGGAGTGATAGATCTAAGATGCTTTAGGGTGAGTCGCCACAGAGACTCAGTTGTACGATCCGTCAGGATGGAGTACTCGCGCCACACTCTTCTTCCATAGGGTGGACTCGCTTGGTTGTGCAAAAACACGTACAAACTGTTCCTATAAAGTCTTGCCTGTCGATACCACTCAGCTTGTAGAATCTTGCAAAGCCTTCTGCCGTGGCCTACGGACGGGGTAAAACCTCCGAACAGGACCTTGACTTCTGGAGGTAGAAGGTGTACTCGGAGGCAATAACTGAATGTCCGCGCTTGGCAAATACCAATAGCAATAAGTTTTACCATTTGCATCCCAACGTCCTGGTCACCCTTATTGCTATTGGTATTTGCCAAGCGCGGACATTCAGTTATTGCCTCCGAGTACACCTTCTACCTCCAGAAGTCAGGTCCTGTTCGGAGGTTTTACCCCGTCCGTAGGCCACGGCAGAAGGCTTTGCAAGATTCTACAAGCTGAGTGGTATCGACAGGCAAGACTTTATAGGAACAGTTTGTACGTGTTTTTGCACAACCAAGCGAGTCCACCCCTATGGAAGAAGAGTGTGGCGCGAGTACTCCATCCTGACGGATCGTACAACTGAGTCTCTGTGGCGACTCACCCTAAAGCATCTTAGATCTATCACTCTCGCAAGACAAGAACCCAAAGCCTACCTCTTCATGTCATTGGTGACATCTCCTTGCCTCCAGGAGTGCGAAAGGTACTCAGCTTTGGCCCTAAGTTTGCGGTTGAACCCCGCAAGTCGGCACCTGAGCTGTTATCTTTGGTCCGGCAGGTATCTCAGAGAGCCTCTCTCACTGACGTCGATCGGTGCATTTCAGAAGGTGTAGACGTTCTTTCACATCATAAACATCCGGTAAGACCACTGTCCATAAAGAAGGTCGAAGCATACTTAAAAGAGCATAGCCTATCTCTTCTTCCTGCGGACAAAGAAGGTGGTTTCGTGCTCATGCATAAAAGCGAGTTTGGCACTAAGGCCTGTGCAGCCGTAGAGTCCGTTTTTCAGTGCCATTATGACATTTCCTTAAGTACAATCAAAAGCAGAGCCAAGCAATTATGTAATTCGCTGGACCTGAAGCAACTTGGCTTCATCCATTGACCGTAAAAAACACTCTAGCCTTGAGATTTTCTTCAATGCCAAAACACATAAAACCGAGTGCCCCCTCAGGGTGATTGTGTCAGAAAGAGGCACGTGGCAAAAATCCATCGCTTTGTTCCTTCAAGAAAAACTAAACCTTCTTGACATAAATGATCCGTATTTGATTAGAAGCTCGGATGACGTCTTGCAATTTCTTCAAGAACCAAAGGACAGACGACTCATGGCTTTTTCTATTGATGTAAAGGATCTCTATTATGCCCTACCTCAAGATCGGCTCCTGATGTGCATAGAGGACAGTGTTGACTCCTTTGGTGTAATAGCCTTCCAAAATGCAGCAGGGGTGTCCATTAAGGGTTTCCTGGACCTAATATCGACCTATTTGCATTCTACCTTTGCCACCTGGAATGGATCAACATATTTACAAAAAACAGGAATATGTATAGGGTCCTGTATAGCTTCCTGTGCTCAGCGACCTCTTTCTGGCATTCCACAACAGAATCTTACAGCAAAACTTAGACAGTTCTAAAATAGTGCGTGTTTTTCGTTACGTGGATGACTACTTGGTTTTTCTTGACAGTAACAGTCGCACCTTCCCCACCTTGGTGGCCGATGTTCTTTCTACCTTCCAGAAACACCTTGATCCGTTAAAACTTACCCACGAACTTCCGGTTGAGCATTCCATAAGATTCTTAGACCTTCGATTGTTCCTTAAAAACTGTCACATCTGCTGGTCTATGAACCGAGGGCAAAAAAGCCACTACTTCATCATAGTTCCGCACACTCGAAACTTGTTAAACGAGGCATTGCAAAACTTTGCCTAAAAAACTCCCTCAAGAAATCCTGCGTGCACATGACCGATATGAGCTTCAAAACGCAAACAACTCGCTTGGTTTCAGCAGGATACCCTTTGTCGATATTAATTTCAGTCTCTGAATGCCTACCTTAAGGAGGTCAAGCAAGCCGAAGCTTCTAACTACCGAAAAAGAGAACGCACTACAAGGCCTGTTATAGTGCCCTATATTCACAACATGTCACACAAGCTTAAAAAAGTAGCTAGCAGAGTCAACGTCGACGTGGTTTTCTCAGCTCCGCAGAGACTTTCCAGCCTGTGCAAGCGGGTGAATGGGCCGCCTATTCGAACAGAGTGCTGCACGAAAAATCACAAGACCAAGTTCGTTTCCTGTGCAGAGGGAGTGATATATTCGTTCCCTCTTACGTGCGGGATGCGTTACGTTGGGCAGACGGGGCGCTGTCTCAATGACAGGCTCCGGAACATAACTGCAACGCCATTAACGCTAACTCAGGCCCATCTGGGCATTCATTGTAGAGATTGCGGATGTTCCCCCCTTCTGGGCAATTGCACAGTACTGGGACGAAGCAACAACAAACTAACTCGAGAAATCATCGAAGCCGCGAGCATAGACCTGCTAGACGGAGTATGCGTTAGTACCCCGTCGATTAGCTTATCAAGAAAAGAGTTATATTATTTAGGAAAACCTCCTCAGTAATTTTACTGTAGTAGGACTAGATCTTATTTTCTTCCATTTCTTTCCATCTTTCTTTCCTATATTAATCTTTCCCCTTTCTTTTTATTTTTCTTTCGCTGTTCTTCCTTGGTTAACATTTATTTCTTTTTAGTGCGTAAGGGTGAAAGATAAAAACGAAGATTAATATATCCGAGAGTTGACAGTCAGCGCTGCGTGAGTGTTGTTTCTTTGTGTGTATCTGTTTTGATGGTGTGTTGTCTGTTGTGCGCTGCGAAGTATTAGCGTGGTTAACGTCTCACACGTTAACCACCTCTTGCACTGTAATAATCACAGCATTATTACAGTGCAGACTCGCTGCATCAAACTACTGATTTGACCGTCCACAAACGCGGTTTGGACCCGCAGTGCAGACTCGCTGCAAATTCAGTTAGCCTTAGTTCACAACGTGACTCCATCGCCATGCATTCCGCCTCACGAAAGCGCTGCAAGTTCACTTAGCCTTCGTTCACAAGACAAATTGCTAAATTACCCAAACATTAAAGAGAAAGGGACTAATGTTACACATGCAATAGTGCACGCCTTCCCCGTGTAAAAAATTTGAAGTAAATGACCAAAATAAAGCGTTGACGAACGCACGTGCAGGATGCCATTTGTTTTGGGAATTTGATTTAGAAAAGTTACTACAGCTGCGGCCAGCGCGTGCAGCGCGTGGAACACCAATCCTTGCATTCCACACACTTTCGTAAAGCGGAATGCATGTGTGAGCCTTTCAGATATCGAAAAAAAAAGTCCTATTAACCAGGATACCGCCAGGATTTTCGACTGCTCACCTTGCTGTGCAAGAACGGTGTGATGCCGGACCGAGGTAATTTTTCTTCCTGTTGATGTCCAAACTCTAAAGAAAACTTTCTTATTAGCAAGAAAAACGTGACGCTTTCGGTCTGCTCGCCCTGCAGCGCGAAGATCAGGAGAAAAACGATGCTCGAGTCGGGTTGTTCGAGTGCGAGGCAGTTTTATACAGTCCGAAAGCTGGAGTACGCCCAGGAAGTCCTATTCTGTGCAATCGCAGTAAACGGTGAAGTGGTAATGCTTAACGCAGATTTTCCTCTAGGCAATTACTGTAGGATGTGCACATACGACGGCACTTACATTACAAAATGTCTTATTAGCAAGGAAAACGCGAGGCTTTTAGTCTGCTCACACTGCAGTGCGAAGATCAGGGGGAAAACGATGCGTGAGTCGGGTATTTCGGTTGCGAATCAGTGTTATAGAGTCCCAAAGCTGGTGTACACACAATGAAACATATGCTGTGCAATCACAGAAAACGGTGAAGTCGCAATGGTTAACGCACATTTTCCTAAAAGCAATTACTGCGGGATGCGGACGCCCGCCGACGCAGCCATTAACCAGCTTAAACGAGACAGTGGCTGGAAAGAAGCAAAAAGACAGTCAGACCGCTTCGAGGTCGCTATTTCGAGATATGCCGCGCGCTGGCTTTCTCGATGGACGCTTCTAGCAGACGTGTGAGACGTTAACCACCTTCATGCAACGTTAACTATCTCGATCTGATTTGCATGTACTTCCAAGAAGGACGTCGAAAAACAAATTTGTTTGTGCATATTTCATAACTCCGTTTAAAACCGCGGGCTAACAAAGATAAGCGCTGTACGCACGCATATCTGAAATTAAATATAGTTGCACATGAGGAAAAGGTTTGTATAAAATAGGGGTAGAAACTGACTCGCTGTCGCACTACCCAAAGGCAGACCGATAACTACCCCGTCGTTTTAAAGATGGCAGAGGAGGGACAGCGAGTCTTTGATGTTGTACGTTCTCACTTCATCGAGCGTTTCCGGCAAAGAAACCCTCGGTCTTTGGAGGAGATCATTGCGTTTGTCAATCCGCAACTCCTCCACGACTACGGCTCGGGTAAAGGAGAAAACTGGGACGAGGAAGACGTTGATCCCGGGAGAGATATACAACCACCTCTATTTGCATACTTGGCGATGCAAATGTTGGCAATCCTAGCGGTCGCCTTCGGTGAGCATATCTGCCCTTGTGGGATGCTTCTATCGTATTTTCACCCTCTGACCTTGTACAACAATTGATAGCCCGCTTCCGGACTCTACAGCTTTGGGCTGGGTTAAGTGAATCCCGCGGGGCTGCCGGGGCGGCCGAGGCGACGCAGCAGGTGCGCGAATTTGTGCGAGATCATCTGATAGCGGCCGAGCACCTGCTGCCAGTGCGGACTGGAGAGTCACGTATGTACAGCTTGATAGCTTCATCCACTTTTCTTTTTCTTTTTTCAGATGACGATAGTGGTGTGGAGGATGACTATGTGGACAGCGAATGACAGCTGATACTTCGTGTCATCTCCTCATCGGTGAGAAATCCGTGTAGAACGTTATGCTGTTGTACCTAAAGGATGACTTGGCAGAAACGCGTTCGCCGACATTGCTTGGAAAAAGGGCGGAAAAATGTCAATGCGTTCGGTGGGTCAAAGAAAAGCCGATCAATTTGCACGCCCTATCGGATTTTCTTTACAGCTTTCGGTATGCCATCTGTCGGTCCAGGCTGGAGAGGATCTCCCACAAAGCTGCGCCTGCCAAAAGAGCGTTTCCGGAACCAAGCGATCTTCATATCCTCATCGCACGCCCTGACTTTGTAAATATTTGTTTAGACTGTATACCGCCTTGCTCGCGACATGTCATTTCCCAAACTTTTCGTCGTCAGCATGTCTTGAAACATCTTGTATTGTTGTACATTTTTTTCTGTATAATCCGATAGTGTACGGAAGCGAGCGATCTTTCTCCTCGTCGAAGATCCTCACCTCGTAAATATTTTGGACTGTATCGCGCGTTGCTCGTGAGATGCCGTTTCAGACTTTTTTTGCCTCGGATTTGTCTTGAAACTGCTTCTTTTGTATACATTGTTTGTGTAAAGTATTTCCAATGATGTCTTTGTTGCGTAGATTGAATTTAAACGCCGTATTTAAATTTATAAGTGTGCGTGTTCTAAGAGCGAACGAGCATAAAAAAAAAATGAAACACCATATCAGTCTCTTCTTTAGCACGTATGGGTGCGACCACGCTCCGTTCCATTTCAACACTGCTCCGTTCAGCAGACAGATGACGCTAAAATTAGCGAGAGATTTCACGCGCGCGCGAGAGAGAGTTGACGTCATCTACCAAGCTGACGCGAAAATTAACGAGAGATATCGCGCGATATTGCTAACGTTCACCATGTACAAACGGAATTGGCAACTTAGCCGCACAAAGCCCGGACTTGCGCGAGCGTGGAAATACGGATGAGCACACCTTAGAAATACAAGCAATTCACCTTTTCCGCAAAAGATGTCGCAAGGTCGCACCCCCACGCCGCTAGCCCCCAAAATATGGCCAGTGCTACTTTAAAACATTACGCTGTTAGGGTCTAGGGGTTTATTCTACATAAATTCACTCCACCGAGCTATTTTCCAACCGTTTGAGTCCTAACTTCCTTCTTCTCGCTCGTGTCCGGCCTGGCGCACGCTCTGCTGTCCCATCGCATTGTCCCGCATGAACTCCGTGCCCAGCACGGTGTGTGGCGCGCGAGCGCCTATGTTCTGTGCATAGCCGTCGCACGCACAGCCCGCAGCCATCACAACACCCCCCTCCTTATTCTGTGAAGGAGACCCAAGGCTTGTGGAAGATGGCAAGTTGGTCTGCATTAGCCAAACCGCATGCTCTTCCTGTGGATGTGTTTTTCAGTTTATAGACATTCTGGCCGACTCGAGCTGTAAAAGTGAAGGGTCCAGATCGCTTAGGAGCAAGCTTTGCGGCGATTCCCTTGCTAGCATTGCTCAGAGTATGCAAGCCTTTTAGGACCAAATCATCCCCATCAAAGTGGCCTGGTTGTCGGGTTGAGTTGTATTGTCGTCGCTGAATTTCCTGGGCTTTGTTTTGGTGCGCTCTCGCAAAGGCCAGGGCATCCTGTAGGCGCTGGTCCAGTTCCGCTGCAAAGGCGTGGGGTGCAGAGGATGAGGCCTCTGTGTCCTGGGCAGATGTTGAGTCCCACGGAGTGCGGAGCTCTCGACCATAGCATAAGAAGGCTGGCGTGTAACCTGTCACAACACTTTCGCTGGTTCTCATGGCAAAAGCTATTTCGGGAAGTCGTTTATCCCAGTCACGATCTGCCGCACAGTATGCCATTATGGCTTGCTTGACGGTGGCATTGTGGCGTTCTACCAATTGTCCAGATGGTCGGTATGGCGTTGTGTGCCGGTCAACGATACCCCAGTGACGTAAAACACCTTTCCACAGGGCACTCACGAAGGTTTTGCCGTTGTCACTCGAGATGCTCTGTGGAACTCCGTGCCGACAAAAAACTTCCACCATTTTGTCTACTATAGTCCTCGACGTTGGGGCACGGATGGGGAATAACTCTATGTACTTTGTAAATTTGTCGATCACAGCTAGAATATGCCTGTTTTGCTTGGCTGTTGGTGGTAGGGGTCCGATCAGGTCGACACTGAGTGGCTCCATGGGCTCTGTAGCCCAAGTACTCTCCATTATGCCTTTCGGTTTTTGTCGCCGTGGCTTCAGAGTTTGGCACTGGCGGCAGGAGTGAACGTACCGAGAGATATCTGCTCTCATCCCCAACCAGAAAAATTCGTCTTGGGTACGTCGCATTGTTTTAAAAAAGACGGCGTGGGCGCTTAGAGGATGTCGTGAGATAACCTTAAAACCAGATTACGCAAATGCGTAGGCAGCCATGGCACTCTCTTTTCTCCTTTGACGTACATGAGTACCCCGGCGTTGTCGATCTCACTGTCACCAGCAAGGTCTTGCACCTGACGTGCTTCACCGGCGTCAGCCGGTAAACAGTTGTTTTTCAGGTACAAGAATATGTTACTCAATAACGGGTTTTGCATTTGCTCAGCAACCAATCTGGTGCCGTCGCTTAGTTGGGAGATGTCATCCTCTTCTGTCACTGCAGTCTCTTCGAAATGGATCGACTGCTCCGGTTCTTCTGCGTCGATAGGAAAGCAGTCTTCGGCGACACATTGGGAGGACGAACTGGCGGTCACCACGGGGAATCGGCTCAGTGCATCGGCAGGAATATTGGCCTTTCCTCGGCGGTGCTTGATAGTGCAGTTAAAACCCTGGAGCCGAAGAACCCATCTTCTCACCCGACTAGATGTCTGCTCAAAGCTGAACATCCATGAAAGTGATGCGTGGTCGCAGTAAATCTCGAAGTGGGCAAAAAAGGCAAAAAAGGTCGCAGTAAATCTCTATATATGGACGAAACCTATCAAGTGCCCAGACGACTGCTAAGCACTCCCACTCTTGGACTGTGTAGTTTTGCTCTGCATGGGTCAAAGTCCGGCTAATGAATGAGACGGGTCTGAGCTGTCCTTCAGTTTCTTGAAGTAACACCGCGCCAATTCCCACACCACTGGCATCTGTCTCAATCACAAAGAACTTGTTCAGGTCCGGAAGGGCAACGACTGCATTGGCTGTCAGCTGGGCGTTTAGGCAGTCAAAGGCGGCCTGTTGAGGGAATTTCCAACTCCAGCGGACATCCTTTCTCAGCAGCAACGTAAGGGGCTTTGCCGTATCCGAGAATCGAGGAATAAATGTCCGGTAATATCCCACCAGTCCAAGAAAGGCCTGAAGCTGCTTCACTGAAGTTGGCTCTGGGAATTCTGTCACAGCTTTTACCTTTTCGGGATCTGGGCGACACTCCCCGGGAGCAATGATGTGGCCTAGAAACTTCAGGGAACGCTTACACAGCTGTACTTTGGTGGGGTTGATTGTGAGACCTGCATTAGAGATTCGGTTCAGAACCTCTCTCATGTGCTCGATATGTTCATCAAAGGACTCAGAGTAGATGAGGACGTCGTCTAGAAAAGCCATGCAGTATGTGTGCTTTACCCCTTCCAGCACCTTGTCCATTAAGGCCTGGAATGTGGCCGGACCTCCTGCCACGCCAAAGGGCATACGCTTGAACTGGAACATACCTTTATGGCAAATAAATGCCGTTTTGTGGATGTCTTCTTTTGCCACTGGGATTTCAAAGAATACTTGCGATAAATCCAAGCTAGTGAACCACCCAGCCTTGCCCAGCTGAGCCAGTACCCAGTCCGTCTGAGTCATGGGATACACTGGAATGTCTGTCCGAAAGTTCAAAGGTCGACAATCAATGGCTAAGCGATACCCTCCAGTTTTCTTGGCCAACAGTACAAGTGCACTGGCCCACGAGCTTTGACATGGTTCTAACAGGCTTTGGTTTAGAAGATCGTCTACACATTGATCGATTATCGCTCTCTTCTGAGCATTCGTTGGCCTCAGTTTACAGCGAACTGGAGAGTTGGTGCCAGTGTTTATTTTCTGCTCCGTCAAGGAAGTGCAACCAGGCTCTCCACAAAAATGTGCTTATAACTGTCGAGCAAGCTTGCTATGCCTGGGTTCTTTCAAACATATTCCCAGGTGTGTCTATGACGGAGACTGTAGTCATGTCTAAAGTGTTGCTGTCAGGTGGTTCGGCAAACAGGGCCTCCAACGAATAGGTGGATAGGTCATTTGTCTTGTTCAATAGGCTCTTTCGTGGCGCCCTGTCGAATCGAACTACTTCTTGTCGTTCCACTCCTACTGTTCAGCCACCCAAGCCCACATGAACAGAGATGCCCGTAGCCGTCAGAAAGTCCCGGCCCAGTACAACGTCTCGGCACAAACCCGACATGTGCAGGATGCGCTGTTTGCGGGACCCACCAGACCAACGTACTCTGCATCTCACAGACGCGGTTGTTTGTGACCATCCTGTGGCCAGCCGAAGGGAATGAGTCGCTTCACGTGTTGAAACCACTGTTGATTTGGCAGCTCCCATTGCTGTATCTCCCAGCTGACTAGTGCTAGACCCAGTATCCAGGAGGGCGTAAAACACCTTGTCACCGATGGTGACTTCAAGCAGTGGCTCCTTCCCTCCGGCGGTTGCTGCAACGTGCAGCGTGGTTTTGTAGAGATTGGCCGGGGCAACCTCTACGATTGTCCGTTTCCCGGACAGTTAGCTTGTATGTGGCCCATCTGGTTACATCTGTAGCACCGGCGCTGGTTACGAGGTCTTCCTGTGGCGCAGTGACGTGCGGCATGCCCGACGCCGCCGGAGCGCTGGCATCCTTGCCCGGCGGAATGTGGCCACGTGGGTACTGGCTCCACAGGCGGAGACCACTGAGTTGACCATGGGTTTAATGTCGGGGCTGTCAGTACTGCCTGATCCCGGTATGATCCGAGTACTGCTGTGGGGTGAAGGGGCCATTCTTGTTGGGCACCCGGTGTTGCGGTTACAGCAGTCTGTGTACAGTGTACTGCTGAAACTTTGGTGGAAGGGTCATGGTGTTCTGCGAAAGCCAGGTCCTTGGCAACCTGATCTCCATTGGTTGGTGGCGGAACGTACCGGAGGCGATGCCAAGCGCGCTCCATGATAGATCCTGCCGCTTTTGCCATTTCTTGGAGATCTGCGAAGACCATGTGTTCTGAGAGATCTTGAAACTTTGAATGCATTTGTCTGCGTACTCTTTCCACCTTTTCACAATCGGGCACTGGCTCTCCAATGCGATCATAAAATTCTGCAATCACATGAATGAAGTGCTGCAGATTTTCTTTCGGGTGTTGGGTTCGTCTCTCAAGCTCTTCTTTCAGTCTATGCTTCTAGTCCACTGAAGCAAACTCCGACTGGGACTCTTGGACAAAAGACTCCCAGTTGTCGAATCCACCCGTGAATTTCCACCATAACTTGGCAGTTCCCTCGAGTGCAGCGGGCAGCACTTGGCGCAGGCGCTTGTCCTGAGGTACCCCAGTTAGCGAACAAAACGTCTCTAGCTTCTCCAGGAATTCTTTAGGCGTTTGCGTATCTTCGTAGCCGATGAATTTCGAGAGTAATAAATTTAGGCACTTCCACGGCATGGACCATTGCTGGGAAGCACGATCTTCTGGAGATGCTACCGGCGTGTTCATGAGCAAATCCTGTACTTGTACAGTGTACAGCCATCCGTTCGCGCTCCATTGTGGACCCGCTTGTCAGGGCTAGGAGTTCCTGAACAACATTGCCTGGCGTCGTTTGTCCGGAAAGCGCGCTTACATTTCCGTTGGCTTCCATGTCAACTCGTAATTCCTTAGGACGGGCCCCCACTTTTTAGGGTCTAGGGGTTTATTCTACATAAATTCACTCCACCGAGCTATTTTCCAACCATTTGAGTCCTAACTTCCTTCTTCTCGCTCGTGTCCGGCCTGGCGCACGCTCTGCTGTCCCATCGCATTGTCCCGCATGAACTCCGTGCCCGGCACGGTGTGTGGCGCGCGAGCGCCTATGATCTGTGCATAGCCGTCGCACGCACAGCCCGCACCCCTCACAACGCTGGGTCTGAACTTAGCACGGTCCGTGAGCTTTAACATTTTACCGTCACCCCTCAAAATTAGATGGATACAGCTTGCCACATGTGCTAAGGACCCATCACGTAACGCCCAAATTTACCGGGTCGAAGCTTCTACCAGCAGAGGTGAGCAATTTTAGCAATGAGCGCTTCAAATTTCTAAATCTAGATGACTCCTATCCCAAAATTCACTGGGTCCAGCACGGTCTGTGAGCTTTTCAAAGTTTACGCTGGAACCCAATATTTAGCAGGGCCACTTGAATGCTTTACGCTGGGGCGAAGATGTAGCACAGCCTGTGAACTTCAAAGTTTTACCGTGACCCCAGCTACAAATTTAGCGGCACCCAGCTGGTGCTAAGGCAATCTTCAGATGACGCCCAAATTTAGCCGGTCGAAGCTTTTACCACCAGATGTCAGCAATTTTAGCAATGAGCACTGCAAAGTTCTAACGCTAGATGGTGTCTATTTAAAACAAATCACTGGGTCCAGCAGTACGGTCTGTGAGTTTCAAGACTTTGTCCCCAACAGGTCCACTTCAAAGCTTTACGCTGGACCAAAACTTAACACGGTCCGCCAGTTACAAAGTTTTACCGTCACCTCACCCCCAATTTAGCGGCACCTAGCTCATGATAATTGGAGCGTCACATGACGTCCAAAGTTTATAGCGGGTCAAAGCTTTTACCACCAGATGGCACCACATTTTGACGACGACCACTTCACTATTTGAGCACTAGATGACGCCTATTCCCAAGATCCGCTGGAGTTTTTTTTTTTGCAAAGTTTTACGAGCTGGCCCCAAGTTTTAGCAGGGCTACTTTAAAGCTTTAAGCTGGATCAATATATATCACGATCCGCGAGCTCCAAACTTTTACCGTCACCTCAACCCCCCCCCCCCCCTTTAGCAGGACCCAGCTGCTGCTATTTGGGACCGTCACATGATGCCCAAATTTAGCGGGTCGAAGACCCCAAATGCATCAGCTAAGGGGGCGCCATGAGGCTACGAGTCCGCAAGCCCCGTTTGAATCGCGCGAAATCACGTGATAAGAAGACGAGCAACGCTAGCGCCCAGCGATGCAAACAATATTACACGACCATCGTCACATGACCTGCGAAAATGACGTATCCTGGTTTTTAACCGTGTATCAAAAGTCAGGTATCAGGATAACACGTGATCTGATTTGCACACACACATACACGGACAACTAGGACGAGCTAACCGCTTTGGGAAGCAATGTGCTTCTAGCGTAGGGGTTAGAGTGTCGGGCTACTGTGCACAAGGTAGCGAGGTCGGTTCCCAGCCGCCGCAGAGCCTTTCTTAGCGAATAAAAGTCGCTTACCGCGCAGCGATTCAAATAATATCACGTGACCATCATGTGACATCACGTGAGCGCCTCTGTCGGATGCAACACGAACCCTGTGTAAAATAACGTGGGGCCCTCTGTCGGACGCAACTCGAACCCTGTGTGACATCATGTGAGCGCTCTCTGTCGGACGCAACTCGAACCCGGGGAAAATCACGTGGTGGTGACGACATCTCTGTACGTGTCTTTTCCACGCTTCTGACACGCGCCGCGTACGTGACTGATAACATCGGCTGTTAACACCTGGTGGTTACGCGTACGAGGCACGTGCCGCGTACGTGACCTCACACCTATACCGCGTACGTGACTAGAGGGCGGGACATCGATTAGCTCCGATTGGTCACTGGCTAATTCCCTGTGGGCGGGGCCATCGATGACATTGTTTACTGGGATGAGAGAGAGGGAAGGGGCCCCGCCCCACTGCTCTGTGATTGGTCGGATTGGGGTTGGCCCCTCTTTGCTGCGCTGTGATTGGTTGGATCGGGTTTGGCTCAGCCCTCCTGGGCGTTGAGCGACAGGTGGCCAAATCAGTACATATTTACTACTACTTCGCGGCAATGTATGCCCCGCCCTCAATTAATGCGACGATCACAAAAAAACGCAATTCAACCGTAGTAGTTTTTGCCATTACCGTATCATTTTGTTTTCGTTTTGAGGATATGAAAAACTCTTACATCGTTATCAAGATAGGCAGACAGTCAAACACTGGATGCGATACAAAGTCCTATGCGTCACGTGTTGCTTTAAAGAACACATCCTTCTGCTGTCTGTCTCAGATTCCATCTTTGTGTTTTTGTAGTGAGAACAGCGTTTCTTAATTTATATTTTGGGAAGATACTGTAAAAATGCGATTTTTTTTTCATACTATCGTGCTGGGAGTGTTAACGCAATTAGTCATCTAATACGCCAAACCCATTAGAAGGCTCGCAGTTTATTATTTCGCATGACAATAATCTGAGCGAGAAAATGCAGCGAGAACGTCCCCATTTCAGCCCTGACTTCTTCAACAAATGCAATAATCTGTTCCCTCTGAGTCCTCATTCACACAGCCGGCGTTTGTCCCATCCCAGCACCGTTGTGATGGTCGCTTCCTGCAGGGGAGAGCCTTTTCGGCCCGGTTTTCGCCGGAGAGCTCTGCCGCACCCCGTGCTGGGCGACGTAGGGAGCTGCTCTACGGCACCAGCGTCCCCGCGACCAGGCGAATGACGGCGTCCCGCTCCCATCGAAAACCGACCAATAAAAAAAAAATAGAATAGTTTCACTAAGTTTGGAAGATTTTTCTTCGTTCGGTGGCCAAAAGTCAACCAACGCTTGTTGTGTTGTTCTTGTTGTTTCTTTTCGGTGGGAATTGCTAATAGCATACGCCAAAATGGCAGCCCCCATTGCCGAGCGAGCCGAGCGACGTTACTTTGATGCCGAAGCACTCATCGAGTGCTTCAGCACTCATCCGTTGTCGCAATCCGATCCAATCCAATCCTGCCGTCGCGGCCTCCGTCGCTTTGCTTGCGCGGCCTGTTCGTACACCCTGCCGTCGCGTCCCCGCCCCGGCGTGCTCCCGTGACGGTGCCGGGATGGGAGAAGCGCCGGCTGTGTGCCTCACGTGAGGCCTAAGGTGTTTGAAAGAGCCTATCTTTAAAGGGACACGGAAATCTCCAAAATATTTTGAAGTGCCTGGATCGGACACTTATGTCACAAAATAAGGTTTCCGCGAACAACTTTTTTAGCTCAATAACTACGCTGTGAGACACATCTTGAGCTGTGAAAGCATCCGAAATTAAGGCCTATAACGAGAAAAAATAAATCCAAGATAGATGTTACTTTCAATTTCGCTCCGAATTTAAAATGCACACCCGCTGGCAATATGAAGGTGAAAACCTTACCTGATTTCTTGCCTGTTTTACGGCTCTTTAAAGCTATATTAACTCTCAACGTCTCAAATGGTACGTGGCTTGGGGGTTTAAACTTTGCGTTCTAGCCCTTTTCTGGAACAGAGCTTGATACAAAACTTGCAGGAGCGTCCAAAAAAGAAGAGGACTGTTCACCTTCATATCGCACACGAGTGTACCTCCTGGCGTAAATATTACGTTAAACACCGTTATTGTTTTTAGGATAAAGAGGTTACCTACGCCTATATTTATTTAGCTTCCTCGTAATACGAGAAACTCTTTGTGTCACTCAATAAAGCCAACACAACAAAGAGGCTCAGCAGCTGCACGGATCTCCACCCCCACTAGACCTGTCATTAAAAAAAAAAAAAAGAGTCGCTGCGTCTACAGTGAATTGGTGTCGCGAATAGTCAGGTCCAAGACAACTGTTACGAGGGAACTGGGAGTCGGCCCTGCGGAAAGTCGGGATGTGGGGTTGTGCCCACACGTAACACCGAGAAACTCCGTAGAAAGTACAAACTACAACTTTACCTACAAACTTTATGGCAACTTGAATTGCGACACCAATAATTTAGTATACGGTTTAGAATCCACTTGGGACGCGCAGTACGTGGGCAAGACACAGAGCCCTTTCCGATTGCAGTTTATTAATCACAGAGCGGACGCAAAATCAACCTCCCCCCCTCTTCGTTTCAAAACATGTTAGCAATTTAAAACACTCATTCGAAAAGCTCGACATTATATTTTTACAGTCTGGCTTCAAAAGCAACCAAGATCGGGAAAAAAAATGAAAGCCGTTTATAATTCCCTGTAACGCCGGTTAGAGCGCAGCTCTTGAGGAGGAAGATGGAGGCGTATTGAGGGATAGGCGACTCCTTGAGGTCACGTGACCTCAAGGGGGTCACGTGACTTCAGGAGGTCACGTGACCTCGGGGGTCACGTGACCTGAAGGGGTCACGACCATAGGGGGTCACGTGACCTCAAGGGGGTCACGTGACTTCATTGGGTCACGTGACCTCAGGGGGTCACGTGACTTCAGGGGGTTCACGTGACCTCAGGGGGTCACGTGACTTCAGGGGGTCACGTGACGTCAGGGGGTCACGTGACCTCGGGGGGTCACGTGACCTGGGTGGGTCACGTGACCCCCTTAGGTCACGTGACTTCTGGGGGGCACGTGACCTAGGGGTGTCACGTGACCTGCGTGGGTCACGTGACCTGGCGGTTAGGCCGACGGCGACGGCGACGCCGACGCCGCTCAAGCCGGAAACGGGCCCCTAAGAGATGGGCTCTAAAAAGAATCGTACCTTATTTAAAAGTTTAACACTATCAATGGCGAGATCAATAAACATCCTGTTATAATGTTTTCAAATCACGCGGTGAAAATACCCGATCTTCCTGTATTTGCGGGAGCGGGCACATTCCACAGGCCATCCACGCTTTATCTCACGAAGAGAACGTAAGGGCGCAGGTGAGCTGGTGTATATAAAACATTTTTGTGAAAAACCCGAGACTGATCTATTGACAGACGACGACAAGGAAGAGAAGGAAGAGAAGGAGCATGTCTCAAACACAGCTAAGAATTTACTGAGGACAGAACCATTTATGTAAAGTTGAAAAAGAAGCAAAGAAAGGGGACCCTTCTTCACATCACCTCTCTCAAGAAAACGATACGACACCGGACCTCTGACAATGGCGTCAAAATAACAAACCACCTGATCGCACCAAAAAAGACATATCGACCACAAAAAAAAACAACGTTGGCAGAGGTTCAAACTCCACTGAATCCTTTACTGAGGGAGTCAGCTATAAGTGTACACATAGGAGGCAAAAAAGGTCATCACAAAAACTAAGTAAGGAAAAAACCTTTTTAGTCTAAACATTTTACTAGAGATTTAGAAGCCGCTTCCATTCTGCTTCAACCAAGAAAGAGGGCTTGTTCACTGCATTCCCATGCTTAGATATCGAGATTCACTCTTTCAGCAGGCAGTTGTGGACATTTGTTTCTGCTACAGTTGTGGTTGTCGAGTTCCGTATTGGCACGCAATTGCTACATTCCTGAATATGCTTGGATACCTCGGAACACTGATCCTAGTTTTTGACACATCGTTCATGTTCGCCTAGTCTTTCATTAAGACAACCCTTCGTTTTACCTATATAGCGCAGACCCCAATCAAAGGAAATCCAGTAGCACATGTGAATCAAGTAGCACATGTAACACAGTTTTTCCTGTGCTTTTTAAGCAATCTTTTTGGGCGGAAGCGAAAGGAGTCAATCGTTTCAAACTTGTATATGTGCTAAACCCCGTGCGTCACGATCTTACACCCAGCCGCAGAGCTACGGCGCAGCATTGACAGTATTTGTGTTCGGAGTTTAATAAGCACACTACTGCCTATGCCTCATTATATCCTGCGCTTGACGGCCACATTCGCCCTGTCGTCCCGATATATTTGTTTTGAATTATTATTCTCAAATATTTCAAAATTTAAGTTTTTAAATAATAGCTTCTTTTATGCCGCACAAGCTGCCGCCTCGCGAATCAAAGTTTTCAGCGGTATCCATAGCCCAAATCTGAAGACAAGATCTGCGAATGGGGAAGTCGTTAGTTGGTTCCTGAGCGGTCCCAAGCGGAAATGAGTTGATGCTTTGCAAGAATATGGCGCAAAGCGGCGGACGCGTTCGTCTTGGCGTCGCCACGTGCTTGCGTCGCCCTTGTTGTGAAACGCTGAAAGACGCAATGGCGTCGACGCTGAAGTGTCTCGCCGTTCGTCGCAGGGAGAAACGTGAGCTGCATTCTCATGAAAACAAAGCCAATTGTGTCTTCGCCGTAACGGCCCCACGCTGTGGGAACGAGACACCGATGCCCAACAAATTCGCCTTGACATATGATAGCTATTGCTCTCGCTGTACCGTACGATCGTCAGACAAGCACTGCTCATTTTTCACCTAAAAAGTCTCATCTTTAAAAATTACCCCCTGAACTCATGGCCACCTTCTTTAACCCCGATCTAAAAAAAAAGCAAAATCAAAGATTAGCGGAAAAGGAAAAAGACGTATTATTAAATGTTGTAGTCCAGCGTTCCAAATGCTCAATTTTTTTTTTGCAGTATTCTTTTTTTATGTTCAGCTGGCCCCATGTACAAGCAATACGCCGACTTGCTCAGCTTAAGCCCGTAACAAAGTATCTTTCTACCTTGTGACTGTATGCCGATTTACACTCCATCTCCTTATGACGTCTCTAGAGTAGAATATAGCTCGCTGTGCTACTTACAATGCGGTTTGCAGAACGCTATGAAATGATTACAAATGTCTTCTTACCTTCCACTCAATTTCGTCAGGACCGTCATAAGTGATTGCAGTTTTGGCGTTACTATCAATGCCGAGCCTTGTGTGCGCAGGACCCGAAGTATAATTGCCCGATAGATCGCTGTGATATTCGCACGCCTGTGATAAGAGAATCGTCGTTGAAGACCAAATGGTTTCATTTTGCTGACCGAAATTTGATTTTTGTGTAGATTCGCAAAATATGTTCCTGGTGCCTTTATTTTAGGATGCAAGCATGCAACGTGGAAAAATAAACCTTATTATTATTATTATTATTATTAATATTATTAATATTATATATAGGTTGAACACTTTTAATGGATGACTTCATATAAACTTGATAATTCTTTAATATAACAGGTAGTATTGAAAACGCAGATGTTCCTTTATATTATTGAAAAAAGTGTTTAACATTTTTCTTGGTTCTTTTCATAGGCTATGTCTACATAATGTGAATAAAGTGATTTTGTCCGTTTTGAAGGCTCGAACAAACACCTCAGTTATGTCAATGTGTTCTTTAAAAAGAAAAGCATAATACGGAAAACGTGGCGTTGACCCCTTGCACAAGCGCAGTGATTTGAAGCTAGTTGTTGTACTGTGATGCCAGTTAGCGGGATACTCCTCTGGCTTCGCACCGTATCCCAAGCTCCTCATCAAATGTTGGAACTTTTTGACACTTCGCCATCAGATTCCACACCGACGACACGCTAATGACGTCTTTCCGTTCGCCATGACCTTGAAGTCAAGCCGCGCATCAGGTCACAGGTAGCCTTGTTTCAGTTGACATCCTCACGTGACATTTTCATGTCAAGTTATTTATTCATAAATACTGCAGACTCATGTTACAGTCGACACAGGAGTGAGCATCGCAAATATAAACATGATATACCACACCGAGAAGACATCAATACCAGCGGCAAGACCTAGCGACAAAGTCATCTCGAAAAAAACATCAACAACAAAAAACATTACAAAACAATCGCATGAGCGCAACTTTCAAATTTAAACTAAATTCTTCGACACTGACACTGTCTACTATGCTTTTTTTCTGGCAGCTGGCTTCATGCGGTTATTTTCCTGGGTAAGATCAAAATTTAAACGTACTTTCATGCCCACGAAACTCCCGATTCATTTTGTTGTTGTTAAAACGAGTCTTTGCGCGCGATACTTGGGTTACGTAAGGGCGGTGTTTTAGGTGATCTAAATAATTATATGTTAAGTACAAAAGTTTTAAACTCTTTCTAAGAGCCGGGTTCGAAGCGTTTCGAGTTAAAAAAAATGATAATTTCGTTCACGCTGTCCGTTCTTTTATACCGGTTGTAAATAAATCGGACTGCAGTCCTCTGTTCTCTTTCAAGTTTGACGCATACTCTAGACAAGGTCTGCCCAAACTTTGTACGCTGCAAGCGTCACCTGCGTAGGGGCGCCTGAGAGCTTACGTCAAAGGGCCCATAGGGCTCTAAGAGCACTGGAGCAAGCATTATCGATATGCTCGTTCAAACTCAAGTCTTCTCTAATCATAACACCTAAGTATTTAACTGCAGATAATTTTTGTAATTACTTCCACTCCAATAACTTATGAACAGTTCAAGTCGTCTTTTGTTACATACGCGTAAGACGGAACACTTATTTACATTTTGAACCATTCCCCAGTTGACACACCAACTTAGAATATTTTCTAAATTGTCGTTGAGTGTAGTTTGATCAACTTGTGATTTCATTGGGGTTTATAAAACGCAGTCATCAGCGAAAAGTTTAAGTTTAATTTCAGGGTCGAGAGCGCCTACTATGTCGTTGACATATAGCAGGGGTGGCCAGGTTGACCCGGCCTAAGAGCCGCAAACATAAGCACGAAACTTCCAAGAGCCGCGGGGAACGGGGGGGGGGGGGGGGGGGGGGGGGGTGACAATGCAATGATCGAAACTCGAACCACTTTCAGTCTATCCAATTCTATGGGGGATCGGTGGCCGAGTGGTCTAGCGCACACCAGCTCGGAGCACTTGGAGCGAAAGCTCGCGCTGCAGAACCCAGGGATCCTGGGTTCGAGCCCCACCCCTGCCCGTTTCGATCTGGATG
Organism: Ixodes scapularis; assembly: GCF_016920785.2. Classification (NCBI taxonomy): domain Eukaryota; kingdom Metazoa; phylum Arthropoda; class Arachnida; order Ixodida; family Ixodidae; genus Ixodes; species Ixodes scapularis. The sequence continues at coordinate 93,849,351 of NW_024609882.1, forward strand.
AGCATCGTACCGGCGTGCGGTCGTGTAACACTACTGCGTGATGCACGTTAAAGACCCCAGGCTAGCGGCTGTATCGCACTGGCTAAATTTCTCATCTACAGCTGGGAGACTCGTCGCCCCTGTGAGGCAGACCAAGTTCTAGGCTTATAAACACACACACAACCCAATTTTTTTTTCTATCCAATTCTAAAGCAGTCCAGCTGTACGTAAGGTAGCAGTAGCACAAGACTAGCAAACCGCAACCTGTCTTTCGATTTAAAACGCGTTCCATTTCTCTTTTTGGGGAAGTGCTCGTGTGACCGAGAGGAAGGCAGGGGAGGGAGGGGGGGGGGGGGGGTTGGGGAGGGAGCCGCAGGTTGGCCACCCCTGACACGTAGTAAGAACAAAATCGGTCAAGAACTGATCCTTGGGATACATATACCGAATGCGAGTGTCTAGCTAAGATCTAATAAAATCGATAAGTTTACTGTTAATTTCAATCTCTTTAACTTTTACAAGAGTTTATTGTGCGGCACTTTGTCAAAGGCCTTGGCAAAGTCTAAGAACGCTGCGGTAACCTGATCTCTGGAATTGATTGCAAATGCAAAGTTGTTACACGTCGTAATCAGCTGCGTTATAGTTGATGCTCCGCGCCGAAAGCAGTGTTGAGCGTCTGGTAACAACTTGTTTTCTTCTAAGAGTTGCGTGAGATGCCGACAGACCCCGTGCTCTAAAAATTTGCAACTTGTCAACGTCAGCCATATTGCAGGATAGTTCGACGTGCTCCAAAGGTCCTTTGCTTTAAAAATGGGAATGATGCGAGCATTTCTCCAGTCAAAGGGAAACTCACATTGCGATAATGATGCAGTAAAGACGTCATACAAGTAATGCGAGACCAATTTACCATAGCGACGAAGGAAAGCACTGGGAATGCCATCTGGACCACTTGGCTTTTTTGACGTCAAGGTTAAGTAGTAAATGAAATATTCCTTCTTGAGATATTATCAAGTCCGTCATTGATGAAGCACAACTCTCAAGCTAAAGAATATGATTCGAGTCTTTTTTGTAAAACTGAGTGGAAGTATTTATTAAATTGATCGACAATAGCTTTAGCGTCCGTGACCTGTGAGCCGTCAATAGTAAAAGACATAAGATTGCACTTGCTTCCAGACAGAAACCTCCAGAATTTAGATGGTGCATCCCTCAGAACGTTACCGAGACCCACAGAAAAAAAACGTCCTCTTTAGCGTTTCTAACTGTACACCTAAGCTCACTGCTTATTGATTAATTTTCATTTCCGGGCGCCATGGTGATCGTCGCATCCGTTTTAACTTTCGCTTGAAGGTAAATATTTCTTTGATAATCACTATAATATTTCTCTTTATCTTTATCTTATTTGGAACGAACCTCGATATGCAATCAAAAATACTTTTTTTTTATTTACCCCACAAAACATTTACAGTTTAATGTACAGAGAAATCATCCAAACGCATTTCCAAGTAGTCTAAAAGACTCACGCTATCTGTTTTATTAAAACCGTGTACAACAGTGGACATCTATTCTTATCAGCGCTCTTCGAAAAAGAAAATGTGGCAAACACACGTTTGTGGTCGAATAAGGCGGTCATGACATCAAGTCGGGTGCAATTAATTGCAGAGCTAACAAAAAGCAAATCAAGAATATGGCTTGATGAAGCACCGACTCTGGCAGGTGTAGGAACGATTTCTGCTAAGTCACATGAGAAGGCAGTGTTAATAAGGAGTTCGGAATGCTTTACATTACTACCCATGACACTCATATTCAACCAGTCAATATGCGGTAAATTGAAGTCACCTACTAATATAAGTTTCACTTGGTCACCCCAAAAACTTTGTAAGTAATCATACAAATCCTCAAGAAAAACTACATTTGCATTTGGCGGCCGATATATCACCCCCATTACCATCGCGTTACCGTAGAATTCTATTTCACAGAACACACTTTTGTGATTAGAGATGCCTGATAGCAAAATTACGTTCACATCTTCTCTAATTACTATGGGCACTCCACCTCCGCGGGATTGTTCATCACACCTGAGGATTCTGCACGAGGGTGGAATAAGTTCATTGTTCAACACTTCTGCATGCCACCATGTTTCAGTCAGTAACGTAACGTGGGGGTCAAGTGGAATAAGAAGTGTTTCAAAATCAGTCACTTTATTTAAAATACTTTGAGCCTTAAAGGAAAGTAGACGTAGTTGATGAAGCGGTCGTGCTTGTCAAGCCGGTATCGCATTAGTTCTTTTCCCTTTGCTCCCGCTTTTATCTCTTCTAGAAAAATGAAGTATAACCATGTCGTACAACTCGGCCCCGTCATCCCGCTCACGACCAGTTAGTGTAGATTTCGATTTGTTTTGCCTGGCCCCACACCTACGTCTCCTGTTTGATTGCCAACTTATCAGAATTAAGATACACTTAATCTTCAGGTTTCCTATGATCCTTCACAGCCAACCATAACAACTTTTGTATTCACGAACTTTAGGCGAGAAGTCTTCCGATAATAATAATCTAGTACCCTTTAGTTCGTATACGTTCCTTAGCAGCTCCATTTTTTTCATTAAAATAAAACAATCGTATAATGACAGGCCGTGTCTTGTTCACACTTTTTTCCCCAAAAGATGCATAAGTTCGTGGCTGTTCACTTTGATTCCAAGCTTTTGTTCAAATATTTCTGTTAAAGCATCTTCCTTGGGTATATTGTTTTCTTCCGTTTCATTTTCATTGACGCCGTAAGCAATCACTTTACTTCGATTGTGGTTTTTTCGATAATAAACTGTTCACTTTAGAGATGCAATTTCCTCTTCAAACACACTAACCGAACGCTCACAATTTTCTTTTGTCTGAGCGGTTTGTGCGAATGACTCAATTTTCCCTTGGATTGAAGCCATTATTCTGTTTGTATCGGATTTGTGAGAGTCTAACTTGTCTTGGATGGCCTTTAGGTCTCTAATGTCCGCCTAATTTTTTTCATGAATCGCTGACAGTTAATAAGCTATCTCCGGTCCGGGTTCATTTCCACATCACCACTAAAGAAAAAAACAATAATGCAGAATGCGACAAAACAACTCAAAATAGAATCACATAACGCGCCTCGGCAAGGCAGCACAACCAAACACATCAAATTGCTTTTCAATTCACAACCGGTTTGCGTTTTGCTAACCTGTATTAAAGAGAGGAACAAGTTCAACCGTGGCCGCATGGTTCGGCTGCTGCCTTGCCCACTCATGAAAAAAGGTTGAGGGGCGGTGCCCGTTGGTCCAGTTACCAATGTGGCCCCATGAAGTCCGTGCAGGACCGAAAAATGCTCATGGCCACGGTCGAAAGTTCCGTTTAGTGATGTCTTGTCAGCGTCGTCGCGGGTTATCCCCAGTATTGTAAACATAGAAATGAAACAGAGCAAACAAACACAAGGACACGTAGAAGAAGGGACACAGACACAGCGCTGACTCACGACTTACGTTCTTTCTCATCTTTTTAAAACATATCAACATAAGAAAACAAGAAATGAAAAATAAAAGAAGAAGAATCCAGCATGTAGCACATCCTCTCTGTCATATGCCTTCTGAGGAATTTTTTACAGAAACTATACATTATATACCATTACAAAAAAAAAAACAAATTGAAAAAAAGACGGAAGTAAATGGTAGGAAAAGATATAACTATACATCATTCCACCTCAGGTCTGGGCAAAGCCAAAAACCACAGCGCGAGCCCTAATGCTCTGTGCGTACCTGTCTTGCACGCGGCCTCTTGGTATGCCGGCACCCTTTTCTGGCTGCATGTAGGCACGCGCCAGTGGTTATAGGATCACTCCCATGGAAGCAGAAAGAAAGTATTAAACAAACGTGCCCAAACTCCGAAGAAACTCGGACTCTTCACTGTATAACGTCAGTGACTTTGAACTGACGCATAGATCGGGACCGTGTTGTCGAATGTAAAACGCTTCATGAATTTTCCTTGCCATTTTTTGTGAATGTTTAGCCAAAATTTCAATGTCACTTAACCGAGGGGAACAACCACACCTATCACAATGAATGGCTAGGTGACCCGAAGGTGAGAGCAGGACTTCAGTGTGTAGGGTGTGGAATAAACCATCGCATCAAATATGCAGCTTGTGCTGTGGGGGTCGTTTATAAAATACAATTTTCATGTGGTAAAGTGTATATTGGGCACACGGGCAGATGTATTAATGTTCGAGGTCGGGAGCATTATTTGTCTTTGAGGTCTTCACCTTAGGGTCACCTAGCCATTCATTGTGATAGGTGTGGATGTTCCCCTCGGTTAAGTGACATTGAAATTTCGGTTAAACGTTCACAAAAAATGGCAAGGGAAAATCATGAAGCGTTTTACAATCGACGACACGGTCCCGATCTATGCGTCAGTTCAGAGTCAGTGACGTTATACAGTGAAGAGTTCGAGTTTCTTCGGAGTTTGGGCACGTTTGTTTAATACTTTCTTTCTGCTTCCATGGGAGGGATCATATAACCACAGGCGCGTGCCTACATGCAGCCAGAAAGGGGTGCCGACATACCAAGAGGCCGCGTGCAAGACAGGTACGCACAGAGCATTAGGGCTCGCGCTGTGGTTTTTGGCTTTGCTCAGACCTGAGGTGGAATGATGTATAGTTATATATTTTCCTACAATTTACTTTTTTTTTTTTGTAATGGTATATAATGTATAGTTTCTGGAAAAAATTCCCCAGATGGCATATGACAGAGAGGATGTCGTGAGTCAGCGCTGTGTCTGTGTCCCTTCTTCTACTTGTCCTTGTGTTCGTTTGCGCTGTTTTATTTTTATGTTTACAATGCATCACCGACTAGCCCACCTCCAAACATTACAGCATTATCCCTAGAAATTTTGCTTGCGACTTGCAGCAGCAGATATCGCTTGCGCCGATGACATCTTCGTAGGTGACTGGGTCAATACCAGCAGCAAGAACTTGTATCAGAAAGACGAACATGTTTAGCCGTGGCCACATGGTTCGGCTGCTTCCATGCCCAGTGACGAAGAACACTTGAGGGGCTGTGCTCCTTAGACCAGTTACCAATGTTGCCCGATGAATTCCGTGCAGGACCGAAAACTGCTCATGGGCACGCTCGTAAGTTCCCTTCAGTGATGTCTTGTCAGCGTCGTCGTGGGTTATCCGCAGCAATTGAGCTTGCGACTTGCAGCAGCAGATATTGCTCCCGCCGTATGACATCTTCGCAGATGACTGGGTCGATACCAGCAGCAGGAACCTGTATCAGAAAGACGAACAATTTTAGCCGTGGCCACATGATTCGACTGCTTCCATGCCCACTGACGAAGAACACTTGAGGGGCGGTGCCCGTTAGACCAGTTACCAATGTTGCCCGATGAATTCCATGCAGGACCGAAAAATGCTAATGACCACGGTCGTAAGTTCCGTTCAGTGATATCTTGTCAGCGTCGTCGTGGGTTATCTCTAGCAATTGAGCTTGCGACTTGCAGCAACAGATATTGCTCGCGCCGTATGACATCTTCGTAAATGACTGGGTCAATACCAGCGGCAGGAACCTGTATCAGAAAGACGAACAAGTTTAGCCGTGGCCACATGGTTCGACTGCTGCCTTGCCCACTTCACGTTGTGACGTTACGCGACTTAATGACGTCAAATTACACCATCAGTCACATGATGTCATGACATCACTTGACACTGTGTCGTCACGTGAGAGCGGGTCGTCACGTCACACCATGAGGTCACGTTAAAACAAAAACATGGGACTGTTGATAATAAAAACGATTAAACAATACGTTTTTGCCAATTATGTTTGAATGGTTTTTGGGCGGTAAAAACAAAAAAAAATCTAGGTTTCTGTTAGGCCGAGGAAACCACGGTCGTGAAATTAGGTGGAGCTACGTGATTGAAACTTGAGTGCTCGATTTTGGAAGTGCCCTTCAGTGACAACAAGGGGGTGTTAGTATGAGACTAATAACACCACATAAGATGTGGAAACAGCCCCACCACGACATGGAACGGTTCATGCATAAACATGCGAATTCTTAGTGCCCTGGATTTAAAACTTGGGCGCACCATTTTTAAAGTATTCCACAACTGCCCCAATGCACTCCTAAGTTGTGTCCAGTAGAATTGCTAAATAGGGGCACGGAATATTTTCTACTTATTACACACTGATAGGTTCCATACGCACCGGTACTTTCTCGAGAAGACAATACGTATCGCGAAGTTCTTCGGCTTAGTCCATGATTTCCCCTACTTATCATAGACGTCCTGCAGCGCGACGCTGAGTGGTGAACTGGTGTCAAATTGCATTATGAAAGGTACTCTTCCCCACACGGACTCACTGCGCATGAGTTAACGAACCAGACATTATTGGCGTCTTCCGTGTTTTTGCAATCCAGAGTTAGCACGTGGCCTTCGCCGATGTTTGATGAGCTTGCCATTTTTTTAGTGCATTACGCGCCTTCTCGTAGGTCGCTCGAGTGCCTCCCTTGGTCGAGTCCCCAGTTTCCCGGCCGTTGCACTTTAGCGACAAATGACTTTGTCTCCACCAGCGAAAGCATTCGAGCGATCTGAACTTGCACGAGTCCACTGCATGCGACCTTTATCTACATAGCTTAATAGGGGTGTCTGTAAAGCTTGAGTTTATTTTTTTGTGTAAAACATTTTTGTGCCTCTCTTTGTGCCATCCATCTGTAGTGACTGGTTGAAATATCGGTAGCTTCAGTCCCTGACGACTTCATGGCGGAAAATGATTGGTGGCCGCTTTGGCTGCAACAGCGATAGACTATGTTTTCTTGAGCGACACTTCACATTGAAACAAAAAGCCTTCTAAACGTTTTCATTGAAAACTCCGCCAACCGACCGATCATGAGGGATTGAATTCAGCATATTGCGGAAATTGTATTTCTCTATCTGTCGTCAAAGTTCCACAAGTAGTAGCTGTGCGGTTTCACCTTCCTGCTGATGTTTCTTGTAGAATTTGAATTGTTCGTCAATTTCGCTACAAGTCGGTAAAATGTCGTAGCCTAGCGCCTTCACCAATTCCTCGTACGATAGCTTGTTTACGGTGTTCGGTGCGCAGGACACTTCCAACACTTTTATTGTTCTTCTGCTTAGAGCCAAGACAAGCAAAGCTCGCTTGTACTCCGAGTCGATCACAGAGTTATTCTCAAAAACGGCTTCAATTCGGATGTAGTAGGGGAACCACTTATATGTTTCGTCGCTGAAGGATGAAACGGCGTAGACAACGTCGACGGTCGTCGTAAAATAGCCTTTTTTATGCGTGCTTCTCGATGGACAAGTGCCTGCGGTTTGTAAATCACATCCTCGTCACCACTGTAGCAAAGTGCAAGCAACCGGCCGTGTGACAGCATGGCAGAAACGGAACCATTAATACATCGAACTAAAATACCGAAGATAAACAGCAACAAGATCACACAAACTTGTGTGGTCAGCGGCGTCAAGGGGCGGATGTCATGACGTCTGATCCGTCGTGACTATTCGCTTACTCGTCACTTCCCAACAGTCAGGAGTAGCATTTAAATTTGAATATAAGAATAGGACTAGAGCGTTCAACTGGCAGTGTCAGCATGCGTTGCCTCAGAAGGAGTGGTCTCCTGTACTGAGAATCGCATACCGTTCCTACGTTGGGAAATGTTTCCTCGCCGCAAGTAGATATTTGTCATCGATCATGGGCCAGCTTGCTGGTTTTTCCAAACCGTTTGCGACAACACATTCTCTTAGGCATGCAATGTCGTCCTCTGGTAAAAACTCACAGTCATGATGTTGTCGGCGACGTCGCGCTCACGACCATCGCCTAAGAGGTCGCAGCCGCGGTCCTTGGAGCTGGCATTTTTTCAACGCGCTCGTCTGCATTTAGCCATTTTTCCGCGAATCGGGAATCCTCCATGGAGGAGTGAAAACATTTTTTGAGAACGCACAAATTTCTCGAAAATAGCCTACGCTACATTAGCGCACTCAGGTGCGCGACGAGCTTAGTGTTCGGTCAAATCGGTGCAAGCACATTGGCGACGACGCTATACTTTGTGTACGCTGATTGTTTTGTGTGTTATTATTAAATTTCTGCATAACTAAAATCCTGTTCTTCATGGAATTATCTAAACATTGCAAGAAAGGTGCATGAATATAAAACTGCTTCGTTCACAACGCTTGCAGCTGCTATAATAATATATGTCGCACCAAACATCCGGACTAATTAAATTTCTGGCCGACTCAAGGATTTGATTTGATCAGGCACTGTTGCTTCCATTCATAGACCATATAAATCTTCGTTCAGTAGGAACTGGCTGCATCGCACTGCATGCATTTTAGCACATCTTCCAAGTTTTTCTTTCACATCTACTGGTCAATTTGCCGTTCCTCGCGGATGGACGATGTCATTCGAGAAGGGTTTGATTGTTGTCCTTATTCTATGCTTTCCACAAAAAGTAAGTTTGTCTGCTGTCCACCATAGTTTCAAAAGATGTGGCACGACTAAATGTGTTTTCAGTTGTCGCCCTCCATACCTTGCCACGATAGCACGTCCGACGCCAACGCAAGTGTGTTCTTCACGTTCGGATGTTCTGAAATTGTTCTTCGATGCTCCCTCGCCAAAACAATACGATTGATTTGTGTTTAGTTGGAACTACCGACTGGTCTGTGGTCCTTTCGGTGGTAAACACGCGGCCCTGAAACAGAAGGTTATTGGTCAGATAATTGTAATGTGTACGACATATGTGCCTCTTCGTTAACTTTATACCTTCTATAAAAAAAATTATTGAAAGGTTCGTCGTTCCGCTACTCTTTTCACAGATCATCTGTTGTTCGGAGAATACGGATTTAATTTAAACTTGGCCGTTGCTTTTTCTTGTGGCAATTATTGGTGGAACTCCTTACCTCTGCGAGCTTATTGAGCTTTATAAATGGCATATTAAAACCAAGAATTGCTTGTTACGTATTCTTGTCTTTTAGCTAGGAGCGCATTCACTATCGTTTATGCTTTCTTGTTCTGCCGACGATCACTTCGCCGTCTCCACATTGGGACGTTGTTTTGTTTAACATATACATTGAAACAATAAGGAAAAAGGAATTGGAGGCTGCGCTTAAACCAATGGTGACCTACTGGGCGGGTGATGGGATCTAGATAAAGTGAGTGAGGTGAGCCTCATCTACTACGCACAGGAGGCGTCGAGAATTTCCTTGAGGTGCTTGGAAAATACCCGGAGGGCCCTGCTCAATTCTCCCAACTTCTTGGACCATGGTTCGCTGCTACTCGACCGAAGACTTCAGTTCTCTTGGTGGAGGTGTGCTTGAATTTCCAGTAGATGCGTTCTTCTTTGACCTCTGCTTAGCACTGTTCGCAAATTCCGGTATTTGTTGCATAGACAGAGCCCATGCTGTTTTTTCGCCGGAACGCAGTTACACGGGCCGCTCTCTCACTTTTGGTACACTCGTATTTAGCCAATCTTTTTGTAACCATAGCTATCTCCTAAGGCATCAGAGCGGTCGTACGTTTATTCTGGTATTGATTGAGAGTCGTTCTTGAGCAGGGCTCAGAGACTCGGCCGGCGTGCTTTACACTGAGCGTCTTTAAGTGCTAATGGGTCTTATTCTTTTGAGGAGCACTGGGAGGTGCCACTATAGCCGAGGGTATTATGGGGCGATGAAAGAATACACCGTGTTGTATCGTGTGCTATTTTGTTCCCATTTATTCACGGGAGGTCTGGGGCCCAGCTAACCTAAGTTTTGCATTGTCTTTTCATAATTTTAGCATTTAACGCCTTCACTATTTAATTGCCTGTGGATGGGTTTCTGCACTCCTTGAATGTGGATATCGCTTACTGCCTGGGCCGACGCCCAGACAGTGAGCGGTATCGCCTACTGTCTGGGCGTTGGCGCTCCCGTTGTTCGTCACTCCACGGGATTTGGGGGCCGTGCTGCCTCGGGCGTCTGGTCACCTCAGATTTCGTGTCTCCAGAAGGCTACCTGTGTCGAGTCGTTAGCCTCCCCCGCAGCGGTACCGCTGGTGGGGTTTGCTTCGAATCAACGTGCGGTGCTGCATTGGCTTTCATCCCCATGCCCTCTTTCCTCAGAGTCCCGCGAAATCGGCTGTAGTCTCCGATTGGCGTGATGATAGACAACTAGATTAGAATTCTCGGTACTCCCCCATTCAAACTGTGTGAAGGGACTCAGAGACGCCTGCCTCATAGAGTTTCAGGAACGTATACGTCACCCGGCGACGGCGTAGGCGCCGTACATGCACACAGCGAAACGATATGCGAACACTAGACAAATTTAGTGGACCGTACGCTAGGGCTTTGCAAATGCTAGGAAATTGCGGGTCGTGAGTGCGCACGAGCAGAACGTAATTGAAGGGCTAGCGTATTGCGTACGCACGCAACGCTGGTAATCTTGCGTTCCGGGCTAGCCGGCTTCCCGGGAAGCTCTCGAGAGATCTGGGGCCCCAACGAGAGCGCCAGTTTCAAGATCGTGGCTACCTCGAGTAACGCAGCAGCGGCAAGTGATGCTCTCAAAGTTTTGTGTTACGTGAATTTGCGTGGTGTTCAGCTCGTCAATTTTTTCCGGGACCTGCAGCGGTCGAATCACGTCGCCATGCAGCTGAAGGAGTGCACAGTGAAAATATTCACCGCTCGCAATGTGCGCCAGCGCTGCGATCTGCCCAACAGAGGTGGTTGTTTTTGCAAGTTGGTTTGACATCTTATGCCATCTTCTAATTGGTCAATCCGCCTTTTTGTGGTATGCTCTCTCTTATGCCCTCATCCTTGATGGGCACAAAATTCCATCATCTGCTCACCGCTAAGCCTATTCGCACAGTTCATCGCCGACGGACGAACGACTCTTTAAGACATCGGCCAAGTTCTCGCTATGCACTGTGTGGCCTCCTCTATACACAACATAATTCCCCCCTCGAAACAAAAAAATTCAGTAACTAGAACATACATTTCACCAATAATATACAGTTATTCACATAGCTCTGGAACTACTATAACAGATAACTCTAGTGTAAAACATAGTCATTGTATCTTCCGGGCATTCTTCTTTGTCGCTGAGGCCTGCTGTACGACGGTGCCGTGGTCAACAACTCCTGTTGGCCGGAGATGTCCTGCGCTTCGACTTGCTCTGGAGCTGGCGCCGACTCTGATGGTGTCGACAAGATTTCAGTCTCCTGAAGTGTAGCGTCTGGAAGTATATCAGCACCACGTGCAGCTTCCACTTTGTGTGTCGCGACGGTAGCGCTGTCGTCCCCTGGCGATAATGTCTCTGGGGATCCGGCAGTTGCGACGTCCCGTGGTGATGGCGGTTGTGATTCCCCCTCTTCAGTGGGCGAATCCAGGTCACATAACTGGTCCATTAACGCCCAACGTCGTTCCATAACTTTTTCTACCAAGTTCCGGGCACCTGGTGCTCCTCCTTTGGCCACTACTGTCAACTTGGCAGCGTTCCATTTCTTCCCATTGTCTAGCAGGAAGGAATTTTTTCCCACGCGTTTTTCACTTCTATTGGCAAAGAAAACCTCCGCTGTCCTTTTGGTCCTCCCACCTCTTTATTTTTAGAAAGTCGCCGGGTTCAATGATGGATTGCCTGGCACCCCGTCTTTCATCGGTGTATTTCTTTGTTCTCTGCTGTCGCTCTTTGACACGGCGTTACAGTTCGGCGACGTGAGGCCGCGGCTCATCGAAAAACCCTCTCTCCGGTAGTCCCACGACGTCCAGTCTTGTTCGTGGCCGCCTTCCGTGTAGCAGAAAACGCCGGAGACATGCCGGTCATCGCATGGGGAGTTCCCCTGTAAATGCTCAGATACTCCGGAGTCGCCTCCTTAAGTGGTCTCCGCTCCAGTGCCGCCACCTGAATATACTCTTTTAAGACGCGGTTAAATCGTTCTATTTGACCGTTGCACTGCGGGTAGTACAGCGAGGCCACACAGTGTTCAATTCCACTGTATTGTAGGAACCCTTCAAAATGTGTCGACATAAATTGTCTGCCGTTGTCGGTGACAACACTCTTTGGGTATCCTTCCCTCCCGAATAGCTTCAGTAACACTTTTGTCACAGACTGAGAAGTTATCGACGACACAAAAAACACCTCCGGCCACTTACTGTGATAATCAATCAAAGTTACTGCAAATCTGCACTCTGGAGGGGCTCGTTCCATCGGGCCCAGAATATCCATGCCCAGCTTTTCCCAGGGCTTTTCGGGCCATTGCACTGGTTGTAAGGGGCCACCGCGGTCTTTGCAGACTTGTCTGATGCCTTGCACACAGTGCAGCTTCTAATGCAGTTTTCCACGTCTTCGTCCATCCCAGGCCACCAATACTGCTCCCGGAGTCGCTGCTTTGTCCTGGCGATGCCCGGATGCGATTCGTGGGCCATCATGATGAATCTGGACACCAATGTCGATGGAGGCACCACCCGCTCTGCACGAAACAGCACCCCCTCCAGAACAGAAAGCTCTTCTTAAATCCGCCAAAATGATGGCAGCTTTCCTGGCAGACATTTCTTTTGTGGCCACCTAGATGCGACATACTGCATCACCTCCCTTAACACGCCGTCCTTCTCTGTCTCCACTTGCAATTGGTTCTTTGTTGCCACGCTTGACACCACAGCAATGACCTCCTCTACTGGGTCGTACTCTGTGGACAGCAAGGGCAACCGGGAGAGTGCGTCAGCGGCTACATTATCTTCTCCTTTCGTGTATTGTACAGTAAGATTGTACCTCATCAGTCTTGCACACCATCGCTCTATCCGAAGTGGCCGTCTTCCGGTGCCATCAGTAGAGAGAAATGTAACCAATGCCTGGTGATCTGTTCGCAACACAAAACTTCTGCCCCACAAGTACACATGCCAGTGCTCGCAAGCTCACAGGCATGCCAGGGCTTCTCGTTCTCCCATAGAGTATTTGCGTTCCTGTGGCGTCAACGTCCTTGATGCAAATCCTACTGCACGCGTCTCACCGTCGATTACCTGTTGCGGTACCACACCCAGCCCATATGCCGATGCATCAGTTGTTACCTGTACAGGTAAGGACCGGTCAAACATGGATACCGCGCTGCACGACGCCAGTAGGTTCTTAGCCTTGCCGAAGCTGGTCCCAGATGAACTTTTGGCCCGTGCGAAGAAGGCGCCGCAGTGGCTCCCCCACTTCTGAATAATGAGGAAGGAAATGAGAGTTGTATCCCATGAGCCCAAGAAAAGAACGCAACCCACCAAATCCGTTGGCGTCTGTGCATTGACAATCGCGTCCATTTTTGATTTGAGGGGTGCGAGACCCCTTGCGCTCTTATGGTGACCCAAGAACGACAATTCCTCTACCCCGAAGACACATTTCGTGTTCAGTTGTAGACCAGCGGTTGCTATTCGCTGCAAGACCTCGCGCAGATGACGGTTGTGTTCTTCCTTATTTTTGCCAAAGACAATAATAACGTCAATGTACAATAGGACGCCCTTGCAACCTTTCAATATTTCTTCCATCATCCGCTGAAACGCGGCGGGCGCCGAAGCAAGGCCAAAACAGACTCTACGGAACTGAAACAGTCCCTCATGTGTGGCAAACGTCGTCAGTGCCCGGCTGTCTTCTGACAACTCGACCTGGTGAAGGCTGACACCAGGTCCAGTTTAGAGAACCATGCTGCTCCGTTCAAAGCGTGCAAAAGTTCCTCCGTGTGCGGCAACGGCAAGCCGTCAACGACAATGGCCTTGTTTGGCTCCCGTAAATCTACGCAGAGTCTGATACTCCCGTCTTTTTTTTTTACCACCACTATTGGAGACACCCACTCAGAAGCGTTTACCCGTTCAATATTGCCTTCAGGCTCTAATCTTAACAACTCAGCAGAGACTTGTTCTCGCAACATCAACGGTAACCGCCTAGCTTTGGCTGATACTGGTTTGACGTTGGGGCGCAGTTTAACTTCGTGTACCACGTTTTTAGCAAGTCCTAGTTTCCCCGCAAAAAGGATTGAAAATTCACTAAGTTTAGGGGGCAGAGGTTGTGGCCACGCCGTTGTCTGTAGGCACGCCAGCGATGCGCCGACGATATGCAGTCGTAGTTGTTGCACCGCATCCAGTCCCAGCAACGCCATGCCCCTTGACACCACATAGAAGCGGATGTTTGACGACACGCCTACTCGTGCAGCTTGAGCCACAAAACATCCCAAGACTGGAATTCTTTGCTGTGAAAAGTCCCGCAGAGTCACCGTTGCTGGAGCCAAGGCGAACCGTCTTGCAAATTTTTCTTGATATATGTTTGCTGGCAAGATAGACACTGACGAGCCTGTGTCCACGACAAGCTGAATCACTTCGCCCTCGACGCAAACGTCGACTATCAGGGTGGTTCGCTCGTTCTGTGTGACTGTTAGGACACCCAACTCTTCGTTTCCGTCCGTGTCCTGAACCGCTTGCACCCGCTCTTGCCCGGTACTTCTACATAGCGCTTGAAAATGTCCTACCTTGTGACACCTTGAACACCGCTTATCTCGCGCTCTGCATTCCCGTGCACTGGCTAGGTGTCCTGAAGCACCGCATCTGTAACACCTGCGGTCCGGAACTGTTGAAAAACCGTCGACTCCTGTTCCTGAACGATTTCTTGCCCTCTCGATTTGCTGAACCATGGCAGCGTCACGCCCCTCCTCGTAGACACGGGCACCTTCCGCTGCCTGCTCGAATGTCTGTAGGATGTCCATGGCCTGGCCCAACGTAAGCTGTGAACCCTTCATGGCAGCTTCTATCTTAGCTCCACGCTCCGTACTCCGTCGACGACTTTGTCCCGCAGAGCTTCCTCAAGAAAGTCACCGAAGTCGCAAGTACTCGCGAGGTGTCGCAGGGCACTGACGTACACGCGTATCGGTTCGTCTTGAAGCTGTCGCCGCAACATGAATCGCCGTCGTTCGACAAGCACATTCAGAGTGTTCGTGAAATGTCGTTCCAACAACCGAAGTGCATCGGTGTAGTCGTCCGGCTCACCCCCTTTTGATGTGATCTTCTCCGGCGTACTTCCAGTTGCAGCAGCAGTTATCGGTGGTGCAGCCGCAGGCTCTGGAACCAACGTGCGAAACACTCTTCGACCTTCCACCCCCAAACACTGTAGCAATATCGCCTTTCGTTGTGCTGGCGGTTTCGCGTCCATTTTCGTCGCCTGCAGAAAGATCTCGAAGTCCTCTCGCCATTGCCGCCATGGCACTGCCGCGTCTCCCGGCGCCTCTAAAAACGGGGCTAACGGTGGCAGCCCGAACGTATTCATCCTTGCGTTAATGGGTAACGCCCCTCGTGTACTAGTTGCGAAGAACGGCTGTCATGTTGATTGCTGCCGAGGTTGTGCTTTTGTTGACTGAGCCAATTGGTGTAGACCGGCGAACGCGGCCGAAATGCCGCAGAACAAGGACTGACACGAGACAGGGGCTGGACGCTGACAGATCTTTATGCCGGTGGTGATGCTCTTATATACAATTGGTAATGCATGAATTCAGCGCCCTCTATACACAAGACACTGGATATCAGTTGTTCATAGATTTCATTCTGCGATAAAATTCATGAAAGGTGCCGTTTCCACGGGACGGAGGTTTCTTGATAGAAATCAGATACGTGCTTGTAGTGGTAGCCTCTGTACCTCGCAGAAAAGCGCGCCTGTCGAGGTAGCTGCGGCTTGTTTTAACTCGAAATGAAATGATTTGACACTTTTTCAATGTTCAGTATTTCTTTTCAGGAGCATGGTGGCGCTATAAGCACACGAAATTCTGCGGCTCTGGCAAATTTTACCGAGATTATGCAAGGTGTTTACTCGGAAATGTAGCGCACAACAAACTTCAGTCCGAGCAGGTTGTTTTCAGCGTACGCTATATTATTGCGTATTGCGTAATTAAGAGCCAGCAACGCTATTCTAAAACTGTCTAGGCGGGAGCGATCCGTAGATGCGTCCGCTCGCTCTGAAGGCCGTCTTTTTTCCCCCGCAGTGGGACGTTGATGCTCGCGTATTGGTCCCTTTTTCAGGCACGGTCCAGTCGGTGTGCCCGGACCGGTTGGCGTGCCCGTACCGGGACGAGCCAGCATTCTTATCGGCTGTGCTCTGGTTCGGGTTCACGGCTTTCGGTTCAGTTCCAGTTCACTGCCGTGGAGCAAATATAACGCCTCAAGTGAGTTCGAACCGGTTTGAACCGCCTAAATGACAATATATTTTAGCGTTGTTTAGGAAATGGGCACTATTTCCGCAGGGATACAAGTACCTTTATAGTTTTTTTACCCTTTGAACACTTTTGTTTTTTCAAGTACCAAAAATGAGTATTTGCGGTTTTAAATTCGATGCAACAGTAAAAAAAAATAGGATAACATAAACAAAACGTCGTGTCTATACGACTCAACATCCATTTGTTTACCTCAGTCATTTATATCTTACCTAAGTTTAAAGGTTGTCACGAAGTGAGGTCTAAAATACCTGTCATTGGTACAACTTTGCGTAACAGGCCTGAAAATTGAATCATAGTTTTTCTCTTCAACTAATTTATACATTACAGTGCCTAAAATCACGAAATGATTACATTGTTGACATATATACCGTGAAATATAGTTTACAAAAATACCTTTCAGAATATATGTGCTGGCGACGCAACTGAGCTAAGGGCAATCATATATAGTAAACAACTTATTATCCGCAGGCTCAATATTTTGTGATTTAGGTGAATGCTGAAGTTTTCAATTCATTCGAGGGCTCTAATTTTCGCGACAGGGTAGGATCCAAAGACCGGTTCCAAGGGGTTTACATTTTACCGGAATTGTAGGCGGACTTTACCGAGTGGTAGGCGGTTCGCAAAATTCGCAGAAATCAGGTCCTCGCGAATTTAGTTGGTTTAGAGCATTTAAAATGTCTCCAACGTTTTAAAACAAACCCTTTCACTCTACCTTTGGTACATGCGACACTGAGCGGGAATCACAACGCTTGTTTCTCTAACCCCCAGTGATAACGGCGAAGAATTATTCACAAAGGAGTCATAAAATTTATTCAGTCTAATCTATACGCACCTTGCTACTCGTATTGAAGCTGGCCAATAAAAGCGCTACCCAAGCGAACAATTATTCAGATAGCGCGTTGAGGTGGCATAACCTGAGTGTTGATGTGTCTTTTTGACCCGATGTCAGGCAATTCATTTTGCAATTAAGCATCACCCTAGCTAATTGTACGTTTTTTGTTTTTTTTTGTATAATAAATCAAAGTAGTATTTTATGCGCTACTTGACATGGCTGCTACTTAAATGTTCGCCTTTTGGCGGTCTTCGTGCGTAATCTTCATACCTTCGCAACGAGCCCCTGCGTATTTCATTTTGTCCCACACACGGACACATAAAATGTCTGTTCATCCCATAAAAAAGGCAGAAACAGGCTTCTATTTATATGTTTCAATAGTTATTCGTGTGCCAGGAACCGACGGTTACCTGCCTATAGAGGAAGAAGACACGGAAAAATATGTGCAATTCATTTACTTGCGGTATATATCTTTAACGTGATCGGCCCTTCATTTTTCTGTCAAGTCTTCAGTCAGTAATCGAATATATATTTTTAATGCGTTGGCATTAGAACGCACTCGCTTTGAAAAAAAAAAAACACGGAGGTGTCTTTCGTTTGCTAGCGTCGGGAGGAGAGGAAGAAAACAGAAAAGGGGGGGGGGGGGGGGCTGAGGCTGGCACGTGAGACGTTGCTGTTGGTGCGATGCGCCGACGTCAGCACGCGTCACCCTCTTCCTTTGTCCCCGGTGCTGACGAACTGACAGACACCCCCGGGTTTTCATCAAAACGAGCCCTTTCGTTTTCGTCTGAGCTACGCTCGCAGCTGGTACCGGGCAAGAAAGGAGGTGGCTCCCCGCAACACCTTCTGGGTAACAAAACCGTAGTGCTGAATGAGATGCCGTCATCAAAGGAGGCGAACGCTGGACACAGATTGGAAACGAGTGCTGCGTCAGCGCTAGGCTTGGAGTCAAGTTTGCACTGAACATCGATGCAATCGTCGTGTCCAATCACTGCCCACCGTTGGCTTTCTCTAATGACCCCATATTGTTCAGCACTACGGCTTTGCTATCTAGGAGGTGTTGCGCCACGGCGCGGTGAAAGGCGGGCGTGCTCAGTTGCCCCTCTGCCGTTGCCTGTTGTTCTTCGCTCTTGGTTTCCGTAGTACTGGTGCATGGGCTGTTATGTGTGCGTGTGTGTGTGTGTGTATTTAAAACAGTCGATACGGTTCCTTGTACGAGTGACATAAATGCGGTTTCTTTCTCGAGTAATATGGATGTGGTTCTTTCTACGAATGATGTTTTAGTTCAATATTTTGATAAGCGTAACCAGCTGACTTCCGGCCAATTTGGTTTCAGGAAAGGTCGATCGAACGAATTAGCATAACTAGAGCAAAAATAATTTAAAAAAAAATCGAGAGAAAAAAAATACAGCTTTTAGACTTACTCGTGCACTTAACGAAAGCCTTTGATTTTATCACCCATAATATTTTACTTCAAAATGTATGGTGTCCGTGGGTTACCTTTAAAACTTCTACGCTCCTACTTACGACATCGTTGTCAATATATTTTTATCAGCCAGTTTTCTTCTGACTTGAAACTTTTCACTCAGGTGTCCAACCGTGAAGCACCCTTGGACTGTTCCTTTTCAACATGTACATTAATGGCATTATAAACAAATGACCTGCAAAGTTTGTCATATATGCTGACGACAGTAGCCTATTATTTTTTTTTCAGATAATAGCGATGATCTTGTCAGTATCGCCAATGATACTTTGTAGAAACGCTTTCGAATTTAGTGTTTTTTGCTTGTATTTTTAAGCACCGTCAAAAATTACACGCACACCACATATTTCTGAAATTACTAGATATGGCTGTTTTCCATTATGCACAAGAAGTTTCTATTTGAAGTCATATATTTAAGTTTATTAACAAAATTTTGATCCAAGAAAAATAATAATAAACTAGTTATACAAACGTTATTAATTTTCAAAAATAGGCGCTTTGGTAGGAATTAAAATCATATGAACTGTTTTCCTGTGACAAGAGTACTTGTTGCAGGAACGATTTGGCACGCGTTTCGAGGCACAACCGGTACACGGTATCATTCCTGCTGCTTCTCTCCGTGACAAAGGTAGCGCTGCAGCATGCGCGAGCTTTTATACCATCACACGCTTGCTGCGTTCAACGGACAAAGTGTTGTAATATATAGCTAAAATAGTCTCGTTCTATCGGTGTATCTTACCAATGTTATATGAGCACTATAACCTCTGGTGCAAGGTGCACCAATACGAAAGCCGTCTGTAACGTTCTCTACGACGAAATACCACACCACCATGGTAAAAGATAGCATCAGCGATGATCTGTTGAATACATTCTTGTGTAAATTGGCGTAGTTTAGACCATCCACCTGTAAAAAGAAAACAATACAGTTGCGAAACATATTGGTACAAGTGTACCGAACACAAAAACCGATGGACCGCATCCGACCCACGGATATATATATATATTTTTCTATCTGTGAAACGACTAAAGATCTAAGCCGCACTATGAAAGTCTAGACAATTTGTCATGTGGATTAGTGATTGCTTACCATATCCGTCTTGATAACATGCACATGCGGGGCGAAAGTGTCCAGAACGGGTCGAACGGCATGCTCCAGTGTGTGCAAAGGGAGGGGGGGGGGGGCGAGGTCTACACTTGTGTACATGATTCGAGATAAACTTAGATTGTTAGGTGGTAGATATTTGAATGCGACATAATTACATTCCCTGCACTAATATTGGGAACCATGTATACGGTACGCTGTGTTTTGTTTTCTTGGCGAGATACCGTAACCCACACACGCTCACAAATGTTTAGTTCCCAGCTGGGTCATAATATATCCATATAAAATCAATTGCCTTTATATTTTAAATAATTCATCAAGCCGCAGTAAACAGACTTGCATTATATAAGAAACGCGACAGACGCTGTTGTTAGATATCTGCATTCTGGCATGGGCCGCAGCACCTTTTCAAAAAGTCGTCATGTGTCTCGAACTTTCGATCTTTTTTTCTTTTTGAGACGACATCAAGATTGCAGAAACTGCTGCCTCTGAAGGTTGTGTGTGCTCTTTCATACTGAATCCGCACATTTCCCTGAACTATGTTTAATCAAATGCCCTTTCATCGAAACATGTTAGCAAATGTTATTTCACCAAATTCATCTTAAAGCAGAGCAGTCTCCTACCACTTTAGAACACAGAGGTTTATCGTTACTGTAGGAGAAGTGTCTTGTGAACGGCTATGCCAGACACATGCAACCGTAGTGCCGAGATGGCCTATGCCAGGTGCACTTGCCCCGCAGAGGACGAGATATTCACGAGGGGACAAACGAAATAGCCAACAAGGATGACGAGGGACCAAAACAGTCAGTTAAGTTCGATTTAGACCGGACAGTAAGAGCTCCATTGTAACATGTTGGGGCTCGTCCGGGATTCAATATGGATAATATGGATAAGTTTACGCCACCTAGCCATTTTTGTTACCAATTAAGCTTAGAATATTTATACGTGTAGACTATATTCACTCCGCACTGAAATGAAAGTGAGGTTTTAAAACCCCCTTGTCTTATTTTAATAAGAAAATACCCAGTTTTCTCTCGCTTTCTGCAACCATTCACTTAGTCTTTGCTTGGTAATCACTACTGTTTTCAAATCCACTTTTCCTTCGCTGTCTCTAAAACCGAATGGCTTTATTAAATCTATGTTGTCTGCGGTAAGCATAGGGCGAAGCCCTTTACAGTAGAGCATCAACCGCTCAGCCGTGTCGTCCTCCTCTCTACCAGGGGCGCACCACTGTATACATTTTCTGGTACTCCGCTCTGTGTGTTCTGCTTCACAAAACACCCATCCTTGCCTCAAACAACAAAAAGCTTCCCCTAAATTGTTATAAATGTTTTCTTTGACAATAACTGTTTTGGTTCTTCCACAATGACTGTTTTTCATCCGACAGAGGGCGATGCTTTGCGGTCATGTGACCGCAGCGCAGCGCCCTCTGTCGGATGCAGCGCGGATCGTGTATTACATAACGTGAGCGCCGCAGCGCAGCGCCCTCTTTCGGATGTAGCTTGAACCCAGAGAAATCACGTGGTTGACATCACGTGATGGGAGCGGTTGTCAACAGGTGGTGATGACATTCCTGATACGTGTCTTTCCCACGCTTCTGGCACGCGCCGCGAACGTTACTTCACACCCCCTATTGAAAAAGGCCAATATGAAGTCGGCTTATTGGAAATATTGTATTCCAATGAAGGTGATGGAAATTAATTAAAACGTATTGTTATCCGATTAACCCAATACGCAAGATGGGAATTCATATCGGAGCACAATATCCCGATATAGTATGCGGTTATTGGTATACAACATGATATTGGAGCACAATATCGCGATATAACTTGCGGTTATTGGTATGCAACACGATATCGGAGCACAATACCCCGATATAATACACGGTTATTGGAATAGAATACGACATCGCGTGCATATTGGTGACCGACATGGACATACTGTACGGCCACACGATATACAAATATTGGTCGTCAATCATGGGACCAAAGGAGAATGCAATATGATATCGCGCGCCAAAATCTTAGAACGCAGATACCAAGTTACCAACATGAATTACGTTGGCATATCCACACGGCAATACGCGAGAAATATATTGGGTGTGGATGCACACATAGTATAAACGTTCTGCGTTGCGAACACATTAACATTGATCGACAGTGCAAGTATGTACAGCTGTTAGTACGGCACACAGTGCACACAGCCTCGCGCGTTTGAAACTAGACAACCACCAAACCATCCAGAATAACTATAGCCGGACCACCCGCCGCGACCTACCTTTTAATGACAATGCCCAATAACGACGTGCTCATTGGAGTGATTGTTTTCCAACAAATGTTTATTGAAGTTGTAATGCAACAAAAGTTGATCGCCAAACGATAAACCCAACGTACCGGGATACAATTCGATGTTGCAACACAACATCGCAATACAATAAGAAACCACCGGTGTTGAGACACAACCACCAAATCGAATACGATATCAATACGAAGTTACCGACGGCGAGAAACACAACATCAAACACGATATGCTATACGAACTTACCGGTGTTGGGACCAAAATCGAACACGATACGCGGCAATGTCGGTTCGCACGATAAAATAATGAGGGTGAATAGGTTTGACAGGTCCCGTGCATGTAGTTGCTTCTTACACGCACATTTATCGATATTGACCCACCTTTCTGGGTAATCCTACGTGGTACACAAAATCCACGACGACATGCGAGCACATTTCACCCACCACTTTTCGTCGCCTGTTTCGCGAGATTCACACACTGTACAAAAAACGACGTGAAAAATACGTGCATTTGCGCCATCAAACGATACGTTACAGCCTCGTTTTTCGAGAAGATAGTTTCCATCGCCAACCCGCGCGCGCGCGCGCAAGCTCGCGCTTCGGAAGCAGTTTGAACTTCGAACTGTTCGAAGTGTTGAAACTTCGAAGGGAGCGAGCCCGGCGAGCCCGCGATGCCCGGGAGTCGGCGTGCTGCCGAGCCAGCAGAGCGGCCGAGAGAGCTGAGAAAGCCGACAAGCCGAGCATGCGCAGTGCGCAGCGGGCGGGCGTCGGTTGCGCGACCCGGCCAGCCGGCGCCGTCGCGCTGCCGGCGGGATTGGCGTTCGTCGCACTCTGTGCTCGTGGGCATCGAGCGAAACCTACACACTTTCAATTGCTTCGAAAGGTATGTATACACGACTTTATTACTTGCAGCATTGAGTGCTTTGGTGTACGCGGATCAAAGTAAACACCGAAGGACAGAAAGGAGACGTGAAGTTTTTAAATCGTACCTTTTTGAACGCACGTGTCCCCTGTTGAAAACCTCTGGCTGTGCTCTGTTGCAGGCGTCATTTCGACTGCGTGTAACGTCAGCCACTGTGGCCACTGTTCACACTCGGCTAGCTTTACTATCTTCTTATCTCATGTGCGAAATAGACGTAGAAACTAGCGCCGCGTCTCTTTCGGATACTCAGCCTCCAGCCCCCTTCCTTCCGGCGTGCTTTCTGCCGCGACCGTTCGGCGCATTGGATTCACGGGCGCGTCAGGCTCGTTCGAAGCTGGTTCGAAGAGGCGTTGTTTGAAGCTGACGAGTCGCCGAAGTGTTACTGGAGCTTCTCTTTAGGAAAGTCGCAATCGACGCTCGGCGGCTCGGCTCTGAGCTCGTACTTTTCTCCTCCCGGGTAGACCATGAATGCCGATGAACGAATTTGAAAAACGCTAGCGAGTGACTTTGTGAGGCCGCCCAACTGTGCTTCTATCAACGGCGAAAAGCAAGTAATGTACAGGAAAAAAAAAAACGCTTTTTTTATATTTTGTTGGCCATGTTCCACCTCAACGCAAAGTGAATCGCGGCTGAACGTCGGTTGACTCATTACTGTGCCTAGATTGTAACGGAACCTTTTTGGTGTGATCTTATTCTGATATCGTTATATCTCGCCTTTTCATGTTGGCTGCACATTTCTAGACGACATTCTACACATTGCACTCCTTGTCGACATGTCGCGGGTGCTTGAGACTAATCGGAAGTCACTGTTTGCTCACTCCTTGGTACACATATTTTATGTTCAACATCAGTTATCTGAAGGAGGCTCCATGAAACCCTGGAATTCGTTTAGAGGTACCTCTACATACTGCATTAGAGTGCTGTTCTGTGTGTTGTAGGTTCGTACAAAACCAAATTGCACTTTGTAATATAGCTTATGACTGTTTACTACAATTAAAGTTGCAATGAAACATTGGCCACGAGAGAGGCCGACGAATTCCTCGCATATTTTTCATCCGTGGGTCATTTTGGATGTTGACAAATTTTCTTGTGAATAATGAGTGTTATGCACATATGTTTCTTATACTTTTCAGACAGGTACTTCAGTTAGATAAACCCCAGCAAAGGCAGCAAGAGAATCTCACAGGGTCACACCAAGGATAACGGCATTCCTGCTCGAGTCCCGGGTCTTCTCACCGAACTTCACTGAACATAAGGGTACATTCCCTTTCCTTCACTTTGTGGGAGTCAAGGGTGAAAGACTAGGCAGAGGGCATGACAGGCGGTCGGCGGAGAAGTCACGAGCTGGCGCGAAACAGTGCGTGCTGAGCGAGGCTGGAGCTGGGCAGGAACATCGGAGCCGGGCTGCCTGGCCTGGCCCATGCCGAACCCCGGAGCGGTCCACCAGCGAGGTTCGAAGTCCGGACCGGTAGAAACGGCGAGTCCTGGACATCTAGCCTAGGCCAAGACAATCCCGGGGTGATTCCACAGCGAGACTCGGGCAGTGATAGCCCGGGACAGCGAGTCTACGCAGCGCTGGCGTGGCAAAGACGATCCGCAGGCCTGGACACTGATTCCGACTGTGAGCTCTGATCGACGGGCGACAACAAGGGTCGGCGTGCCTGGACTGCCGCCTCCGAACGACGCGCAACCGTGAGGTGCAGTCAACTTATTCGCTGTCTTCTCGTTGCTGTGTGTCACTCCCTGGGTGACAGGCGGAGCGCATACCAATTGGGCGGTGATTATTAGTAGCTAAGCGAACTCCATAAAGAAACCAACATTAAAATGGAAAATCCAACGTGGGGCTCGTTCGGTATGCCTCTGCTTCTAGTCGTCCCCAGGGAGTCTCACGGATTCGTTGAGCGGGTTGTTCACTAACGCTAACTATGCCCGTTGAGACAAATATTTTGGAATTTTGGCGACTTGTCTCACGGCAGAGCTCAGCAGGTGTCTCCTCGAATCGAGTACCTAAAGGGCTCGAAGAACAAGGTTGCAGACCCGCTTTCTCGGGTACTCCAGACTAGTGGTTGGCAAGAGACGGGGAGCGCGGTTAAGATGTAAGAAAGTTGTCTTCAGAGGCAGAGGAGAGTCACGACATGTTCGCTGGAAGGCAGGATAACGAGTTGCAGGAGGGGAAACAGCCAGGACTCATTGCAGATTTAGGATTTAGGCTTGGGGTGATGCGGTAGGCAAGTAAGCGCTTGTAGAGGCCTGGAGTGCAGATGGGTTTTTGTCAGTGGGTGTTGGAAAGATTGCGGAAATGGCAGTTTACACCGGGAACACTGGCAGACAAGATTGTCAGGGGGTGCCGGGTAAACTGGCGGAAATCGCGGTTGGCACCTGGAACGCTGGCAGGCGAGTTAATGAGCACTATTATTTGTAACTGCTGGGCCAAGACGGCTAGTTGCTTTGCGTCAGTCCAACAATCGACGAAGGGCGGAGGGACGACTCTCCCTTGAGGGGGGTCGTTCCAAGAAAGCTACGAAATGATTTATATGATTCTTTCTCGACTTCACTCTGGCCGGTCGTGGCAGTGACAGCCAGACTTTTAATAAGTTATGTCGCGTCACGACCTGGCCGGGGATGCGGCGGTAAACATTTAGGTGGCTTGTAGCTGTCCAGCTTGCCTTGAGGTGTGAACGGTTGACGCAGGCTTGCTCGCTGAGCGTGAACGGTGGAAGCGAGCCTAAGGCCCACTTCAGGCGGGGCAATTTCCCCCAGCAACTTAACGTCGCAACACCAGCAACACGGGCCGCCTGCGTTCACACGCTGCAACCGAATTGCTACGACTTGCCATCATCATAAATTTGGATTTTTCTTGCACTATATAGACGCACAACTACGTGCTAAAAACGCGTTTTTATATCTTTGAGTGGCGTTGAGAATGCTCACTCATGTTTCTGAAAAAGTTTATTTCCAAAAACGATCCATTTCAAACCAGGACCAAGTCTTCAGCTGTCATCCTCACCGCCACAGGGGTGTCACGTGAAAATATTGCGTCCCTGATTGGCTGCTGCCGCTTCAAATTTCTCCAGTTTGTTCGAGTTGCTTGTCTGTTTTGAGCCGAACCTGATCTCAGAAATTCGTGCTGATCTGGGAAAACCTAGGGAACAACCGGCCAGCAACCTCAAAATTGCTAGAAACGCTGCCCCGTCTGAAGTGGTCCTTAGGGAACTGAAATCAAGGGCAGTGGAGCTCTGGGTTCAAACCCACCTGGAGACGTTCCTTTTCTTTTTGCCTTTTTTTAGTATACTGTTAACGACTTCATTTTCGCGGGCTCAAATTTTCGCGAATCGGGCCAAAGCTGAAAATTTGAAATTATTCGCGGGTTCTAATTTTCCCGAACCGAGCTTAGCTTCCGTAGTGTTCACATATTGCCCGAGTTGTTCGCGGGACGTATTTTTCGCGTTTGTAGGTGATTCGCGAAAATTAGGTCCTCGCAAAAATTTAGTCGTTTACAGTATATATATATATATATATATATATTTATATTTATAAATATTACTTTTTTTTTAAGTTTTAACGTATAGACGTATAATTTACACACTAATTCACATTCAAAAGTGCTTCTATTCACACACTGGCTCCCTAGTGCTTGCAATAGCTTCTTGCTGAGCTATTGGAAGCTCTGCAAAGGGAGGGGCATCTTCCCACCCTTTGCAGGCTGTAAAGCTGTGGCTTGCACAGCTCAAGCAGGTCGCACCTCGCACACTGGCTCCATCATCAAGCATAGGGGCTGCATGAGTTGCGCCACACCGTAAGGCTATATACGGTCGGGTCACGGCACCTGGGACCATTCGTCGCTGCGCTCAGCTATGGTGTGGTGGCATGGTCAGGGCATGAAGCAGGGGTACAACTTGGAAATGCTCATCTTCATCACATTTGAAGCACATTTTTTTCATTACTTTTGTGTCGAGTTGTCAGCATTTTAAGGGTGAGGAAGCAAGCAGCAGCGAGAGCAAGAAAAAAATTGAAAGCCGCTGTTCATGAGAATTTATTACGAGCACTAGGAAGCCGTGGAGTATTCTTAAAACGCTTCTAAAGTTGAATTAGCATATAAATTCTCCGCTAGTGCCTCAAAAATAAAAAAAAACAATTTAAATAAAACTAATAAGGATAAAAATATACACCAGGAGGACTTAAACCAGAACTACACAGTCTGTAAATTTGAAATTTGACACCATGAACCACTTGGCCACCACCCAATTTTATTTTTAGGTCGTTTATTGAGGTATATGTATTTCGTTTGCAGCTGTCGGCTGCAAGAGAGATAGCCTTATTTTCGTTTACTTTACTATTCCCACCAATTATGACAAGTGACCAAGAATAGAAACTCATTTGTCGGCTGAGGCACTGTACATGCATCAAGGCAAACTAGTCTGGCTTGGTAGGCTTATATTTTGTTTCATCACCCGTGTAGGATTCTGTTGTCGCTCATCAAAAGAAAAAAAAACTGACTAAGTCTGACTTATTCTGGTTTGCAGGTACCCTTGGCAGTAAACTCTGCTAAGTGGGACAAAATATATATTATACATTTTTTAGCAAATATGCATTGTTTTAGCGAAATGAGCTACACTTTTTGACTAAGGTGAAACAGAACGAGCCTCTCCACCTGGGTTTGTTTTCATCTCTCGCAGACACTATTTCCTGCTTTTTGTGGTTTGTATCAGACTTGTGTGTCTCTGTCCGGCCAAAGCATCTGTGTTAGACTCAGTCTGGTTTCTTTAGGATATGTGCAGGTATTCTTCGCAGCAAATGGCTGCCAATCAGGAACACAAGTTTTTTCTCGGCCACCAAGAGCAAGTATTTTCAAGGTGAGCTATTACCCGCCTATATCAGTTTTGTGTTTCATACCTCTTGGATGCCATTTCCTATGTGTTCTAGTCTTGCATTAGTGTTTTGTTGTGCCTCTTCTGCAAAAACACCCAAGTTTGACTAAGACAGGGTCTTTCTTATACATGCAGGTCTTGGTGGCGAGCACCAGCCAATCAAGGCCAGAAGTTTGCTCTTTGCCGCTCATGGCAAATGTTTTCAAGGTGAGTGATTGATGCCTATCTGAGTTGTGTGTTTCATTCATCACAAACACTCTATTTCCTGTCTTTATAGTGGTTTTGTGTCAGGCTTTTGTGTCTCTGTCCGGCCAAAGCATCTGTATTAGACTAAGACTGGGTTCTTTAGGACATGTGCAGGTATTCTTTGCAGCAAATGGCTGCCAATCAGGAACACGAGTTTGTTCTCGGCCACCAAGAGCAAGTATTTTCAAGGCAAGCTATTGCCCGCCTATATCAGTGATGTGATGGCTGTGCCAATTGCGCCAAGGGGCTAACCCTGCTACATCCTGCTACATTTTGCCAAAATATGGGTAATCTGCGCCAAAGGGCCAATTTTGGTCGCCTTTCAAAACCGAAACTAAACTAAGTACCGTAACTGAGCATGCATGAGCTAGGCGGCGCAAACGGCCGCCCGACACAAAATACCCTGCATCAATCGTCCATGGTTTTTTGCATGATTTTTTCCGCCATGCCGTTTCTCCTTTCATGTCTCGTCGTCTCGTAAGCGTAAGTCTCGTCTCGCATTTTTTTAACGATAGTTGCCGGCGTGTGTGTGTGTGTGCTGCGACGCTAGCGTGCTGGGTACCAGCCATGACGTGACGCTGTGAAGCGAAACTATGTTTCGGCGCGGCGGGAGTTACTTTTTGAGCTGAAGCTCTCGCTCCTGAAATCAACGGCCACACGACGTTGGAGATATGGAGCTTCCTAAACTGAAACATAAGGACCGCCGCATGTTCATCAACATTCATGTTCTTGTTTAAAACATACGCTGCTACAAAAATCCCTCTCTAGCTCAAAGACTGCTGTGTCGAAGTATTGATTGCCTAGGTTTCTCTTGGTGGGCTTTCTTTCGAAAAGGAACCCCGGTATGTGAAAAATGTGTCGCGAAGAAAAGTTGAAGTGAGCTGAAGCAAAGAAGGGAATATCTGCACGCTGAACCCACAGAGCGAGCTTGTTTGTCTCGAGTTCAGTCGTTGCACAAAGCGACCCTGGCTCTCGATGTCTTGCATCAATGCGCTCAGGTTCTTTTTTTCTGTGTTTATCTCATACCTCAAATGCCGGCCTTGCAAGCCCGCGGCGCTGGACTCTTTTTTGTCGCATGCTGGGCAGTTACATTTTGCATAGACTTTTGGCAACCAGTTGGCGACAGAGCGGAGAGGCATGGTTTCGGTTTCGATCGAAAAGCCGTTTCGCTCGGGCGACGAAGCACGTGACCTGCAAGCCTGCCGGAGTTGCCCTCGCGTGCATGTGAACCAACAATGCGAACATTATTGCACAACAGAGGCACCAGCCGGGACGCTTGCAATTCATTGTTTTACATTTAATTAGTTTTGACGAAAATCTGGCTCGTCGGCAATCAGTAAAACGGTGGCAAGCGGTTTTTCGGAATTGCTTGCCAATGCCTACAGCACTGTACACTTGTGGGATGTCGCAATATTTCTTTGGAGACATTGAAATTGGACATTCATTACTACCCTAAGCTAAAGCAAAGCTTGCTCCAGCCTTGCAGAATGTTTCGAAAAGCAAGAAGAAATGTGTCATGTCATTGGCATTTCAGTTACTTCTTGAAAGACTCCCAGGTGGCCGAACCTGACCATAATTGGTTTATTTCGGCGAGCATGATTCTCTTCGCGTGTCCAGCATTTAAAACAAATATTTTTTATTTTTATTAGAATTTCTGCATTAAAAGCTACTTTTGCTGCTCCAAAACACTGTTTTGGCTGCTCCAAAGGCCACTTTTTCTGCTCCAAAACGGCTTAGGTCAATCACATCACTGCTATATGAGTTTCAGCATTTGTCAAGGAGCGCAAAAATCACAGCCCGGGGGTTGGCCATTGCAAAAATGTTGACTCGGAAGCGCATAGGGAGGAAGCTTTCCAAAAGTATCCACCTGCCTCTACAAGTGAAACCGAAACTAAGAATCTGGGTTCTATTTGAAAAACAAATTGTCAGCCCGAATTAACTCAAGGCGGCACGGAGCAAACAAGCCACGGTACGAGTAGGCTTGGTCCAGGCTTTTGTAGGGGTGGTCGATGACTCGGTGTTTTCTAAAAAGTTATCTTTTTCTAAAAGTGTGGTGGTCGAATATTCGAGGATGGGCATTGAGTCAGGATCTTAAGGTACAAATTTCATCCACATGCCGGGATTCATGTGCCTTGTCCCCTAGCTAGGGGGACAAGGCCTTCAAAATTTTAGGTTCGCAAAAGGGGTGTGTCGGTATTGACGTCTCATTTTACGTCAGGCCTTTCATTTTAAAACTCCCTATGAATGACATGGCTAAAATTCGTCTGGGTGTACTTCCTCCCAGCAAGTATATGGTTCTGTCTCAAAAGGTCTAATCTGATGTTGACTGCACCTCAGGTCTCCACCGACGATTCATCAGGACGAGAGCCAACCGGGACACTAGGGAGGGACAGCTTCTTGCGGACAACAAATGAAAATAGATAGATGGTGAGTGTTTCAATTGCTAAGAATTTTGGCATGCACATTCTGTTTGTTATGATTGAAGATTCCTGCAGAGTTCAATTTCAATTGTTAAATACCGAGCATGCGCTCAGATCGCTGAAGCGCCTACCCTCTGATTCGAAACGTTCCGCAACTAATGAAAGGGCATACCAGACACCCATCCACCTGTTTTCAGCAATGCCCAAAATATTAAAAGAGCACATCAAGCGCCACGTGCTTTGGAGTCTTTGCCACAATGGCGCCGGTTGCAGAGCTGACAGACCCGTGCCTGGGACAAGCCAAGGCACGGCCTTTGGGAACCAGGGAATCGAGATTAAAGAAGTAGCGCAGAAATTGGAGGCGGGTGGTGAAGGTGAGCAGAGTTAATGGAAAACAAGGATGAAGGGGGTCCGTCGCATGAGGCATCTATGTCCCGTGCATGTAATTTTGAATGTGCTGTAGGCAGCTACTCGAAAAAAATTGTTACTTGTACGTAACTAATCAAAAATCTCGCTTGCAGTTTCCACGGCCCACAAACCAGCGGATGCCAGTTCGCTCTCGTTCAAAGGTGAGGATTCCAGATTTTCTAGTTTGCTCTGAAGCAGCAATACTGAAGCCAAGCAAGCGGTACGGCATATTTAATTGACGGAACTTAGAACGATTGCGGACGCTTTCACTGAAGCTTGTTTTGCTGCAATACACGCGTGTATTGGGCACATGTTTTGCGACAAAACATGTGCCCAGTTTTGTCACAAGAGGCATATTATGTCACACACATGTAATTTTGATTTTATCCGGCTTAGTGTGCTGTAGGTGCTGGTCAAAGAAATTGGTACTTGGACGCAACTAATTGCATATCTTTCTGACAGTTTACAAGGCTTAAGAGCCAGCAGGTCCCAGTTTGCTTCTCCTCAGAGGTGAGAATTCCAGATTCCCGAAGCAGGAATACTGAAGCCAGACGACCGGTACTGCATTTTTAATTGGCGGAGGTCAGAACGACTGGGGGCTCGTGCATTGAAGCTTATTTTTCTGTAATACACGCGAGCGGCATTGACGTATGCCCAGTTACGTCGCAAGAGGTTATCTATATCCCGCGCATGTAATTTTTTTATTCTTTTCGACTTAGTGTACTTTACGGGGCTACTCAATGTAATTCCTACTTGAACGCAACTAATCGCAAATCTCTCTTCCAGTTTCCATGGCCTACAAGCAAGCAAGCACCAGCTTGTTTTTCCTCAAAGGTGAGCATTCCAGATACTTTAGTTAGGTGCAAAGCAGGAACTGTGAAGCCAGACGAGCCGATAGGTATATTTAATTGACCGAGCTCAGAATGATCCGTGGCAGTGAAATGGGAGCTTATTTTTCCACTATCAAACGCAGACATAATTTTGAGTCTATCCGGCTTAGTGAAGGATTGCTACTTGTTGCGAACTAATCACAAATTTTTATTTTGCAGTTTCTATATGGCTACAGCTAGCAGGTGCTGTTTTCATTAAAAGGTAAGGATTTCACATTCTGCTTTCAAACAGCAAGTTTTTGAATGAGGGTCCTAAACAATTAACTTGCTTTTGCAGTAAATGTCAGATCCTCCAGTTCAGGAATATGTTAAATATATTTGGTATGGATAAGCCCAGTGTTTTTCTTCTTTATTCATAATTTGACAACAACAACACTTTTTATTTTATCACTCAGAAATACACACAACAAGAGACTGCGTGGCAAAGAAATGTCGTGCTGAACGTGATATTCCAACTCATATATAGTTTTATTGGTAGCCGATATAATATATTGGATGCCAATATCCATAATACGCTAAGTACACTACAACCGTAAACTCTTATTGGATCCCCATAGACACATGGGGATCCAATAAGGGTTTATACGATATTCGATTCCAATGTTTTCAGCGTATTATGGATATTAGAATCCCATAACAAACCCTTATTGTAATACAATACAATAAATGTAATGTTTTCCAATACACTGTCCATATTGTATTGCAATACAATAAAAAGATATTGTTTACCAATATCCATAATACGCTGTTCATATTGGGGTTTTCCAATAGGGCCTATAACGCGGACGTGACTCAAGGGCGGGGACCTCGATGAGCTCCGATTTGTCACTGGCCAACGCCCATGCGCCGTCTTTGGTCCCTGAGATGCGAGAGAAAGAAGAGGCCCCGCCTTGCTGCTCTGTGATTGGTCAGGATTGGCCCCGCTCCCTTGGGCTTTGATTGACCGGTTGCCAAGTTTGTGCATTAGTCCTACTACTGACGTCTTGTCTTAGCGTAGCGAAGGACAGGGGTTGAGATGTGTCTACCCGAGCCGGCTAAATTATTTCTTAAACAGGCTCTCTGCGTATTTCTTACTCCTTCTTCGTTTACGTTATCTGTACTGGCTTGACCAGTGTATCGCTACTTAATATTTTGCAAGATAAATATAATGTATCAAATATAGGGCGAGTGTAACTGTTAAACCGTGCTGATAAAAGCACTCGTGAAGCAAACACCATGATCAGTCTTGTACCAAATGCTAGGTTAACGGTATAGAATATAATCACAGGAGAAACATGGTGTTGTGCTGGTATAAAGTTTGCTTTTAACCTTCCTGTGAAGTTTATAACTTAGCTCGCCATTAAAAGGACATGGGTTTAAAATGAAATAACTTTAATAGCTTATCGTAACGTATTCGCTCCAACAATTCCCGGATTTCTTACTGGCAACGTCTTTTTGGGGGGAATAACGAATGAATAATGACATCAACAGTTTACACTTCCTTCTTTCACGTAAAAAGAAGTAACAATTAATATGCACTCCGTCTTTTACAGCCAAGACATGCAATGGCACTCGACGCTAAGGGTGTTATTTAAGTATAAAAATAAATATGATGTTTATGGTGATTTATCGCTTACCCAAACTTTGTATAGAACATTTTAATGCAACACTTTTAACAGGATAACTGCTCCTCTTTAAACATGTATTATTGCTTCAACCACAATATTGAACATGAACATAAACGTCTTCAGGAATGACAGAGAGGGATACGATTAATGCAGAAAAATGCTAATCGTTTCACAGGCGAACTTACGCCAAGACAAAACAAAAGTTACAGTGGTCGTTTTCGTCGAAGGCTGCATAAAGGCTGAATCGAGCGCTAGCGAGAGACTGACCCTCTACAGCCACGGTCAGACACTCATTTATAGCACGGGTAGCTACATGGCGTACCACCCAGAAAGTACAATCCACAATGCACACGCGGGAAATAAAGGTAACTTGTGAGTTCTTTCCGTATCCTTTCAGAAACTAACAATATAACAAAAGAAGGATTCATGGCTAGGAGCAACTCCGGCGCGCCTGCGTGAGATCTAGGTATGTTAACCACTGTTCTACTTTCGGCACTAGTATCCAAGAATGCGGCCATATTGTGTGCCGAGTGCATTGCATTCAAAACCTCCAATAGAAGTTATACTCACTATTGCAACCTCGTAGAAGTTGGAACTCCCCTCAAAGACGGCGGGTCCAGAAATTTTGCAGTTTTTCTTATCGTTCAATAGAATTTCTAGGTGTGTTCGGATTATAATGCCGTCCACTTGGAAAGAACTGGAAATAAAAAAAAGGTTATGTTATTGAAAAAGTATAGTCTACAGTCCTCATCTTTAAGTGCTACATTATGAAGAGGTGTTGAATATAATATATAAATCAAATAAACTACTCTTAGTAATATAAAACAGTTTGAACTTACGTTCAAATAAAGACTATGTGCACTGCTCTGCAATATAGAATTCGCGGGAGGCAGAAATAGTGAGCTTCATTTATTGTGATGTGTACTAAGCAGGTGTGCAGAGGTTTGTACGAGACAGTCCAGCCGTGATGCAACTGTTAGCTCAGCCATATTGCAAGCAGATCAGGCGTTGCTGCCGGCGTGCAGCACGCATAGACTTTGTCCTTTTTTATTAACATAGGCTTACCCAAGCACAACGCTTCACAAAAGGTGCGGGGCACCAGTCGCCGCTCACTTGCCTTACCCTAGATGTAGAGATTAAAAACACAGATCCCTGCCATTCGCAACAATACACTCCCAATCATCTTATCCTAAGTAAGATGAGCTTCATCTTTCAGCAAGACAAGAACATCCTGACAAACTGACGGGTGAAAAAGCATATTATATTGATTTCATCAATTAATGAAACTAGTGAATGTTGTCCGTAGTAGCAACTACATCGGCGTTAAACGCAAAACCATCGAAGGCCCAGATATACGAACATGGCGCTGCGTTACCGTCATTAACCCTTACACTGCATCAACGCAATTTAATACAAAAAAGAGAAGTGCAGTACACAGCCTGCTTACATGTAGGAAAGCGAAAGCATTACTGTCTCGAATGTGACATGTTTTTGAGTAATGTTTCTACACGTTTTAAGGATTAGGGCAACGTATGGGTCGACGTCGAGGACGAGTTCCTAGAGATCGATGCCAAATACGACGCCTAGGACGACCACCAGGACGATTTCAAGGACAATGTCAGGGAGCGTCTAGGACGACCTCAAGGACGATGTCTAGGCCGACGTTGAGGACAACGTCTAGGGCGACTTCTAGTATGAACTCTAGGACGGCCTTGAGAATGACAACTAGAACGACTGCTAGAGGACGACGTCTTGAACGACATCGAGAACGACGCCTAGAGGACGACGTATCGAACGACCTCTGGGACGACGTCAAGAGCGACGTCTAGGACGGCTTCAATGATGATCTTAAAGACGACGTCTAGGAAGACTTCGAGGACAACGCCTAGAGGACGACTTCTATGCCGACGTCGAGAAGGACGCCAAGGGTCCTCAGGAGAAAAGACAGGCGAACGGACCGCAGGACTACCAACTGTTTTATATAATCTTTCTCTTCTTCTAATAATTTATATCCATCCTCCTTTTGCCCCTGCTTTTGGTTCCCATTGCTCTTATTTTTTTTATTTGGTTAGAATTCACTACCCAGGAAAGATGCCACGTAGAATAAGTTTTCTTTGGCTTGCAAGTTTATTGAAGGAGTGCTCACTCAGTTGTCATCTTCCTCTATTACAAGGGTCTCAACACCGCCCTTGCAACCTGCCCATTGTAGAACATGCCTGTGTAAAGCACGCCGTTGTCGGACATGCTGTGTAAATAAATAGCTGCCCATTGTTGGACGCGCCTTTGTAAAGCATTGTTTAAACATAATAGGACAGCATAAGAAGCAGGATGCAAGAGAGGTGTTATGGGCCCTTGCTGTAGACTTAGATGATGACAGATGCGTAAGCACCCCTTCAATTTTCTTGCAAGCCAATGATTTTTTTTGTCTACACGGCACCCTTCGTGGATATTTGAATACGACCAGACGCAAATAAAAAAAATAAGAACAATGGGAAAGAAAAAGTAGAGACAAAAGAAGAATGAATAAAAATTAATAGAAGAGGAAGCTGCAATAAAACAGTTGGTGGTCTAGCGGTCGGTTCGCTTTTCTTTTCTGATTCCTCCTTGCACCATTTTGTTCAGGTGATTCCACCCGAAATTTTCAATAACAAATTAGCTCAGCTGATCTCCATTGTTAGAAGAGGACACTCAAAGCGGCGGTCCGACGGCCCCGACCATAATACTGGTGGTAGCTGTGCAAACACATTTGTTCTTGGTGGAAATGTCGCGTCTGTACGCGAGCAAAGTATTTCGTTTTCTATTGTTTCGTTTAAATATATAGCCGATCTAATATTACTCTCTTAGTGCAGAGTGTGATATACACTTTTCAAAAAAGCTTAACGCACAATAAGAAAACAAAAAGTGCAAGTTTCGGCATTTTCACAGGCATACCCCTACGACTTTCATGCTTCTAGACTTGTAATGCACCCATGACGCGCTTTGTATTATTACATAGGCGAAGGGGTCGTCTGGTTCTGTGTATACGTTTTTTTCTTAATTAGCACATGCACATTTTTAAATGTTCATTTAAAAAGTGTCTTTTTAAGCTATTTATAGTGGCGGAACTCAGCGTGACATCATAACACAGCAACTACATTTAAGGGCATGCTGCTGGTAAACATAGGAAGTCAGGATAGCAAATATTAGAGTGAAACGCCAGCAGTTTGCATGCAAACTCCACTTTATTTTGATTAAATTTCAAAGAATTCCTTTCACGCGTTCTTGGCTTCCTGATACAGTGTTTTGGAATCTGATCTTATTTTTAAGTGTGTGCTAGAGGAACTGGGCAGGCACTTTGTAGGACTCGTTAAGTTGTATTCATTTCATATTTGTTCAAAAAAAAAAATTTAAAGCTTAGGACCGTTTTGAAGCTCGAAACCGGTATCGAAAAAAAGACAGCTATTCAAACAACAATTTTTAATTATAACTTTTCTGGTGCTATTTGAAATCATTTTCCATGATTGTTATTCTTTTAAAGCATTCTAATTGTTCTGAAGATTAAAAAAGACCTATGTTGTAGCTGGCGACGCGCACTTGGGCCATCTTTTAAGAGGCTGCTGAAGTTTGTGGGGTTGTTTACGGAGATCCCTCTACTAATAATCGCCGCCCGATCCGTAGGCGCTTCGCCCGTCAACCAGGGAGTGACACACTGCAACGAGAAGACAGCGAATGAGTTTAGTGTACCTCTCGGTTGCCCTTCGTCGAGAGCCGGCAGTCCGGGCACGCCGGCCTTTGTTGTCGCCCTTCGATCAGAGCTCACAGTTGGAGTCCGTGTCCAGGCCTCCGGATCGTGCTTCCCACGCCAGCACTGCCTAGGCTGGCTGTCCCGGGCTATCACTGTCCGAGTCTTATTGCGGAACCACCCCGGGATCGTCGTAGCCCAATTCATTTGGCCAGGACTCGCCGTTCCCACCGGTCAGGACTTCGAACCTCGCTGGTGGACCGTTCCGGGGTTCGCCATGGGCCAGGCAAGGCAGCCCGGCTCCGATGTTCTTGTCCAGCTCCAGCTTCGCTCAGCTCGTGGCTTCTCCGCCGACCACCAGTCACATGCCCTCCGCCTCGTCTTTCATCCTCGGCTCCCACACTCCCCCCCCTTCCCCCTCCTGGAGACCCGGACTTCAGGGGACTTCATGGACCTTAGGGAGCCGCTGGGCTTCATAGGCGGCCGCTGTTGCCTTTGCCGGAGTGGCTACGTTGCAGCGTCCGAGAGCGGCGTAGGTGGTGGTGGCTAGCGAAGCCGCCAGACAATGCCGACCTGTCCGTGGCTCGCTGTCCCACTCACCGCGATGCAGCAGGGGACCTCCTCTAAGCTGGTCCTGCCGACGCGGACGGACCTGCCCTGTTCCGCTTAGACGTCGCAGCGGGCTTAGAACTGCCCGCCTGAACCGTTCGTCAGGCCGAACAACTGTCAGCCACCCTGAGCACTTGGGAAAACAAATGGGCCCGTCTTCCCTCCCGGTGGGCTTCTTGGGTTACACCGGCTATGGCCGTCTTTCCAAAAAACAATTCTGCGCAGAACAAAGTGTTAAAGCAACACACAACGAACAAGTACTCTGCCGCAGACTGTGGCAGTGGCCATAGCCTCCACCGCTAAATAGCTTGCCGACGGATTCGTATACCATGCGGCTAAATCAGCAAGTCCGTATTCCAGAGCTCGCATCTGGGTCGCCAAGAGCAGGGGATGTCTTGTGTGCTACCGCAACCTCATGTTATACATCTTCCCCATCACGACGACGGTATGATATCCTTTCAAGCCAGCGATGTGAACCGGGCAAGCCTTCTCGTTTGTATCTCGCCGACTAAGCCTAGAAGTAAGAAGAGACGCTCGCGTCTTTACACCTCGGGTGCTCTTCTCACCTCGGAGCAAATGTTGCGGCAAAACCACTAGCTGCGTTGCTCAGCGCGTGAGTTTCCTTCAGAACAGGTTACGATGGTGTAAACCTGGTCCATCTTTTGCGCAAGCGAAGGGATCCGAAGCCTGTGGCGGGATGGCCATATACTATACCCGCGGTTCGCAACGGCTACATATACCATGTGCTACTCGATGAAAGCGTCAGCGTCCTGTTTCGTCCACGTGCATACGTGCTCTAGGGACTGCTCGCTCCTCGGAGGGGTGGCAGCTCACCGAGCATGTCCGCTTCAAGCATTGCCTTGAGCGGTTCACGCCTCACAGCAAGCTGGACAGCTACAAGATAACTAAATGTCTACCGCCTCATCCCCGGCCAGGTCGTGACGCGGAATAGCTTATTACAAGTCTTTCTCTCACTGCCACAACCGGCGAGAGTGAAGTCGCAAAATCATCCTTTAAGTCGGCTCTGTATCGGTCTATAGGGACGACCTCCCTGAAGTGAGAGCCGTTTCTCTGCCCTTAGTGGATTTTTGAGGTAACGAGAAGCAACTAGCCGTCTTGGCCCAGCAGTTACAAACCATAGTGCTCATTAACTCGCCTGTCAGCGTTCCCGGTGTCAACCGCAATTTCCTCCAGTTTACCCGACACCCGCTGACAATCTCGTCCGCCAGTGTTCCCGGTGTCAACTGCTATGCCCGCAGTCTTTCCGACACCCACTGGCCAAAACCCATCTACAACACGGGCCTCGACAAGCGCTTACTTGCTTACCGCATCATACCATGCCTAAATCCTAAATCTGCAATGAGTTCTGGCTGTTTCCCTCCTGTATATCGTTATCTTGCCTTCCAGCGAACATGCCAAAACTCTCCTCTGCCTCCGAAGACGACTTTCTTACATCTTAGCCGCGCTTCTCGTGTTCCCCCGGTTGCGTCACCTTCTGCCAACCACTATTCTGGGGTACCCGAGAAACCGCGTCCCCAACCTAGTCCTTTGAGACCGTTAGATACTCGATTCGAGGAGACACCTGCTGAGCTCGGCTGTGAGAGAAGTCGCCAAAATTCCAACATTCGTCGTTTAAACGGGCATCGTTAGTGTTAGTGAAGAACCCACTCAACGAATCCGTGGGACTCCCTAGGGACGACTAGAAGCAGAAGCATACCCAACGGGCCCCACGTTGGATGCGCCATTTTAATGTGGGGTTCTTTACCGAGATCCCTCTACTAATAATCGCCGCCTGATCGGTATGTGCACCGCCCGTCACTCAGGGAGTGACACACTGCAACGAGAAGACAGCGAATGGGTTTACTGTACCTACCCGTCGCCCGTCATCGAGAGCCGGCAGTCCGGGCACGCTACCCTTGTTGTCACCCATCGGTCAGAGCTCACAGTCGGAGTCCCTGTCCAGGCCTGCGGATCGTCCTTCCCACGCCAGCGCTGCGTAGGCTGGCTGTCCCGGGCTATCACTGCCCGAGTCTCGCTGCGGAACCACCCCGGGAGGGTCGTAGCCCAGGTCATCTGACCAGGACTCACCGTTTCCACCAGTCCAAACTTCGAACCTCGCTGGTGGACCGTTCCGGGGTTCGCCATGGGCCAGGCCAAGCAGTCCGTCTCCAACGTTCTTCTCCAGCTCCAGCCCCACTCAGCTGGTTACTTTACCGCCGACCGCCTGTCACATGTCCTCTGCCTCGTCTTTCACTACCGGCTCTCACAAATTCGAGGTTAAAAAGTTCAGCAAAGGTGGCGCCGATTCTGTCCACGCAGCAGTGGATTCTTGTCTCAAATATTTCCTTGCGCTTCTTCCTCGTTCTTGCAGTGAATCACAGTTAGTCTTGCAAAAAAAAAGAAAGAGAAGCTAGAAGCGCGTCACAAGGGTACGAACAAGTACTTCAAAACACCTAGTAGCTATAAAAAGGCTGTTCAATGCTGCCCGCCATATTCTGACACAACAAAAGGTGCAAATATTAAAGTACATATTACTACGCGCGTCGCTGAGCGACCGTGTATGTGGCCGAACGGTTACCGTGCTTGGCAGTCGCGCGGTAGTTGTGGAATCAATTCCAGGAAGCTGAATTTTTTTTAAATATATTTTTCTACTTGGCGTTTTCGCAAATTCGAGAACTTTCTTGTCTGATCGAGTTACGAATGTCCTATGCACCGAACGCGAACGTTCTAGGCCGAATGTTTCGGAAACACACGCGCCTACAAAAGGAGCTCCGCGTGGAAAGCCGGAGTCAGTGCTGTTTTACTCCGACGCTGAGCGCAGCGAAGGTAGCGTAGCGTACAACGTGGGTCTTTGATTGGCCGGCAAGCAGGAACTCGAAATCTGCGACCAATAGGAAGCTCTGTATGCAGCAACGTGCCGTGTCAGGTACGCTCGAAGTCACTGTGTAACAGACCCTTCAGTATCGCCCCAACGTGCCCTCCTGCTGTTACGCCGGCGTCGACGTCCGCGATGCTCTATTGTTATCTTTTGCTTTCTCTTTGTTTTGTGCACAAGTTGGCCACTTTCAAGGTTTAGTTTGTTTCAGTCAGGGATGGGCAAAATACATGTAAATATATATCGAAATACAAATACAAAATACATCGTCAAAAATGTATTTAATTACAAATCTAATTACATTTCTAAAAAAGCATTTAAGTACAAGATACAAATACAACCAAATGTATTTGGTCTCCTCAAAATACTTTTCCAAATACATTCCTCAAGATTTGCGTCAGAAAATTCAGGGCACCTGCAACGGTTTTCTAGGTATCCCATTTTACATTTGCATCGCACACTCGGGAGTTAGTGTGCGAGGCTTTAGTAACGTAATAGAAATATAATCACAAAAAATGTAATCAGCTTGGACGTAATAGGTGAAAAAAGTACGGAGCTTCAAGCAGCTTTTTTTGTCGATTACATTTTGGTATAGATCAACAAAGAACCGAGACGACCAATACGCGCAGCACTAGCTAAAAAATGTTTTATTGTTGCAACTCGCGCCAGTTACGAAAATCTGGACGACCCCCGCATTTAGAATGTTCCAGGCAAAAATATGGATGGAAATCAGGCTGGAGAGCATCACAAGTTGTCAGGCACTTATTTAGCCATTCTGTCTGGGAACGAAGATTTCGTCACTATTCTTGCCCTGGACTAGCACCGTAATCACAAAGTCACTAAACGCTTGTGCTTGATTGAGAGACACTGCATTCGGTGCAGAACGTAGTTTTCTTCCTGCTCTGAACAGTGACATTAAATTTGAGGGATGTATTTTCGCCAACAAAATTGTATTTAATTACAATTGTATTTGAAATACCCACGTTTTGGTATTTAAATACACACGTCAAATACATTACCGAATTTGTAATTAAATACAAATGCAAAATACACAAAGTATTTGAAATACGTATTTCAAATACTTGTATTCGAAATACTGCCCATCCTTGGTTTCAGTTTTAGTCGCCTCATAAATTGTCTTTCGTAACATTTTCGTGGAGGTGCTGGTTATGGTTTTCTATGCCCGTTAAGCGTATCCCTCCAAAGACACATCCCGGCAAAGTGAGGTACTCAGCTCCCGGAATGCCACCCTTCGCAGAAGACGCCGACGCCCGAGGAAGCCGCCGTACCAAAGGCCGATCGCCGCAATTCGGACTTCTGCCGCAGAAACCAAAGACCGCGACTATGAACACTGCACCCGTCGTGATCCTACCCGTCGCTGCCCGTACGCCAACGTCCTTCCATCGTGAGTCGTATGAAGACGTCAAGGACTTACTACAGCAGAACGAAATAGTGGCCCAGCACTACCAACGGTCGGACGAACAGCGCCTGCAAATTCTTTACTTCGTGCTTTAAGGAACGGCCAGGCACTGATTCGAGAAGCGCGAAACTTCTTTGACTTTCTCGACCACCTGGAAAGAATAGGCTGAGACGGTCTTTCACAAATTAATATCGACGCGATGGGGCCGAGGACCCTCTTTGAATGAGGACACGGCGCAAACGAGACTATCACCAGTTTCGTCGAGGATGTCCTGTGGCTGGTCGCTCGCGCCGACCCTCAAGCCACCGACAAAAAGAATCGGCGGTTTGTGATGCGTGGAGTAAAGTATGACATCTTCGTTGGTCTTGCCCGCAGCCCCCCTCCGCCGTCAAATATTTTGTCAAGGAAGCCACGACCATGGAACCTGTCCTCCTCACTAGAGCCAGCGACTACCATTGGCACTCGATCATCGCTGCTTCTTCTGCATTGCGCTACGACATCAGCCGTAGCACCCCCGGCATTCGCGATATCATCCGTGAGGCCGTTCGGAAAAAGCGCCACAGGATCCTCCCCGCTGCGGAAAGCCATTCCTTCCTTTCGCACGCCGAGGTTGCGTGCAGCCTGAACTTCTCATGAACATAACGATGCCAGAGGAACCAACGTTGAGCTACGCTGCAATGTCCCGACAACCGCCGCAAGTTAATCGCCAGCACACGGCACAACCCCACGACACCCACCGTTGCCGCAGTATGCTCGAGGTCAGAAAAAACGGGTCCAGTACGTCCCTCCGTAGCGACCCTCGACGAGGAAGACCGACGTGTTGCGGACGGCCGATTGGCGACGCTATGATACCACTGTGGTGCGGCTGACCACGTCTACCGGAGGTGCCTATACCGTCAAATGGGCCTACCAGGGTTTGGGCCGAACGACCCTCGCCCAAGAAACGCCAAACGCCCTCAGGCATCGAGGAATACCTCCGTCGCCCTTCGTCACAAAGGCCGACAGCATCACAAGGTTCCCTTCCTACATCCCTCGACGTTCCACATCACCCTTCCGTCGGTTACGCCGTGACAGCCTGTCTCCCTATTCCCGCCGGAAAACTGAACACGGCAACTCCTGGAGGTAAAGTTGCCGTTGTCGGACGGCGTAAAAAGCTCCCACAAACGCCGGAGCGCTCGCACTCTGCCGACGCCATGTAATTCATCGACGCTCCCGCAACGGTTCCAACCAACTTGAACGTTGCTATCGACGGCCAGGACGCCTCGGCACACGTTGACACCGGAGCAAACTACACAATTTTGAGTGGGAGGCTCTCTCAAAAAGTTACGACGAAGTGGGATGGGCCGCAGATATAAACCACTGAGGGGCATCTGATCATGCCTGCTCCTGTTGGAAGGTGCACTGGTCGCGTCGAAATTCACGGCCAGACGTGTCCTGTGATTTCGTCGTTTTTTAAAGACACTTCCTTAGACGTCATTCTCGGGATGTACTTAAAGCAACGTCATCGACCTTGGTGAAAATAGATTGACGCTGCGGACACCGACTCCGCCTTCACAGAAACCCCAAACTGCGTCAGCTGCCGTCCGAGTCGCTGCCCAGCACGTAAACCTGGCGCCGCGATTAAGTGTTGTCGTAGTCGTCATGACCGACGCAACTACCTGGGGTGAAGTTGTTCTTGGTAGGTAACCTTCAAACGCTGCTGGAGAGAGAAATAGGCGTCGCAAGAGGAGTAGCTTAATTTCAGGATTGGCGTACTGTTGTCCTCGTGACTAACTTTCCACCAGAAACGCAACACCTCACTAAAGTTGCAGCTGTGGTTCATGTGGAGGAACCCTGATAATCTGCCGGAATTGTCGCTATTACTGAAGAATCATTGCTGCCTCAGCATGAATGCACGTCACCAGCGAAGCTTGACATTAATCCCCTAGCTTCCGGGCTCGAAAGAACGGCAGGTAAGTGACCTCCTTGCCGAATACAGCAAGTGCATTGCGACGTCGTCGAAGGTGCGCCAAACCACCGCTGCGGCGCATCGCATCGTTACCGAGGAGGACGAGCTCCCTGTGCATCAATGGCCATACCGAGTCTCCGTAAAAGAAAAGGAGGTAATCTAGAAGCAAGTGCAAGAAATGCTCAACGACGAGATAATCCAGCATTCAAGCAGCCCGTGGGCCTCTCCAGTCGCACTGGTTAAGAAGGACGATACGCATAGCCTCTACGTGGACTGCGGGCAGCTGAACGCGGGGACAAAGAAAGGCGCATATCCACTCCTCCGCATTGACAACACCCTAGACAGGATGCGCCACTCTTGATATTTTTCATCAATGGAACTGAATAGCGGCTACTGGCAGGTCGAAGTCGACAAACGGGACCAAAAAAAGGCAACTGTCGTGACGCTAGATTGGATGTGCGAGTTCAAGGTGATGCCTTTTGGACTATGCACGGCGCCAGGAACTTTCCAGCGTGTCATTGACACCGTACTGGCTGGGCTGAACTGGTGGGGTTGTCTCGTCTGCCTTGACGACGTCGTTGTGTTTTGAAATGGTTTCGACAAGCACTTGCGACCACTCCGAGCTGCTCTGCAAGCCATTCAAACCGACAGCCTCACTTTCAAGCCATCGAAGCGTTCCTAGGCCACGGGGTTAGCAACGATGGTGTTCGCCCAGACTCAGAGAAGACTCCAGCCGGTGCAGGATCTCAAGCGCCGAAAGTCAAGGCCGTGTGAGATTCCTTGGATTATGTGTGTACTACCGGCGCTTCTTTCGCGATTTCCCAAGGATTTCCCC
The DNA here is from genome assembly GCF_016920785.2 of Ixodes scapularis. Classification (NCBI taxonomy): domain Eukaryota; kingdom Metazoa; phylum Arthropoda; class Arachnida; order Ixodida; family Ixodidae; genus Ixodes; species Ixodes scapularis. The sequence goes on from NW_024609882.1 coordinate 93,894,026, forward strand.
GCACCGCTCACATTGATCCTCGCCGCCCTCCTTGGGGCGTGTCTTTCGTTGTTAATGTTCCTAGGGCTAGGTAGAACAGTAAGTCTTGGGACGCATTCCCACGGTGGAGGTATGCCAGGGATCTCTTCAGGAGGAGGTGTAAAGTAACCCTTCTGCTTGAGGATTTGTCTTTGTTGCCTCAAAATTAGTAGATGGTCATGTTGGGACTGCCGTTGTATTTCGCACCGCTTCTCTAGCGTTTAAAAGGTGCCGTTTGCTTCGGTACGGTCATTGGCCGAGAATTGTGAGATGCCCAGTGCAAGTCTGTGGCCTTTGCGAAGAAACGTTTCAACTTTTGAGGTTTGAGCCTTGGTAAGTTGGGCGTTTGGTAGCTGTTATAGAATGCTAGGGTATACGAGGACCTGAAATATACGTCTTAGACATTGCTCTCGTACACGTCTTTCTTGCGTGTGATTATCTTTATCATGTGATGTATTGGTTGTATTTGTACGATGATTTGATTAGCCAAACGTCCCAGCTGCTATTGTCCTGAAGCCAGAATCCCAGAATGCGTATGACGCCTTTGCGTTCTATCTGTGGGGTTGCGATGCTGAGATTTATGTGTTTCCTGGTTTCTTCGGCCTTCCTGCCAGTCGCGTTATTTACAATTAATTCTGACTTTTCTTGGGAGCGGGTTAGCTCGAGCTCGCTAGTGTATTAATGTACAGCGTTAAGACCCCTTTGAATCGTTTCCTCACGTTCCCCTTTTGATCCATTGGTACAGAATAGCGTAATCCATCTGTCTACACGGCGTGTTTAAGATTCCGCTTGTTCTAAAGTCTCTTAGGAATGTCTTTCATGACTGTATTAAAAAGAATGGACGACGATATCGCCCCCTGTGAAACTTTTTTCTCCGCGCTTTGTTGCGAAGTTGTATAATTGTCACTCTGACCTGGACGAATCTGACTTGTAAAAGATCTAGGGCATATCTGGTTACCCTATTTCCGATTACTAGGTTTTTTTGTCTTTTGGATTGTTGATTCGTGAGCGACGTTATCAAAGGCCCCTTTGATGTCAAGTCCATCGACCGTCCATAGCTGGATGGTGTTTTCAGTTCGCATATGTCCTCTCTCATTCAGAGCATGACTTCCTACGTGCGTGGGATCTAAATCCTACCATCGTGTGAGGCAAAAGTCGTTCTTTTCAATATGCCAAAGGAGTCTTTCAAGGAGAAAATTCTCTATACCTTTGCCTATAGAGGATGTTAGTAAGATAAGGTTGAGATTGGACATTTAGTCAGGCGATTTACCCGGTTAGGCAATCGGTACGATTGTGGCTATTTTTAATTCTTTGGGGAATTTTTCCACCTTCCCAAGTGGCGTTCACAATTTAGAAAAAAAAAGTGTTCAAGTTGGTTGTCCGGAAGGTTACGGAGCATGCGGTAGCTTACACTGTCTCTCGTGGGGTAGAGTTTTGATTGAAGTTGTGGAGGAATCTGGTGAGCTCGTTCAACATAATTGGCGAGTTTATTCCTTCCGCTTCATCCTTTTCCCTAGATGTTTAATCTGCACTATTAGTAGCGCATTTAGACGCAGTGCTAAGATAAAACTGCTTGATCAGTACTGTCCCTCTTTGTTCTTAGTGTTGCCAGTTCGGAGCTGCATCTTGGTTTGAGCGCGTTTGGGTTTAGCCTGTCGGAGGATCGTGGTTCAGAATATTTTCCATGCCCTTGCTGCGTGGAATTGGTTGTTTAGATTATCACAGAGATCGACCCAGTTGTTTGTCGCGAGTGTCTGTGCGTAGCCCTGTGCTTCGTCTGTCATGTCTTGTCTGGCTTTCTTTTATTTAAAATTTTTATTATTCTTGCGCCTTGTTTCAATGCTTTTATGTTTTTTTTTTATCCCATAGCGCCACGAGGTGTGTTTTAATCTTAGGGATGCCGTAAGATCTCTATTTTTCGTGCTTTGTCTCGCTGTTGTGAGGAGCTTGAACCTGTAAGCTCAAGTTTTTCAGACAGCCCGTCTGTTCTGCTAGTTCTTGTCTAAAGGAGTCCCAGCTTGTAATATTGGTAGTGGGTTCGCTCTTTATTCGTCCCTTTCCAATCTGGAGAGTGACTTCAAGAATGAAGTGGTCGCTTCAAAGATTTTCATGCTTGTTTGTCCAGGAGACATTAAGTTGGTCCTCGTAAAATTTCAGGTCGGGAGAGGTATCTCTCTCGGCGCTCTTGCATTCCCGTGTTGAGGTTGTCGTGTTGTTGAGGAGCGTCAGGGCTTGTTGCGAGGCTAAGGTGTCCAGTTTCCTTCCGTTTGGGGTGTTAGTTGTGTATTCTCAAGATTGGTGATGCCAGTTAATGTCTCCGAGTAGCAATGTTGCTGCCGTGTTGTTGTCTTTCACTAGTTCTTTTTAATTGCTTGGTTCCTGCCTAGTACTGTCGTGCTGTCAAGTACCATTTAATAACAAGGATTTCTGAGTCGGAGTCTGGTGAGTCCCAATGCTTAATCTTGAATGCGACCGATTCTTCTACAGTAGTATTGAAATAAGTGGTGTCCAGCTGGATGGAAGACAGACTTTGGATACTAGAGTGACTGCCATAGATTTGGGTTAGGCTTCACCTTCAGTATTGTTGGTTATGCTTGGTTGCGCGTATGAGTCGTAACCTGGTAAAGAGACTGGCCCGTTCGTTTTCTGTAGGGCTTTGATGACGGGTTTAAACTCTAGTGAATTGATATCTTGTATTATTTATCCCTTCTTGTGGCGAATGATTCTACAGTTCCACTGAAGTATATAAACGTGCGGTGTGTGGTTACGAGGGTGAGTATTATTTTCCATAGGCGTGTGATTAATCGTTGATGTTTGCGTCGTCGTTCTCAGACATTGCGGCTAGAACTTCGTGGGACCTTTTCGGTGACAGCGCGTGTATCTTTCTGGTGATTTGGAGGTTAACGATAAGCTGCTAGTTTTTGAACGTGGCGGTCTCTATCTTTTCAAATTGTTTGAATATCTGGGTGAGGTTTTTGGCGATCTCTTGTATGAGGTTGCCTCTCGCCTGATTAATTGAGCTGTTTGCTGCTATCGAAGCTTGAACGACGTTAGTAGAAGAGTTGGGTTTGGCCATAATCTTGCCAACCTTGGTTTCTAGGTTTTTCATTTTGGTTTTGAGCGCATCAAGGCGTGCTTTTTGCTTGTTCTTTGTTCGCTGGGGATTTTGTAATACGTTGTTTGTTGATATAATGCCTCATTTATGACTTTTGCCATGTTTTCTGTTTGTGGTTACCCATGTGCTATCTGTATAGTTTGAGTGCAGCTGAGCGACGGGTGCTCTAAGTGTATCACTTTGGTGCTCTTCTGGGCTGGCTTGTTGCCAAGTCCTTGTTCTCGCGTTGGGAGGTTGGGTGTCTTAGTGAGGGGTCGAAGCGTGCTTCCCAGTTTTGAGCTGGGGGAGTGCATCTCGCTGGGGTAGGTGTTTGTTATAGGATGCAGGCCCGTTTCTCCGACAAATCGGGGTTGAAGAACTGCTGTTTGTTTCGGGTTATTGGTGCCAGCTTTAGATCCCCTGTGTGGGGTCTCCTAATGTTTGAGTAGAGAGAAGCGATATTACGTCGGCAGCAGTAACCATTGTTTATAGCTGTTGGAGAGTCCCGCCGACTTAAAGTGTTTTCTTGTCAAGGATCTGTTGAAGGTCCGTAGGAGGTTTTCCAACGTTGGATTGCGGCGTGCTGGACGGCTTGGTCAACCTGATGTCTTCTCAGACATAGGAAAGAGTTGGTAAGGTGTGCGCGTTGGCAGTTTGCACAGTGCGGCTCACAATCGGGGGGTTGATGCGTGGCCTTCTTTCGATGGAAAGCGTTTGCTGCACCTGGGGTACGTGTCATCTGGCACTTTAAATTGGCAGACTTCGGCGCGGTGGCTTATATTCTAGCAGTGCGCGCACAGGGTGCTACGCGGTCGATGGGGATACAGGTGGCGGGGAACTAGGTTAACAAAGGCATAACTGGGTAGCCTTGGGTTCTCTAACGTAATAAGAATGGTTAAGGTCTCTCCAATCCTTCGTGCAGCCTGGAGCTTGGCGTGCTCAAGAGAGGGGCTTGGATATACAGGTGTAAATAGTGCGGTCTCGATGCCGTGGATAACCCCCCTAGCGTTGATTGGACTGCTAGCCTTGTAAGACTTGATTTTAAGCTTGAGGTTTAAGTAGGTTACCGAACTGCGCTCTAGAATGTTGTTCTCGGGGGTAGGTACAATACTTGTCGATGGCAGTTTTGTTTTGGAGGGAACATACTTTGACATAGGTGTCCTCAATATCTTTGGTGTGAGGCGCGCTGCATCCAAAATTGCGGCTTCTAGGTCATGGGCGTCATTTTTATCGAGGTGTATGGCCAACCCAAGCGGATGATGATGGCGACCGCTTCGGCCCATCGGAGTGCGAGACCAGCGGTCCACCACGCTCGGTCATTTTCATTAAGATCGTCGATTTTCATGAGAGCAACCGCCAGGTTATGCTGACTGGCAGTGTAATTCGCCCTATTTGGCGCTTGGCCAAGCGTAGATAATTAATGGCCGTTTCAATTCGACCCAGGGACTAAAACCGGGGGAAATCGAGTCTTTTCGCGGAGCTCGATGTGAACTCGTCCGATCACTTGAGACTTCGTCTTCATTTTCACGCCAGGAGAATAACGCGAAGAGAAATCTGACTCTGCAGAACCCAGGAATCATAAACTCAAATCACGCCGCCGCCCATTTCGATCTTGATGAGCATCGCACCGGCGGGCTAAATTTCTCCCCCACGTCGGAGATACCAGGCGCCTCTTACGGTAGTTTAACTTTCCACTTCCTAAACATCTAACCACAAATTGCATACGATGTAATTGCATAAAAATTTTATGCAAGGAAATGAGCTGACGTTATCGCGTTTCGGAGCTACGTGTGCCAAGTCACGAATGCTTGCTAATCCCTACCACGCCACTTCGCCGAGAGCTGGGGATTGTCCCACCGTTCCGGTAAGAAAATAATATGGTGTCGAACGAATATTCGATGTCGTGTGTAAAAATAATGTTGGAAGTTTCAAGTCGTCGCCTTATTACGCCAACAGCAAAAATGTTGAGAGTATGATATTTTGATTAATGTTTCTTTCATCGACGTAAATAGGAACATCGTTGGACTCTTAACTTTGACAATGTTTGTTGAGTATGTAGTTACTTGAAGCATGCAGCATGCTTTTCACGAACATCAAAGAATTGTTCCAACTGATTGTTTGTCACCCTCTTCCTTTCTCGCCGAAGCGATGGGACAATACGTAAGAATTAACAGTTTATCCTTGGCCCCCTGAAGAGTGCGGGGACTACTAAGCTTCGGTGGCGTGAGCCGCGTAACCTCAAAACACGGTTGCACATATTCCTCTACGCGGTGAAAATCTACGTCGTGCGAATACACCAAAAAAGCAATATGTCACTGTCAGCTTTGGCGCTGTTGGTGTAAGTATGCCACGACATCAAGCTTCTCACATGATTTGTGCACACGCCATCAAACTCATCGTTCGACGTCATCTTATTTTTTTTTTTTTTTTTGCCGGAACGATGGGCAGTCTTCGCCTCTCGGCGGAGTACGGGGTTGAGTAAGCATCAATGATGCCGTGTCCGTAACCTCGAAGCGCGATGACGCTTGCTTCACTCTGTTGAAGAACTCTCCGTCGTCTGACTACACCATGAGAAGCTTCACAGTCAGAGATACGTGGCGGCGCGGGAAAGCAAGTTCTCACATGCAATGCCGCATTAAACCAACTTCATCTAATGAAGATTTGGCTTGAGACTCCTCCAAAATGCTGTATTTATACGCCGATATTGTTCAGAAAAAGGTTGACTTTTTTTTCGGGCACGTTAGGTTGTTAACTTGACAGGCTGGGTTGTGATCGGGTACTCAAGACTTTTCAACGCCGTTCAAACTGTAGGCCCAGGAATACTACCAAAAGGTCAAGAAAGAACCATCTTGTGTCGACGTTAAATTAAGAGAGCACTTTACTTTCCCAGATGTACGCAAGTTTTAATTCACAACAAAACGAAACAAAGAAAACAGGTCTAAAACGACGCATTGGGTTTGGCATGCGTAAAGAAGGGGCCTGTTCGAAAAGTACGGAAGTGTGAGGTAGGCTTCCTTGCGCATCGGTTTCACTTATTTTCCCCAACTCCCCTAGTATTTCGCATAAGACTTTGAGATGGGAATATTTGCAGGCTATTTATCGTCATAGAACAATTTCAGAAGACCTTTTTTCTTTTAGCATGGACTAAGCATAAGCCCGTGGGGCGTGCAGTCAGTCTTGTATACATAACTGAAAAAAATAACTGATCACAGTTACAATTATTTTAATAAAAATGCAACTGTATATAGTTACTAATTACGGCCTGCTTAAAGGGCAACCCCGGTCCATTATTTTGATTATATGATTACGACTGTTTTTAGAGCAGTCAGCGTCTCTGAATTATGAGCAGACTTGTAAACGCTACTGAAAAAACTGACCGATTGCAATTACAATTACTTCGCATTAAAAGTAACCGATCACAATTACAAATACAGGCTCGAAAAGTAATCGAAAAATTACTCTAAAGTAATCGATTACTTCCTACACTGCTTTTCATTAAACTTTCTTTTTTTACTACTGTAGCCTAATCCTTGAAATCTCACGCTCAGTTGTTCCGAAAAAAAAAAAAAGACATAGACCGTGTTTGATTAGAGCTGAGTGAGTTACGCAAACACCCAATCCCTAACGTGAAAAGAAAATAAATAAAAAAAAGCGTTGTTTAAATACATTACCTACAAGGGGTTGGATAAGGTCATTTTTCTACCGAAACGGAGTCTCCGGTGTACCAACAAAAAATGAACCAGGAAAAAAAATATACTTAAATGGCTTACTATTCCTCGAGGTCCCGTGCTTAGTGGTTTCGAAAAAGAAATTACCATTGCTTAGATCTGAGCGACTCCAGCGTATCTATGCCCCCCCCCCCCCCCCCAAAAAAAAAAAAAAAAAAAAAAAAAAAAAAAAAACGTTGAGGAAAATTGTAACGGGTAATTTTGTAATCGATTACAGCAAAACCTAATGTAAGTACAAGGATCGTTTCTCCTTAAAGAAAATAATTGAAGCGTTAAAAATTACAGTAAAGTGTGATTGATTACAAGTAATCCATTAGCTGTAACGCGTTACGTACAAGTCATTACGAGGAGCAATTTTCTTCTCAGTATTGTGCGCATTTAATATACATATATATATGTATGTTCCCCTGCACCGAGTACGTGATCCAAGCGACACCTACCTCTGTTGCGCTAGCCGTTCAATGATAGGAAGTAAGCCGCTTTTGTGTAAATTCAAAGCCAGCGACTGGTAAGCGAGTGAACTCGTTCGGTGCCGGCGCAAAGCAAGATATATGGCGGACTGACTGCATTGCGATATTGCTGTCAAAGCTACTTTATGATATCCGCAAGCGCAATGTTAATTAATACTGCTGCGGAACATGTTTGAACAATTTGAAGGCGAAAGCTCAAATCGCATTAGCATCACGGGCCGATTTACGCTGGTAGACGTTACGGACCCATGTACTAGAACGAGATTGCGTAGCAACGACGCAGTGACACAAAGCAGAAAAATTTGTTTTTCTTTTTCAATATAAAGTTTAGAGATTAAAGCTAGTGAGTAGATGCAGTCTACACGCCCATCATTCAAAGGAGCGTGAATGCTACATGTTCAACATTGCACTTGTCTATGACTGTTTTATTAATCTGGATACTTTTATCATATTTACCTTGTGTGTACGATATGTCACGCCGTATTGCAAAGCTCATTGTTTTGTCGACTGCGTGTGTTTCCTTATATATTCAATGCGGTTCGGCTGGAATCATCCTTTTCACTAATTTAATGCAGGATGTGTATTGAAAAGCAACAAATGTTGCGTCTTTATCTCGGCTTGCTTTCTCTATATAAAATAAATAAAGCATTTGATTTTGAATCCCCGCATCAAGGTGTGTGGCAACTTCCAGACTGTGCGAGCTTCTTTTTGTTCAGCAGACATGTTGTTTAGTGAAGACATCGAAGACGACGATAGCTAGAGCCCTGGCCCATATGCTTATGACCCACAGCCGCCTGCTGACGATCTTAGCGGGGAGAGTGGGCCCTTGACCCAGGACCAAGACGAACCAAACCTTTTTTGTTGCGACGTGTAGTTTTCGCAATATCGAATTTGTCCACTTTTCGTGAAACACCCTGTATATAACTCTCCTCATATAATGGTTCTGCACCATCGTCATCTTCCGTGTCCTCTTTCCTCCATCGTACACACCTCCTTCTCTTACGTATCCTCCGCTCCTCCTCCCTACCCTTTCCTTCTCCTCCTGTGTACCCTACCCTCCTACTCTGTACCCTCCACCTCCTCCTTTCGTCCACCTCCAGTCCCCTCCTCCTTTCTTCCTGCTTTCCTCCTCTCCTCCCCCTCCCCAGTGCCCTCCCTCCTCGTCCTCCGTACCTTTCCCTCCTCCGTTTGCGCACTCTCCAATCGTCCTCCGTACCCTCCCCGCCTCTCTCCTCCATATCCTACCCCTCTCCCACAGTTTCCCCACTAAATTCAACTGGAAAATTTACCCCACGTGAACCCAACACCAATTCCCTTTCGCAGCTAAATTTAGCGGTGTGCATGACATCCCATGACTTCATGTCACGTCACACATGAACACATTCAGTTTCTCCGCTAGATTTAGCGGAACAATTTACGTAACGTGACCTCACCACCACTTCAATTTCCCGGTAAATTTAACGGCGAAACTGAATTGGTGTTGAGGTCATGAGACTTCAGTTTGACCCCTAAATTTATCGGGGAAACTGAATGCGCACTGTTGGATTTTGGGACGTCACATACATACACTCCACTCCAGTTTCTCCGCTAACTTTAGTTGGGAAGTTAATTGTTGTATAGGTCTGTGACGTCCCTTAATGCAACGCGCGCGGTTACGCCGACGACGACGCCGCCCAACGCGGAAATGGACGCTTAAGAGCTCCTCTCTAAAACTCGCAGGACGCTTAAGCTTCGCCTTTAAGAGTGGAACCCGATACCGTCATCGGGCCCCCTTCACATCGCCTTCTCATTTCCGTGCAAGCGTACCTTGTGTGGCCTATTCAGTACCGTGTCTGTCTTGCAACCGAGGAATTGTGGTTTCGCTTTGCGGCTAAATTTTTCAAATTGCTTTTTAAGGCAAGTGAATTAACTAATAAATAGGAATAATTTGACACATGCGGCGATCTTTCATTCGCATTAGATGTTATGTCTTAGTAACTTTCATTCCACGCGTGACGTCATATTTCACAAAAGCGTTTGCGCTGTTTGAAGTTCCCGCAGGAATTCATGTGGCGGTTACGTCGTGACCCTATCGACCAATAAGGATTTTCTCGCCCCGTCACCGACACCGGCTTTTCTTTGTCACGAGCTGCTTAACACTATAGCATTTATAGTTCGCTTTTATACTGGCAATTTTATCGTTACAAAGAAGTTTCTGAATCATAGTCGGTCTGTGCGAGTATAGTTGGGCCAGACTACAACGAGAACGCCTCCGCAAAGTCATGAACATTTTAACCCAATATCGTTTCATAACCCCTCCAATATCAACCGGCCACCCAATCTCACACTTTCCATGATGTAACATTTCTAACTTCAAATAACATGGCAGCGTCCCCCCCGCAACTAGACTTTACAACGCCGGCTTTTAGCACCGAGTTTGCTTTAACTAGTGTTTAGTTTCGCGAAGTTTTTCATGAATCAGGGGAGGACATTTAAGTGAATACTAAATTTCGCTAGTTGAGGAGAACTGAATTTGCGGCTCTTGATCGTTTTCTCACATCCATCGAGCTAATAGTTTATTTTTGAACCATATCGCATAGACCATGCTAAAGCATTCATCATGATGTAAATAGCCAATGGGAAATTGAATTCATTATTAGTCTGGGACAATCTGGTTCAACGATAGATTCTTCAAGTCTGGACGTTTTGACTCGAATGGATGTTTTGATATCATGAATGTTCTGACTCTGGTTTCATGTGACCCATTCGATGTTTTGACCCGGTGGATGTCTTGACCAGAAGCAGTCTCCACGACTGCGAATAACACCCTTGCTCTTCCCTAGATGTCATTGTATAAGAGTGATACACCCACTAGAGAAAATGTTTCACTCACTCCACTCACTCAGTCACTCCACTCACTCACTCACTCACTCCACTCACTTACTCACTTACTCACTCCACTCACTCACGCACTCACTCACTCCACTCACTCACGTACTCACTCACTCCACTCACTCACACCACTCACTCACTCCACTCACTCACTCACTCAATCACTCACTCACTCACTCACTCGCTCGCTCACTCACTCACTCACTCACTCACTCGCTTAATCACTCCACTCACTCACTCACTCACTCATTCACTCACTCACTCCACTCACTCACTCCACTCACTCACTCCACTCACTCACTCTACTCCTTTTTACTCCACTCTACTCCACTCTACTCTACTCCACTATACTCCACCCTACTCCACTCTACTCTACTCCACTCCACTCCACTCCACTCACTCACTCACTCACTCACTCACCTACCTTATATAGCTCACTTGTACCTTTGTAATAATAGAATCATAACAAACGTAAAATGGGGGCCGTTCACGTATGCTGGTGTTCGACAGGTGGCAGCCGTTCAAGTAGGTTTTGTGTTCTGACGTCTAACTCTAGGTCAGCTCAGTTGGTAGAGCGTTCCAGTGAAAAAGTGAGTTGACCGTAGTTTGGTACCAGGCACAATGCGGATTTTTTTCAGTAGCGCAAGAGTCATTTAGCGGTGTTTGGTGGTTTGTGTTTCCCCTCTGTTCCCCTTAATCACCATTCTTTAGGGATTATCTTTATTACTGTGTATTTCGCTGGAACCTTTGCATTAATTGCATAGTCATTATAAAATAAAAGGTTTAGTGTGACGAACCTGAACCAACAATCACCATGTATGACGATGTGGTTGTTGATGCCCTATTGAAAAAGGCCAATATGAACTCGGCTAGTTGGAAATATTGCATTCCACTGAAGTTGCTGGAAACCAATAAAAACTAATTGTTATCCGATTAACCCAATACGCGCGATGTGAATTCATATCGGAGCACAATATCCCGATATATTATGCGGTTATTGGTATGCAATAGGCTATTGGAGCACAATATCCCGATATAACTTGCGGTTATTGGAATAGAATATGACATCGCGTGCATATTGGTAACCTACATGGACATACTGTACGGCCACACTGGCCACACGATATATAAATATCGGTCGTCGATCACGGGCCCAAATGAGAATACAATATGATATCGCGTGCATAACTCTCAGAACGAATTCCAAGTTACCAACATGAATTACGTCTCCATATACCGCGGACTAAGAGGAAACGTAACACAATATTGATCGTCCGTGAAGCAACGTGCGGATATCGGTATGCCCACATATTCGACATCGCGTGAATGATATCGTAAAACAGCAGGAGTTACCATACGGCAATACCACAGAGAACGATATTGGAGGGGGATACACACTGACAGGAACGCTCCGCGTTACAAACACATTCACATGGATCGAAAGCGCAAGTACGTACGGCTGTTGGTACGAGAGACAGTAAACACAGCATCGCGCGCTTGAAATGCTAGACAACCGCCAATCCATTCAGAATAACTAACTGGAACACCCGCGGCCTACCTTTCAATGAGAAAGCCCAATAACGACGTGCTCAATGGAGTGATCGTTTTGAAACAAATGTTTACTGCAGTTCTTGTAATGCAACAAAAGTTAGGTTCCCTGTGTTGGAACCCAAATCGAACACGATACGTGACAATGTCAATTCGCACGATAAAATAATGAGGGTTAATATGTTCGACAGGTCACGTGCATGTAGGTGCTTCTTACCCGCACATTTCTCGATATTGACCCACCTTTCTGGGTAATCCTACGTGGTACACAAAATCCACCGACCACATGCGAGCACACTTCACCACGACTCTGCATCGCCTGTTTCGCGAGATTCACACACTGTAAAAAACGACGTGCAAAATACGTGCATTTGCGCCATCAAACGATACGTTACATACTCGTTTTTTGAGAAGATAAGTTTCCATCGTCAACCCGCACGCGCGAAAGCTCGAGCTTCGGAAACAGTTCTCTTCGGAGCGTTCGGAGTCAGTTCGCTTCGCCGCGCGCCCAGTGAGCCGGCGAGCCTGCGTGCATGTGCTGCCTGCGGTATAGCCCATCGAGCCAGCGAGCCGCCGAGCCCAGCGGCCCAGCCAAGCGTGGGCGAGCCGCCGAGATTGCGCACTACGTTGACGCGTACTGCGCAGCGACCGACCCGGCGAGACGGCGAGACCGACGGGTGACAGTTCGTCAAGTTCGTCGCGCACTTTGCTTGTGGGCTCCAAGTGAAACCAACGCACTTTCAATCGCTTCGAAAGGTACGTATACACGACTTTAATGCTTGCAGCATTGAGTGCTTTGGTATACACAGATCAAAGCGAACACTAAAAGAGAGAAAGGAGACATGATGTTTTGAAATCGCAGCTTATTTTAACGCATGCGTCCCCTGTTGAAAGCCTCTGGCTGTGCTCTGTTGCAGGCGTCATTTAGACTGCGTCTACTCCGATATAACGTCAGTCGGTGTTCACACTCGGCTAGCTTCTCTATCTTGCTATCTCATGTGCGAAATAGACGTAGAAACCAGCGTCTCCTCTCTTTCGGATATTCAACCTCCAGCCCCCTCGCTCCCAGCGTGCTTGCCGGCGCAAACCGTTCGACGTATTGGATTCGCGGGCTCGTTGGGCTCGTTCGAAGGGGCGTTGTTTGAAGCTAACGAGTCGCCTAAGTGTTACCGGAGCTTCCCTTTACGAAAGTCGCGATCGACGCTCGGTTCTGAGCTCGTACTTTTTTCTTCCCTGGTAGACTATGAGTGCTGACCGCTGATCTGCGGTGCCGACTGGTGCTGAACGAAGTTGAGAAACGCTAGCGAGCCAGTCGGATTTTCGTGACGCCGCCCAACTGCTCGGCTAACGGCTGCGCTCAACGATTAACGCAAAAAAGCGTTTTTTAATTTTTTTTTTGGCCGTCCTTTACCTTAGTCAACGCAAAGTAAATCATGGCTGTTCGTCGGTTGACTCCCGATTACTGTCTCTACATCGTAGATGGTCACTTTACAACTGTGCCTCTTTAATGGGATCTTATTCTAATAATGTTACATCTTGCTTCTTCAGCTTGGCACACTTCTAGACGACCGTCTACACGTTGCAGACCTTGTCGACATGTCGCTGTTGTTTGAGACAGATTGGAAGTCAGTGTGTGCTCACTCCTTCGTGCACATATTTCATGTTCAACATTAGGTACATGAAGGAGGCGCCATGAAACCCTGGAGTTTGTTCAGAGGTACCTCAACATACTGTATTAGAGTGCCGTTATGTGTGGTGCAGTTTAATACAAGACAAAATTGCACTTTGTTTGTAATATACCCTATAATTGTTCACTCCAATTAAAGTTGCAATGAAACATTGGCCACGAGAGGTAACTCGGCCAACGCTGCCGAAAAATTCCTCGCATAATTTTCTCCATGGGTAATTTTGGACGTTGACAAATTTTCTTGTGAATAATGAGTGTTATGCGCATGTGTTCTATTTTTCGTACAGGTGCTTCAGTTAGATAAACCCCAGCAAAGGCAGCAAGACAGTCTCATGGGGTCACACGAAGGATAACGGCTTTCCTGCTCGAGTCCCGAGTCTTGTCACCGAACTTCACAAAACATAGTGGTACATTCCCTTTGCTTAACTTTTTTCTCTGAAATGTGTTTTTTATTGTGGTTGTTTTTGTTGTTGTTGCTTTTTTTTCTTTTGAAAAAAAGGTAGTACAACGTTTAAACACCCGATGTTGTTTCTTTTTTTTTTTGTAAAATGTGCAGTATATCGTTTAAACACCCAAGCGTTCATAAATGGTCTCTGTACCAGACAATAGGGTGTCTTATACTCCGTTTTATACATAGCGTGCAACGCTTTCAAAGGTACTGAAGCGGTGCGCAGCAAAAATTAGAAAAAAGAATGCGTTACTTCGCGCGTTTCGTGGACGAGTGGTAGAAGGCGCTGCTCTAGCGATACTGACGTCTAGGTGGCCTTAGTTTGAACCAACTTGAGGCGCGCAAAGTTTTTTGTTTGTTTTCTCTTTTTTAGACGTACTTTCTGTGCAAGATTATGCGCATTGCCGAAGTGCATATTTCAATTCCTCCTTTCTTGCTTTTCATTTATAAGTCGCCGAGGGGCCACATTGCTACCATCTGCTGTGCCGCTTTGCAAGTGTTATTTCCCTCCAGCACAGAGTTATAATCTTCTTTCGTGCAGCGTGGAATGAGGAATGGCCCTGATAGCAGCCTTGTCCCAAAATGTATAAGACATTCATCGACAGTAGTTGTGGCCTCTAAAGTTTACTTTGAAATAGCTGTCAAGGGTTGGAATCTCCCTCTCAGTGTACTTGCAAAGCACCTTCAGGCGAATTGCGTGTGTGAACTCGCCATGCTTGACGGTCCCCGTGCTCGAAACTTTCATGTTGCGAGGTCTTCGCTTCGGGGACGCCACCTTGCCAGATAGGCACTGCGCCTTGCACTTCGGGGCAGTACGGTGCACACTGCCGGTGTCGTTACTGACCATCTCCAGGACTTCACGACCGAATTCTTCAAGGACCGTGTTCTTGTACTCGCGTACACATTGGCGATCATCTGCTTGCACTCTTTCAAGATTTTCGCACAACGAATCTTCGAAAATATCTGAGCAGGAGGGGTACTTGAGCTTGCTGCGTAAGACGCCATCTTCTCAAAACCAGCCAGTACCACACAACCCGAAAACCCGTAGCGGCTGCCGCAAGAACGAAAACAAAAACAATTTAAAGTGGTTTACATTAACTTTTCCTTTTTATTGAAAAACATTTGTGCTCCGTCAAAATCATAACGCCACTAGCAGTGACTAGCCCCGAGGAGGCACATTTTTTTACTTCTTTTAATTTGTTTTGCAGGGGACGCACTATTTTATAGTGCGAACAAAGGCACAGTCATCAATGCAAGCCGGTGCGCTAGCTTTGACCGCGTTGCGCGCTATGTATGAAAGGGAGTATAGGCCCGCTTCACACTGGGCAACATTTCCCGCAATTTCGGGGTTGCTGGCGGGTCGTTCTCTAGCTTTCCCTAGATCGACACGAAATGCTGAGATTGGGTCCGGCTCGAAGCGGACGAGCAACTCTGACTACTCTGAGATGTTTGAAGCAGCTGCAGCCAATCAGGAATGCAATATTTTCAAGTGACACCCCTGTGGTGGTGATCATGACAACTGAAGACTTAGTTCTGGTTTCAAACGGATCGTTTTTAGAAACAAACTGTTTCAAAAAGATGTGTTAGTATTTTCAGCGCAATTTAAATATATAAAAACATGTTTTTAGGATATAACTGTGCGTCTAAATACTCCAAGAAAAATAAAATTTCATGATGATGATGGCAAGTCGTAGCAATTCGGTTGCTGCGTGTGAATGCGGGCGGCCCGTGTTGCTGGTGTTGCGACGTGAAGTTGCTGGGCGACATTGTCGCGTCTGAAGCGGGCCTTAGGGAACTGAATTCAAGGGCCGTGGAGCTCTGGGTTCAAGCCCACCTGGAAACGTTTTTTTTTTTTTTTTCTTTTTTGTGCTTGCATATATATATACTTTTTTAAGTTTTAACGTATAGACGCATAATTTTCACACTAATTCACTTTCAGAAGCGCTTTCAATCACACTGTGGCTTTCTAGTGCTTACAATAGCTTCTCGGTGAGCTAATGTCAGCTCTGCAAAGGGAGAGGCATCTTCCCACGCTTTGCAGGCTGTAAAGCTGTGGCTTGCACAGCTCTAGCACGTCGCACCTCGCTCACTGGCTCCATCGTGAAGTATAGGTGCTGCATGAGCCGTGCCACACCGTAAGGCCATATACGGTCGGGTGACAACTCTTGAGACCATTCGTCACTGCACTCAGCTATGGTATGGCGGCATGGTCGGGGCATGAGGCAGGGGTACAACTTGAAAATGCTGATCTTCATCACATTTTAAACACAATTTGTATTATTTTTTGTCTCGAGTTGTCAACTTTTTAAAGGTGAGAAAGCAATTCAGCAGCGACAGCAAGTAAACACAAATTTAGAACCGCTCTTACCGAGAATCTTTTACGAGCACTAGGAAGCCACGGAGTGTAATTAAAACGCTTCTAAAGGCGAAATAGAGTATAAATTAAGTGCTTGTGCCTCAAAAATAGAAAAGAAAACAATGTAAATATAGTTATAAAGATAAAAATATACACCAGGATGACTTCAACCAAAACTGCAGTGTAAGTTTGACATTTCACACCTTAAACCACTCGGGCACCACCCAATTGTATTTCCAGGTCGTTTATCGCGGTATATGAATTTCGTTTGCAGCTGTCGGCTGCAAGAGAGATTGCCTTATTTCCATTTACTTTACTATTCCCACCAAATATGACAAGTGATAAAGGATAGAACCTTATTTGTCGGCTGGGGCACTTTGCTTGCATCAAGGCAAACTAGCCTGTCTTGCTAAGCTCATATTTTGTTTCATCACCTGTTTAGGATTCTGTTGTAGCTCATCAAAAGAAAAAAAAATACTAATTCTGACTTATTCTGGTGTGGAGGTACCCTTGGCAGTAAACTCTGCGAAATGGGGCAAAATATATATTATACGTTTTTTTAGCAAATATGCATTGCTTTAGCAAAATGAGCTACACTATTTCACTAAGGTGAAACCGAACGAGCCTCTCCACCTGGGTCTGTTTTGTGCTCTCGCAGACACTATTTCCAGCTTTTTGTGGTTTGTATCAGACTTTTGTGTCTCTCTCCGGCCAAAGCATCTGTATTAGATAAGACTGGGTTTTTTAGGATATGTGCAGGTATCCTTCGCAACGAATGGCTGCCAATCAGGAACACGAGTTTGTTCTCGGCCACCAAGAGCAAGTATATTCAAGGTGAGCTATTGCCCGCCTATATGAGTTTTATGTTTCATTCCTCTTGGATGCCATTTCCTATGTGTAGTGGTCTTGCATTAGTATTTTGTTGTCTTTCTTCTGCAAAAACACCCAAGTTTGACTACGACCGGGTTCTTTCTCATACATGCAGGTCTTGGTAGCAAGCGCCAGCCAACCAAGGCCAGAAGTTTTCTCTTTGCCGCTCATGGCAAGTGTTTTCATGGTGAGTGATTGGTGCCTATCTGAGTTGTGTGTTTCATTCCTCACAGAGACTCTATTTCCTGTCTTTATAGTGGTCTTGTGTCAGGCTTTTGTGTCTCTGTCCGGCCAAAGCATCTGTATTAGACTAAGACTGGGTTCTTTAGGATATGTGCCGGTATTTTTTGCAGCAATTGGCTGCCAATCAGGAACACGAGTCTGTTCTCCGCTACAAAGAGCAAGTATTTTCAAGGCGAGCTATTGCCCGCCAATATAAGTGTCAGCATTTGTCAAGGAGCGCAGAATCAAAGCCCGGGGTTGATCATTGCAAAAATGTTGACTCGAAAGCACATAGAAAGGAAGCTTTACAAATGTATCCATCTGCCTCTAAAATTGAAACCGAAACTAAGAATGTGACTTCCATTAAAAAAAACAAAAAAAAACATTGTCCGCTTGAATTAACTTGGGGGCGGCACAGGGCAAACGAGCCACGGTACGAATGTGCTTGGTTCAGGCTTTTGTAGGGGCGGTCGATGAATTGGTGTTTTCTGAAAAGTTTTTTTTTTCTAAAAGTGTGGTGGTCGAATATTCGGAGATGGGCATTGAATCGGGATGTTAAGGTAAAAATTTCATCCACGTGCCGGGATTCATGTGCCTTGTCCCCCTAACGAGGGAGACAAGGCCTTCAAAGTTTTAGGTTCGCAAAAGAATTGCGTCAGTATTGACGTCTCGTTTTATATCAGGCCTCTCATTTTAAAACTCACTATAAATGACATGCCAAAAATTCAATTGGGTGTACTTCTTCCCAGCAAGTATACGGTTCCGTCTCAAAAGGTCTAATCTGATGTTGACCGCACCTGAGGTCTCCAGCAACGATTCATCAGGACGAGACCCAACCAGAACACCAGGGAGGATGTTTGTGAGGGTAAAAGTGCTAAAAATAACGGACAAGTAAGAGAAACGAACAACACAGAGCGCTACTTGCAACTGAAGTTTATTCTCAGAATAATTCTGAGAATAAACTTCAGTTGCAAGTAGCGCTCTGTGTTGTTCGTTTCGTTTACTCGTTCGTTGTTTTTAGCGCTTTTACCCTCACAAACACGGGTCACCAACTAGCCCTTCTACCAGGGAGGAGCAGCTTAAGCAAGGGAGGCTACGTATACGACAGCTTTTTGCGGGCAAGAACCGAAAATAGATAGACGGTGGGTGTTTTATTTGCTATGCCTTTTGGTATGCACATTCTGTTTGTTATGATTGAAGAATCCTGCAGAGTTCAATTTCAACTATTGTAAAATACCGAGCATGCGCCCAGATCGCAGAAGCGCCTAACCTCTTATTCGGAACGATCCGCAAATAAGCAAAGGGCATACCAGACACCCATCCACCTGTTTTGAGCCATGCTCCAAATATTAAAAGAGCATATCAAGCGCCAGGTGCTGTGGCGTCTTTGCCACAATAGCGCCAGTCGCAGAGCTGACAGATCCGTGACTGGTGCAAGCCATGGCATGGCCTTTGAGAACCAGGGAATCGAGATTAAAGAAGCAGCGAAGAAATCGGAGGCGAGAGGTGAAGAAGAGCAGAGTTAACAGAAAACATGAATGAAGCGAGTTTTGTCGCATAAGGCATCTATGTCCCGTGCATGTAATTTTGAGTGTGCTGTAGTTGGTTACTCAAAAAATTGTTACTTGGACGTAACTAATCGCAAATCTTTCTCGCAGTTTCCATGGCCCACAAGCAAGCAGGCGCCAGTTCGTTTTCGTTCAAAAGTGAGGATTCTAGATTTTTTAGATTGCTCTGAAGCAGCAATACTGAATACCAGACAAGCGGTACGGCATATTTAATTGACAGAACTCAGAACGACTGAGGACGCTTTCACTGAAGATTGTTTGGCTGCAATACACGCGGTACGGCATATTTAATTGACGGAGCTCAGAACGACGGGGGGCGCTTTCACTGAAGCTTGTTTTGCACCAATACACCCGGGTATTGCAGCAAAACAACCTTCAGTGAAAGCGACCCCAGCCGTTCTGAGCTCCGTCAATTAAATATGCCGTACCGCTTATCTGCCTGGCTTCAATGCTGCTGTCGGCGACGACACATGTGCCCAGGTTAGTCACAATCGGCATATTATGTCACGCACATGAAATTTTGAATATATCTGACTTGGTGTGCTCTAGGTGGCTGGTCAAAGATATTGGTACTTGGACACAACTAATCTCAAATCTTTCTGGCAGTTTCCACGGCCTAGGAGCCAGCAGGTCCCAGTTTGATTTTCCTCAAAAGTGAGAATTTCAGATTCCCGAAGCAGGAATGCTGAAGCCAGACAACCGGTACAGCATTTTTAATTGACGGAGCTCAGAACGACTGGGGGCTCCTGCACTGAAGCTTATTTTTCTGTAATACACGCGGGCGACATTGACGTGTGCCCAGTTACGTCGCAAGAGGATATCTATGTCCCGCGCATGTAATTTTGAATCTTTCAGACTTGGTGTACTTTACGTGGCTGCTCAAAGTAACTGCTACTTGGACGCAACTAACCACACTCTCTTCCAGTTTCCACGGCCTACAAGGAAGCAAGCACCAGTTCGTTTTTCCTCAAACGTAAGCATTCCAGATACTCTATTTAGGTGCGAAGCAGGAATAGTGAAACCAGACGAGCGGATACGTATATTTAATTGACCGAACTCAGAATGACCCGTTGCAGTGGAATTGAAGGTTATGTTTCCGCAATCAAACGCAGACATAATTTTGAATCTATCCGGCTTAGTAAAGGGTTGCTACTTGTCGCGAACTAATCACAAATTTTTATTTTGCAGTTGCTATATATGGCTACAGCTAGCAGGTGCTGTTTTCATTAAAAGGTGAAGATTTCACATTCTGTTTTTAACATCAAGTTTTTGAATGAGGGTCCTAAACAATTAACTTTCTTTTGCAGCAAATGCCAGATCCTCCAGTTCAAGAATGTGTTAAATATATTTGGTATGGATAAGCCCAGTGTTTTGCTTCTTTACTCATAATTTGACAACAGCAATATTTTTTTTTATTTTATCACTCAGAAATACACACAAGAAGAGACTGCGTTGTTAATAAATGTCGTGCTGAACGTGATATTCCAACTCGGATATAGTTTTATTGGTAGCCGATATAATATATTGGATTCCAATATCCATAATACGCTAAGCACACTGAATTCACAAACCCTTATTAGATCCCCATACGAGACATGGGGATCCAATAAGGGTTTATACGGTATTGTATTCCAATGTTTTTAGCATATTATGGATATTGGAATCCCATAACAAACCCTTATTGTAATACAATACAATCAATGTAATGTTTTCCAATACACTGTTCATATCGGGGTTTTCCAATAGGGTGGAAATGAAAACCATGATACTCTTCGAAGTAGGGGTCACTTAGCATTTCTTTTAAGGTGCGCTTTGTAAAATCTTAGGTGGATTCTGTTTCTCGATTCAAATAGTAGAGATTTTTTTTAGTAGATGTCATTAAATATATATTTAATTACGAACAATCAATAATAGTACCCTGACTACATAGCTTATATATTAACGTGATTTCTTCTGTAGAGGACACTCCTGATGGGATCAAAACACATGACAAATTTTACTTTCAAACTATTCATTTTGGCACGGGTATTTTTTTTTGTATTTAGTATTACGACGGAAGAAAAACGCATTCGCTTTTCCGAACTGTCTTTTTTTAACGCAGTGCCTTTAGTCATTCTCTAGATACATAATATCTTTGCGCGTGCGCAGAAAGTGTGATTAGACGTATACTAAATTTATTCATCGGAAAGCGCCAAAAAAACCAAGAAACATGCCTTAGTTCGTCCAGCATCGTTGAGTAGAGTGCTCCGGATCTAGGTGAAATAAAATCAATCCCCAGAAAGAGGCGTCCTAAGGAATATGGTTTTTGGTACTTCTCTTGCTGCTTTCGAATAGTCTGTAATATAAGTAGGACATCAATGCAGTTTTTATTACTTTTATAAACGTGAGCAGCACAAAATATATTATGCGTGCATTACAGGGGCGCCTTGATTTCTCGTACTGGGCTACATATTGGAAGCACGTCACACTCATGTACTCCCTAGTTTAATTTGAAATATTTAGGTAAGTTTACATTTGTTTTGGCCATGACTTCGTTACATCCCGTGGGCGTTCGCCCTATGCCATTAAGAAAAAGGTAGAACCGCCGGGCAGGCTATCGGAAATGAGTAGCGGGCTGCAGGGGGGCAAAGGCCCTGGAGGCAGTGGTCCGGGAAAAGCCGGGCTTTTAAATAACCGCCTGCAAAAACCCCTAAGGGCCGTCCTAGAATACGGGGCGTAGGAGAAAGCGGTCTGCGCCTGACCAGCCTTATCTCATAGACAAAAAAAAAAGATGTAGGTTCAGTGCCGGGCGGAGCTCATTAATTAAAGGGCACGCATTAGAGATAGCAAACACAAAAATCGTATAATCCCGAGGGGGCCACCAGGTGTGTGCTGGAAACTGGAAGGCAGAGTATCACATAGCATGCGGAATGTGTCCCAGTTTGTCACACGACACAGGAGGCGGATGTGGCGGATATGACCAGAGTGCAGGCCAGATAGAGTAAATACTGGCCACTACCGCAGCAGTGTGGCTCTTAATCGCAGCTGATAAGGTTGTAAATGTGTGCCTCGAATTGGGGGGGGGGGGGCGGGAGTTCGACATATAAAACGTTGAATAAAACGTATTTTTAATCGAATATTGGTGTACGAAAATTCAACGTGTGTCATGCTTGATCAATTTAATTTAAACATAGATATAGACTGTACTCGTGGTAACTTTTTTCTGCTATGCAAAAGCGATAGGCGGACGTGTGCTTGCTCAATATGAGCGCCCATCACAGCTGTGCCTGCCCAATCTTCAATTCTGAAATGCTAGAGAAACCAGTCCGCGAGTTTAACGACGCCAATATTGTGGCAAGTGAGTCTGCGTACTGGGATTTTCTAAAGGCTGAATGCAGCGGTGTACAAATATATTTGATAACCTACCTTCATCAAATCGAATATTTTTACGAGTGTGGTGACATTTGGAATTGCGGCATTACTCATTATCATCCGAGATACGCCATAATGAATGATTCCAAATTTATACAGTTCTTCAAATTGGTTCAGTCCCTTCGTCGACTTGAGATCTCTCTCGGCTCTCTCGGCTCCTCTGGAATAAATGGAACAATGTATACGCGAGGAACAATCCTATCTGTCATTATGGGCTAACTCAGTGTGTTTTGAATATTAGCGATAGATTTTCAACAAAACCACCATAATAACAAGTTTTCCGTCTGTCCGCTTGTGCGTTATCAGCTAAATTTAGGGGGAAATTTTGCCTCAGGTGACCTAAAAAATAAGTCAGATTCCTTCCCCCTCCCTCTTTATGACCACCCATACCCCACTTTCCCACGATACTATTCGTCCAGACTTCATCCCTTCCTTTTCCTTAGTCACGTGCAGAATTGTGCTGTACTCGTTGCAATCAAATTACTGAAAATCAGTTACTTTTTGGAGATGTTTCACAAAGCAATCACTAGAGAAATTGATTACCTTTACAAGTACTCAAATTGCATTTATCCGTTATTACACCGTCTTCCCTTTATAATTCCGCCCTTTGTTTCTAGAAGTTTCCTACCAAGGATCCCACGAACCCTATTTTTCCGACACGAAGATGGTCTATCAAAATTGGTGAACTTAAAATATACGTAGCTCGTAGTCCGACTTGTGCTCGTTACTTGAAACTGTAATGGATTACAATTACAAATTACCGAGCCTCAATTGAAATGAATTAGCGGTACAAACTACTTTCGCTGAAAATTAACGATTTACTTTACACGTTCCGTTACAAAACACTTTCATGTTATGTTTTCCGTACACTTATCCAGAAAATAATAAAAACAATTCTGATATTTTTCATAAAAGTTTTGCAACACTACTTTTCGTTTCTCATACGCCCGATATACGGTATTCCTTGTAAAATTTAAATATTGTATTTAAGAACAAGATTGCAGCTGCACTTTTTTCCTATAAGCTGACAAGGCACCGAAAGCTGCACCCACACCCGCCATCCCGCTAGCTTACGGCCTCCGGAAATGATCCCTGGAGTTGTGCAGACAAAGGTAGTGGTGCGCATGCTCAGTAGCAGAGTCTACCTCCGCTACGAGATTCGGAGCTAAAGAGGCGATCTAAGAAAGCTCCCTCGTGACAAAGATTTTTCGCCCCTTATTCACAAGAAAAGAAAAACTTGGTTTTAACGTTACAATGCAAACCAATGACTAATGCAGGTGTCCCACCTTACGTTGACATGTTTACGCAGATAAGAGTGAGTTTTTCTTGATGATCACAATGTGTGTTTTTTCGCAAGCAAAGTATGTACCGAAACTCTAGGTCACCGTTCTCCTTAATGCCCTGAATTTCAAACATCTCCTCAAGGGAGGGTCATGGAGACGACGGATACTCCATGACCGAAAACTCGACGAGTCAGTGAAAGAGTGGCGGTTACGGGTTATTGATCGTTATTCGGTTCTCACTTTCATACCAATATTCGCGGAGGCCAGGGATGGGAACGGCATAGAGAGCGACAGAAGCGGTGGCCATGGCTCTCACAAAACAATAGAGGATCACACCACTTTTACGCGTTCTCTCTTTCTCCCTCTCTGTAAGCACTTAGATGGCCGTACCCCCCCCCCCCCCCTTTTATTCATGTTGACAGGTGACGAGAGGACTCGGCCACCAGGCGCAGACAAGTAAACCGAAAGAATTATCGTCCGTACCCTCGTAGACGGTGCTCTTAGCCTCGCGCCGGGCACTTTTGAGCTCTGCCTGAAGATGGTGCTAGAATACAGTAACGCACGTGAAAAACAGAATTCGACGCCCATGCGCGAGGCGACATCATCTGTTTCGCGAGTCGTGAACCTGCGAATCGTGGGCGTGAGGACCCGCGTTGGATATCTGTGCAGGTTGTGGGAGACGGCAAAAGAGTTGAAAAAAGTAAAACGGTGTAAAAGACAAAAAAAAAAAAAAAAAGCATGACGAGTTGTCTAGTGCCTGGGAGAAGAAGAAAACACGATGGAAGGCGACGAAGAGCCTTCTCAGTGTTGTCTTACTTGATCTTTGTCGTTCGTATATTTGTACGTCAATTCCCGTTTTTTTTTTTTGCTGCTTTTTTTGTTTTTTTGTTCTAGTGACCGGCTATACAAAATATCGTGTTTTGTTTTTGGCTATTCTTCCTTCGTAATGTTTTTTTTTATTTTGTTTAACTTGCTCTTCTTATGGTACTGAATGTTGTGCTCGTATTGCTCCGCTTACTGTATTATGCTCATATTTTTAAAAACTAACTTGTAATAAAGTAATATATTACCACTATTTTTATCAAAATTACATTAAAAATTACTTCCGGAAAATAAGTAACGTGGCAATTCCAAAATTACTTGAAAAAGTAACAGATTTTAAGTAATTAGTTACTTGCAACAGATTACTTCCCAAGTCTGCTTGTAGTACGCTGATTCTTATCCAATACTACTAGACAGTGCAAAGGCCCCTTCTCGAAACCGACCGAAACCTCATTCGTTGTTAAAGCTTTAAGAAATCGGAAAAGTAAGACTCAATTACTTTTCATATCAAATATTCAAGTAATCAAATTGACTACTTCTTTAGCCAAAACATGTTGCAATTGTCATCGATTACGTATCTTAGAGCCATGAAAAAATCTGGTCTTGTAACAGACCGCATCAGTTTCTCTGCTCAATGTAACGAGAAAATTAGCGTCCCGGAGTGCACCGACTCCAAATCCCTTTTCCTCTCTGCCTATCTCCCTCTCCCTCCAGCTCCCAATCCTTCTCCTACACCTCCTCGAATGCCCCCTCTCCACCCGTCGGATTCCCTTCCCCTCCCTACACACCCTATTCCCTCTCTGTGGTCGCGTGACCCCCCAAATTCAGTTTCCCCTGAATCAGTAAAAATAGTGGAAATTCATTTCCCCAACGACTGTGCACCGACTTGAAACGCCATGAGGAGTTTACAATTCTCTGCACTGCCGAATTAGAGAGCAGCTCTTAAGGAGGAGGAGGAGCGGATGGCACGGAGAGGAGAAAATGGCCCTCCTCCCCCTCCATACCTCCCCCTCCTACTCTCCTGCTCCCCACCCATTTATCTTCAAATTTTTCCGCTAAACACAGCGGAGACTTTTTTCGTTCAATTTAGCGGGTAAATTTTTCACTAAATTTAGCGGGACAATGTTACCGCTAAATATAGCCTGAAGATTTTACCGGTAAATGTAGCGTAGAGCAGTTTGCGCAAAATTTAGAAGAATACTTTCCCGCTAACTTTATCGAAAAATTCCCCACCACGTTTAGCGGGAAAACTTTCCGGCTAAATCTAAATTGAAAGTGTAATGAATATTTTCCCGGTAAATGTAGGCGGGAAATTTTCCCATAATGCAACGCGTGGTTACCCCCGGTTGCATTATTCCCATTATGCAAACCGCGCGGTTAAGCCGACGCCGACGCCGATGGCGACGCTACTCAAGCCAGAAAGCGGCGCCTAGGAGCTTCGCTCTAAAGGCTTCAGGAACTCTTAAAAACCGCATACGTCCTAATTTTGACTTTTACTTTTGAAGTTAAATGTCCACCAGTACTTTAAAGGCAGCGACCTTTAACTTGAAAGGAAAGGTCGGTACCAATTTTTATATTTCGTAACAATTGCAAGTAAATGAATACAGTCCTCGTCGCTCAATTCCTTCCGGTCCTTTGATTATTCTAGACAAGTAAGGTATGCGTGTCATAAAATTACGTCCGTTTCTTTTTAGATTTGCCGTACACACTTTAATATCAAGCCGCATTAAAAACTCCAACTTCACTTCAGGACTGCTCTGTGTAGTTCAGTGGTCTCAGCGTATACAGTGCTCACCAAAATAATCTGTAACACGCAAACAGCGTCAGCTCTCATGGAAGCGCAACCCTGGCGGCAGGAAAAGAAGTGTTTCATGACGCATATGTCAATGAAGAGTACGAGTAGGAGATCATGCAATTTAAGTCCTAAATTTCTGCTAAACAGTGAACGACACAAAAATTCTGCAGCCGATGCGATTTTTTTATCAGTAGAAGTATCAAGTGCATATATACTGAATGATATAAGAAGTCGGTGTTTTGATAGTGGTCAATGAAACTTCATGCGAAAAAGTGTAGAAAAAATATAGATTGGGAAGCCGTCAAAAAATGGCTTTGATGTCGACGGTCTTGCGCGGCAGAGTTCCCTGCTTGAACTCTTCCACTAAGCGCTACGTTATGCAGCATTTTATTCGCTTCCGTCAGGTTATCCCTCCTCCGAGAAAATACAACTTTATGCATGTTCAAGATAAATAACGTAAGGAGAGTACAATCGGCATCATCCTAAATTAGCAGAAAGGAGCGATTGCCTGGCTGACGAGAGGACGACTTGTTGCGCTGTTATCGCGCAAACAAAAAGTTCTTGGCCATAGGCTTTCGTCTGTCATAACATGACTCTGAACGTGTGGTCCTACTTTGAAAGCGCGTTGAGGATAACCACATCATATCTTTTGTTTTTGAAACGCAACTCTTGTGACCTCGTTTCCGGGTTGAGCAGCATCGGCGTTGCTGTCGGCGTCGGTGTAACGCCGCGTTCCATTATGCGACGATTCCACTTCGAAGTTAACGAGGAAATTTTCAGAAAATTTTAGAAACAAAATTTCCCCTCTAAATTTAGCGGGGAAAATTAATGGAAATATTTCTCCATTAAATTGAACGGGGACATTTTAGCTAAATTTAGAGAAAAAATTAGCGAAGATTTCCCACTGAATTGGAGGAGACCAGGAGAGGAGGAAGGGAGGGTACGGAAGGGGAGGCGGGGCATACCCTGCGCTCCTCCTCAAGAGATGCGCTCTAATTCGGCATTACAAAGAATTGTAAACATCTTTAATTTTTTTTATACTTTACCTTCATTGGTGTCTTTTAAGGGTCACATGACTACATGACGGCTCATGCGTAGTCAAAACCATGTAGCAAACAATGTAAAAAGACGAGCACTGATGTATTACTCATATCCATGTGTTTGCCTCCTATCTCACGCATCTCACAAACATCTGTAATGCAGACAGACGCATGGGTGCGAGCGGGCGGCTCTGTGAAGTGTCTCGTAGGCACCACTTCTCAAACAAACAAAAGCATTCTGCTGAGCTAGGCTCAGGCGCCTGTGTTTTTATCTTTACTGAAAACATTTGTGGGATGGACTGTACCCAATTCCAATTTTTACAAATTCTCAGCCAAATGGTCAATCTCCTCAGTTCATCGCGGGCATGTTTGTCGTTTCACAAAACGAGCAAATCGCTCGCCAGAAGAACGAACACTGAAAATGGCACCGGACAGTCGCCTTTTTTGGACAGGTTTATAGGGCAAGATTTCCTTAAAAAAAATTATCAATGAGTTGTAATTGAGTTCGTAATGTGTTTTTATGGAGTATATTAAAACTCAATTGAAAATAATTAATAATATCTGTAAAGGACGGAGACTCATCAGAAAGGTTTTGTTGCCGAAAAGATGTTGTTTGAACCTCAAGAAGAATTGCGTCGTTTTAGAAGAGGAGGGCGAGAAGGGAAAACGAGACCTCTGAGAAAACACTTTAACAAACAAGGATACCGTACTAAGCTTTCACTGCGTCAATAAAGCGGCTACTGTAGGCGTTAAATAAGAGAGAGCGCGGGTTTTAGCCGAACGTTGGCGAAGCGCTCTTGTCCGTTATGTCTCCTACTTTGTCCTTTCTTGGTGATGCAGAAAACATCAGTCCTAAGGTGTTTTTATCAAGAAGACGTCGCATCTGGCTACGACTACCGAGGGAAAACTGATATTGCGCAATGGCAAACTAATGCAACTGTTGGCCAAAATGTAAAACAAATTAAAGCAACATATATTTGGGTGGTTTCATCTCAAATTGTGCAGGCAAAAAGGGTCGAATTTTTAATTTCGATGAAAACAATTTATTTTATGACGCCGTTTCTAAAACCGCAGTCGCCACAAACCGCAAGTTCGTGGGATTTTTCATTCTCGACTTATGAATTTTGAAAGAGGCCGCGGCGAAAAGCACTGTTTTTCACACCCGTCGTGGGTCGGATGTTTCGCTTGATCTCCCGCCGTGCATTTTCAGTCAACATTATATTATCTTTTTTCAAGCACTCTGTGGACACATTTAAAAGGCTCCAATACCATGAAATAATTTTAGGCGTTTTGCTTTTTTTCAGTAAAAATGTCAAATACGCCCGCTCGGTCAATTGTTCACGAACTTTGACAATTGATTAATGGCGATCACCCTAGGTTACATCGATATTTTTATGTCCACGGAGAGCCAAAAACACGCTCTTGATATGTACTATATAATATGACTCGGCTGTCTTTTGCGGTACGTTCACGTTAATATTATGGGAAAACCAGAAAGTACCATTTTTGAAATTGATTTTCTCAAAAAGACCCAGTTCTAATTTTTTTTATTTTTGTTCAAATGTAGATATGATAGCTGTCTACACGAAAATCAATCCGACAAAGTATGTATTTTGTTTGTATGTTTTATATTTATGCCTCAATATAGGAAAAAGACACTTTGTTTTGCAAGACCTAAGTTTTCTTGAATTTTCTTCTGCATTTTGTAATCAATTATAAACGAATTTTGTGGTCTTGAAAATTTATTTATGTTTTGATAAGAGCGGGAACCACGATATACATATCTAACCAAATCAGCAGGCCTAGTAGACTTTCAATAACCAAAAGGCACAGACGTTGTATTGTTTCGATTTATAAACCTTTTCACAGTAAACTAGCACGACTAGCTATTAGCTGTCATATTACTAAGACAAAGTCACCACATCGTCGATATATTATATACAATTCTTTCCGAAACCATACACTAGGGTTTGTTCACCGCACATCGCACAGGTCACCAGGGAATGTCCTTTCACTTCTGTAATACACAAAAGTGATGACACAGAAACGGTCCGAAACACACAGAGAGTGTGCCACGGAGAGGGGAAGGAAATAAAAATAAATAAATAGGAATTAAATTGCCCAACTCCGATCTTAACGAAGATTGCGTTAAAAAAATAAAGTATTTAGGTTCGAGTGGAGGCAAAACGATAGGTCCACGCCTGGTGGAGAGTCAGACAAAGAAGTCGAGAGCACGTATAGGTAAAACAAAAAAAAAAAAAGAATTTAGTAAAGACGGGAAAACTCAGCCGCACATGGCAAAGAACAAAAACCAACTCCTCCAGGCATTCCCTAAACGGGACGCAACCGAATGCGTGCGAACACGCTCTCTACATCACTGCCAGGCCGCTAAGCCATGACGAAATAAACCCAACAACTGAACAGTTCTAACAAACAGTTAGTAAGAAAACACTGAAAAAAAAACGTTTAGAAAAAACCGCACCTGAGAAACAAAGTTCAGCGGGGCGAAGAAACACACACTATTCGGTCCCACGACACTGAAGTCTGACAGGATGACGGCGTCCAAAGGATGCTCAAATCTGTTCCTCCCTCTATTACGCACATCCACGACGGCTGTGCAGAACAATGGCTGTGCGAAACAAAGTGAAGAATAGATTCGAGCAGCGATGCGCGAGGAGGTAACCGAGACTATGCCTCAAGCTTCATATCAGGAGAGGAGCTTTCCAGGTAGTTTCTGCAGTTACTCAAACTTTCTCTTTCCCTTTCCCTTTTTCAAAAGAACACGTCAGCCGGCGCTAACTTTTCATCTCGGGAGAAGCCCACTCTTCACAAACGGTTATAGTTGACAAGGAGGCTGACTTCGACCCAAATAGTCTCCGGGCAGAATAAACACAAGTATATTTACCAACACGCTCGTTTTTAATGTCAGTCTCCGGGCTTTGCTGTTTCGAAAAGAGGTAACCCTCTATAACAACAGAACGAGCGGGTTGGTGGGGATAATTAAACTTAAACTGTCCCTTCTCGTTTTTTTCCTCAAGTTTAATAGATAACCCTTCGGTGCTATCGGATCTCCCCGGAGAGAGATAGAGCACGGCCGTTTCAAGGTAAGGATAGGGCGCTCAAAGCTAGGGCAAACAGGCGGTATCGTTTCACGCATGCACGGATGGCTTGTTTCAAATTTCCCCACATCCCTAACGAAACCGGCCCATCTTCGTGTGTGCTTCTGCGGGATTTGTGCCCCGCGCCGCCGGTTTTAGCGCGCACGCGGCGTTGTTGTGGCTAGCAGAACAGTTGTTGAACGTCGATATTGTAAGGCCGTGGTGTCCTCATCCTTTCAGGCAACGATTAATTCACTTTCCCTTGTGCAATACTCTGACTGACTCCTCCTGGGTGGCAGTCACTGTTCGCCGCGTCAACGACACATTCGTACCATTTCACTCCTCGTGACACAGTTTGCGCTGCTCGCTTTACTGTCACGGACCGTCCTATCTAACACAAAGAGCGCGAAAGGTCCTGGTCATCTGCTGGCTCCGAAAGGGCGGGACGTTCATGCAGGCCAATGAGGACCCCGAATCAATACGACGTCTGCCGACTCCTACACGTTAAAAATTTACGACACCTGCTGGTCTGTTAAGAAAAATCGCTTTCCTTTTGAACTCCTCCGATGTAGCTTGCCGCCTTTATTAAAATTTAAATAATCAATAAATATAACAGGGTGGAACTACTATATTTGATTGCTATGTGGGAAGGTTGGAAAAGGAAAACATATTTCCAAGTTTGTGAAGACGCGCTCTTCGCAAGTCCATTTTGAACCGTAAAAACGCGTTTTTTACGATATTCATGCTTAAATATAGAACATACAAACAAAATACACACTTTCTCGACTTGATTTTTGAGTAGAAAATTATCGCATCTATATTTTGACAAAAACGTAAAAAAATAAAAAAATGGGTTTTTCGAAAAAATCAATTTCAAAAATGGTACTTTTTGGTTTTCACATAATATTAACGTAAACGTACCGCAAAGGATATTTTATACAGTCGAGTCATTTTATAATAAATATAAAGAGCGTGTTTTGGCTCTCCGTGGACATAAAAAATATCGATGTAACCCATGTAGATCGCCAGTAATTATCAAATTTCGTCAACAATTGACTGAGGGGGCGTTTTTGACATTTTTACCGTAAAAAGCAAAACGCCTAAAATTCTTTTATTGTATTGGAGCCTTTTAAATGTGTCCACAGAGTGCTTGAAAAAAAGATAATGTAATGTCGACTGAAAATCCACGGCGGGAGATCAAGCGAAACGTCCGACCCACGACGAGTGTGAAATACACTGCTTTTCGCCGCGGCCCCTTTAAAAATTCATAAGTCGAGAACGAAAACTCCGACGAACTTGCGGTTTGTGGCAACTGCGTTTTTAGAAACGGCGCCATAACACATATGTTTTTCATCGAAATGAAATTTTTGACCCTTTTTGCCTGCACAAATTGAGATGAAACCACCCATTTTCATATTAGCTTCTTGATACATTTTTGGTTTTATTGTGTCTCACTGGAAATATAAAGAGCTGCCACTGTCATATAAACTGTGGTCGCGCTAAAATCGGGTAAATACACGACATATAAAAGAAGACTGAGGGAGCATTACGACCCTCGTCATTTTCGCTAAATAAAGGGAGCTAAACGTTTCGGCTTCTGGACAATATTAGGCTTATATACACGTCGGGTCATTGAGAATTTTCGTTTTTCTCAACTATTTTTCGATTCAGGTTGTGTCATGTAAAACTTTCACGTTCTTTCCCAACCGCTAGCGTCACGCTTTCGCGAAGTTTGAGCATTCTGCGATGCAAAGTTTATGTACCCCAGCCCAGCGCTTTGGTGCTAACAACTTGGAATCTTTTTGCACGCGCGACCATCACGCTGAGGCTTTGCACGATAAGAGCACAAGGCGGTCCGAGCTGCCTCGAGCACTGACGCCTGTCTCCTTTGAACTGAACGTATGGCAGCGTAACGCATGCCGTATTCAAATAACGTATTCAAAAAGCGCCTCCAAAAGTAAATACAAGGGCCACAAAAACGATGGGCCGAAATTATGCTCAAATCGATAATGTGACCGCATGCGTGGCTTCTCGTATTCATTAAAGAAAATGCATTTCTCTTTTCTTTTAACTGATTGATAAATGTATAAATTAATTTACGTGCCTCGGTGTCCTGGTTACGCATGCATTATTTTAGTTGTGCAGGAGTTGCGACGTCATGTTTCGTACAAAGTTCGGGCGTTGTTGTTTGAGTCTTGCAAATAGACAACAAACATTTTGCCACTTACAGGTAGTGTATGAAAACTCCGAATTCGGTCATAGTGATCACGTGCTGGCTCATCAGCCACTTGAACTGTTTTACACCTTGTGACGTATGGTTT
This sequence comes from Ixodes scapularis, assembly GCF_016920785.2. Taxonomy (NCBI): domain Eukaryota; kingdom Metazoa; phylum Arthropoda; class Arachnida; order Ixodida; family Ixodidae; genus Ixodes; species Ixodes scapularis. The sequence continues at coordinate 93,926,676 of NW_024609882.1, forward strand.
AAAAACGTTTCATCGTCACCACGACGGTAGAATGCGTCCAGGAAGATGTAGTCACAAGATCCGGGGTTTGTTGGCTGAGTTGTGTTTGGTAACCAAATACCGTATACGCATAGTATTGGTTGTTTCCTCATTGGATTTCCTGCAAAAAATATAAAACTTTATTACACATATTCAACTCTTAGTTCCCAATTAAATTTTGAAAACTATTCAGAAACAAAAAAATAGGTTACATATCACATAGAGTCCTTGCACAAAACTCCAAATATCACTTAATACGTCCCATACGCTTTTGAAATATGCGCTAGAACCAATATATTGCAGTAGCTGATGGGCGACATTTCGCTATATCGTGTCCAGAAATCTGCTACACTTTATGCATGAGCCATCTCTTAGTGGGCTACAGCAGCGCATTTGTAGAAGCTAATGAATTTAATGTACAATGGCGATAAGACTAACACGTTACGCTTGGCACTATTTTCTATAACACAATTCGTTTCTATCTTACACTGTCATTCCTGTGCCAAAATGTCATGATGGTGACGTGCAAAGAGCAGGTTCCTCAGTCGAACCATCTTTTAGAAGCATTGCCACTACGGAGTGTGCAGTTTATTGTTAGGTCTAAGAGGTCGTTGTGGCTGTATGAAATAAATAGTATTTCTCCGAAGTAATATGGGAAATTCTTGTGGTGTGTTAGATGTGTATTACATCTGCAGAAAAATATAATTAAGAATCACCGCATGCAAATGTTTGCGAAGCAGCAAAGTTCGAACTAACGCAATTTAAAATTGCAACAAAATATATAATTTGCCATTACACTGCACTAAACAAGAAAACCCAATAATGCGCTGAGTACGTTTTGTTTTTGAGAATATTTTTATTCGTTCTCGCGTAGAAGTTTATTTTTAATTTCATGCATTCTGCTGCTTACAACAATTTACGGGAAAGAATTACAAATATTCTTTTACGATAACCTAGAAGTAAAAAAGTTTCCAAAATATTGTTGCTAACTATTTATATTACGTAAATATCATAAAGTGATTTGTATTGAAAGGAATTTGGGGGGGGGGGAGGAGGACTGCGGTAAATCAACAATTTATCAGGATGATAGTTATTTTTCAACGTAACACTTACATGTAATATGTAATACATTTTGAAGGTATTACATAATGACATTGATTTCATGATTCCAATTGCACTGCACACAAATATCAAAAACAAATAGGAAGAAGAGCGAGTTAGACTATCCGACTTCATATCCCAGGGGGCACGACAAAGCCATGCCGGCGTTAACAGTCTTCATGACGCAGATGCTGTTGCTCCTGTTCACGGCATAACCAAGTACCTCGGACGGCGATGGGGCCTGCCCTTCGTCATGGTCGCGGGAGCACGCGTTCACCACCGACTCAGCAGCGCAGGAGGAAGCTCCTGCTGCCTCACTCCTGACGTGGCCAACGTGGTCCCTCACCGACAACAACCGCAGGATGTCGCACCGTGGGACGTTTCCGTTTCCGTCCGTCGGCTGCCTTCAAAAGCATCTTCCACCGCTACAATCGCTGGGGCACGACAAAGGCATGCCGGCGTTAACAGTCTTCATGACGCAGGTTAGTTACATGCAAAACGCAAATTGGAAACAACCAAATAACACCTTACCTTTTGAAATGTCGTGCCCCATCGACATGAAGCGCCTACTAACCCTTTCTTGCGGCGCAGTCATTTTTGTATTTTCACGCAAAGCCTGTATCGAGTTTCTTAGAGTCTTGCTGCTGCTTTCCGGCGATGTGGAAAGGAACCCAGGCCCCATGTCTCTAGCCCAAATAGAAGAATTCAATAATCTTAAAGACACTGTTACAAAACTTCAGGCGAGTCAGTCTACGCTTCAGCAGGAAGTCACTCAGCTTACAGAGCAGCAAAAGAAGTACGAAATGACCGTTTCGGCCCTCGAGGAACGCGTAGACCAGCTCTCAAGTGAACTGAATTCCCGGAAAGAAACAGGTGATTGCGATACATCTACTCCACCTCACCTTACGGAGGCTTTAGACGAGCTGTCTAAATTAAAAGCGCGCTGCGACGACGCGGAGGGCAGATCCCGCCGTTCTAATCTAATATTTTTCGGAATCGCTGACACTGAGAAAGAAACTTGGGCTCAATCTGAGGGCTTGATCACAAGCCTGTGTTCCGAGAAACTCGGTATCGAAGTTTTATCTTCCGGAATTGAAAGAGCTCACCGTTTAGGAGCATTCCATCAGCAGAAAATTCGTCCCATTATTGTCAAGTTTTCATCGTTCAAGGAAAAAGAGGGCATTCTTGGTTCTGCGGACAAGCTTAAGGGCTCACACGTTGCAATTAGTGAAGATTTTCCACTTTCTGTAAGGCTCGCACGACGTCGTCTTCTTGATTTTGCCAGACCAAAGGGAACGCCTTTTCGGCTGCGTGACGATAAACTGTTCATAAATGGCAAGTGTTTTGTGTTCGATGACGCTATCGGCTCGGTTGTTGAAGAATGTACGTAGCAATGCCGGCGTTCTTCGCGTTTGCCCACTCACAATCAAACTACCAAACCCCACGTTATCAATAAGATATCTTCTATTCATTCTATTTTGTTTACTAACATTAGAAGCCTAATCCCAAAGAGAGATGATGTGAATTCCTTGATTCAAACATGCAACGCCGACTTTATTGTTCTTACTGAGACGGGTGGTTGAATCCCGACATATCAGACGCTGAATTGTTCCCTCCTTATCCAAACTTTCGTGTGTGCAGGTGCGACAGAATTACTAGAAAGGGGGGAGGCGTACTTTTGGCTATTAATAATCAAATCACGTCTCGGCTCATTCCACTTTCTACCGCACTAGAAGTTGTATGGGTTTACCTCCCTACGGCGCCTTCTGTTGTACTGGGCGTATGTTATAGGCCACCTGATAGTAATAAGGAATTCACCTTTGAGCTTAATACGTGTGTTTCTGAACTCGCTACTCAATATCCTAACGCTTCTGTTGTACTTCTTGGGGATTTTAATTACCCGAATATTAATTGGTCTTCCTTCACATCCACTTGCACTTTCTCTCAAGAATTTATAGATCTTTGCCTAGATCATAATCTAACAAATATTATCACACAGCCTACTAGAATTGCCGACTGCTGCAGCAATATACTCGACTTGTGCTTAAGTCAGGAGCCTTCTCTTTTTAGCAACGTTACCTACTTAACAGGAATCAGCGGCCATTTTGTCATCGACATAACACTCTCTCTCACTGTTCCTCGAAAATCACATTTTTGCAAATACATTCGCGACTACGCGAGGGCCGACTATGTGTCTATCAACTCATGCCTCGAAGACTTTTACCAATCATTCTCTGTTAATCTCGAGGAAAGAACCGTCGATGAAAATTGGACGCTCTATAAAAATATGCTATCCCACTTAGTTGAGCGCTTCATCCCATTGACCCGCATCATATCAGATAACTGTCACCCATGGTATAACAAAACGGTGCATAGTCATGCTAACAAGAAAAAGCGACTTTATAAACGAGCGAAATTTGTCAAGAATTCAACCTCGTGGGATGCATATCATGCGTGTGCTAGAACATACAAAACCGCCATTGCTGATGCTAAAATTAAGTTTTACACTCACGACCTCCCTAACACTTTAACAAATAAACCCAAAGAGTTCTGGAAAGTGTTCAACCCAGCTCTGTCTCTTCCATTGCAGTTCATAAACGACAACGGCATCCCACTTTCAGACGAAGAGAGCGCTCTTTACCTTAACAATTTCTTCACATCAATCTTTACTAAAGAAGACTGTCTAAACGTTCCCGACTCATGCCCCTTAACTCACCCCCAGATGAATCCTATCATAATTGACCACGCAGGTGTATTGAAAGCAATAGAAAACCTAAAGGTTTCCTCGAGCTCTGGAGACGACCAAATTAATTCGAAGGTATTAATAAACACTAAACACATTTCCTCTGTTTTCTCTGTGGCATATTCTCACAATCGCTCACGCTTTCCATAGTTCCACGTGACTGGAAAATAGCTAACGTAATACCTGTTCACAAAACTGGTGATCGCCAACTAATAAGTAATTACCGTCCCTTCTCTCTCACCAGTGTTCCATCTAAGCTCATGGAGCATATACTTTACTCAAATATAATAAACTTTCTTGACTCTCATAACCTTCTTTATAATCATCAGCACGGATTTCGTAAATCTTACTCTTGTGAAGCCCAGCTAACCGCCTTCCTTACTGATATGTACTCAAGCTTTGATTCGAATATTCAGACCGACGCCATTTTCATTGACTTCTCCAAAGCATTTGATAAAGTACCCCACCAACATCTTTTAACAAAGCTTAACGATATTAATATTCATCCCTCTGTTGTTAAGTGGATTTCTGAATTCCTAATTAACCGTAAGCAATATTCCTCCGTTAACAACGTAAAATCTCCCACCTCTACCGTAACGTCAGGTGTCCTCCAGGGAACCGTACTGGGCCCCCTTCTGTTCTTAATCTATAATTATGATCTCCACCTTAATATCGCTTCTTCTGTGCGGCTGTTCACCGACGATTGTGTCAATTACCGACCCATTTTTTCATACCATGATCATCATGCTGTCCAGGAAGACCTAGAGTCTGTAATCCATTGGCGTGAAAAATGGCAGATGACATTAAACTTCAATAAATGTGGATCCCTATCAATTTCCCGCAGTTCGCGTGCCACACCATTTTCGTATTACCTCTCTAACACTCAAGTAATAGCATGCTCATCTTATAAGTACCTGGGTGTTCATCTCACCTCTAACCTATCATGGACTACTCACATAACTTCTGTTATTTCTGATACTAACCGTTCTCTCGGATACTTGCGCCGTAACCTTAAACTTGCTACACCCTCCGTAAAACGACTAGCGTATACTACTCTTATAAGATCGAAATTAGAATACGCCTCATTTATATGGTCCCCATGGCAATCCTACCTTGCAAATAATCTAGAATCCGTCCAAAACAGAGCCCTTCGTTTTATTTATAACAACTACTCACCATATACCAGCATATCAGTACTACGCCAATCAGGTAACCTTCATTCACTTTCCCTTCACCGCCGAGTATCACGCCTTTCTCTCCTCCATCGAAGTTTCTATCACAATAGCCACCTCAAAGAATCACTGCTATCACCTCCCCATCGTATTTTCCGCGTCTAGATCACCTATGTAAATTACGTCCAATTGGATCATCAACTGTTTCTCACCAGACTTCCACACTACCATTGGCCATCGAGGATTGGAATTCACTACCTCATAACATCGTTTGTATTAATGATACTACGAAATTTGTTGAAGCCATTCCCCTCTCTTTATCTAACCTACCTAGCTAGCTTACAATGTTATAATTGTGTTTACTGTTCTATTTGTTTTTGTTCTATTGCCACCCCGTTGTATAATGCCCCACGGGCCCTCAAGGAAAATAAATGATGATGATGATTCGTCGAAGAGGGTTAAAGCTTAAGTGTAGACAACAGCAGTGCTTTGTAGTCGGCGGCCTTACATTTTATATTTTGTCGCGCCAGTTGAGAACTTGATTCATCTTTAAGCGACCACAAACATGGCGCGGGTGCAGATATGTACAAAGATAAAACAAATACCTGAAAACAGTCGAACCATGTCACCTTCGAGGTAAGGTTTCCAAAAGATGGCTTTAATATAGAAGGAATGGAAATGCAGCAGCTTGTAGTCAAAAGCACTAGATTGTATATTTCTTCACAATTTGAGAACTCGACCAATCTCAAAAGATGCTGGGGTGAGACGCAGGAGCCTGAATTCGGAATGATGAACTAATTAAAAAAATACTCAAACCGTGTCCATTTCGTCAGAAAATTACTGAACGACGGCTTATTTTACAGGATTTTCTAAGGCAGCCGCGTGTAGTCGAGATACCTAATTTTATATTTTAACCGACAAACCACCCGACGAAAACACCGCGACCGTGATCAATCACCTTTACATCTGCCATTCCGGGACAGAAATATCGTCACCGGCATTATCGCTATCGCCAAACAAAAAAAAAAAACGCCCTCGCCGCCGTGACTGTTCATTGCGCATGGAAGCACGCCGAGAACGTACATCGTCAACTACTTTCTTCTTACCCTGCAGGCTGGTACAAATGGGGATGGTTATTGTTATAGACCAAATGACGCTTGTGCCGGAGTGCTTGCATGCCTAGAAGCTTCGGTGAAGTTGTTCAGAGTATTGTTATTGCCGCTATGTGGTGATGTCGAGGCCAACCCCGGACGAACTAATGCTGAACTAGCTAAGCAGCTTGATAACATGACGCGGTTAATGCAAGATATGAATGGGCGTACTCAGGGAGTTGAGCAAGGACAAAATAATTTACTGAGCTTGATTAACGATCTAAAAACAAACCAGGAACATGTACAAGCCACGGTTGCAAATATCGGTAAGAGGGTTTCCGCGATTGAGGTGAAGGCTTCATGAATCGACGAACAGCACCGCCAGTTGGCCGGTAACCACCAAACCGTTCAGCGCGTTGAAAGGGGGAATAATCTTTCGTGTGCCAGATTAGACGAAATGAAGATTAGACACGCAGAGACAGTATGTATTTCATAGGATGGATGATTGCGCTGGAGAAGAGTTGGCCCAGTCAGAAGAGAAGGTTATTCGTCTACTTTCAGATTCAACTTTGTTTAGTATTTCATGGGAACAGATTCTGCGTGCTCACCGTTAGGGAACTTTTGTAACCTAAAAAAATCAACCCATTTCAGTAAAACTTCAATTATTTAAAACCAAAGAAAGTGTTTTGTAGATTAAGTCTAAATTAAAAGCTACCCCCATGTCGGTTTCGGAAGACATTAGTTTTTGACGCGTTTAGCCAGACGCAAGCTTCTAGAGTATGGAAAACGTCAGGGAAATGCGTTTAAGCTAAGTTATAAGAAACTATTTGTTAATAACAAGTACGTTATTTACAACGACATTGACGACAGCATTCACGAAATAGACTCGCCTAGTCGCCATGCTCCTGCTCCGTTACCCCGATCTGCTGTTAAAACTATATCGTCTTCTCCTGCGTCATCCTAGCAACCAGCAAGGAATAACGAAGAGTTTTCCTTTTTCAAATATATCAATCTTATTCGCTAACATTCGTAGTCTAATCCGTAAACTTGAAGAATTAGGCTCAGTTGGCTGATTTATTCGATGCAGACGTCGTTGCTCTAACTGAAACCTCGCTCCCTAGCAAAGTGACTGGTAGTGAATTATTTAATTGGAAAAAAAAGATTCAACACATTCAACACATTTTGCTGCGACAGACGTGACAGTGGCGATGGTGCTCTAACGGCCGTTGCCGATTCGATAATTTTTCGCCCTGTCATCGTAGCCTGCAAACTTGAGATTGTTTGGGTTCTCCTAAATATTAATCAGAGAGAGACCAGTATCGGTGTGCGCTATCGACCTCCAGCTAGCAGCTCGAATATTATTGTGAATTGGTTACATATTTGCATTACCCTAGTTGTCTTTCAGTATCCCGGAGTGCCAATTTCATTAATGGGTGATTTAAATTATCCCAATTTTACCCGGTCCAATAAAAGCCCCGTGTCTAACCCTTTCTCATCTGAAACTAACGAGTTTCTTGACCTGTGTTTTGACTTCAACTTTTCTCAACTGACCACAGAGCCTACTAAAGTTACACCTCGAGCCTCAAATATTTGTTTATCCCGTCCTAACAACACACCTAGAGCAATCAATATTTATATATACATTATTTACATATCAAGTACAGGTCACTGTCACAATCTTCGAAACCTACCCGCTCACTCTTGCTCGCGAGCTTTCTCTTCCTCCAGTCCTCTTCTTTCTTCCCGTTCAAGAGCAGGCGCGATGACCGCTATTCTACTCCCCTTCTAGTCGATTTTACGATTTAAAGTAGAGAAATGAACTTTGCGGTGCGTTGGTTTGCAACTTTAGTCTGTAGGGAATCCTGACATGACGGTTGGATATGCGCGGGCTTAAGCCCGTCCATTCATACATTCGCTGTTTTTCCGTTAAACAATATTTGGAAGTATTTCGGTGTCCTCTTCAAAACCAGAAATGAGCCATCATAGGGTGCTTGGAGGCAGTGGCATAGAGCGTCCCTTCTGACGACAATGTGTGCAGTTGTTGACAGTTCGCAGCTGACAGCGTGTCGATGACGGCCTTGTAGGTGTGAAGCGGAGTTGTTACATAGCACCCCTGAGGCGGTGAACGTGGTCGGATGGATCGGGGGTGACTAGTATGTCAGGCGGGATGAAATAATCCTGTGGTAAGTGAAGCGTCGTTCCATAGACAAGTTCCGCGGCTCAGCATGAAAGTTGGTCTCTGAAGACCGTTCGAAGACCCCAAAACACTAGAGGTAGCGATTCGGTCCAGTGGGTCTGAGCCCCTCGTGCGATGAGTGCGGTCTTCAGCTGACGATGAAACCTCTCAACCATTCCGTTGGCTCCGGTGCAGTAAGCTGTGGTTCTCAACCTGCTGATACCGAGGAGAGAAGTGAATTTCTTGAAGAGCGCCGATTCGAATTGTCTGCCTCTATCTGTGGTGACAATTGCTGGAACATCGAATCGCGAAATCCACACGTGTAGAAATGCTTGTTCGACTGTCCGAGCCGTGATGCCAGAAATTGGACGCGCCTAACGCCATCTCGTGAACCGATCAACTGCCCTGAGAATATATCTGCAGCCTTGCGATTCTGGCATGGGCCCGACTATGTCTAGATGTACATTTTCAAAACGAGCTTCACGAAGTTGGAAAGAGCCTATGGAAATTTTCGTGTGGCGCTGAATCTTCGCTCCTTGACATGCCAGACAATTTTTCGCACAACTTCGTACATCGATGTTTATGTTGCTCGTATGCCTGGACGAGATAACCCGTGTAGAGGTTCAAAAAGTTTCCGCCTTAACGAGAAGCGAACGAATGGGTGGGGCGAGCCAGCAGTGATGTCGCAAGTCAGGGTCTTTTACAGCCCAGGGAGACTGATGTCTTTGAGGTGCAATGCCCCGGTGTAGTTCGAAGTCTATGAAGTTCTGAGTTCATATGCTGGGCATCCACCAGTTCGGCCAGAGTCAGAGGCGCGGCATTACTATCAGTGGTTGGGGCTATGGTTGGTCGAGACAGTGTGTCCGCCACTACATTCTCTGTGCTCTTTATGTGTTTTATGTCGACTGTGAATTCCCAGATAAAAGACCTTTGGCGTAGTTCTCTTGGAGAATGATGTCCGCTGTCTGGCGTGAGTGATTTTATGGCGTCCGCCAAAGGTTTATGATCGATCACTGAGGATGTCAAATAATCGTGCTTCAAAAAGTGTCGAAAGTGGCGGATTGCCGAATAGACGGCGAGGAGCTCCCGACCGAAAGTACTATAGCGTTGGTCTGTACTTGTAAGTTTGCGTGGAAAGAACGAAATCGGTTGCCATTCGCTGTTTACAAACTGCTGTAGGACAGCGCCTACTGCGATATCTGAGGCATCAGTAAGCAGGCATGTCGGTGCGTCAGCGTTTGGATGTCAAAGCAAAATGACACGCGCGATCTGTGTCTGATGCTGGTGAATGCTTGTTTAGCCGCATCAAACCATTTAGGAAGGCCTGTTTTTGAAGGCGGCTGGATATCTTGAGGAGGCTGAAGCAATGCACCACAGTGAGGAACAAAGCGTTGATAATAATTAACTAAGCCTAGGAAAGCTCTAAGAGCGCGCGCAGATAGGTTGTGGATACCCTCGTATGGTGTCCACTTTGCTGAGGGGTGGTCTTATGCCATGACGGTCAATTTTATGGCCCACGAGTGAAGCGCTCGTTGCACCTAAATGACAATTGGAAGTATTAATCATAAGGCCATTCTCGTCAAGTCGTTGGAATAGGCTGCGAAGGTGGTGCTTGTGTTCGTCTTCAGATCCGCTCGCAACAAGGATGTCGGCTAGAGAGGCGTACACAAAAGGTAATCCTCGGAGGACAAGATCTAAAAATCTTTGAGACGTCTGGGCAGCACTGCGTAGTTCGAAAGGCATCCGAAGGAATTCAAAGATTCTGAATGGTTTGGTAATTGCTGTTTTTGAGACATCTTCGGGTGCGACAGTTATTTGATGGTACGCGCGAATAAGATCCACTTTGGAAAATATGATTGCACCATCGAAAATTTAGGAGCATCATGGATGTGGGGCACTGGATAGCGATCAGGGGTGGTCGCTTGATTGAGGGCGCGATAATTTCCGCAGGGGCGCCAATCGCCAGGTGTCGATTTTGGAACCATATGTAACGGTGAAGCACACTAGCTGGAGGAAGGAGGAATTATGCCCAATTCGAGCACATGGTCGAACGCTTCTTTGGCGGTCCGGTATTTTTCCGGAGGAAGCCTTCAGGGTCGTGAATAAAAGGGGTGTCCTGTCGTCTCGATGTGATGTTGGACGTCGTTTTTGACTTGACTTGTGAAAGTACAGAGACGTACTAGGGAAGGGAACTCTTGTAATATATCAATGTAGAGAGAACCTAGCGGGAGGAGCAGTGGAGTCAGTCCAATTGATTGCAGCTTAGTGCGGGTCCCTGATACCGAAATGAGCGTAGAGGCATCAATGAGACGACAGTTGCAGATGTCCACAAGGAGGTTGTAGTGTTCTAGAAAATCTGCTCCGAGGATTGCATGTTGGATATCTCCGATCGCGAAGATCGAGCGCAAAACTCGACGCAATCCTAGGTTGATCGTGAGAGTGCGGACTCCACAGGTGGATTTGAGAGTGCCGTTAGCTTCCTTATTTTGGGTGTTTACTATCGTCCACCATCGTTCAGTGCGACTTTTGTTGACAATTTACATGATTCAATTAATAAAATGATGGTACGTTTCCCAAATGCTTCATTAATGTTGCTAGGCGACTTTAATTATCCAAATATTTTATGGTCGAACGAATCTCCTTATCTTTGTCCCTTTTCTACCGAGTGTAGCAATTTCTTGCACATGTGTGCTGATTTCAATCTCTCGCAAGTTGTAACTCAGCCAACCCGAGTTACGCCCACATCATCAAGTGTCTTGGATACTGTATTGACCACCTTCCCAGACCTTGTTAGTCCCATATCTTACTTAGCAGGTTTAAGCGATCCTTCTTTGCTTCACTTTACATTACACATCCCTGTTCTTAATCAAGATAACCCCCATAAATGTATTAGAGATTATAAGAAGGCGGAATTTGTTGCTATTAATCGTGAGCTATGTCAGTTTCTGGATGAGTTTCTACAAGGGTTTGATGAGAGATCTATAAATATGAACTGGAATTTATTTAAAAATAAAGTGGCTTCACTCACAAATACGTTCATACCATTGAGAACCATCAGATCGAATTGGTTTAACCAGTCACTGAAAAGATTGTTAAAGAAGAAAAAACGCTTGTTTCGTTCCGCGAAGTTAACCAATACCTAGTCTCGTTGGGACAGCTACCGATGTGCCGCTACTAATTACAAAGTAGCACTAAAAAACGCGAAATACTCATTTTTTAGTCAAACTTTACCTTCCATGCTCATACATAATTTTAAACAATTCTGGATTGTTGTAAACAAGACTGACAAGCACGTTATAACACTTAGATGTACAGATGGTACAGTAGTTCCTAGCGGTCAATGTGCTATCATTCTCAACGCGGTGTTTGTTTCGGCATTTTCTAGTAATGTAAATGCTACTTACCCTGCCTGCCACACTTACGAGTTGTTTTCCAATGAGCCCAGTTCTTATTGACACAGTTGGCATTGCGAGAATAATAGAAAAACTGAAGATGTCGTCATCCTCTGGTGTCGATAATATCAACTTTAGATTTTTGCTCAATGCTAATATGTATAGCTCTATAATTCCGAGTAAACTGTTTCAGCAGTCTCTTGATACAGGTAGTATACCAGAGGATTAGAAGATCGGGAAGGTGATCCCTTTGCACAAATCAGGCCAAAAGCATTGTCCAAATAACTTTCGACCCGTGTCACTTACCAGGATTCCCTGTTAAATCATGGAACATATCATTTATTCCCATCTTGCAAACTACTTAGAGTCCAATTCTTTTTTCAATTCATCCCAGCATGGGTTTCGCAAGTCATTTTCATGTGAGACTCAGATTTTGTGTTTCACACAGGATCTACATTTCATTCTTGATCATGTATCTCTGGCGAACTGCATATTTTTCGATTCTTCGAAGGCATTCGATAAAGTATCTCACGAACTTCTCTTTCTCAACCTGATTGAAATAAAATTAGACAACAACGTTCTTGCATGGTTGAGCTCCTTCCTCACTAACCGGTTTCAATTTGTGACGGCTAACACTATCAATTCTGATTTATCTCCAGTTTGCTCAGGTGTAAGTCAACCCTTACAGAAATGTCAGATATGGCCCAGATATGTTTAATATAGGGCCGTATATGGGCATATAAGTAGACGTATACGGTCATATATTGCCATATAATTGCTGAAATCAGGGCAGATATGGTAAGGCAACACCATATATGACGACATATAATGCCAGATAAAGTCATATATGGTGCCAGTGGCTGCCGTATATAGCAGTATAGGATGCTTGATACTCCTGTATATGGCACTATATGGTGCCAGTCAACATGTAGATGCAGGTAGCACTCCGCGTCGGCCGGTATCGGGACATCGGGACTACGCCGGCCCGCCCATGGTAACAGGATGGCAGCGCCTGGCCATGGGCACCGGGGAGCTACCGGCCCCGGCCGGCGTCGGGGTTTCGTCTTGCTCATTGGCCAGTCTAGCCGTAGAAGTTACAATGACTGGCAGGCATCGGGTTTTTGCTCTCTTTGCTGGCTAGTCTTTCCATGGCGGTTCCAGTAACTGGCCGGCATCGGTATTTTGCTGTCTTTGATGGCCGGTATTTACGGAAGTTCAGTAACTGTCCGGCACCGGTATTTTGCTGTATTTGATGGCCAGTATTTATATGGAAGTTCAGTAACTGGCCGGCATCGGTATTTTGCTGTCTTTGATGAGCAGTATTTACATGGAAGTTCAGTGACTGGCCGGCATCGGCGCTTTGCTGTTCGCAGGCTGACAAGCCACGGGAACTTCCGTTTACTGACCAGCATCGTTATATTTTTTTTGCCTTTTTCACTGTGCAGTCACGTCATTGAGATTCCGACGTACTGTGGCGATTCATATGTAGCGAGTGGAAATGTTTGCGTTGATCAATCCTTCGTAAATGACCGCCGACGCTGGCGTATTTTATCCCACATGGCAAGGCTGACGTTTTGCATCGCGAAAACGCGAAAGAAGAAACGATGCCGTGAGGAAAATTAGCAGTCCAGGATTTGAGAATCTGACCCCCTACGCCACAAAAATTAAATTTTACAACGCCGAACCACACTTTTTTCAGGAAGTTAGTTTAATTTGATGTACTATACTTAAGGTCTGGCGTTATACACACGTGTTTGGCTCTGATAAAAAATAAAAACGGTATAGCGGAGCCTCGAGCTCAGCCAGTTTCACCAACTTCGGCTGGCAACGAGGAGCAACGACTGCGGAGCCTGGGGAGGGTCTACTAAAGCCGCTTCAACGGTCTGGCCAGTTGGGGCTCGACATCGCTACTGACGCCATGACGAAACCGCACTTGTTTATTCAGGTGCTGCTCCTGTCTGCTATCGTCCCATCGAAGCTTGCCGTGGATTGCCCGACCGTGACCCGTGGTTCCACCGACGACGCACATCATCTGTTCAAGGAGGATGACACCGTACAAATGCCGCACACGCCCACTCTGCTAAGCTCAGCCAGTTTCACCCACTTCGGCTGGCAACGAGGAGCAACGACTGCGGAGCCTGGGGAGGGTCTACTAAAGCCGCTTCAACGGTCTGGCCAGTTGGGGCTCGACATCGCTACTGACGCCATGACGAAACCGCACTTGTTTATTCAGGTTAGTTACCTTCGGAATGCCAAATGTTTCCGCAGTAATGATTTGTGCCTTTTTAGAGCGCAGCTCTTAGGGGCCCGTTCCCGGCTTGAGCGGCGTCGGCGTCGCCGTCGGCGTCGCCGTCGCCGTTGGCGTCACCGTCGCCGTCGGCGTAACCAAGGTCATCCCAAGGTCACGTGACCCCCAAGGTCACGTGACCCCTCCAGGTCACGTGACCCCTCCCAAGGTCATCTCAAGGTCACGTGACCCCACGTGACCCCCTGAAGGTCACGTGACCCCCAAGGTCACGTGGCCTTGGGGGTCACGTGGGGTCATCTTGGGATCACGTGACCCCCAAGGTCATCTCAAGGTCACGTGAACCCAAGGTGACCCCACGTGACCCTTTGAAGGTCACGTGACCCCCAAGGTCACGTGACCCCTCTGAGGTCACGTGACCCCCGAGGTCATGTGGTCTCCTCCCCAAGGTCACGTGACCCCCGAGGACGTGACCCCTCCCAAGGTCATTTCAAGGTCACGTGACCCCAGGGTGACCCCCACGTGACCCGCCAGGTCACGTGACCCCAAGGTCACGTGGGGGTCACCTTGTGGGTCACGTGACCTTGAAGTGACCCCCATGTGACACCCAAGGTCACGTGACCCCCAAGTCACGCCTCCCCGAGGTCACGTGACCCCCCTCCCCGAAGTCACGTGACACCCCCCCCCCCCCCCGAGGTTACGTGACCCCCCCCCGGAGCATATTAAAGAATGAGGGGAGGAGGAGGAGAAGGAGGAGGGGTCTACCCTCCCCTCAGTACCCTTCACTCCTCCTCCTCAAGAGCTGCGCTCCAATTCGGCGTTACAGGGATTTGTAAACGGCTTCCACTTTTTTAGTGTCGAGCCCCTACGACAATGTTTGCACTTTATGGAAGTATCTTTGTTACTGCTGTTTTCATTACTCATACATATCTTTAGTCTCCCGACTACTCTTAGCTTTGTCGGGTGACGTGGAATCTAACCCGGGCCCACTGACGGTCAGTGAGCAACTAGAAAGCATTCTTGCAACAGTTCAGAGAATTGAGGCCTCACAGTCGGAAATTTTCGCAAAAGTCGCGTCCTTAGATAGCGGACTGAAGGCAACAAACGCCACCGTCCAGCAACTATCTACCAGGTTATCTGCTGTGGAAACTAGTCTTGTTGCGACGAGCGCCACACCTGGGATTTCACCCGTTCTTAACATGTCCGTCGAGCTAACCAACATCCAGAAACAGTGTGACGATAACGAAAACAGGCTTCGAAGATCGAATCTTTTATTTTTTGGCTGCCCAGATGACCAGGCGGAAACATGGAGCCAATCGGAAAGAAAAATTATCGATTTCTGCGCTAACAATCTAGGCGTACAGCTGGATCCCTCTAATCTAGAGAGATCGCACCGTCTGGGGAAATTTCAACCTGATAAACATAGGCCAATCATCGTCAAGTTTTCCCGGTTTAAAGACAAAGAGAGCATTTTGGCCGCCGGATTCAAACTGAAAGACACACATTTTGCCGTCCGTGAGGATTTTTCTGAGGCCGTACGCTTTGCCCGCAGTAAGCTTTATGAGTATGGAAAGAGTCTAAATGTGCCGTTTAAAGTTCGTTTTAACAAACTGCACATCAATAACAAACGATTCGTCTTTAACGTAGAGTCTCAGTCTGTAGTTGAGCTCGCATAACTAGGTACACGTAAAAAAAACAAAGCTTTGTCATCTTCCCCTCATACCGTAACGCGCGATAAAAATCAAACATTATCTGTCTTTTTCACAAATTTCCGTAGCATCATTCCAAAACGTACCGAGCTGCATAGTGTTCTTGAGGACAATTCGTCTGACATAGTCATTCTGACGGAAACCTGGTTAAAACCTGATATTGAAGATAAAGAACTTTTCCCTGCACATCTATGCTATAACATTTTCCGGCACGACCGGCCCAGCAGGAGAGGCGGCGGTGTGCTAATCGCAATAAAAAAGAATGTTTCCTCTTTTAACATTTGTTTAGTTAACCATGGTTTAGAATTTCTGTGTATATGCATTTCTACATCGTCCAGCAAAGTCATTCTTGGTCTATGTTATAGGCCACCGGATTGTGCTTCAGCCTTTCATACAGAGCTGTGCTCCGTGCTTCTGGACATAAAAAATCGTTTCCCGAAAGCTGACATGCTCCTCTTTGGCGACTTTAATTTTCCTTGCATAGACTTGCCTAATCTATCACCAGGAAGCTCCACCGCATCAACATTGTTCCTAGATATGTGTCTCAACCTAAACTTCACACAGTTAGTTGATAAACCAACACGCTCTGACAACATCCTCGACTTGGTTTTAACTACGTCATCTGACCTTGTCAAATCCATTCACTACTGCGATGGGCTCAGTGATCATAAAGTACTGCACATCGACTTGTCACTTCCCGTTCTCATGAAGCATCCCATTTCCAAAATTATTCACGATTACAACAAAGCTGACTACGCATAAATTAACCATGAGTTGACCATTTTCTTCGATCATTTCATTTCTAATTTTTATTGTAGATCAGTAGAAGAAAATTGGGTGCTATTCAAGAGTAAAATAAATAATCTGGTACACATGTTTGTTCCAACCATTCATATACGCTCTGACACGACAAATCCTTGGTTTACAAAAACTCTGCTCTCATTAGGCAATAGGAAGAAAAGACTCTTCACAAAAGCCAAACGTACGAACACCCCCCAAGCCTGGGATGCTTACAATTCTGCCCTAAAAACATACACCAGTAGTCTTCGACTCTCTAAAAAAAAATTCTTTTGTCACGACTTACCTAATATACTTCATAGTAACCCAAGGAAGTTCTGGAGCTTAATCTTGCCGAAAAGTAGCAACCCTGTCATCCATCTTAAGAACGCTAATGGCGACCCCACCCTGGAGAGCGACTGCCCTAGAGTCTTTAATGATTACTTTTCTTCAGTTTTTACAAACGAGTGCTTGGACAGCGTTCCCATATTCCCCGATCAACCCTACGAGCCTATGCCCCCTATCACTGTTACTTCTGCCGGAATAAAAAATCTAATTGATAAATTAAAACTTACATCATCTGCTGGTCCCGATAATATCAACTCTAAAATCCTAAAAAATACTAGCATAATTTAAAGCGAGTTTCTTAAATTGATCTTTACCCAATCACTTTCTGAATGCTGCCTTCCCTCTGACTGGAAGATGGCCAGGGTAGTCCCAGTTTTTAAGCAGGGTAGTCGCTCTTCTGTGTCTAATTATCGCCCAATATCATTAACCTCCATCTCTTGCAAATTACTAGAGCATATACTTTACTCCCATACCATGTCTCACCTAGCAAGTAATTCTTTTTTCTTCAAGCAGCAGCACGGTTTTCAAAAGGGACTTTCCTGCGAGACTCAGCTTTGTGATTTTGTTAATGACCTACACAGTAACCTTGAATGTCATACTCAGACTGACGCCGTTTTTCTTGATTTCTCAAAAGCTTTCGACCGTGTCCCTCATCAACGCCTACTCTCTAAGTTTTCACCTCTACACATTGACCCACTCACATTTTCATGGACACGTGGCTTTCTCTTGTCCCGCGTGCAACTAACGTCAATTAATGACCAAGAATCATCCCTAACAAACGTGACTTCTGGTGTTCCGCAGGGGTCTGTTTTAGGGCCTCTGTTATTCTTAATATATATAAATGACCTCCCTAGCAATATTTCCTCTAAAATACGTCTATTTGCAGATGACTGCGTCGTCTATAACAAAGTAACATGTGTGCAAGATAACGACCAACTTCAAAGTGACTTATCTAAAATTAACAAATGGTGCGATGACTGGTTGATGTCGTTAAATAAATCTAAATGCAAACTAATTTGCTTCACTAGGAAAAAATCTGTACTGTCCTACCAATACTACCTGGACTCCGACTTAATTGAGAATGTTTCTATGTATAAATATCTTGGTGTAAGACTAACACCCGACCTCTCCTGGAATAATCACATTGAAGCCATTACTGCTGACTCATCAAGGACCCTTGGACTAATAAGACGTAACCTACGATCCGCACCTCCCCTGGTTCGAAAACTGGCGTACGACACGTACGTCAGACCTAAATTAGAATACGCCGCTACCATCTGGAATCCCCATCAAATTTACCTAATTAACAACCTCGAAGCAGTTCAAAACAGGGCTGCTCGTTTCATCCTGTCTACTTATGATCACTCATTTAGTGTTTCCGCCTTGAAAAGTCAACTAACTATGTCCTCGTTGCAGCTCCGCAGGAAAGTCTCTCAGCTCTGCCTTCTTCATAAAGTCTACTACCACAATCCAGTCCTTAAAGGAGCTGTGCAACGATATTCAGTTGAAATGTTTTTCACTATACACGAGCTTACTGGCACTAGTGGGAGTCAAGGATACTCGCACGCAACTCCGCTGGCCAAGAAACTCCTTTGTTGCGGTGTAATTTCAAGGAAAAAAGCGATCATTTTCATCCAATCTCTCCTTTGCAAAATTTCATGACGTAACGTGGGTATCGCAGTACACCCATATGACGATATTTGAATGCCGTTCATAGATTGGACCCGAGCATTGCGTGGGCACTCGATTTGGGCTCGTGATAATTACTAGCTCGAGAAGCATTCGGGTGGTGGCCCGTGTCCAATCGCTGCAACGACGACAATAGCCGAGCCATAACAATATCTGGAACTCAGCGCGTGTGCTGTGCTTTGCCAACCCCAGCGCGTGGCTATGATCTACATTGGCGCCATATAATCGGCTCGACATCACGTGGCCGCTTGTTCTGGCTGCGAGTTGAGGGAATGAACGCTGCTCGTTTTTCTTTAATTTTTTTTTTAGGACTTCTATTGCGTGGGGTGAAAAACGAACGCGTGTTTCATATCTCATTAACGTCAGGGATCCGTTCTAAGCGGTATTTGCGCAAAGTACAAAAATTGTTGCATCGCCCCTTTAAAAATGAGTTGCTATCACCCCCCGACCGAACATCTTCACGCCTTAACAACCCATGTACAATCAAGCGTATTTCAGGCTCTACAAACGCATTCAATCGATCATTCCTCCCTCAGGCCATCAGCGACTGGAACAACCTCCCATCGTCCATTGTCACCATTGTGGATCCGATTAATTTTCTATCGTGTATTAAACTTCATTTATCGTCCTACTAGTGCTATGAGTTGTGTAACTTTGAGCAGACCTGAGTGTGTTGATTGTGTTAAGTGTGTTTTAGTTTCCTTTTCTGTTTTTTCTTGTTCTTGCGTTTCTTTGTTGTATAAAACTTGAATACCCCCCCCCCCCCCCTTATGTAATGCCCTTCACGGGCCCTTAAGGTGTAAATAAATGAAATGAAATGAAAAATAAAAAAGACGTGGCATGATTGAGCACGCGCTTTGAGCTACAAAACAATAATAAACATTACTTTCCAGAAACTAGAAAAGTAAGAGATGTGTTTATTGCTTATGACGCTACGAGAGGCACATAAATCTCCTAAGGGATCATTTTATTTGTGATTTTAATCTAGTGTGAAAATGTGCTATTTAGGGCAGGAATCGACTGTTTTATGTGGTAGTTACGATCATCTAAGAGGAATATTTTAAATGTTCACATAGCCAAACGATATCTGTCTCTTTAATAGCTTATGTTATACGACATACCGTACCAGAAGAACGCGAATATAAAAACTTTTTTTCGTTAGTAAAAGAAAGCGAGAAACACCAATGCGTTGTGGATGTACACACCGATGGGTTTGTGAATGTAACCCTTTGACACTACGAAAAATAAATGTCACAATGCCGAACGATAGCACTTCTGATAGCTAGTTTAATTATCCGCTCTGTACTTGAATCTCAGGAATAAAAAAGTGTTTATGCCTAACAATAAGTAAAACTGTGCAGCGCAACCTGTATAAGTAAGACCGGGTGGCACGCGGGGGATAGCGCTGATCTACCAGAACAAAATTAAATACTACTTTCCGGAAGTCAGAAAATTAAGAGATGTGGTTATGAGCTATGAGCTCAACTAAATTACTGCCTTAAAATGGCGGTATTTTTGTTTCAATAGTGCGTGAAGATGGACCGCTTTCATGACAAACTTTGGCTTCATCACTGTGGCAGTTTTACCACTTACATTTTCCCATTTCGCTCTAAATGTACCCATTATTATTATTTTTATTTCTTCGTTGAAAGGACTTGCGCTGTTTGCCTACTACACTGACCCACCTATTAGCACGGAGGGAGCGAATCATCCCGGGAAAACAAGAGGGCCAGGTTTTCTGAATCATATCAATTCAAATGTGGGCTCGCACTTTTTATTTTCATCTTCTGCGTGATTGTTACCCCGAAGAAGGATGCCGACGACAGCATGAACATAAAAAATATTTAAAATAATAAAAACTAATACACAAAGGTGAGAAAAATTTTAATATCATAAAAACGAATTAAAAAAGGTGAGAGAAAAATATTTAAAGCAAAAACTGATACAAAGAGGTGAGAAAAAATAATACAAAATAATACAAAATAATACAAACGAATACAAAAGAATACAAAAGGTGAGAAAAAAATATAAAAATAAAAACGAATACAAAAAGGTGAGAAAAAACATTTAAAATGAAAAAAAAAGTGTAAGAAAACAAAGAGCGTTTACCGCGATTCGAACCAACGACCACAAGCTCAGGACTCCAGAGCGGTAACACGCTATCCTACCGCCGCCCAGATAACCTCTGCTCTCTTTTTTTTTTTTTTTATTGGATGATCTCTGCTCTCTTTCTAGAAGGTTGCATGTCTGCTGAATTTGTTTTTACTATCGTAGGCTTAGTTTCCTATTTATTATTTTGCAACATGTTCAGGACTTATTCATAATATTGTGGCGAAATTGACATGTGCAATAATTTATTATTGCTGTGTCTTTTATAAGCTTTATAATGCGGTTTGCTGATCGTTTTATTTCAAACGTGTTGAAGATACGAATACAATCTCATCGAAGCAACGGCCTAGGTTTCGCACATTTCGCCGCCCGTGTGTGTTTGAATGCCTCTGTTCACGACCGGCTAACGGTCCAATTACCCGATTAGTGGTGATGCGTGGAGTTTGCCTTAATTTCAAATGTGTCCGACCAAGACGGAAGCGACTGTGGGACGTGGAACTACGTCAAATCTGCTCAACAGCCAAGATCATGGCACGGGATCGAAGTAGGTTCGTGTTTTGTTCGTTTGGGCTAGATTATTTTCTGCGTTCAAAAGGCTTGTTATTGTCTGTAGATCGCTTGCTTTTACCAGTATTACTTATTTTGCGCAAATGGTATGCGAGGCTGTTTTTCTTTTTTCCCCGATGCAGAGGTCGATCAGTTGCGGGGGAACTCTTTGGGAGACGGATTAGGGGTGGGCAAAGGCGGAAGAGGAGGGGGGTGGGTTGATTTCCTCCCTTTTGCCGTATTGTTTACTTTTAAGCTAGAATGTCTGGAAGAGCGCGGTGCCCCTCCATTGCCGACGCCACTCTCCGTACTTGCGTGCTGAGAGCTGGACCCGACAAAAACAGCGATTGATTGATCGAGCAAGTCCATTGCTTTCGCCGCCCCAGTCGTCTGCAGACGACTTCATTTTCGCAGTTCGTACCCAGAAAAAAATTGCCAAAAATTGGTGCCGCGATGAATTCACCCCATGGTGATTAATGCATAGCATGCCACTTCCGATCGCAAGAATTTGTGCCCGCGAAATAATTTTTGACGCTAGCATTTATTCCTCGCGAAATGTCGAGCTCTAAAGATCATTTGCTGTAGACGTGTTTCGTATGATCCAACGCACGTGTAACGAATTTCATACCTCCAGAAACACTCAGGCTGCTTTAAATGGTGAAGCATTTATTCTCTTCCTACTGGTGTTTTTTTAGAGGCTTTCAAGTATTAATTACAAGCTTCTAGGGAAATGTACATGCATGTCCTCAATTAAGGTAGTGTCTCGCCAGTTTTTGGTGTCTATATTTTGTTCAGTGTAAGTATATAGTGTTAGACATACCTCACCAAATCCCTGTTTTTCGTGTGGTACTTCTGCGTATCACGATCTGGAATGTCCACCTAGACGTTGAAGAGAAGAATGAAGTAGTCGAATACACAAGAGTTATACGTTCAGCGCGTGTGCTTGTCTTTCTGAGTATCTGGTGTGCGATTGTTTCCTTGCACTGTCAACGTAGAATATGCAAAAATGAATAATGACATTGGCATATTTGCCGTGCCAAAGCCTGTCACAATTTTTCCGAACTCTGATCTCCACGAGATCACAATACCATTTTTTTCGTTGTAGTGGCACGGCAGAGTCTATACTTGTTTTGCTCCAGTCTTTGTAAGGGGGACGCTGTAATCCGATTATACTCAATTATGATATACTAGATAGCACTATGTTCGCAGAGATAGTCTTCGGTTTTTGTAGTTCCATCGAAATACAATTCAGCTTTTAAGTTACTTGTTATTTAGCATGTAAATTTACAAGCTTATCTAGATTGAAGGCAGCAAATATCTTGCCAGCACTCATGCTACGTGTTTGAAGTATATTGCGTTAACATAATTGACAAAACCTTTGATATTTATTTGTCAGTGCCTCAAGGGAAGCAAGGAGAAGGGGTGGATCCCCGCCCCTGCCCGTTTCTATCTGGATGAGCATCATACCGGCGTGCGGTTGTGTATCACTACTGCGTGGTGCGCGTTAAAACCCCAGGCTAGCGGTTGTACCGCGCTGGCTAAATTACTCTACAGCTGAGACAGCAGACGCCCACTGAGGCAAGCTAACTTCTGACTGTATAAACATACACACAATTTTTTTTTTTTTGAGGAGTGGGATTATGTAGAGAAGCTAGTGGGTTTTTCTATGGGTACGAAGCTGTCCGAACTAAGGTCAGAATGGAAAAAGCACTACCAAGTTCCGCCTGGTCCCAAACAGCCACAATAATGAACACGGGATTCAGAAGAATTGTAATACGAAGGACTTCCGCAGGTAGCCACACTTTGAGTTCGAAATGACATTTGATTATGATCACAAATATTCCTGCTCTGCTCAATGTGGCCTAGTTTACACACCATATTGGTGATCTTTAGCGCAGCAGGAATATTTTTTATCAGAATTAAACGTCATTGTCAACTGAACAAATGTGGCTGTCTGTGTAAGTCCTTCGTGTTTTTATTCTTTTTACTTCTGTGTTCATTATTTAATTTTTTTCTCATGATTTAGTCCTTTGTTTTTGTTTCTTATGTGTTCATAATTTTATTTTTTATTTTTATGACGTTTTAGTTAAAGATATGATGCCCTCGTCCTTTCCTAGTCCGGGAAACAGTGGTGACTTCGTCGTGTTCAAGGAGCAGTAATAACCTTTTCATCTTGTATTGCTTCCGCGGGGAACAACGCTGTTTGTGTGCATGCGTGACGTGTTAATCACACGGGAAGATTTGGCGACCAAACAGAAAAACAAGGCCAGCGAGGAGCGACTGGGGGCTTTGAACATCACACGGTGGAAGGAAGGACTTCAACGACGAGGCTAGCAAACAAGCCCTTGTCAAAACTGCTGTGCTCGACCGGAGAGTTGAATCAGAACTGTGACTCTGTGAGTAGGAATCAACGACTTTGAAACTTTCGTATAGTTTACAACTTAATTGTTGCCTTCCGTTTGTTTTATTTTAATAGGTGTCTTTGTGCTATTACGTTTTTAGTCCATTTTAATGTTTGTCCGTGCTATATTACAGTTTTCTTTCTTATCATTTTTTCTTAAATGGGGGAAGTACTTGTTTAGAGTTTTGGTGCTTTTATAAATAAAACTTTTTTGCAAACCATATTCTCGGTCTGCTCCCTCGACAACCAATCCCGCCAAAGGGCTGTTTACTTTCCGACGTCAAATGATACGATACAATGTTTCCGAGCTAGCGATCGCCTGCATTCTATATTTGTAGCATACATATTTGTAGGAATGACAGATTCCGAACCAGACCAATAAGGACTGGTCAGTGGCCTATTCTGTAGATAGATCTACGTAAACACACGTTTGGCAGTGTGGGATAGCAGTAAAATGTATATTATGTAGATATTCATAGAAATGCATTATATGATCCCATCTGGACCTGGAAAGTATGGTACCTGCCCCATGGCAATAATTTTCATGTGATGCTAGAAGGAGCATTACATGAAAACTGCTTTATATGGGGTGGATACCCTATTTGCCAGGCCCAAACACAGGATCATACAAAGCAGTCCATATATTGCATATAAGGAATTGGGCAGATATGGGTATATAAGGAATTGGCCAGTTATGTGTATATAAGGAATTGGCAGATATGGCTTTATCAGTCTAGATATGGCATGAGTATGCATATCTGGCCATATCTGCCCAATTCCTTATATATCCATATCTGCATTTTTTAATATAAGTCCAGATATGACATTTCTGTAAGTTAAGGGTCGGTTCTGGGGCCCTTATTTTTCTCATTTATGTTAAGGAGCTGCCCACTAATATATGTTCATCCGTCGGCCTCTTCGCCGATGACTACGTCATTTATCGCGAAATTAACAGTGATTCCGACGTCTCACTTCTTCAGTCAGATATTAACAGCGTTTCTGAGTGGTGTGATTTTAAGAACATGAAACTAAACATTAATAAGTGTAAATCTATGCGTGTTTGCCGTCTTGATACTCCGTGTGCTTTTATCGTCTAAATAATCTCTCTTTCGAAACCGTATCATCGTATAAATATCTGGGTGTGCATATATCTGCTAACCTGTCCTGGTCGTGTCACGTTGAATATATTGTAAATAACGCCAAGCGCATGCTTGGATATCTCCGAAGAAACTTTTGTCTTGCTCCCAGCTCATTAAAATTACTTTTATATAAAACATGAGTTTGTACTAAATTTGAATATGCAGCTTTGGTTTGTTATCCTGGTCAAGAATCACATATCTGCGAATTAGAAGGGATTCAGAACCGCGCATCTCGTTTCATCCTGTCAAATTATCATCGTACATCCAGTGTGACCGCAATGAAGTCTAGCCTATCATTACCTCCTCTTTCACAACGTAGGAAAATGTTCCGTCTGGGGTTGTTTCATGAGATATATCATAATAATCAGATTATAAAAGAAAGACTACTAACAACACCTCATTACGTTTCAGCACGCATCGATCACAGTCATAAAGTTGCCTTTCCGTCTTGTCGTACTGAACATTTTTATGAGTCTTTTATTCCCAGTACCTCAACAATGTGGAATCGCCTTCCTGGAGCCATTGCCGAAATCCCCGATATCGAGTGTTTTAAAACTGCTGTTTCCAATATGTTTTTGTAAAGAGCCATAACTACTATATTATATTTTTTGTTGTACGTTGTATGTTGTGTTGTACCTTTTTAATACCCACTCCCCTCTGTAGCACCCCTGGCCCTGAGGATAAATAAATAAATAAATAAATACCGCAGCCCTTTCCGCGTGGTGACGGACCACCACTCGCTTTGCTGGCTTGCGAACCTCAAGGACCCGCCAGGGCGCCTCGCTCGATGGAGTCTCCGAATACAAGAGTTCAACATGACTGTCGTCTAAAAGGCAGGCCGCAAGCACAGCGACGCCGATGGCCTTTCCAGAGCCCCTGTCGAGACATCTCCCGGTAGCAACGACGACGATGACGACGAGTGCTTCCTAAGCGCAGTGAACACCGACGACATGGCGCGACGCCAAAGAGACGATCCTGAATTGCGTGCGCTAACCGAGCACCTCGAAGGGCGAGGAGATACCATCCCCAGTGTCTTCTCGGGAGCGCTGTCGACCTTCGTCCTCCGACAAGGTGTACTTTACAAGCAGAACTTCGGAGGCAACAGCTCGCCATGCCTGCTGGTGATCCTTGCCAACCTTAGAGCGGAGATCTTTCAAGCCTACCACGACGACCTGACGTCCGGAGACCTTGGTTACAGCCGTACGCTAGTCCGAATTCGTGAGAGGTTTTACTGGCCCAAGCCCCTAAGACCGTTCACCTATGCACACCATCGTGCCATCAGTGCTAGCGACGCAAGAAGCCGCCGACGAGGCCGGCAGGTCTCCTGCATCCGATCGCTCCCCCGACCGTACCGTTCCAGCAGATCGGAATGGATCTACTTGGTCCTTTCCCACCATCAACGCAAGGAAACAGATGGATAATCGTCGCCACAGATTATCTCACGCGGTACGCCGAAACGAAAGCCCTTCCTTCAAATACTGCTTACGAAGTCGCCGATTTTTTCATCAAGTCCATCGTCCTTCGCCATGGCGCTACTGAATTTCTGATCTTAAATCGTGGATCATCGTTCATGGCCCAGCTGACGCAAGAAATCCTTCATCTCAGCCACTCCAGCCATCGGCGCACCACGGCGTACCACCCGCAGACCAACGGGCTGACGGAGAGGCTCAACAAAACCATCGCCGACATGATCTCCATGTACGTCGACGCAGAGCACAAGACATGGGACGAAGTGTTGCCGTACGTCAAATTTGCCTACAACACGGGCGTGCAAGAGACAACCGGGGTGACACCCTTTCAGCTGGTTCATGGTCGCAAAGTAACGACAATGCTGGACGCAATGTTACCCCACGAACCGGCTTTCGACGGTAGCAACGACGCCTAGGTGGTTGCCCAACGGGCAGAAGAAGTACGTCAGCTCGCCAGACTCCGGATTCAAGCCCAACAACGTGTCGACACTGGCCGCTACAACCCTCGTCGTCGGGACGTCCCCTTCCAGCCCGGAGACAGGGTGTGGGTGTGGACACCGATCCGCCGCCGTGGTCGCAGCGAGAAACTCCTGAAGCACTACTTTGGACCCTATAAAGTGCTTTGTCGACTTGGGGATCTGAGCTATGTGGTGATGCCCGACGGAACACGGACTTCATCACGCCGCCCTCAATAACCAGAAGTCATCCACGTCGTGCGCATGAAGCCGTACTACGCTCGATAGGACACTACCCCCTAATGCGCTCCAAATGACCCTTTACCGTTCTTTTTGTTTGCTTTCTGTTTTGTGCTGTATCGGGGCGATGCACTTTTTAAAGGGGGAAGTAATGCCGCGCGCGCAGCGGGCCGAGTAGGCAGCGCGCGCATGGCCTAACGGTTATCGCGCCTGCCTCCCACGCGAAAAGCCAAGGTTAGATTCCTGGGAGCGGCGTGTCTTTTGTTTATTCCTGCAATTTAGTGTTCTGGAAAATTCGAAAATGCTGTTTGGGGGGGGGGGGGGGGGGGGGGGAGGGCTTGTTTCAGGTCCGAATGTTCTACGCGTCGAACCTTCTACGCCGATTATTCCAGAAGCCCATGCGTCTACATAAGGCGCTTCGTGTGGCAAGCCATAGTCAATTTCGCCCCAGCGTTTGACTCTGCTCTTTCGCCGACTTCAACGCCCGCGACGGTCTGCTGTTATCTTCTGTTCTCCTTTTATTTTGGGCACAAGTTAGCCCCAATAAACGTTTTGTTTCTTTTGTTATTATCGCCTCATCACTTGTCATTCGTGACAATATGTACATCTTTTACATATCAAGTACTGGTCACTGTCACGACCTTCGAAACGTAGCCGCTCAATCTTGCTCGCGAGCTTTCTCTTCCTCTCGTCCTCTTCTTTTTTTGTCATTCAAGGGCTGGAGCGATGACCACTACACATTCAAACGTCATATCAACAATAACCTATCTGTCGACTCTAAGCAACCATTCATTTCTACACTTCTTTATTGCACATTCAATTAGTAACCCCTAAGGTAACAACGAAACATTTTTTTTTATTATAGCCGAGCTGACTTTCCGTCAATTAACTCAGAACTGTCCAAGTTTCTTGATGATTACTTACCTAAGTTGATAGGTTGCTCCGTGGAGTCAAATTGGGTGTTGTCCAAATATGTTTAGCATTTTTAACAAAAAAAAAATACATAACCTCTAGAAAAACTCGGTGCACACCTTTGTTTTAATTCTAAACTGAGGCGACTGCGAAACAGAAAGAAGAGACTGCTCCGCGCTGCCAAGCCATCGTCCACAGACGCTCGATGCGCGGCTTACCACAAAGCTAAATATTATTACACGTCAACTTTTAAGGAAGTAAAAAGACATTTTTATGATTACACCCTGCCTACCATGTTAGCAACTAATCCTAAACAATTTTGGAGTGTCTTTATTGCCCCATCAATTGTCACGAATGACAATTGATGAGGCAATAAAGACTGAAGGAACTAAACGTTTAATTGGGCGAACTTGTGCCCAAAAAAAAATAAAAGGGCACAAAAGATAATAACAGAGCGTCGCGGGCGTCGAAGTCGGCGTGACAGCAGAGTCGAACGCTGGGGCGAAAACTGACTCCGGCTTGCCACGCGGAGAAGCTTTTGTACACGAGTGGGCTTCTGGAGCATTCGATGTAGAAGGTTCGACGCGTAGAACATTCTAACCTCGAATCAGCTAGACTGTTCTCAAATTCACCAGAACATCACATTACAGTGTAAACAAAGATGCGTAGCCGCGGCCAGGAATCGAACCCTGGCCCTTCGCGTGGGAGGCAAGCGCGATAACCGTTAGGCTACGGCCGCGCTGCCTACTTGGCGCGCAGCAATATTAGTCTTCAGTCTCGTGAATGGTACAAGTGTATTATTTGCTGATTGTGCAACGGTACTAAACAATGTTTTTAATATGTCATATTCAGTCTGTAATGTCAACCGAATACCTGTATTTTATCCACTTCTTTTTTAACGATGAACCCTGTAACAGAAGACGATATTGGTGTTACGAATTCTTAACAATATGAAACTTTCGTCATGTGTCTGAATTGGTGAAATCAACAGCAATTTAAAGAAAAGTAATTTATATCGTTCTATGATTTTCTCGAGCATTTATACGCAGTCCCTTAACCTTGGCGTATTCCCGAGTGATTGGTTAGTTAAGAAGGTGGTTCCTCTACACACATCTGGTGTAAAACACACTCCGGTCAATTATCGCCCAATTTCTTTAACCAGTGTGCTTTGCAAAGTTTTGTAACACGTCATCTACTCGCAGTTGGTTAACATTCTTCAATCCAATGACTCCTCTAGTACTTCACAACATGGCTTTAGAAAACATTTCTGATGTGAGAGGCAACTAATATTTTTCACATATGATCTTCATCCCTTTCTTGATGACCATTATGAAACGGATTGGGTCTTTTTAGATTTTTTGAAAGCATTTGATAAAGTTTCCCAAAAGCTACTTTATAAATTGCAATCACTTAACATCGACTCACGAATACTTAACTGGATCCAAGACTTTTTAAGTAACCGCCTACAATTCGTTAGTGCTAATAATACCAATTCTCCACGTGCTCCGAGCTGCT
The DNA here is from genome assembly GCF_016920785.2 of Ixodes scapularis. NCBI lineage: Eukaryota > Metazoa > Arthropoda > Arachnida > Ixodida > Ixodidae > Ixodes > Ixodes scapularis. Next base: position 93,955,923 of record NW_024609882.1, read on the forward strand.
GTGCGCTTAACCACTAGGCCACCAATCCCCAAATTTGCCAAGAGTGCAAGCACAGTCTGCGAAGAATGTTGGATCTCGTCCACGGTTTCAATACCCATGACTGTTCGGTTTGAGTTTTATCAGAGGGCTAAGGAGGAGGTCTTAACGATGTTTTGAATGGTCCTCAATGTAACCACGATTACATTGTGACATCCATAAAAAAATATCTTTAAAAAGGGACCGCCATGTTCTAGCCGATGCGCCAAATATCCTTACCCGTCATTGCTGCATGGGAACGTAATCGGAATATGCATTGCAGTAGAGAGCTGTGTTAGTGTTAGGCCTGAACTCGGATCCGATTCCACGCTTCGCCCCGTATAAAGGATTATTATGAATGTTGCTGGGTAGGATTTTAAAAACGGTGTATTAGGTTTTTTGCTCTATCTAAATAATAAGGCAACATATGTATACAAGTAAAACATATAAAATAGCGCAACAGAAACAAGGACAAGAAGTAAACAGGACAGGCGCTAACTTTCAACTAGTTTTATTCTGGAAAATCGAACACATATATACACACGACAGGCAAAGCAGCACCACGTAAAAGTTGATTAATTTTTCACCCGATCATTCAAAAACTGAAATTCATTACAATGAAGGACAATAGAAGTGTCGCTGACACATGCCGTCCCACTTTTTTTGATAAAGAAAGCTTCCAATAGCTCTCGAGCGACCGTCTCTCGGCTTCTTCCTAGTATCCGCATCTGCTGAAGTCGCGGAACACAGCCACACGTGTTGCAATGAATAGGCAAATGAGAGCCATATTTATTTTTTACTGATAATGCGTGCTCCCGTGCTCGGTCATTGATGCACCGCCCCGTCTGGCCAATGTATACCTTACCACAACTCAGGGGGATTTCGTAGACCACACCCACTGTGCAGTCCACGTAAGGGGTGACGTGTTTTTTGTCACACGGTGCTTTTGCCTCCTCATCAGAGATGCGGGCGCACAACCCAGCCAAGTTCTTTGGGGCAGAGAATACAACTGGAACATCGTACTTGGTTGCGACTTTCTTCAGATTGTGGGCAACCTTGTGTATGTACGGAATGACCTCTGGTCTTTTTGTTCTCTGCCTCGTTGGGACCTTTCTTTTCAACCCCTTCATTTTTTGTAAGGCGGTCTCCGCCACAGAAACCAAGACCGAACACGGGAAGCCAGCTAATTCCAGTCTAGAAATTTGATATTTAAAACTAGCATCCGCCTGATGGTCACAAGACTTCAGCAGGGCAGACTCCAGGCACGAAGTTGCAATAGCTCTCTTAACAGTCTTTGAATGCGCTGAATCAAAAGGAAGTAACTCTTTCCGCGCGCGAGGTCGATACATCCAGCACACACGTCGTTCGTTGATGGTGATGTTAATATCTAAAAACTGCAAATGATTGTTGTCAGGAAGCTCATGAGTAAAAAATAAACCTTTCCCATGTTGTTCAAAAGCTGACAGAATACTTTGTACTGTATCACAGTGCGTACCAGGGGTGTTAGTTTTTAAAAGTACAAGAAAATCGTCCACGTATCTAAAAACCTTAAGAACATTGTCGGCGTCTAAAACACGATTCAATTCACGATCAACAGCGGACAAAAAAATGTTACAAATCACCGGAGCGACGCATGACCCAATACAAATGCCTTTGCGCTGGATAAACAGCTTGTCATCGAACGACACAAACGTGCTACTCAGATAAAATTCCAGTATGCCATGAAGCTGTCCAGAGGAATACCAGAAGCATTCTGGAAAGCCACCACGCCACTTGCTTCGATACACCCGATGACAGAGCGGTACATTTCTTCATGCGGCACTGAATAAAACAAATCCTCTACATCAATAGAAAAAGCGTAGCCAACAGAATTGTTACTTCTTAATTCTTCAATCACGTCCAACGAGTTCCTGGTCGCGAAGGGGTCATTCATAGTAAGCCCATTAAGGTGTTTTAGCAGATATTTGCTGACCTCCTGTTGCCAAGTACCTTTCTCACTAACAATACTTCGGAACGGAAAACCCTCCTTATGCGTCTTCACATTAAAAAAAGCCTTTAAAGTAACGTTTTTCGAATCGCCGACAGATTTTGCCAGTTTTTGCAGCTCTAGGCTCTTACACAAAGAAACAGCAGTCTTCTTTACCTTTAGCCGTTTGACGTCAGCCAGGGCAAAGTTCTTCATGACGGCCTTTTCTGCACAGTCCTTGAAAATATCAGACGGCATAACAACGAAGCCGCCCTCTTTGTCCGCTTGTAAGAGTCGAAGACCTTTTTCCCTGAAAAAAGTCACCACACTGTCAGTCGATTCCCTGCCTCGGCGAGAACTCCTGGTCATCATTCGCAGAAGACAGTCAGCACCATCAAGAAGACATCGTTCACGGTCTTCCTGCTCCGCCTTGTTGGACATTCGGCGATTAAGAGCAAGAAGCTCATGGGCTGGAATCTTTGGCTCGGTGCGGAATTTCGGTCCTTTCTTGAGGGCAGAGGATATTTGAGCTGGAATGCTGGTGTCGCCCAGCACGATCAAACCATCCGGGGCTGTTGCTTTTTTCTCGGTTGTCCTGGGCACTCGAAGAAGGGTGCAATGCCACCAACACTCTGTAGTTTGCGCGGCTAGACGTCGAAAGGAACGAAAGTTGCCCTCAGCCACACAGTCAGTGTAATACGTGTAGCACAGGACACGCAACAGGTCATAGAAGAGCCGGACATGGCGCCAGAGTTCAGACCTCAGTATCTTGGAAATCCGCTTGACGTGGCCGAAGGACGGTCTGACGAATCCAAAAAACATAGATACTTCCGCGGGTACCAGTCCTTTCCTCAAGCAAAAGGAGATGAGTCTTGCACGACAAGTAGCAAAGGCGATATGGCTGACCAGACACGAAGCTGATTCACTAAACGTAGAACATAAAAAAGGGCCCACTGTAGAAGAAATATAGTTTAGTAAGGCACGTTTTTGGGCTAGTTGGTTCATCTTAGTAAAACATTTAAAATAGCGCAACAGAAACAAGGACAAGAAGTAAACAGGACAGGCACTAACTTTCAACTAGTTTTATTCTGGAAAATCGAACACATATATACACACGACAGGCAAAGCAGCACCACGTAAAAGTTGACTAATTTTTCACCAGATCATTCAAAAACTGAAATTCATTACAATGAAGGACAATAGAAGTGTCGCTGACACATGCCGTCCCACTTTTTTTGATAAAGAAAGCTTCCAATAGCTCTCGAGCGACCGTCTCTCGGCTTCTTCCTAGTATCCGCATCTGCTGAAGTCGCGGAACACAGCCACACGTGTTGCAATGAATAGGCAAATGAGAGCCATATTTATTTTTTACTGATAATGCGTGCTCCCGTGCTCGGTCATTGATGCACCGCCCCGTCTGGCCAATGTATACCTTACCACAACTCAGGGGGATTTCGTAGACCACACCCACTGTGCAGTCCACGTAAGGGGTGACGTGTTTTTTGTCACACGGTGCTTTTGCCTCCTCATCAGAGATGCGGGCGCACAACCCAGCCAGCTTCTTTGGGGCAGAGAATACAACTGGAACATCGTACTTGGTTGCGACGTGTGTGCTGGATGTATCGACCTCGCGCGCGGAAAGAGTTACTTCCTTTTGATTCAGCGCATTCAAAGACTGTTAAGAGAGCTATTGCAACTTCGTGCCTGGAGTCTGCCCTGCTGAAGTCTTGTGACCATCAGGCGGATGCTAGTTTTAAATATCAAATTTCTAGACTGGAATTAGCTGGCTTCCCGTGTTCGGTCTTGGTTTCTGTGGCGGAGACCGCCTTACAAAAAATGAAGGGGTTGAAAAGAAAGGTCCCAACGAGGCAGAGAACAAAAAGACCAGAGGTCATTCCGTACATACACAAGGTTGCCCACAATCTGAAGAAAGTCGCAACCAAGTACGATGTTCCAGTTGTATTCTCTGCCCCAAAGAAGTTGGCTGGGTTGTGCGCCCGCATCTCTGATGAGGAGGCAAAAGCACCGTGTGACAAAAAACACGTCACCCCTTACGTGGACTGCACAGTGGGTGTGGTCTACGAAATCCCCCTGAGTTGTGGTAAGGTATACATTGGCCAGACGGGGCGGTGCATCAATGACCGAGCACGGGAGTACGCATTATCAGTAAAAAATAAATATGGCTCTCATTTGCCTATTCATTGCAACACGTGTGGCTGTGTTCCGCGACTTCAGCAGATGCGGATACTAGGAAGAAGCCGAGAGACGGTCGCTCGAGAGCTATTGGAAGCTTTCTTTATCAAAAAAAGTGGGACGGCATGTGTCAGCGACACTTCTATTGTCCTTCATTGTAATGAATTTCAGTTTTTGAATGATCGGGTGAAAAATTAATCAACTTTTACGTGGTGCTGCTTTGCCCGTCGTGTGTATATATGTGTTCGATTTTCCAGAATAAAACTAGTTGAAAGTTAGCGCCTGTCCTGTTTACTTCTTGTCCTTGTTTCTGTTGCGCTATTTTATATGTTTTACTAAGATGAACCAACTAGCCCAACAACGTGCCTTACTAAAATATGTATACAAGAAAACAAATACACAAAGGACTTCTGTCTTTGCATTGATGTGGCACTGAACCTTGGACAATCGCATCTTCTGGTATGTGCCAACAACTCAATGACAAAGCCATGGTGATCTTACAGCCCTCGTGAACCTGTGGCCTAATGCTATCAATATTTCTGCTGAATGTGCTGGTGGAAGATTTATCTTTACCTAGCTCTTTCAGTGGTGTTTTGGCAGTCTTGAATTCCGAGTGTAAATATACACAGATCGCCTGAACTCATTGCGTTTTAGCCACAATTCTTACAAATGATTCCAACCTTTGTTTCGGAGTTTTGCCAGTTTGACGGAAAATGTTGGGCTCGCAGTTTGTTCTCGCTAGAAGCACATGCGGCTTCTCAAGTGTCATCGTTTAAGGGGTTGCAAAAACCCCATGTAGTGCAACTCTATATGGCAACAGAGCGGCTCCCGTTCCCGCAGTTACATATTGTCGCGAATGACAGACGGGGAGAAAGAAGAAAACGAAGTAAACCAAAAATTTAAGGAAAGGGGGGGTGAGGGGGGGACGAGCTTGCGTTAGAAAAGATAAAAAGGAGAACACACGCAGAGAAGGCAGCAGCGAGCGTCGGCGGCAGCAGCAGCAAAAAGACGTTCGGTCGGTTTAACAGCGAGCTATCGCGAGAGAGAATCAGGGAATGAATCTGCAATATGGCGCTCGGCTTTTTATCTACTATGCTCGTCATCTAGAATAGTCGACCGCGAATGTTCGGGAAAGAGCTAGGCTAAGGCTGCCTAGACAAGGCCACTCTGGCGTCCTTATCTTTTACGCTCGAGGTAAGGGTGCAAGAGAATATTCTACATGAACGGAGAGGGGTATCTTCTTGATCACGTACGCGGCAATATGAAGATCAAAAATACCCTTAACAGCTGCGCGCGCGTCGCCCTAGTGCCCTCTGGTTTACAATACGAAACTTGTTACGGCAACCATTTGCTGGTACCTCTATTCTTAAGGGGAAGCTGCCACCCCAAATATCGTGTTTTTTTTTTTTGTTTCTTTTTGTGTCCTAAATGATGCAACTTGTAGTCACAGACACGCAAAAATACCACAAGACGAAAAACACATCGCCCCACGGAAGCGCGCGTTTTGTTTTTTGTGCCTTCTTTCCTGTTCCTTACTTCTCCGCTTCTTTTAATTTGTGACGTCGAATATAATGAAAGTTAGAACCTTTGTAAGCAACATTTATATGACATTTAATAACGACAATCGCAAAGCATGTTTTTTAACGCCATTGTGTTAGTCGGGTAATCGGACTGAGTGTTTTTTTAAGTCCCCGACGACCTCAAAGACTTCGAAAAGGCAATCGTTAAACGGTCAAAACAACTGAATTAGGTCTTTGTATATCGTAGCTTCGGCTGTGTCTACAACGCGGCAGCTTTTCACGACGAATTGGCGCCACATGCCCCCTCACGTCACTTACGAAAATCCAGTGCGGGTTCTAGTCGACCCTACACCGTTTCAATGAATTTGAGATCGGTCGAAGGGCCCTAAAATAACTTGAAAGTCGAAAGACAAGCGTTGTCCTCTCGCAGCGATAGACGGCACGAACATAGAAAACCGGTTGCTCGCGGGACGCCCGCGAACAGGACACTTCGGGTGGTGGCGGTTTAGAGGCGTAGAGAAACTTGACTCTTAGGACGGCTCAATATTTGACGTCACTGCACTGGTGCGGTTTGCGTGGGAACTTTAAAATTGGTATTTGAATATTAATTTTTTTTTACTTCAGAAATATTGAATTCTCGACTTTCGAATTTTTAGGGTAATACCCAGGTATCCTTTGCAATCTTTTTTGATAATAAAATTAATATTATTGACACATCAGTGTCCCTCCAAGCCGCTGTTGCACCAGAATTGTACCCGTTACTTTAAAATTTCATGAATTACAACTACCAATAACCAAGCCTCAAATGTAATGGATTACACTTAAAAATTACATTCGCTGAAAAGCAACGGATTACTTTACTCGTTACGTTACGAAGTACTTTCACGGTACATTTCTCATACACCTATCAAGAAAACAATAGAAGCAATGCTGACGTTTAAAAAACAATGTTCTGCCAATACTACTTTCCGCTCCTCACACTCAGGAGAAGAAAACCATGATGAAAGGCAACGGACAGAGGCAGAACCTCTCGGCATTGTCTGCTTTATCTTTGTTTTTCGCATATTTGTGCAGACTTTGCACGTTTTTTCCAGTGGTTCTGTTAACGGTCATTCAAAAAATCACGTTTTATTTTCGATGGTACTCCTTTCACAATGTTTTCTTTTTGATAACTTTCAAGGTTTTATGTTGCTGATTTGTCTGCTCCATTCTCTGTATTAGGTTCCTATTAAAAAAAGTAAGGAGTAATTGAAGTAAACCGTTACCAATTATTGTAACGAAATTACATTATAAATTACTTCAGAAAAAAGTAACGTGGCAATTACAAAATTACTTGAAAAAGTAAGGAATTACAAGTAATTTGTTACTTGTAACGGATCACTTCCCAAGTCTGTGTGGCACTTTCTAAAGTGGCTGTTATCCATCATTTTATAAGCCACACCCTTTTAAAAAAATTGCAAAGTACCACATGAATTGTGCTGCAATAGAGAGCGGCTTCTGTTGCGCGCTCAAAATATGCCTCCTACAAGATTTGGTGTTAGAAGATGCGTTTTAGCGTTGCAGAATTGCTTCTAGTAAGATGGTTTGAAGAGATCTGTTTTAAGAAATATAAAAAAAGCGGGTTCAACAACGCGTTTTTTTATAGATGACATGGTTCGGATATGAACGACAGCGCTCAGGAGGTATTGATAACGCGGCGGCGTCATCGCTCTCCCTTTATCACGTGGGTTTTTCCCAATTAACTCCGACGAATTGCGTCGAAAAAGGCAATAATAGCTATCGGTGCCAACAAGGACGCAAGCAACGTGAGCCCATCAAGTATGTACAACGCTGGAGCCCGGTCTTCCGTTTACATAGGGACTTCGATTTTCGCATTGCCCGCGTCCGCGCAAGCGAGGTTCACCAACATGAGGCCCTCTAGGAGAAACAGCATGGGGCATCCAAATCGCGCGGCGTCCACAGCCGAGTTGCAGCCCGCTGTTCGAGCGGACTCAGAGACCGAACGAACGACCGGCGGATGGACACAAGAAGAAGCTACCCTCAGCAAAACTCGGGCGAAAGGGTGTCTATGTGTGTGTGTGTGTGTGTAAGGAGTGGGGGGAGGCGGAAGGGGGCAAAAGAGTCTCTAGCTTTTGGCCTAGCCGAAGTTTACGGTGTTGTACCAGGATTGACGGCGAGGATGAGGGCAAACTACTCCAGCATTACTCCACTAAAAAAAAAGCGATTGAATTTGTCTTCGCGGTCATGAATGCTCTCAAATATTTTTTTTTGGTTGAGGATCTAGTACCGTAATAATTATTTTCCAGACAGTAATCTTTAGTCAATTCTTTATTACCGTTAAAATGACGTTCCTCCTCAATAATACGTTGTCCGTATGCTAGCTTTCAACAAAGAACATTTGACAGACTTGAGTCCCTCTATCTCATAAAAGATGGACGGACTCAAGCAGGGAAATGATTGAACAATTTTGGCCAGATATGACCAGCTACTTACATGAGGCACGACCTACCCACAATGTCTAGCTCAAACGAGCTTGCGGACGTAAAAAGTTATATTTTCCAAAGATATCGCTGGAAGGACACGGCTAACGAATTTCCAAAGAAGGCAAATTTACGGTGTCACCGTCATAAGGATAATACAAAGCCACAACCCAAAAACCACCCCAACAGTGAGGTGATTCCATTTTAAATACTAAGACGGCGAGACACGCAGATTTTTGTATCGGTATTTAGTCAAGGAAAAGTGAACCGTCAAACTTTGTCCGCAGCGATCCGATCAACAAACGACGATAATAAGTGGTTATTTAATCTCAAATGTTTCCTCAATATACCAGTACACATCTTGCGTAACCTTAATATATAAGTGGGGAAAGGGGTGAGTCGCTCTACACCACTTGACCACTGTAACAACTTCCTTTTTTACCGCCAAAATCAAAAACAATTGACGCGGAAGCCTTTTACAACGTGCGAGGATTCAAATCGTGTCTCCGTGCCCTTTTACTCACGTGTTGTTGTTGAGGTGCTGGGCATCGTGGTTCCAGTGATTCTAGATGTTTTACGTGTACTCTTTGATGGCATCACAGGTGTTTCAATGGTCACAGGGTAAGCTGGGGGATTTGCCGATGGGCCAGGACCATCGGATCCCGAGCCGGCTGGTGATTTTGTTGGCTCGTCCGGTTCAGAGTCTGTTAAAACAACCGTGAAAAGAAGTGTTACAGTATAGTGGACTTAAATAGTACACTATGGCGATCACGCTGACAAAGGGTGGGCGTAGCACAGCCTGTTAAACTAGCGTACCTTACGAAGCGTGTTTGTTGTTCATGCTGTCAATGCGTGATGGGTGTGCGCCCGGTGTGTATGGCTCTAGTGCAGCCACACACTTCATGGTTACGTTAGCTCAACACATTCTCTTCCACCAGTCTTCGTCAGCCTAATCAGGCTAGTGTAAATATTGGATTTTTAAAGTCAACACTAATCCATCGAAAAACACATCCCGTCTGCTTACCACGGTTGGAACAGTATGTGGCTAAATATTGATGTCCCTAGTGCCATCCTCGTCGGGTGTATTCTTCCATTTTTGATTTATTGATGGCCCTTCAGGAAGTCCATATATATTTAGATAACTTTAGCCTTCAATAATTGTGGAGCTTGACGGTTAAGTATATAAGTATTAAATAAAACTTAGCGTATGAACACATCATGTGAAAAAAATAAAATATTTCAAAAGTTATTGTCCTTGCTAGATTAATAAACAACACGTGCTTCCCAATTGGCACAACCTACATGCCGGGGCAATGGTTGAAAAATGTTTGGCTATGTGTGAACAGCAAAAATTGGGAAGTCACATGCAAAACATGCTGTTCTCACGCGCGAAGGCATTGCAAATTAAACGCAATCAACGACGCAACATGAGTCATGGAACTGAACTGGCTCCACCTCTTAATAAACCACACAATTTAAACGTACCCAGGCACAGCTGGCCGTCTCCGGAAGGCGATGATGGCATGCACAATGCCTCGACAGCGTCAGTATTTTACTTAATGTGTACAACATCTAATAAAAATACAAAAACAAACTTCTACATCCTTCACTATATTTCGTTTTAGCATATGTCCAGAGGCACCCGATGCTACGAGCTAGTGAACCAATCAAGCAGTGTTGAAAGCGCAAGTAACTAGTCACATTTTGTTTATGATTAGATCAGCGATGTTAGAACACATGAAAACGTGATTTACAGAAACTATACAAACGCCAAGACGGTGCAGTTTTAAAGCTCTCTGATTGTTCCCATCAGCTCGTAGCATCGGCTCCCTGTGGTCTTAATGTAAAGCGAAATATAGCGATGCGCGAAAAGTAATTTGAATAAAATAGCGCTACGTCATTAATAGCTTTCACAGAACTAGGGAGACCCACACTCCGTGACTTGCCTAACTCCTACCCTTGGAAAATGAAAGCAATTCCATGCAAAATCAAACTACGTTACGAATATAAACCGGTTATTTCTCAAGAGGACAAAGCTGCATTAATATCCCTAACAAAAATGTCGTATAGGAGACATATATATTCGTATAACATTTATAAGGCTGTATATTGCCATATAAAGAAGCGAATAGAGGCATATGTCTCAAAGAAACATCAGATGTTGGAGGGGTATGCCAGGTATGGCAACAAATATATTCATATATGGTGTAAAATATTGATATATATGGCTGTATGTACTCTCTTATAAGTCGTGCTTTCGCCGTATTTCGCCGCTTAGGAATAGGTATATTGCCACATTGGTTCATATTTATCCGTATATGAAAATATTATATGTTTAATATTCGATATGGACGGTGAATTTATTTAACGAAAAATCTTATTGAAAGCGTACCTAAGTCGTCAGAGAGAAGAAAGTGTACCGTACTCAAGGCATACTCGTAAATACAAAACTTACACATGCACTTCAATTGTAGTCAGATTATAATGTAACCGTACTCAAATCATTTTTGATAACGTACTCTTAAAATATACATCGATAAGTGCTCTGAAGACCAATAAGTAGTATATAAAAGTACTCCTTATCACATTTACGGCGTACGACTATGTACTAATTAATTATTGCGAACTACTTGGTTCTTGTTGAGTAAGATATGTGTCGGATGTATTTGAAAATTATCTATAGAAATACACAAGATATTTATCTGATTGTGATTATATCTTGTTATCCCAACGCCTCTTCTCGAATTCAAAGATCAGTCACGTTTCTGTTGTAGTGCTGCCGTTCCCCGGATTGTGTCATGTATTGATGCCGACTGCGCTTTTTCCTTACACTGTGTCTTACTGCTGTTAGCAGGTGACGTTGAACTTAAACCCGGGACTAATGTCAGACGTTCAGGAAAAACAGTTTGCCAACATGCTGATGTTTCTCCAGGATCTTTCCGCACGCTTGATTAAGGTAAAAAGAATGTCAGTGTTGCCTGATTGGAACGGTTAACGAAATCAAGCTTAATCAAACGCAACTCGAAAGTAAAAATGTAATACTTGGGCAAATAATAATTTCGTCAAGTTTTAACCAACTGATATCCTGAAAGAACTCACTGACATACGGGAGTAATCAATAATCTGGAACACAATGCGGCTTTGCAATATAGTTTAGATGACCTCGAAGTTAGGTCGAGGCGCGATAATCTGATTTTTCCCGGGGTAACAAAGCATTCACAGTCGGAGACGCCGGCACACACACGAAATTAATTTATTGAAGCACTATCCCACTCAGTTGACCCACAAATAGCTCCCGAGAGCATCCGTCGTGCACATAGGTTAGGAAATTTGTCGGACAACCGATGCAGACCAGTTATTGTAACGTTCGCGTAGTACACAATAAAGCACAAGAATGTATCGTTCCGCTCAGCGCTGAAAAACGCTGCCACTACAGTGAACAATAATTTCTTTTTCGCGACACGACAGGCAAGAACGAAACTTCTTTAGTTCGGAGCAAATTCAAAACGCAACTTTCAATTTCCGGTACGACGAACATTTTATTGGCCAAACATGCTACCTTTATGACTCGCTTACTGATAGTGTCCGACAAACAGGCCAGCGCAACTTTGGTTTGTCTGCCCATTCAATCGTTGGTAATGGCAAAACAGGAAACAACAGTGCTACAGTACCTACGTTGCAGCACGTTCCGAGGGGATGTGTCTCCGTTCAGACAACGTCATCACCTCAACTGTCGGTTCTTCTCACGAACATTAAAAGTGTTATAAATAAACGGGACGACCTTTGTTCAATATTTGACTCGCCAAATTCTAGAATCGATGTTTTGACAGAAAAGTGGTTGACGAGTAGGATTTGCAAGCGAAATTTCGTACTGTCAAATGTAGCTTAATATTCTCCGGCAAGAGAGAGATGGTAAAAGTTGCGGCGTTACTATGATAACAGTGACTGATTATCTTTCATCAGTTCTGTTAACATTGGGATGGAACTAGAGAACATCGCAAATATATTTTGGGCGTTTACTCTCATCCTCCTACAAAAAACGTCTACATTTAATTTTGACCTTCATTCGTCGTCAGGGGAGTCACAGTCCGTTTCCGTGACATTCTGGTTTTACTGCTAGGTGACTTTAGTTACCCAAACATTACTTGGTCAAACTACGGCCCTTGTGTACGCACGTTTTCCGCGGTATCCAATGATTTTTAAATATCTGCGCGGATTTTAACTTCACTCAGGTTGTTACACAGCCCACACGCATTACCAGTTCTTCGGCCGGAATGGTGGACCTAGTGCTGACGACGTCATGCCAGCTTATATCGTCTCTCACGTATGTACCTGCCTGGTCTCAGTGATCGTTCACTGCTCCATTTTGTTTTAATGTTCCAAAGCGTCACTTTTCAGGGCAAATCAAACGGATTATTGACTATGCTACAGCTGAATCTTGAGCCATTATTCGTGAATTTAGCCTTTTTTTTTTGGTGACTTGGTGTATTTTGTTAGCGTTGTGTACGGACAATACTCGCTCCCCATGGAGCACCCAGTCACCCAGGAGACTCTCAAATAGAAACAAAACAATGTTCCTTGCAGCAAAGCTATCAGTGTTCTCAACTCTGAGCATTGTAGCGTCGAATGGGTGTGCATCTGTGCTAAACGAATTATTCGCAAAGTCATTTTTGAATTTAACCAAGTCTTCCCATCCGGATGTTCCTCAACACAATTTTCGTGCTATGAGTTATAATAATAAACAATGTACCGGTATCGTGAATATTATTGCCAACCTTAAGCTATCGTCATCGTGTGGAATTGATAATCTTAACTCTAAGTTTATTCATAAAACTACTATGTATTCCTCTGATATTCTAACAGACCAATTTCGTCAATCACTCTAGCTCGATATGCTACGAGAAGACTGGATTTGGGGAGGGTGATTCATATTCATAAAGAATGAGAGATATCCAGCCCAAGTAATTTTTGCCGAAATTCCTTCGCAGTGCTCCTTGCGAAATTCTAAAACATAGAATCTATTCTCATCTCATTAATTTTTTCAGTTCCCATATATTATTTTCTCCTGCTCAACACCGCTTCAGAAAACTATTATGCGAAACACAACTCTTAACACTTACACATGACCCTCATCAATACCTTGATCGTTTATTTCCGGCTGACTGCACCATTTTAAATTTCTCGATTTCTCGAAAGTATCTGATAAGCTTTCACACAGGCTCCTATTGTACAGACTCAGTTCTCTGAACATTGACTTCCGTATTTTGACTTGGATCAAATCGTTTTAGGTAACCGTTCTGAATTTGTTCACGTTAATGTCACTAACTCTCACCCCTCTCCTGTGACTTCTGGTGTACAACAAAGTTCAGTGCAAGGCCCTCTTTTGTTTTTAATACATATTAATTACCTCCCTTCGCACCTCCCATGTTCAGTTGGTCTCTCCACAGACGACTGTGTCATCAATTCTTGAATAACTAACAATTCTGACGTTCGTTCACTCTAATCTGAACTTGACAGTGTTTCCCGTTGATGTAATCAACGGCAAACAAAATTAAATATTAGCAAGTGCAAAGCGATGAAAGTTTCGCGTCAAAATAACACCTGTACCTTGTACCATATAAAAGCTATCGCACTGGAATCTTTTTCTTCGCATAAATATCTTGGAGTTCAAAGTGCTAACAGCCTGTCATGAAATATTCACATTAAACATATAATTAAAAAAGGCTAACCGCAAATCAGGCTTCCTGAAAAGAAACTTCTTACTAGCCCCATTGTCCTTCAAACTATTTATGCGCAAAACATTGGTCCGCAGTATATTTGAGTATTCTTCCCCTATATGAGACCACGGTGCAACGATTGCATAATCACTAGAAGCTGCTCAAACTTGTTCTGTTCCGTTCATATTACCGCGCGCGTAGCTGGCGAAGTGGGCAGCGTGGCCGTGGCCTAACGGTTACCGTGCTTGCCTCCCGCGCGAAGTGCCAGGGTTCGATTCCTGGGCGCGACGCGTCTTTTATTCATTCTTACAATGTACTGTCCTGGTAAATTCGTGAAATCTGTTGCACGTTCGCGGTTGCAATGTTCTATGCGCGAACCGTCTACGTCGATTGTGTGAGAAGCCCACGCGTGAACAAGAGGGGCTCCGCGTGGCTGGCAGCAGTTACCCCCCATTCACACTGGAAGCGGATCCGCGTTCGCGAAGCGGTTGCGAAAGCGGTTGTATAAAGATCCAGTGCAATTGCACGCGCATTTGATGTCATCGTGTGCGCGTGCAATTGTACTGAATCCTTATACAACCGCGTTCGCAACCGCTTTGCGAACGCGGATCCGCTTCCAGTGTGAATGAGCCCTTAGTCTCGCCCCAGCGCTCGATCTTGCGGTTTCGCCGTCATCGACGCCCGCGATACTCTGCTCTTTTCTTCTCTTACCTTTGTGTTTTGGGCACAAGGTCGCCCCATTAAACGTTTAGTTTCTTCAGTTATGATAGCCTCATAAATTCTCATTCGTTACATTTTGGTGGAGGTGCCGTGTATTTGCATTCTATGTCCGTGAAGCGTACCACTCCGAAGACATTCCGGCCAAGTGAGCTGCTCAGCCCTGGAAGGCTACCCTTCGCAGAAGACGCCGACGTCCGAGCAAGCCGCCGTACCAAAGTCAAACTCCCGGGTTCCGGACTCCTGCTCCAGAAGTCGAAGAAGAACATCCCGACGATGACCACCCCGCCCGTCGTCGTCCTGCCCGTCGCTCCGCGGACGCCTGCTACCTTCCTCGGCGAGAGCTACGAGGACGTCGAAGATTGAATCAACCATTACGAGCGCGTGGCTCGCCACAACGGGTGGAGTAACGAACAGCGCCTGCAGAACCTCTATTTCTCGCTTTAGGGAACTGCAAGGCGCTGGTTCGAAAACCACGAAACTTCCTTGAGTTCATGGCAGCTTTGCAAGAACGAGCTGCCGCGTACGTTCGCTAATCAACACCGAAGAAAGAGTGCCGAAGATTTGCTGCAGTTCAGGACCCAGGGCCTCAATGAGAGCCTCACGAGCTTCGTAGAAGCCGTCCTACGCCGGAGCTCCCGCGACGACCCTCAGCACACCGAGGAAAAGAAGTGGCGTATTCTCATGCGCGGCGTGAAGGACGACACTTTCGGTGGACTCGTACGCAACCCACAAAAGACCGTTCAAGAATTGGCCACCGAGGCGACGAACATGGAGCGTGCCATACCTGCCAGGGCAACCCACTACCAGCGGCATCCCGGCGTAGCTGCCCTCTCGCCATCGGGACTCAACCATAGCTACAGCGTGACAGAAATTCGCGAGATAGTTCGCGACGTCGTCCGAGAAGAGCTCAGGAAGCTGCTGCCAGCTGCCAATCAACCGGCTTCAGTGGCAATAGCCGAAGCTGTCCGGGAAGAAGTTCAGCGGGCAATCCAACCGGAGGCTCCTGCCACCGTCGCAGCACCAGAGGAGCCCGCAGTAAGCTACGCCACAATGGTCCGACGAGCACTACCCACCCGGCATCGATACGTGGCGACTCCCCGACGTGGACCTCTAGCGCCACAGTATTCCCGACACCAGGAAGATCGGGGGCGCACGTCCGCCCAGAAGAAGCTGCGCCAAGAAAGACCTACGTGTGGAGGACGGCCGTTCGACGCCCGTTGTGCTAGCATTGTGGGGAAGCCGGCCACATTTACCGTCGATGCCCCTACAGACAACTGGGGCTGAGCGGGATCCGTGCGAACGACCCGAGCCCAGGGTACGACGAACGCCCTCGTGACATCGAGGAGTACCTCCCACGTTCGCCATCTTTAACGCCTACTTTCCGCCGTGAATTCCGCTCACTGTCGCCCAGACGTTCAGCGTCTCGAGCGCCACGACCCCGCCGAGAGAGCCTGTCTCCCCTGCGTCGCCGTGAAATTTAAGTGCGGCCACGCCTGGAGGTGACGTTGCTGAAGACGACCGAAGTAAAGAGCCTCCAAGAACGACCGGAGCGCTCCCATCTCCTTACGCTACGCACCAAAACGACGCTTCTTCTTCAGTGTCCAACAACCTAAACGTTATTATCGACGGCCACGACACATCGGCACTCGTGGACACCGGAGCAGACTACTCAGTCTTAAGTGTAAGGCTCTAACGCCGCCTAAGAAACGTGAAAACGCCGTAGGAAGGCCCTCAGATACGAACGGCCGGTGGGCCCCTCATGACACCAGTTCGGAGATGCACTGCCCGCGTCGAGATCCATGGTGAGACGTGCGCTGTGAAGTTCATCGTTCTGCTAGACTGTGGTTGGGACGTTATCCTCGGAATGAACTTCTCTGCGAGTATGGCGCCGTCATCGACGTCGGAGTAAACCGGTTGACGCTACTAAATACTGTTTCACCGACGGAGGAGCCCAAAGCGACATCATCTACGGCCCGAGTAATCGCAAGCCTTGGGAACTTACCGCCGCGCTCGAGTGTCTTCGTGCCCGTCGGGGTCACCGAAGGTTTCTGCGGCGAAGTTCTGCTCGAGGGAAGCCCTCAGTTGCTTCTAGGAAGAGGAATGGGCGTCGGAAGAGGAGTAGCTGAACCTCAGGATGGCCGCACTGTAGCCCTCGTGACGAACTTCCGAAATGAAACGCAACACCTCACGAAAGATGCAGCCGTTGGCCACGTCGAGGAACTGCGAAACTCCGTTGAAATCGCACCAATTACTGACGCATCCTCGCCACCTCAGCAAGACAGTACGTCGGCAGCGCAGTTCGACATCGACCCCAAGCTTCCGGGCCCGAAACGACAGCCGCTGATTAACCTCCTCGCCGAATATTGTGGCTGCTTTGCGACGTCGTCGAAGGCGCGCCGAACCGCCGTTGTGAAGCACCGAATCGTTACCGAGGACGACGCGCGCCCTGTGCATCGATCGCCGTACAGAATCTTCGTTAAAGAAAGGGCTGTGATCCAGGAGCAAGTTCAAGAGATGCTTAATGACGACATAATCCAACGCTCAAGCAGTCCGTGGGCCTCTCCAGTCGTATTGGTTAAGAAGAAGGACGGAACGCTTAGGCTCTGTGTGGACTACCGGCAGCTGAAATCGATGACGAAGAAAGACGTCTATCCACTCCTCCGCATCGGCGACACGTTAGACCGGCTGCGGCACTCCCGATACTTTTCATCGATGCACCTGAAGAGCGGCTACTGGCAGACCGAAGTCGACGAACGGGACGGAGAGAAGACAGCTTTCTTCACGCCGGATGGACTCTACGAGTTCAAAGTGATGACCTTTCCACTGTGCACGGCGCCAGCAACGTTTCAGCGTGTCATGGACACCTTACTGGCAGGAATGAAGTGGCAGAGCTGTCTCGTCTATCTCGACGACGTTGTAGTGTTTTCCAGCGACGTCGACGAGCACTTGCAACGACCCCGAGCTGTTCTCCAAGCCATACGGACCGCCGGACTCACACTGAAGCCGTCAAAGTGTCGGTTCGCCTATGACGAACTCAAGTTCTTAGGTCACGTGGTTAGTAACGAAGGCGTTCGCCCCGACGCAGAGAAGACTCGCACCGTCGCAGCATTTCCAGCGCCGACATACAAGAAGGCCGTGCGACGGTTTCTTGGACTATGTGCCTACTATCCGCGCTTCGTTCGGGATTTCGCTAGGATTTCCGCACCGCTCACAAAACTCACAAAGGACGCCGAGAAGTTCGAATGGGCCGAGAAGCAGCAGCAGTCATTCGACGAGCCGAAGCGGCGACTGCAGACTCCTCTTCTTAGATTTTTTGGTGCAGGATGCGGAAACCGAAATTCACACGGTCGCAAGTAACGCTGGACTTGGCGCGGTGATGGTTCAAGTGCAAGAAGGCACCGCCCGAGTTATGGACTATGCGAGTCGGACACTGTCCAAGGCGGAGAAAAATTACTCCACGACTGAGAAAGAATGCCTTGCGGTCGTCTGGGCAATCACGAAGTTTCGTCCGTATTTGTACGGGAGCCCGTTCAGTGTAGTCACGGACCACCACTCGCTCTGCTGGCTTGCGAACCTCAAGGACGCGTCAGGACGCCTCGCTCGATGGAGTCTACGACTGCAAGAGTTCAACATGACTGTGGTCTACAAGTCAGGCCGCAAGCAGAGCGACGCCGACTGCCTGTCCAGAGTCCCCATCGAAACACGTTCCGGCAGCAGCGACGACCATAACGACCAGTGCTTCCTAGGCGAAGTGAACACCGATGACATCGCACGACGTCAAAGAGACGAACCTGAGTTGCGCGCGCTAATCGAGCACCTCGAAAGAAGTGGGTGTACCGTCCCCCGTGTCTTCTCGAAAGCCCTGCCGACTTTTTTCCTCCGACAAGGTGTGCATTACAGGGAGAACTTCGGAACCAACAGCTCGACATGGCTGCTGGTAATCCCTACCGACCTCAGAGTGGAGATATTTCAAGGCTGCCACGACGACTCGACGTCACGACACCTTGGTTACAGCCGTACGCTGGTCCGAATTCGTGAGAGGTATTACTGGCCCAAGCTGTCGAAGACCGTTCGCCTTTACACATGGTCCTGTCACAAGTACCATCGACGCAAGAAACCGCCGATGCAGCCTGCAGGTCTCCTGCAGCCGATTGCTCTCCCGACCGCACCGTTCCAGCAGATCAGAATGGACCTACTTGGTCCCTTCTCACCATCGGCGCAAGGAAATAGATGGATTATTGTCGCCACAGATTATCTCACACGGTACGCCGAAGCGAAAGCCCTTTCTTCAGGGACAGCTGTAGAAGTCTTCAAGTTTCTTTATCGAGTCCATCGTCCTCCGGCACGGCGCTCCTGAAGTTCTCATCTCAGACCGTGGATCATCGTTCATGGCCCAGCTGACGCAAGAAATCCTTCGTCTCAGCCACATCAGCCAACGTCACACCACGGCCTAAATCCCGCAGACCACCGGGCTGACGGAGAGACTCAACAAGATCATCGCCGACATGATCTTCATGTATCCCATACAAAAATGGTCTATGGACGTCTATGGAAAATTCTATGGTGAGCTATCACCTTCCATGGCCCTCTATGGTCGGCCATAACAAACCATAAAACACGCTAGAGCCACCTATAGAAAAATGTGTCTTCAAAGCTTTACGGGAGTCAAAGAAAGAATAAAAACACTTAAGGACAAGGACAGACAGCACAGTTCTTTCAACTAGCAACACACATTTACTGGTGTCTCCTTCAATAGTGCTATCTTCCTAACGTTTGAGACTAAAGAGGAAGATGCGGAAATTAATATAATTATATACACCCGGAAAAAAAAACACAAATTTACACCCAATACACTGGAAGATAAATAATTCAGAAAGAAAGCTTTAGAATCTCGACCATTCCGATTTCTATACCTGGCTATAGCATAATTTATGACTATGCAGCTATAGACTCACGACTATTCAATATTCTTTAGGGAGCTATGGAAATATGTATGTCCTTGATGCTATAGATTCGCGAGTATTGAATGTGCTCTAGACGGCTATAGAGTGGTGTATGTCCCTACATCTATAGAATCGCGACCATTGAATTTTCTTTAGCCGACTCCATAGCGCTTCATGTCACCAAAGCTATAGGCGTCTGACCTTTCAATGCTCTTTAGTCGGCTAAAGAGTGCTGTATGTCCCTAAATCTATAGACTCGCGACCATCGAATTTTCTTTAGCCGCCTCTATAGTGTTTTATGTCACAAAAGCTATAGGCCTCCGACCATTCAATGTGCTCTAGCCGACTATAGAGCGGTGTATGTCCATAATTCTATAGAATCGCGACCATTGAATTTTCTTTAGCAGAATCAATAGCGTTCTATGTCACCAAAGCTATAGCCTCCGACCTTACAATGTGCTTTAGCCGGCTATAGAGGGATGTATGTCTCCCGAGCTATAGACTCGCGACCATCCAATTTTTTTAGTCGGCTTAATGGTTTGCTTAAGCTATAGGCCTGCGACCTTTTTTTCTTTTTTTTACTGCAGATGTGCGAAAGTGGAAGTGAGTCATTCATGGCGCTCGATCGGGGCGATAATTTTCTTCAGCCAGGTTAACGGGGCGTACGTCGCCGCGGCTCTACGCCCGCGATCACAAAGGCGTCCTTAGCTGCCTATAGGACTATTGCAGTTTTGCCGGCTGCTTTCTCTGCGCATTGCCTTAATTCGGCGTTGACGTCATCTCAATATTACGTTTTTCAGCTCTAATTATCTGTCGTTTCCAGTGTATTTTGTAAGTATATGTATTTCGTAGCGCGACTTCTACTTGTCCGAGTCCCTGCCATGTTTGTATTTCTTTCTGCCTGCTGTGTTAAATATATTTAATTTTTTTTTTGTTTTTTTTTTGTGTATATTTTGTCGTTCTCGACGCGGCGTCAACGAACATAACCCGCTGTTTACGCCGCTACAGAGGTGAGCTTTACTCTTGTCACGACGGTTTATCGCCCTATAAAACCGTCTATTGGACTTGTATAAAGTCTCGAGAGGGTGGTTTCGGATGCAGGTGCACATGTCATCGGTGTAGGTAGAGGAACGACGTAGCAATCGCGACGCGAGTGCTGACTGCGCCTCGATCTGGCCGGCCGCGCTCGCTCTGTGGAAATGTAAGCTTGGGACTCTCGAGCCCCGTTAGCTTACTGAAGATGCAAGACACTACTTGGTCGTCGCGAATCCTTTGCCCTTCGAATGGCTTCGAAGCCGTTCCAGCGCCCGGCGTATACCCTACGGAGCGTCGTCCAACAACCGTTTGCACAACATCGGAACCCTCCGTCTGCGAGCGCCGGCGATTCGCCGTCGCGGGGGTTACGTTCGCGGGAGTTCATGTTCGCGGTGTTTCATGTTCGCCGCAGGAATTCATAAAATGCTCCCCTTCAATTCGCGACGATAAATCGTCGGCGCTCGCAGACTGCCAGTAGGCTCCTTAAACGTTACGATGCTGCGCGGGTGGTCGCTGACAGGCGTTGCTGCCTAGGGTACGCCGAGCACTGGAACGTTTTCGCCGGCGTTCGCAGGGCAAAGATTCTCAACGACAAAGCAGCGTCCTGCATCATCAGCAAGATAACGCTGCTCGAGAGTCCCACGGTCACATTTTATCAGAGTAAGGCGCAGTCGTCTCTCACTTCGCGTTTGTTGCGTCGTTGCTCTGACTAAACAATTGACAGTTCTCTCGAGACTTCATGAGCGATAAATCGACGCGTCTATAGCGCGATAGAGTGTCGTGAGAACAGAGAAGTTTACCCCGGCAGGGGCGTAAGCAGCGGTGCAATGTCCGTCAACGCCCATGTCGAGAACGGTGAAATATACACAAATAACAGCCGAAAAAAATTAGTATCATTAGGCATGCGCTACTCTAGGTGCGTCCTATCATCTCTCTCTTCTGCGAATTCAACAAATCAGCAAGCGCTGTGGCTAATTGTTCTTCTTTTTCTTTAAATTATGAGACATTAAAGTCATTGGAGCTTCTTGGAGCACACATCCCCACCATCTGTCATCATGGTGTTCAGAGATTGTGATTGATGGCAGTGATATAGACTGAACTCACGGATGAAAAACGCATTACGGCACAAATTTCTTAAACCACGCAATCATAAATGCCACAACGATGCAAAGATTCCCAAAATTGAAGTTTAAAAATGCGAACCTAACAGTGTACACATAATTCAAAAATGCTTGGTAAAAAAAATATATATATATATATATACTTATTTATTTATTTGTGGACCTCCTGCGCAAAACAAAAGTATTCGCCATAAATTATTCATTTTAAATTATAATGTGGGCTACAGGGCGTAAAATATGATATCTTCAAACCTGCCTCGTTTTGGGTCACTTCTGGGAAGTGCAGCTTTAGAAAGAAGTCCAAAAGCTGGGGGTCCTTCATGGAGCTGTCCTGTTCACTCAGTAGTGACAGCAGAGTAGACGCTATGCGTGTTTGAGGCCAATCATGTCTCCGGTTAGGGTCCCGTGACCACTGTCTCGAAGCTGGTGATAACGCTGGACACGGCACCTGCCTTAAGCCCAAGGCCACACATAGCATCCACTGCACTATCAATCTTGGCTCGAACTGTCAACCGGATGTAAGTGACACAATCTCTCGCTGTGGTCATTGTTAGTATGCCCCTGAAGATTAGTGTTTGTGATCGCACCCCCGTTCTGGCCTTGAGGAGCTCTGCTTTTCAAATCTTCTGTTTTCTCTCTCTCCCTAAGCTGAAAGCATTGTAGAAGGTGCGGACTCGGCGGACCAATCAACCGTAGACTTTTTATCGCTTCACTCCGCTCTCTGTGCGCATGTAACGGAAGTAGCGTGTTCACGTGGTTTGACGGATGACGCATTAGCCGCTGTCAATGCCGGAATGAGGCTGCTTGCGGACCTAGCTTCGCGTGTCGTGCGTGCGGCCCGCGTGTCGTGCTTGCGGACCTAGCTTCGCGTGTCGTGCGTGCGGCCCGCGTGTCGTGCGTGCGGCCCGCGTGTCGTGCGTGCGGCCCGCGTGTCGTGCGTGCGGCCCGCGTGTCGTGCGGCACGCGGGGCTGCTGTGGATTTCGCGGTAAAAGGTATCTCGATCGAAAGTCCTACCCGTATGTCGGCAACAAGCGATTTCTTCAGAGAAGCCCAAGATATTCTTGTGGTGCGTTCAGTGTTCGGTTCGGCAAATGACAGCTTGTGCTACATCGTGGTGAATCTTCACGGATCCCTTCCTTCTCGGTTTTGTGTTTGAGTGGTTGGTCTGCAGTGCCCGTGTCGACGTATATTTCGGATTACATCTTTCAAGTCCGGTATTTTGAACGTAAGTGCGTTGCAACATACTCGGCGACAATTGACCGTTCTGTAGTGTCTATCTCCTGGCAGTGCCTATCTTCTGACAGCTGGGAGAATAATTTCCCCGTAATTCTACCCCAGCCGCCTGCCATTAGCTCTCTGAAATCATGTGAAAATTGTAGTTTGAATAATGACATTCTTATTTTCCTTGCGTTTTGTGAAAAGATGTTTCATGGACACCTTTTCGTGGATACACGTTTCCTGGACACAAGTTTAGTCGGCACTCGTTACGCGAATTGCACGCTGCAGGGACATTTCGTCGCGCCTGTATTCCTGAGGCACGTGCTCACAGACTCAGCCCACCCGCTCACGCCACTTCTTGGCAAATCATTACAAAAAAAAATAAAAAAAAAACATATTTTGAGTTGTTTATAAACGTCACGTGTTGATGAAACGATCTCGATTAAACGTCTTTTGATAAACTAATCGCAACACCAATGAGTGGCGACTAGCACTAGAATTTCGGGGGCGAAGGAGGGGGGGGGGGGGGGGGGGGGAGGAATTCGGCCGGCTGCCGGGGAACTAGACACTACCCAGGAATTGCCTTTGGTTCTTGTTTCCTTTGCAATATTCTCAGTTGTATAGCAGCTCAGTAGTACCTCTTCACATAGTAGAGATTGGTTAGTCTGTGTTTGTCTACAGAATGGGCTGTGTGTAATAAACTTCTAGGAGATTTGAAAACAATTCCTTGTGTCTGTTTGCCTGTGCTTTTGCGAACACCTGAGTGAGTGCATTTGTTTTTGTTGTTGTTTTGGTGAAATGTTAGCTCTTTGTTTTAAACGGGGCTATGAAGTTCGGCACGTCTTACAAGGTTTTTTTTTAAAGATTTCCAGTGACAACAAATAATTTATTTCACATTTCATACGATTGCGGTAAAAAGAAAAAGCAGAGGCAGCTATAGCATGATGGTAAATAGACTCATAAGACGAGCTATAGAATGAGCTATAGCGGACCATACAAAGAGAAGTAGGCGGCTAAAGAAACCATAGGAAATGCCATAGGCAGCTATAGCACGGAGTCTAAAAAAATCCATAAAGTAAGCCACAGAGATCTCTATAGAAGACCTTACAAGAAGCTATAGACGGCCAAAGGAACCAAAAGAAAAGCCATAGGCGGCTATAGCATACTTTCTAAAGAGACCCATAGATTAAACCTTACAGAATTCGATAACCAAATTTCCATTGAAAAACCTATAGACAACCATAGGGGAGACCATAGGAAAAGCTATAGACAGCCATAGAAGCGGCTATAGCTAATTGGGCCTATTTTCTATAGCCGGCCATACAAAGGATTCTCTATAGCCGACCATAGACCATTTTTTTATGGGATGTCGACATGGAGCACAAGACATGGGACGAGGTGTTGCCATACGTCACATTTGCCTACAACACGGCCGTGGAAGAGACCACCGGAGTGACACCCTTCCAACTCGTTCCATGTCGCAAGGTAACAACAATGCTGGACGCGATCTTACCACACGAACCGGCTGTCGACGGAAGCGACGACGCCCATGTGGTTGCCCACAGGCAGGAGAAGTCCACCAGCTCGCTCGACACCGCATTCAAGCCCAACGATGTGTCAGTACTGGTCGCAACAACCTTCGTCGCCGGGACGTCCACTTCCAGCCCGGAGACAGGGTGTGGGTATGGACACCGATCCGCCGCCGTGGTCTCAGAAAGAAACTCCTGAAGTGCTAGTTGGAACCCTACAAAGTGTTTCGTCGACTCAGGTATCTGAACTACGAGGTGATGGCTGACGAAACAGGAACATATTCATGCCGCCCACCCCGACCTGAAGTTGTCCACGTCGTGCGCCTGAAACCGTACTATGCGCGATTGGACTGTGCATTTATGTGTTCTAAATGACTCTTTAGTTTGCCGTTCTTTTTTTTTTTTGCTTCATTTCGCGTTTCATCGGGGCGATGCACTTTTTTAAGGGGAGAGTAATGCTGCGCGCGTAGCTGGCGAAGTGAACAGCGTGTCCGTGGCATAACGGTTATCGTGCTTGCCTCCCACGCGAAGCGCAAGGTTTCGATTCCTGGGCGCGACACTTCTTTTATTTATTCTTACAATTTACTGTTCTGGTAAATTCGAGAACTCTGTTGCATGTTCGAAGTTAGAATGTTTTATGCTCGAACCTTCTACGCCGACTGTTCGAGAAGCCCACGCCTGTACAAAAGGGGCTCCGCGTGGCTAACCGCAGTCAGACCCGCACCAGCGCTCGCTTCTGCGGTTTCGCCGTCATCGACGCCCGCGACCCTCTGCTCTTTTCTTCTCTTCCCTTTTTGTTTTGGGCACAGGTTCGCCCCATTAAACGCTTAGTTTTTTCAGTTATCATCGCCTCATCAATTGTCATTCGTTACAATATTACATAATTATCATAGCACATCCATGTAACAGAAATGGAGACCGCCCTAAGCTTGCGTAACCTCTCCTTCCGTAGAATAGTATCTCGCCTGTGTTCATAATATAAGATCTTCCACCATAATCAAAGCCTTCGTCAGCATATAATAACCCAACCAGTTCACGTCTCATCGCGTGTTGATCATCAAAATAAAGTTGGCATGCCCCACTGTGGCACTTCACACTTTTATCAATCTTTGGTACTCACGACATCGCTGGAACAGATTCACATTCACGCTTCTATTGCCGGCAGAGCCGTTAGCGCCGTATTCAAAGCTGCAGTTAGCGAATGTATTTTGGGGTTTGGTTAACAAAGTGTTTACTAGCTGGAATAATGACTGTACATGCCCATTTACATCGGGTTACATAAAAAATACATATCCTAAAAACGTTTGAGGTGGATGGCGCCCGATCGCCCCAAAGATCGCACGTGCAAGAGTCGTCGTCGTTTTTCTCGTTCCGTCGCTGGTGCTTGTACACACGAGTGGACGTGACACCTCTTCCCTCTATGAGGAGTTCCTGTACCTTGCGGGCAGACGTTTCGTTTTTCTCGATTTGCGTAGGAAAGGTTCTTCATCAGATGACTTCGAGTCGTTACTTTCTTGCGTGTGGTTACACTTCCGAATCTGGTTCAAGTCTCGGCGAACTGTCTCTTTACTGCACTGCACCAGCCACGAGCTGGAAAAATTTTTCTGAACAATGTGCCTTATATCCATTCAGGTTTTTTTCAGGAACTGTCGGATCACGACATGTCCTCCCGCCTGCAGCTGGCGGTTTCTGTGTAACTTCTCTGTTTTCGCTGTTGTAGCTTTGGTAGGTACAACCTGTTCCAGAAGAGTCATTCCTTCCCGAACCCTGCCTTAGCCGGGGTCATGTTTGTCGTCTGGTGGACAATGCAGTGCTGGCGGAATAAAAACCTTGACAGCCGTAGGTTCACTAATCCAGATAATTCCCGTGCTAGTGCCTTCTTGAGTTCGGCCACGTGACGTTCTGCCTGCCCACTAGTGGCAGGGTGGTACGGGGCAGACGTGACGTGCTGAATCCCATTGTTCTTGTAGAACGTTGCAATCTCAGCAGAGACGAAAGCTGTGCCGCTGTCCGACACTACTTTGTGCGGAATTCCAAACGTCGCAAACAGGGATCGCAGCACATCGATGACTGACGCCGACGTAGGATGGCTTACTTGACGTACCTCCGGCCGTTTGGTGAAGGCATCCACCACTACCAAGAAAGTGCGTCCCTCCACGGGACCTGCAAAATCCAGATGCAGTGTGTGCCATGATGTCGAAGGTTGAGGCCAGGCCGAATATGGAGTTTTGCTGGGTTCCTCTGTGTACGCTGGCATGGATAACAAGATCCAACGGTTGTTTGAATGTCTTCATCTAACCCTGGCCACCACAAGTAACACCGAGCGCAAGTCTTCATAGCTACTACTCCTCGATGTCCTGCGTGAACCAGGCTCATCGCTTGCTCCCGTGCAGCTGTAGGAATGACATCCCTTGTTCCACAGGTGATGCAAACGCGATGAATATCCAGTTTCGTGGCTCTTCTGCGGTAAGGTTTGAAGTCATCGCCTTTCACCTGCCGCTCCGAACCTTCTTGTATCGCTGTGTAGAGCTTTGATAGCATGGCCTCCTGCTCTGTTAATTTTGCTATAACGTCTGCTGTCAGGGATGGTTGTTGCAATGTTTTGAACAGTAGAATGTCCCCAAAGCCCTAGAATCTCTACTGAAAAAAAAAAATTGCGCTTATATGAAAGTAAACTGGATCATACGGTTAACAGTTTAGCCAAACCGGCCACCAGTTTGTCAAAGGGGTCGCCCGTATGGCTCAAAAGGTCCCCCGCATGAGCCATAACGATCACCTATTTGGGCGAACAGGTCACTTCTTTGGCAAACGGGTTAGTTGTCTGGGTAAATGGGTCACTCGTCTGGGCAAAGTTGTCGCACGTTTGCTCAAACCGGTGACCATGCTCCACAGACGGGTGACCGGTGACCGGCAAGTTGTACCGGTTGAATCAAACGGCTTTCCGGAGCCCGTTTAATACTGAACGTACAGATCGGGGGCATGGGCACGCGAGTTTTAGCAGTGGCGGCCTATTTCGGGAAAGCCGGGAGCGCCGGTTCATCGATTTAGAATCGTCCGCGTAATGCAAGTAATTATATGTATCTTTTGATTATGCTGATGTTCGCTTATACTGCAACAATGAACATTTTGTTTTTTTACGTAAACACACGACGTTGCCGAGCCGATATTTTTTTACAGAGTTTTAAAACTTTGGCGTTCTTTGTTGCCTCAATTTACTTATTCAACTCGAATTTCTGTCACAGAGGATGCGACGGCGTGAAAGAATGTACTTCTTCACTCCGTTTCGCCTCAATAGACCGATCTCACCAACCAGTTTGACTGCGCCACCGCTGCCGCAATGCATCGAGGGAACTTTAGTCTTTTTGCGCGTGCGACAACCTTTCTGGAGCTCTGCGCGTGCAGGACACAAACAGGCTCGTGCACGGCCAATTGACTCCTGTGAATTAAAGTTACGGCTGCCTCGCGCATGCGCCAAACGCTTGGTGAGATCGGTCTATTCAAGACACAGCGAAGGTAACGCGCGAACACGTGGCTGCATGAACATCGAGCATTGCAAGAGCAGGCCCGCTGCTGCAGCAGTCAAATTACGAGCACGCGCTGGGTGCTTTTTTCGCTCGGGCGGAAGCCGAGCTTCAGGCCGGCGCGCGCCATTTCCAGCGTTCAAGCGTGCTGAAAAAATTCGCCTGCTTTCCGAGGCTGAAAACGCGGCGTAGTCAACATTCTGTGGCAGTTTGAAGAGAGGAGGAAAGCCCGTGTACAGCGGTACAACCGTTGGTTCACACCCTCCCCCCTCTCCTAACATTAACTGCACTAAAGAAATTAAAAAAAAAACTAGTTGCAACGTTTTTATTTTTTTTTTGTAGAATGTTGGGGTGTGTCCCGGTGTCCTGCACCTTGACCTCGCCGCCTCCCTCCTTTCTAGTCAGCTTTGTCACGTGACCCGCAGCAGCGCGTGAGCTACACGTTGATAAGCATCGAGATCCGGAAGGTCGCCCTGGGAGCCGCTTTTTTCTTTGTCTGCTTGTTTTCAGTTGCACTTCGAACTTCGCTCGTCCTACCTGCTTCGATCTGACGACTAACCCTGCGATCTTAATAGGATGTCTCTCGACAACGTATTGGATGTGCGCCAAAGCTATCAGTGTTTGAAAAGTCCTATGCGTGTTTCCGGTATAAGCGATTTTTAAAAAAAGTCAGTAATTCTTGCGGTTTGGTTGGGTTCGGAAAATGACAGCTTGTGCGCAGCATCGTGTTGAAACTTCAAGGAGCCTTCCTTCTCATTTTTGTGTTTGTGTGGTTGTCGTGCTTTGACCGCGTCGAGCTGTATTTTCGATTACATCTTTCAAGTCAGTAATTATTATGGTAAGTGCACTGCAACCTACTTGTTGGCAACGATTAACCGTTCTTTTACGCGTACTCTTCCAGATTGGGCATAGAATTATGCAGCATCTAATCTCGCGGCTGCCGGGATAATAATTCCTCCCAAAGTTTGCCATATAGTCTGAAATTACCTCGGCTGTATAAAAATATAGAGTGCCTGTTCACATTTCACAGATCGCTTGCACGTTTGTACTTCTCTACAGAATTAGTTGTAATAAACTTCTAAATGAATTGAAAACGATATTTTGTGTCTGTTTTCCTGCCCATTTGCAAGCACCTGCGCGAAAACGATTTATTTCACGTGTTTCATTTATGTTAGAAATAGGTCTATGAGTTTCGGGACGTCTTAAATAAGCTTAAGATAACCAATCTTCTAGACGATACTCATTTAGGGCTAGCAAATAATTTGCCTAACCGAATGGCACGTTTACATGTCAAGTCACCTGCCTCGTCAAAAGGGCACCCGTATCAAAACGGGTACCATATCAAACGGGTGCCCGTATCCCATAATCACGCTTGATCCAAATGGATCGGCAGGTTCGCCATTCATTTGATTCAAACGGGTCGACCAGTTTCCCACCCGTTTAAATTTCAAATATTTTTTTTTCAGTAGGGATTCTTCTATGCGCTCTTGTTGTGGAAACCAACTGAGTGCATCAGCGTTCTGGTGCAACTTTGCGGCCCGGAACGTAAGGTCGTAGTCATGCGCCGCTAGCTTCCGACACCAGCGTTTCATGCGGGGGGAAAGAATCTGTGGTACTTGTTTTTCAGATCCAAAGAATTCCCAGCAATGGCTGATGGTCAATTACGAATGTCACGTGGCGTCCCGCAATGTACAGGTCCCGTCAAAGCAAAACGGAGCGTCGGAGCGGCGACCGAACTGCATCGCCGCGCTATCTAGCAGCTCCGGCTACAACTGATAGGTGCCGTCTGCGCATGCGCGCGTGCCGGTCGCGGTGTCCTCCGTCTTTCTTGTTTGATCCTCGCATTACCGGCGTCTCGAGCTGCCAAACGCAATTCCGATAAACACCGCTAGGTGTTCGGCTCGGGCACGCACGGGGAGGTAACACTGAAGGCAAGTGGGAGAGAGGGGCGAGTGTTGTCGATGAGCACCGCCGCTTGCGCTATCAGGTGTCGATTTTAGGAAGAGCGTTGCGCCGCTCGAACCACCGATAACGTGCGGGTGGGAAGACAAAAACGGAGTTCCAGCGGAGGCACGTTTGCATGCGCAGATGTAGCCTATCAGTTCCAGCCGGCGCTGCTAGATAGCGCAGCGATGCAGTTCGGTCGCCGATCCGGCGCTCCGCTTTACTTAGCGGGACCTGTACAGTCAGCACGGAATGAAACCCGAATGTCGGAACGCGTGGCCATCGATACAGGCTGCCCCCCCTGGAGGGACCTTGAGAACTAATGAAAACACACCTGGGTGAGAGGGTGCGGGTCTTACTAAGATGTCCTCAACTCTGACGTGGGGCGTTTGGGACTTCCGCGTTTCGCCGGTGGCGCGCTGTAAGCGTCGTCACTCGGGGTGCTTTTCTGTCGCCGCACTGTCGCCCGGTTGACACCGGACGGCCGCTTAACCTGGCTATAGCTCTTTGCGATAGGCCCTGCTCAGACAGCGTGATGAATTTATTCCGCTTCGGAATTGATACTCCCGGCGTACCGGTGGTTACCAAAGGGAGCGTCAGCAACCAACTCCTCGCTTTTTAAGAATCGACTGATAACCTCGCACGAAAGCATGCGCATTGCTCATAAAAGGCGAGGCATCCGCGTCAGTCTGTTGCAGCATTTTTTTTCCGTAAGGAGTATGGTAGTGCGAAGAAACTAATTTTATTTCGCGTTTATGCACGTTTCACTATTTCTCGGAAACCGCGCGTGGCACGTTGTTCACCCTAGCGTGGTTCCGGCGAGACGTCATCAATCACTACGGGCCTCCCGTGCACGATGTGTTTAACTTTCATTTCGCCCTTGCAATACACAACGCGTTAATGAATGACAGCGCTGAAGAGATATCGCTGGGAATCCGATATTCAAAGCGAGTGACAGTGCTTTTTGTATCGAATGTGACGGCACTTACAGTGCGCCACCGGCGAAACGCGGAACCCCTAGGGTGCCTACATGTTTCCGCTGCGTTTTAGGGTGGCGCCAACTTCTTGTTACCCTTTCCCAGATCCTCTCCCACCGCCATTTTGACCCACCTCTTATTTGGCTAAACGTACACAACGTTGAGTTTTCGTAGTTTCGACACACCGGCAACACTGTGAGGCCACTTCCGTTTCCGTTCATAAGAGGAGTCGGACGAGTCGGAGGCTCAGCGGGATGGCGGTCGTCGTGGCTGTCGCTCTCTTTATTCGGGTGTTTCGTACTTTGAAGTTGCGAGCAGGAAGTATGCGTTGCGTTTATCGAAACGTGAATCCCCTCGACAAAATGGAACGCAACAAACCGGCATTGCACGCCGAAACCTCGCCGTCGGAACGAGAGCGGTGGGCGCTCCCTAGCCCTAACGAGGATTTGCGGAGTAGCGCGAGCGCACGACTGGCGAGTGTGACAAAATAGCCGACGAAACAGCGGAGGCTGCCATGGTAACGAGGTAGGCAACACTGGTTTGTCGGCAACAGGTATCACAAACGTTGTCGCCACCCTAAACAGCGGAGCGGCGGAAACATGTAGGCATCCTACACTGTTAGAAAAACTCCTGTCAAAGTATGGGACACATACATGCTAACCTTGTTGCCACAACATGTACTGTATTACCGGACTACAGAACATGTTCATACTTCTTTAGTACGGGACATGTTGTTGCTCTATGGGCAGCCACAACAAGTTCCATGCACCATCATCACGGAACAAGTACTGTATGTTACAGGAAATGTACCATCGTGGCACACAGCAGCACATGTTCTGTTGCGAGCCATGCCAGACCATGTATCATTTTTACGAAGTATATCACATGTTCTAATGCGTCCAAAACGACGCAGGTTACATTTCTTGTACGTACGGAAAAAGTTCATTCTTGTTTGTGATAGTACTCGCCCCATTTTATGTTACTGCCGCTATTCATAAGTACATCCGGGCTTTGTATGTCACCACGCCAAGCTCCTCCTTGAAAAAGGTGATATGTGACCAGGCGCAACTTGATACAAGTCTTTGCAACATAAAATTACCAGCAATGCGCAAATGTTCCCCAAACTTGTATGGAAAATTTGAACTGTCGTATCTAATGCGAGCACTATCCTGAAAACAAAACAATGAATCTGTGACATATATACTCAATAGAACAGCCAGGAATGCCATGAGAATGTGTTCGCATGCTACATCAATTTTAGAGAGCACTGTACATGTAGTGACGGGGATAAAGGCAGGTAAACATTTGTAAAAAATCCTTATGAAACTAAGTTCACGCTTGGTCCTTTTGGTTCCAAACCATAGCAACGGAACCGTTGCAAAGAAGACTGAACAGTTTGCTGCTTCAAAAATATTTACATTTATTTTTCTTTTAAATTAGTAGAACAGATACACAATAAGAAAAAAAAATGCATTACATTTCGTGCCGCAAATATTTTTGGGGCAGCTCAGCCATAAAAAATATCAAATTGAGCAGTCTCTTAAAACAAATGTGACCAAAAATTATGCTGACATCCTACATCTCGAAAAAAAAAAAAAACAACTTGGCCTCTACAACAAATTGTAATATTAACAATAGAAAAGAAAGATTAATCTAAACAGGCGCCGAAGTTTCTTTCCACTTCTTTTAGAACTTCGAGAACTCTTGGAGGGCTCTCTGCAACTTCAGATGCACCAGAAAAAGTTCTCTTGACGACTGCCGAGACCCCTCCTGCGGGTTCATTGCCACAAGTCGCCTGAAAGAAAGAGCACTTAAATAATGGGTGGGATTTTTTGAAGGAAGATGTATAACAGAAGCTAAGGAGTTCCTGGCTCCTTCTTTAACTTCTCTATTGGTTAGTAATCCAATCTGGACGAATTCTAATTCTTGTCTATTGTATACTTTCAAGCCGAGACAAACGCTCTTAATTTATACAGTCCGTGCACGCACCATGAGCCTCCAAGTCTGATCCTTGCATCAAGACAGATTGTGATTGTACACAAAAAAAAAAAAAAAAAAACGATACAGCTTACTGGCATCAGTTCTCAGTATTAGAGAGTTTTAGTAGATCGTTCCCATGACTCCGATAACGATATCCCGATACTCCGCCACCGCCTCCCTTGCGCATGCACAGTATCGTTATCGGGGCTATCGGAGGTATCGGAACGATCTACTAAAACTCTCTAATAACTGCTCACATTTCGGATCTTGTGTCAGCACACAACGCTAAGACATTCTACAACCCGAGACGGAGGCTACAAAGAAGGACGAACACATCCGTCTCGATTGAGACGTATGTCTTGGTAGCCTCCATCTCGGTTTGTAGAATGTCATATTAACCAGCTCGCCTGCCTAGTAAGGTTGTACACAACGATACTTGGGTTAAAAAAGGAAGTCACAGTACCAGTAAATGCAATATTACAAAAACAAAACTTGCCTGAAGTGCTTAAGCAGAATATTGTGGTTATTATTAGAATGCTGAACATTCATGTCTTTTGGTTCATATTACTTATTCTAACTGATAAGCATAGCCCGGTCACAGGTATATTCATGTGCCCCTGTAGAACAAGGGCTCATGCATTTGAAGCCGAGTGACAGTAAGGCGGGTTAAAATATAAGTTGCATGCACCGTAGGATGCGCACGTTGTAGTATTGGTTCTCTATGACAATATATTTGAATACCAGATTCATATTGATTCTTTTATTATATTGCAACAAAATAATATGATTTACAGCGAAACGGTCCTCCCGAACAGGTCATGCAGTTGCTGCAGCACATCCAATTAATGTGAACAACGAACATTTCCAAGCGAATTGTAAATAAGGGTGTCTAGAAAGCAGCACATTAACATCAGGCCTTTTTCTTTCTTAGTTCTAGGTTTCAACACAAACATGGTACAACATGTTCCAGGTTGCTGTTCAACGTGCCAAACAAACACAAACCCTAACGCTAATATGCTGCTCTACAAAACATATTTCTTTCCGAATTGCTGCCGAAAGTTAGACACTTTGCTTAATGTAATTGGCAATGCCTCAGCGACAGTGTGACCAAGCTGAATGAAACCCGTAATATTTACATGGGAATACTGCAATACGTTTGAGGAATTGTTATGCGTCTGCTACACCGAGTGTTTTCTTTTTTTTCTTACAGATCTGTTAAAAAAAAAGCATGAAAGCTACACTTATGCGGTTTGGGCGAGTGAGTTATACGCTCAACAGGCATTATGGGGGTGGTTAATGTTCGCGATAAGTCGGATAATTAATTAAAATTCGTTAATTCACTTTTTAATTAGTGAAATTAGTCATGTGGTTCTAATTAGAAATTTGCTGAGCGTCGTCCAAAACCCCTAAATCAGTCATTTTTAGAAAGACTTTGAGCGCGTGAAAAGAGCAACAGTGCGCTGAAGTTACTACTCGTGGAGCAGGTACAAGGCTGGGGCTAGATAAGAGACAGAAAAATCACGCAGGCGCCTTACCGCGACAGCTAGCCTTGTATGTGCTCCACGAGTGGTAACTTTAATACAGTACTACGCTTCTCAAGCGCTGAAAGTCTTTCTGAAAATGACTGATTTAGTGGTTTTCGATAACGCTCACCAAGTTTCTAATTGGAACCATATGTCTATTTTCACTAATTAAAAAGTTATTTAACAAATTTTAATTAATTAGCCGACTAATCGCAAAGATTAGCCACCCACATAATGTCCCCATGGGCGTATAACTCACTCGCAGAAACCGCATAAGTGTAGCTTTCATGGCTTTCTTTAAACCAATCTGTAAGAATAAACAAAACACCCTGTATATGTACAGTACTCACCAAAGGAACACGCTACTGTATTACGTCTGGAGATTACATCAATCCATGACGTAGCGCACAAAATTGTTGCATTTAGCAACATGTTGTAGTTGTCGTTCGGTCACCGACAAGTTAGCACTTTTATGAGGTAATTAACAGTTGGTGTGTTCCTTTAAGTTTCGGAAACATTGCACATTGCCAAAGGAAAACAGAATTTGAACTTTTTTACTTCTACCATAATATATACTGTAAACGACTTATTTTTCGATGGCTCATCATTTCGCGATTGAGGTCAAAGTTGAAGTTTTGGAATAATTTGCGGGTTCTAATTTTCACGATGCAGTGAGATCTCAATATAGATTCCAATCTGTTTAGATTTTACCACGTTTGTTCGCGGGACCTTTTTTTTTTTTGTTTTTGCAAATTGTAGGCGATTCGCGAAATTCGCGAAAATTAGGTTCTTGTGAAAATAAAGTCGTTTACAGTCTTTAAAATTTCTAATTTTTAGCCAAATTGGCTTTGCCAGAAATACGTTGAAGAGCATGCCACCATTCAAAAGTAGGCCAAACTTCTCTTATGAATGTATTATGTAGCTAACAGTATGAATGCATTATGTATGTATTATGTGGCTAACAGATTAGCTACATAATTTATTGCTAACGGCCTATTATGTCATTAACGCTGTCAAAAATTATTTAGCAGTTATTGCTGCTTCCCAGACAAAAAATCGCCTATTTATTTCTTCATGAAATGCAATATCCACTTGACAATTCCACCACCTGAAGGAATTAGAACTGTCCATATGATACATTTTTCCAAAGCAAATTCACAGTGCACAGTCAGCAGGGTACTTTAGTTTGAGACAGCAGCATGTGGCGTACATCAGCTCCATGGCAGAGAGGAAGCTGACGCCTTCGAAGCACCTGGTGCCATCCAGTGGCAGTGGAAGATGTTTCTGCCTGAAAAAAGTCGATTTTTTTAGTCATAAAGGAACGCTGAACCGAACGTTTACGATTGCAATTGTGTTTGAGAGCATTAATACCTAGGACTTTGGGAGTTATATTGTTTTCAAACATGGCATACCTTTTCAGTTTTTATCTGGGGAAGAGATTCTCAGTCTTTTCCGGTTAACATATATATATATATCCATGAGTTTTATCGGTTTGTTCTGGTGATATATACAGTATCTTCCTTTAATTCACAAGGAGAAACCGCACTCCGTTGTGGTGAATGAACTTGATAAGCGATGAAAACAAATCAAATACCATCCTCAAAAAAAAAAAAAGTGAACTTGACACACAAAACCCAATTACAATTCACGAGCCTGCTCTTGAATGTGCGAGGCTGCATACATAATGCGCGAGTCTGGTCGCATATTCACGAGCAAGCTCGTGAATTGCGAGGTTGGTTAGGTCATGATGGGCGAAAATATTTGTTTGAGGGCTCTGCAGTAATTTTTATTGGCAGAGCGAAGCTCTGCCATTATGGCCAGGATTCGGGTCGTCCGATCAAAGAACATCAACGCGCGTCGTCCGTACAGCAACTTCCGGTTGAGCTGCACGACGTCGTGCATGTAGCATTACTCTACATAAAAGGGGTGTCCTCTGGCCATAAGCGGAAGTTCACTCTGAGCATGCGCAGCGTTCAGAGAGCTCCGATGTGGCGTCCAGTGTATACCACCTATTACAATAAAGGTTTCAACTCGACCGGGGTAATTTCGAAGTAGGTTCGGTTATCAGAAGCTCCAGTTATTTCGGAAATATCAGTCCTGAAAAAAATGTAATTAATTTAGTGCACAAACCGCCCGGCGCGACGGAGCATCCGCAGCACGCACACGAGTATTAGCAAGACAATGATTGTTTACTGTCTCAGCGGGGATAAGTTTACTGGGCGACTCAAAATATCGCACGATATTGCGTTACTATTCCTAAGATGCCAAAGCCTGCAATATTTCTCGGCATCAAGCAGGTGCCACCTTTATTTCACCGCATATCTAGCTAGCTGCCAAGATCTCTCACACGGTCGAGTAGCAGAGGAACGCAGTGGTCTATTATGCTTTCAGACCCATTTAAAAAAAAAAAAGAAAGTTAAAAAGAAGCTCCGTTTTTGAAACGCTGTATTGAGAATATATTACGCTTTCGACCTTAGGAAAATACTTCGGTCCTTAAAACATAACTGACAAATGTTCGCGTCTTCTAATCCAATCTTTCCTCATCTTCCGATTGCCCCATCCCCCTCCCCTATCAAGCGCTAAACTTTGAACCATGTGAGGTTGAACTTGGCGGCGAAACTAGTTTAATTCGACGCGCTGAAGTCACGCATGTTGACAGCGGCTTGGCATAATAATGCGGGAGTACTACGGAAACTGTGCTCTCCTAGTGCTCAACTACTAAGTAGGGTTAGGCAGTATGCCGCCCCGAATCAGGAACTATAAAAGGCCTAGCTTTATGCCGCTGGGAAGACGAGACGCTACACGCTGGGAATCCTGAACTTGGAATATACGTCACCCTTAGAGATAGTAAACTAACACTGCGTTAGGAACAACTTAACGTATACGCACCTTGGAAAGCAAAGCCGTCTACGCACCGTTGAACGCCTCTGAGGACGGGACAACAACGTCGAACTCGCCTTCCGAACGGACAGCAGCACTCCGCAGCTCGCGGGCCCACGTCAGCCGGCAGCGGCTTGCGCATGCGCGGGAGAGAGATGTCTTCCTGCGCGCGACGTAACACGGCTCATAGGCGCTCTACTTCCATAGTCTGATAGAGTTCCACAAAAATTGCTGGGTATCAGGCACTTTTGGCCGCGTTCAATTCGCTTATACCAGCTGAACCGACTAGAAACTGTAGTTTTGTAAGGCTTTTTTATTTATACCGATAAGCTCATACTTATTGCTTAAATAGCGCATTTCAATGCATATGGTACAGTTCACGTTTTTGACAGCAAACAGCACATTGTACGCATTTCCAGAAAACGGGACATGTTCTATTTGGTTTTTCCACGTAGATTGATGGAATTTTCTAACAGTGTAGGAACTCCCAGACGCGCCGCGCGAGGCTCGAGCTCATCTTAGTAGGACCCGCACCCTCCCACCCCGGCGCATTTCATTAGTTCTCAGGGGACCTCTAGGTGGAGCAGCCTGTATCAACGGCCACGCGTTTCGGCGTTCGGGTTTCATTTTGTGCTGACTGTACTTGTGGAAGTGGTCAGCTGCGAACACTACGGCCAGGCCCTCCCGGTCCGGTTGAGCGTAATTGCGCTCTGGGGCCCTAAACTCGTCGAACACAAAGTTGGGGCGCAAAGTTCGCGGAGCGTGCTGATTGGACGCCGGCGAAAAAAGTGCCAAGTCATCGTCATGATAGTCCAATCGGTGCGCTCCGTGAACTTCGGCCCGAACTTTGTGTTTGACGAGTTTAGCGCCCCTGCTGTACCCAAAGTTCATGAGGCAAAAACTATGAGAGCCTCCTTGCCCAAGCTGTCTTGCGGCGTCGTCACTGCACCGACGCCAGAAGGCGATGCATCACACGAGATAATGAGAGGCTTTGTTTCGTCATAATGTGTCAGGACAGTCTTTTTCAAAATCAGCTGTTTCAGCTCATCAAAAGCTTTCTGATGTAGATCTTCTGATTTCCACGCTCTGACCTTCTGTAGTAACTCATGCAGTTATGGTGCTACTGTAGCCCTTTGCCCCAAGAAACGATCGTAGAAGGCTAGCAGGCCTAAAAATAGCTGCTTGCTTGTTGGCGCTGGTGCTTCCAGGATGGCTCGTACCTTGTCTTGTGTTTTATGTACTCCCTTCACATCAATCCAGTGGCCCAGGAACTGTGTCTCCGGTACGCAGAAACGACACTTTGTCTTGTTCAGTCGCAAGTTCGCTTGAGGAAGACGTTGTGGTCTCTAACATTTTTCACGACAGAAAAACAGAAAATAGGAAAGAAAAATGTGTGTGACAATTCACTAGTAACTTCTTTACTGTTTGAGGCGAGAAAGAGAGTTTTGAGGACGAGGACGTATAGGGTTAATTTAAGGCGACAGACACATTATGTGTTGCCTGCTATATTAGGAGCGAGACACTGGAGCACTTGGATTTGAAGTACAGGGGACTTCGCCCTGCCCTCTCTGAATGTGTGGCAGATTTGGTCGGGGAACTGGATTTGCTGGCGATAATGGAAAGACCGAAGAGAAAAGGATCATAATTACAAGAAGGCGATTAGACAATCGATGGAACCTATTTACGAAAACTTGAGTGATGCACAACTAACTAGCACAATTGTGGAAAGGGGGACAGAAGAGAATTGGGACTCTCTTCCTCGTGGCTTCGGCTCCAAATCTCTCTCCCCCCCCCCTCATTAAGCACGGTGCTGGGGTAGCGCCGACAATGTTTTACCAGAATAAAATTGGCGACTTTCCGTCGGTTGAGAGACGGGACTGATGTTTTTTAAAGTTTTTCGGCCCGATCCTCAGAAGGTTATCCTGGAGATATCCCACACTGCCTGGAGATAGCTAGAGTGAGAACATTGGCTTAAGAGTGCGCGAGAGATCATAGGTTTGTTTCTTAGACTAAAGCTAGGTGGCAGAAGCTACCCCCCGTTACAAAGGTTATAACCATTAACACCCACCCATCCATCTATGCATCCTTTGCCCAATCTTTAGAAACGTTCCTAAAAACTTTGGCTTTGACGATTTCCAAGATTTGGCGCCGAATTCTTTATTCGCAAAAATTCGGCCCATCACTAGTTTTCAACTCCTAGTTTTGTAGATACCCAGAATACTGCAAGCAGCATCAGATATTAGATTGCCATAAATGGTGCTGATACATACGTCTTTTCCAGGTCCAAATAAGGGATTATATATAGTAATCCAGATATGGGCCTATAATGAATTGGGCAGTTATGGCGGATATGCGTATAAAAGCCCGCTTACACACGTGTAACCGTGCACGACGGAAAAAGAAAAGACCGGTTTTTAAGCCTCATATGACGGCTGAGGGCCTGCTCCGCCGCACTGCCTCTGGTCCTCCGCCATCGAAAGAGGCTTAAAAACCTTTCTTGTCTCTGTCGGTTTTACTCGGTTGCATATATGTCAACGGCGATTAATGGCCTTTTACAGATCTTATACGCGTATCTGCCCATGTCTGGCAAATTTTTTTGATAGCCATATTCGTATTTTTTTAAATAAAAGTCCAGATATAAATTTCTAGTCGGCATGATCCTACAAGTATAATGTTTCTTTTATTATTCTTCATTCCGGTTATATGTCGCTTTTTTACCAATCATGTAGAGACGCTGACAAGCGCTTTTACTGTACCGTGGTTCGTGCACGATTAAATTCTGGAACTCCGCTTTCATGTTTGCGACTTGCGAGCATTGAAGATGGTATTAGACGACGGCGGATTAGCAGGTGGACGCAGGCGCTGGCGGACGCCGACACGCTGGCTTCATGGCAACGTCTTCCGGGCCTCGCAGACAACAGTGGAAAGCGGTGGAATAGCAGACGATGAAGGAGGCTGCCATTGCTGCTCTTACCACTAGAAGGCGGTGTCAGGTGAGGTTAGGCTCACCGGATAACGCTACATGGGTGACAAAAGTTTGCCGAGCGTGGTCTGCTGAGCAGCCAAGCCAATCATTTAGTAATAGTGTGGCCACAGATGTTCAGGCTGGGATGAGAGCGGGCTGTATCCTCAATTGTGTCTAACACCTTAAATATCTCACGAAATATATTTTTTGCGTAAACAAATTTCGTGTCTCACTTAGCACCATTACATTTTTTTTTTATTTCAGTGTTTCCGTAAAGCCACACTGAATAGGGAAGTTTTCCACTTTAGAAAAGCTTATTATACACTCATACGATTATAAAGGTTTCTTTAGGTAAGGGGTACTTATGATAGGCGGCGGATCAGTTCGGAATCATCGGCTCGTGGGGTTGTGCACGCGACCCACGAGCGAGGGCTGTTTCGCCGGTTACAAAGGACCCCAAATTCCAGGTACCTTTAAACTGGCACTGTGAATGGGTATTACTGGTATTAGTAGGGCACAGGTATACTGGCTCCCGACGCTGCGGGACAAGAAGCCTCTTTTTCGCCGCAGTAATCCAAAAACGAGAGTACTTTTTTTCGCACGTCTTTGAATTCAAACTTGCCAAAAAAATTGTTGGGACCGCAATGTTGGCGATTCCATGAATGCGGTCCCCAGAGTATAGTCATCAATCAATCAATCAGAGCCTCGAAATGCATTTGGATAGCGGTTCTTGCTCAATCGTTGCAATGAAGGGAATAGCCGAACGCCAACAATAGCTGCAACTCAGCGCATGCCCTGTGCTTAGCGAACCCCGCAGCGCGTGGCTGTGAAAACCAGTGGCGGCACACAGTCGCTTCCAGATCACGTGAACGCATTGTGCATTTGTGCATAGGGTGACAGCTTAAGTGAAATGGTTTTGTTCTGCCGCGGACTTTCTTATCATTGCCGAAGGACAAAAAATGGTTCTAGAAAATTGGAGATTTAATTAAAAATGCCTCGAAATTATCGGTTTAAGCACCAAGACGGCTGGAGGTATCGGTACTCTCAATAATATTTTATTTAGTTTCCATGGAACACAA
Source organism: Ixodes scapularis (assembly GCF_016920785.2). NCBI lineage: Eukaryota > Metazoa > Arthropoda > Arachnida > Ixodida > Ixodidae > Ixodes > Ixodes scapularis. The sequence goes on from NW_024609882.1 coordinate 93,997,250, forward strand.
CAAAACCGGCCATTAAAACTGTATCTGAAGACAGGAATTGAATTATCGAAACGACTCGAGCATGAAGGGCCGCTTTCACACCGACAATTGCCACGTACTAGGCCTTTACTAAAGAAACTTTTTTGACAGACTTACCTGCAAACAAAAATTGGGACGCAACACCGCCAAGTAAAACGAGAAACAGGAGGCAAAAAATAATGGCTATGGCCTTCTTTTTGTTCCTAGAAGAAAAGAAAGTACGTTGTATTATCAGCTGACTTCTCTAGAGATTCCAATTTCTAAATAAACATAATCAGTGCACCATTTAGCACTGTGGTAAACCTTGCAGAATAGCCTGCGCTTCAACGCTCTGTCGTCTGCATTAAGCTAATTTGTTTTATATATTAGTGCATCGCTGCCGCATTATTAAGGAAAATGGTGCATTTGGCCTTTGCAGCAAATATTAAGTGTTTATTTCTGAATATTGCATCATCATATTACCCTTTGCACTAATGTTATATGGTGTGTAGGCATGCCGCGACTAACCATGGTCGCGGTGGTGAGAAATATAGGAAAGCATGTTTTTAGGCAAGAACTGCCTCGAACGAACATTTACAATCCATCTGTAATAACTATTTCTTAAAAATGCATACAAACAAGTTGGCACTAACGTGGGATAATGTAATCAAATTATTTTTACCCTAAAATACACAAAAAATGAAAGCCTTTTGCAATCCCCTGTAATACCGAATTAGAGCGCAGCTCTTAAGGAGAAGGAGGGGAAGGGTACTGATGGAAAGGTAGATCCTTCCTCCCACCTCCTCACCCCCTCATCGTGTCTGCTACTCTCCCTCCGAGCACCGTCGCCGTCGCCTCACAAGGGTCACGTGACCCCTATGAGGTCACGTGACGATGACGATTACGATGCAGATGCCGATGACGTCATCAATGACGTCACTGATGGCATTATCAGTGACGATGCCGATGCCGATGCCGATGACGTCAACAGTGACAATAACGATGCCGATGCCGATGACGTCATCATGAACGATGACGATGCGGATGTCGATGACGTCACCAGTGACGTCACTGATGACGTTATCAGTGACGATGACGATGTAGATGACGTCACTAATGACGATGTCGATGACGTCACTAATGACGTCACTGATGGCGTCATCAGTGCCGTCACGAGTCCCATAATGCACCGCGCGCTTACGCCCACGGCGACGCCGACGCCGCTCAAGCCGGAAACGAGCGCCGAAGAGCTGCGCTCTAAAAAGAAAACATGTCTATAAACAACTTATTTTAACATTGTTTAACAGTGTGTTTTAAGACTTACGCCTCCGACACAGCTACTACAAATGTAGCATATATATCACGAAGGAAGATTATTTCTTCAAACCCACGCTTATTTATTTATGTTGCTCATTTCAGTTTACTCCGCAGCGCCAGAGGCATTATAGCAGGAGGTGGGCTATCTCCTAAGGTTGTGATGGAAACGGGGCAAGGGCATCCACTATAGGTGCTGAAAATACAAATTCACAGATTCAAAATAAGCATTAAAGAGGGCCACCCTGTCATTGTCTTTACCTACTAAACGAGCCGTATCGCTGATGGGAGGCATGTCTGTCACGTTTTTCTTTGACGTTTTTCTGCACTTCCACAATTCCTTAGGGTTTCGCTTTAGCCTATCACCGAGCGGATTGTTATATATGCTTTAAAATTAAGACACTTTACTCTTAAGAAGGGCTGTGAGCTCCTTTAGACAGCCCAAAAAACCAAGATTGCCATTTTGCCTACATGTCACAAATACACTCCACTTTTCTTAGGAATAGTTCTTAGCTCTTTGTTTAACGATGGATTATATTTCCGTCTGTTCGGTGTGAGAAATCTTTAGGGAGTATAAGTATCAATAAGTGCCTTCAACTAGGTTTTAAACATAATACATAAAGTATCTACATCAACACCGATACCTGTTTCTTTAAACGAAGGAAAAAAAAAAACAAAAATATGGTCAACTATTCTCGGGTTGTCACCTTTATTGTAGAAAATAATTTTCTTCGGGGCGTTTTTCACAGTCGTTTTTTCGCGCATTTTGTTTTCCCGATTACTGTGATATGGTCGCTATTACCAGGAAAAACCGGCATCATAGAAAGAACGTTATATTAGGAGCCAAGTTATGCCGCGTTCAGATCATCACTTAAAAGTACGAGAATATAGATGCAGAATTAACGCTTTTGAGCACTCGTTTTTTCCATGAACAATACACGAATGGAACAATTTACCAACCGAGGTCATCTCTGCGGCTCCTTCCTCCTTTCCTACTGCCCTGAAAAACTTGCTTTTGGAATAATTTTTCACTTTGTTCTTCTAATAGTGCCAGTCACTATACCTTGTTTTCATATATTGTACAAAGTATTGTATGTTGTATTTTTCTCCTAAGATGTCATATCCACTATTTCTGCATCACAATAGTTCTTGTGTATCTCTTTATATATCGTTTGGCATTTCTGTATTGCGTTATCCTCTTACAATAATGCCCCGATTTGGGCGATGTAGGTATTTGAATAAATAAATAAATAAATATAAACTATTATTGCTGAATATTGGATCCAAGGTACTATTACTCCCAGCATCTAAGCATGTAGGAAATGTAAGGTGCTGATGTAGAGCGAAGCTCGAAATAAAGTTCACAAACATCTTCGGCTGTATAGATGCATTCAATGAAACCAGAATCCCCTCGTCACAGCGTATATCTTGAAATTCGGAATCCCTTCTAAATACAAGATAGTCGCACGATTTTGAGGACAGGGCGTTTGATAAAGTTTGAATACATTCGTCGCTAGACGCAGGTGGCTCATAGAAGGAACCGAACACAAGACGTTTACCATATCGAAAGGACAGTCTCTGCCAGGGAGATTCAAATTAACATTCCGGAAAATCAGTGGGGAGGCTTTGTGGGCTGCTATGAATCAACACGAATACGCCGCTTCCATGGCTGTTCCTGTCCTGTCGATAACCAACCTAATCAGATGTAAACACCTCCTCATCACTGATCGTTTCATAAAGCCAAGATTTTGTTCGGATTACTATACCACGCCTAGTCAAATCAAGTAGTTCTGCGAAGTCATCAACATTCTTCTTAATACTGCGGCATGTCAAAAGTTTATGTTCGTTCACTGGTTCAGTCCTCTTGGCAATAGGATTCAAGGCATGGCAACTGGTAGCTATGCAGCTTTCTTTTTTTGACGCACACGTCTGTTGAGTCAAAATCAATAACCCGTTTGGTAAAACTCAGCTGGAATTGCGTTTTTTTTTTTTGGATTTGGCAAATTCTAGAAGTTCCTTCCTCCATGACGGATTTTATGAGAGTAGTTCCTACCAACTTCTATTCCACTGTACCTGAACTTAAAGGCTTGATACAGTATTCCTTGTTTAATCTTGAGGGTTACATAGTTCACAATGATTGGCCTAAACTTTTTTGTTGATAACCGACCGAGACGATGAGCACGCTCAACATGTGCACCGGTCCTCAAGTTTAAATCCTAACTCTTCGTCGCACAGTTGCGCAATTGCTGCGACTGACACTTCCTACGTCTCGCTTGTTCCCTCGGAGACTCCGTAAATGTTTAAGTTGTTTCTCCGAAAGCCATTCTACAAATTATCGCGACTGTCGGCTAGTTGCCCCAACTGCCCGGTAAATGCCGTCGACGCGGCTTGCATTTTCTTTACTTCAGATTCAAGTGTTTTTTAATTAGGCCACGACATGTTTGAGGCAATCAAACGTCACAAAATGCGAAGTAACTTTTCTTCTCCCGTCTTCTTCTTTTGTTTGGTGGCTGTAACTTGCGTCAGTAGAGCTTCAGTCATCTTGATGTTCGGCAACATTTCCGTTACCTCCAACATTCTGTGCACCTGTTCCTGATTTAATGGGCCTGGATTCACCTCGACATCTTCAGAGACAACCAGGAACATTTTCATAGCAACAGACGCAAGTAAAAAAGCGCAGCAACAAAATAAATAGAGTTTAAATAGAAAAAACAACGCATGAGAAAGGTCAAAAGTGCACGGTACCAACAAAAGACGGCTAAATTTTCGGCGAGCCTAAATATTATACAAAACATCAACCTAAAAGAAAACGAAAAAAAACGTGGTAAGCGCCCTGCGTTTAACACGACGCACCGAGCGCCGCATTGAAAGCGCCGCCGCACAACGAGTTTTGTAGACTGTGGTTATGAGATGGTGAAGCCGGTTGCCAGGACATCCCGCCTTTTTATGTGCATCATCATATGTGCATTATGCCTTTAATGTGCATTACCATAGCAGCGACACCTTTTATATTCGCCGGTTCAAATGTTTCAGTAATAGAAACCGACAGAATAATAAATAAAATAATGCCATATTTTTCATCTAACGCACAAATGCACAGTGCAACTATGTAGCGCTATATTTACAAAACTATAGGCGTCCTTGGTTTAGCCCTGGTTAACTTTGTCCATGGCAGTCCCGGACAACCACTTGCTGAAGAGACAGGTTGGTGGTAAGTATGCAACCACAGGCTGGTGGTTAGTCGACAAAGTTTGATGACGGTATAGCAATGGTGGCTATTTCTTCTTTCTCGTATGTGTCTAACCGTGGTGGCGCCAGTGCGCTAATCTCTCGCAACTAAGTACGGTTCTGAACTAGACGGTGGGCTTCGTAACATTTGCGAAATCAAAAATACACGCAATCTTCTGGAAATGGCTACTTATTGCACTGCTAGACTTAGTTCACTTTTATGGCCTTGCTGAACGCTGGGAGCTTTATAAATTTGTTGTCAATGCTTATAAGACAGCTATCAAGCAAGTAAAACTGACTTCTTTTAATGTTACCCTCCCTTCAATGTTAGCAAATAGCCCTAAACAATTTTGGAGTGTTATGAACGGGCCTAAAGGAATGGCTGTATCGCTCACTGATGTTGAGGGTGTTGACATTCCGAAAGCTCAGTGTGCATACATTCTGAACGACGTCTTTGTCAAGGCGTTTACTGAGAATGATGGTTTAGATTATCCTATTTTTCCAGATTATGCATTCCTTCTCAGGGATCCGCTTGCTTTTGATTACGACGGGATTGTAAAGTTGATTGATAATTTGAAAGTTTCTACCTCGTGTGGTGTTGACAACATTACCTCTAAATTTCTTAAGAACACTAAGCATTACATGTCAATTTTTCTTACAAAAATCTTTGAGCAGTCACTCAACCTTGGTGTCTTACGGGACGATTGTAAAAAAGAAAAGGTGGTTCCACTTCACAAGACAGGTAACAAACATAATCTTCTTAATTACAGACCCATTCGTTAACCAGCACCCCCTGCAAACTTTTAGAGCACATTATTTGTTCTCACTTAGTTAATTTCTTAGATTAAAATTCTTTCTTTTCAACTTCACAATATGGTTTTCGCAAATCTCTTTCTTGTGAGACTCAGCTTTTCTCCTTCACTAATGACCTACTTTCCACTATTGACCGTGGGTCCCAGGTTGACTGTGTGTTTCTTGATTTCGCCAAAGCTTTTGGCAAAGTTTCTCATAAATTATTACTTTTTCAACTTAGAAAACTTAACGTTGATCCCAATGTTTTGTCGTGGATTGCATGTTTCCTAACTAATAGATCTCAATATGCTTGTGCGAATGAAACTAATTCTTCCCTTAGTCCTCTTACCTCTGGTGTCCCACAAGGTTTCGTTTTAGGACCTCCTTTGTTCCTTATTTATACAAATGACTTACCACTGTGTGTATCATCCTCAATACGTTTATTTGCCGATGACTGTGTAATTTATTGTGAAATAACTAACGATTCTGACGCAACACTACTTCACTGTGACCTGTGTGCTGTATCCGAATGGTGTAATTTATGGAAAATGACTCTTAACACTAACAAATGCAAATCCATGAGGGTTTCCCGTCGGAACACCGTCCGCATCACCATACTCAATTTCTAACAACCTACTGTAATCTGTGACGTCTTACAAATATCTTGGTGTTCACATTACTTCTAACGTTTCATGGAAATTACATACTGATCATATTATCGCTAATGCTAACTCTATGCTCGGGTATCTGAAAAGAAACTTCTCTTTAGCCCCAATATCATTAAAATTCCTCCTGTACAAAACTCTAGTTCGCTGAAAATTAGAGTACGCCTCATCAATCTGAGACCCCGGTCACACAACGCTTGTGACTAACGTTGAAGCTGTTCAAAATCGTGGAGTACGTTTTATCTATTCTAACTATCATCGCACCGCTATGAAAACATCACTGTCCCTGCCTCTTTCTTTACGGCGAAAAATATCTCGTCTATGCCTTTTCTACAAAATTTATCACTTCAACGCTTCACTAAAGGATAAGTTATTCCTTAACCCCGCATATGTCTCTACACGCATTGATCATCGTTTCAAGGTCGGCATTCCTCACTGTGAGACATCAGCGTACAACAACTCCTTCATACCAAGAACGTCTTCTGAGTGGAACCACCTTCAAGCATCTTTAGCAGCTATCCCATCACTTGATTTATTTAAAGAAGCGCTTACTAATCACTTTTGTTAATATTTTGTCAAATCGATTGTGTTTTAATCACTGCCTTTTAAGGTTTGTATTTTCTTTTGAGTGAATTCTTATATGCCCCACGCCCTCTGTAATGCCCTATGGGCCCTGAGGGTATTGAAATAAATAAACAAATAAATAAATGATAAATGAGTAATGAGTGAAAAAGTTGACCGTGATGATTGTCTTGACTTATACATAGCCGCTGAGCAAAAAGACATAATGCGGGAATATCGCAGGCAGGCGGGAAGACGGGATAACCTCACTAGATCGAACGGGCTAGCTTGAAAACCCTGAGCAATAGGACAGACATAAAAATAAAACCAGCCGATAAAGAAGGAGTAATTGTGATTCTTAGCACTTCGGAATACATCCGAGAAGACCGCCAACTAAATTACTCAAAGTTTTATGAACCTCTTGCGGATGACCCTACTGTGCACCACGCTCAGATTGTGACCTCGGTCCTAAAGAATCTCCTAGACAAGGGCAAAATAACCGCTAACGAAAATAAATTAATGAAACCGGTACAGCCTTCCCCGGGCCGCTTCTTTTATGCTCCCTAAGATTCACAAACCTGGTAACCCAGGACGCCCAATCATATCCGGAATAGATACAGTAACCGAACCCATATCAGGATATGCAGACAGTTTAATTAAACATATACCTACAAGTATCGATTCGTACATTAAAGACACAACTCACTTCTTAAGGGAAATATCAAATTTATCCATACCAAAAGGATCATATCTGGTTACACTCGACGTGTCATCGCTGTATACGAATATCCCACACGGTGATGGAATAATTTCTTTAATTGACATGTACGAACTCCACAAACAACAGGATAACCCAGATGGACACGTCGTCGCTACTCTAGCGAGGCTTGTCTTAGAACTCAACACGTTCGAATTTAACAATAAATACTTTAGGCAGGTTAGCGGAACCGCGATGGGCACCAAAATTGCCCCGAACTATGCCAACTTATTCATGGGAAATTTAGAATCTCAGTTCCTTTCTGAATGTCCCGTAAAGCCGCGAATATACAAAAGGTTTATAGATGATATATTTATTGTCTGGCCGCACAATGAGGAGGAGCTGGTGGACTTCATAGGTCGATACAACACTGCTCATCCTAGCATCCGCTTTACGGATTCGTACTCTCAAACCGAAATAAACTTCCTAGACGTCAACGTTAAAATAGACGAAGGTAAACTCGCCACGAGTCTGTACCGTAAGCCAACAGATCGACAGCAATACCTGCATTATCAAAGCGTCCACCCACACCATTGAAAGAACAACATTCCCTATAGCCAAGCTCATCGTTTCAAACGAATTTGTTCAAAAGAGACAGATTTTGATGCGAGCAGTCAAAATTTAAAGTCAGTGCTTGAGAAACAAAAGTATCCACCCCGTATAATCGACGATGCAATAAAAAAAGCCAAGCAACTGAACCGCGGAGGTCTTCTCAGCCCGCGCCCCAAGCAAAGCGACACACAACGCACAAATCTATGTCTAACTTATAGCATGAACCATTCTAATGTAAATAATATCTTAAGACGGCATTATAATATTCTCGAACAAAGCGAGCGCCTTGAACGCGCGTTTCCATCCGCCCCTGGGGTAGTCCAGAGACGATCGCGTAACCTCAAAGACGCGCTAGTAAACTCTCGGATAAATTCATCGCCACCACCTAACGAATGTAGGCCTTGCATGCACCCAGGATGTCTGATCTGTAGACAGATGCAGCACACAAGCACGGCCATTTGCACGCACTCGCAGTTCTCAATCAAAATTAAAGGGAACTTAACATGTGCCTCGTCGAATGTCGTGTACCTATTGGAGTGTACGGTATGCAAAATGCAATACATAGGGCAGACTAGAACGGCATTTAGACTGCGCTTTAATAATCACAAATCTCACGCCATAAATCTTCCGACACTACCTCTATCCAAACATCACGTTCTCCCAAAACACTCATTTGATAAATTGTCAGTGACGCTCCTAGAATCTGGATTTAAATCAAATCGCGAACGTGAAGAGCGTGAATCCTACCTAATTTACCGATTTAATACTATACAAGGCATCGATTAAAATGCTAACAGACGAATAGCAACAGCAATCAAAGGACACGTTTTTTTTTATTTTAGTTTTTAGATCTTGTTGTTAACAGTGGCACTGTGTTTGTGACCGGAACTGGACCATCAACTCTCTTTTCTATTTCAAGGTTCTGATATTCATTGTATTTCTTTGTACTTCTAGGTTTAACATTGTTCCCTTCCAGGTTTGACTCATGCATGCCTGCAGGCACACAAGTGACCGTGCCGCCCCTTTTTTTTTTTTTTATTGAGACAGCACTTTAGATTGCGCGTGTAACTTTCGTCTATTGTACGCTACGTCTATATAGGTCACCCCTGCCGGCTCGGACACAAAGTCACCCTGCGCCCCCTCTCAAGAAGCTACAACCGTCATCCTGCCGTCCTTGAAACTTGGCGCCGACCGTCAAGCTTCTTCACCCGGATAACAACTGCCCTACGCTTCTCTCTCACGAAAGCTCCAACCGTCACCCCGCCGAAATTTGGACTCGACCGTAGCATTGTATAAATACCATCTGCGTTCATCTGTAAAAGTTCTTCCTGACTAAGGCCGGACTGCGGCCAAAACGTCGAGGATTAAATCGTCCATTCTTGCTGTTTTCACTAAGGGTTTTTTTCTTCCCAGTTTTATTTATATATATATATATATATATATATATATATAACGGGCATGGTGGTGGGCGGCCGAAAGCGTGGGTATATGACTGAGAAAAAAAAAACGCTTGGTGAAATCGTCCGTTGTTGTTTCCACCAAGGGTTTTTCTTTTCAGTTATATATATATATACATATCTAGAAAGCCGGACTCCGGCCGAAACGTCTAAGATTAAATCATCCGTTGTTGCTGTTTTCACTAAGGGTTCTTTTCTTCTTCTATACCGCGCCTTCGGCCCCCCGCCACCCATGCCCGTTATATATATATATCTATATATATTATTAGGAAGGTGAAGACTACGACCGGGCAGTGGCGCGCACGACCATCTCGCGCCAGGCCCCACGTGCTGGCTCGGTCCCCATACAATTCTTTGTCTGTTCTATCATCGTGTACTGTCCTGTCCGTTCTGCTGCCGACAGAATCACCCTGACAGTATGTTGGCGGTGCGGGGCCATACACATCTCCTTCATTGAACAACGGCGCTGCCTTGATCCTGTGAGCCCACCTTGTTGAGGCAGCCATCCGCTGCAGCAGACCAAACACCAGCCTATGGCTCCGTCGCCCAGCCCCCGCCCAGTCGCCATGACAATCCGTAGCAGACGAAGCCAACAGACGATCCCCCGCCCCTATCTCCAGCCCCCAACGTTCCGACGCTTCACAGTAACGTGAGTCCCCCATCCCGGACCGTGCCGTCGAGTGACTGGTGCAGAGGTTTGTGACGCTGCGGAAGAGGCCGAAATTCAACGTCTCCATCTTCATCCCCACCCTCGCTGTCAGCAGCTGTTCTTTGTTCTTTTGTGTGTTTGGCGTTGTAAGTGTGCTTTATGTGTTCATTTATTCACCGGCCGGGTCAGCCGTTTTCGTCGGGGGAAGTACTGTTAGGAAGGTGATGACGACGACGGGGCAGTCGCGCGCACTACCATCTCGCGCCAGGCCCCACGTGCCGGCTTGGCCTCCATAAAATCCTTTGTCTGTTCTATTATCGTGTACTCTCCTGTCCTTTCGGCTGCCGCCAGCGTCACCCTACCAATATATATATATATATATATATATATATATATATATATATATATATATATATATATATATATATATATATATATATATATATATATATATATATATATCCAATAGAGTGTGCCACCGAGTTTGTGTCCAAACAAAAAATGGCGAATAAGGATATATTGCCACTCGCAGGGTTGAGAAAGCAACGCTCGGTCATGGACCTCTAGAAAGTTCTTGTTTATTCAATTTCCGCACGTAACTTCTATTATTTATTCCTGCTTTTGTTTTCTAGAAAGTCTTCACCCCAGCGTTCGACTCTGCTCTTTCGCCGACTTCGACGCCCGCGACGCTCTCCTGTTATCTTCTGTTTTCTTTTTATTTTTGAGCACAAGTTCCCGCAATTAAACGTTCATTTTATTCAGTTATTACCGCCTCATCCATTGTCGTTCGTGACATTCTGGTGGAGGTGCGGGGTAGTGCATTCTATGAACTTTAAGCGTACACCTCCGAAGACTTCCCGGCCAAGTGAGGTGCTCAACCCCGGAAGGTTACCTTTCGCCGAAGACGCCGAAGCCCGAAGAAGCCGCTGGACCAGAGGTCAGTCCCCCGAGTTGGATCTCTTGCCCGAGAACTGGAGGAAGAAGACAACGACCATGACCACTGCACCCGTCGTCATCCTGCCCGTCACCCCCCGGATTCCCACGCCCTTTCACTGCGAAGGCGACGAGGATGTCGAAGACTGGCTGCAGCATTACGAACGTGTAGCTCGCCACAACGGATGGACGTCTGAGCAGCGCCTCCAGAACCTGTACTTCGCGCTTGAGGGCATTTCGAGGAACTAGTTTGAGAACCACGAAGCCTCCTTTACTTCGTGGGAATCATGCGCTGCCGAATTAAAGAGGACGTTCCTGAACCACCACCGTCGGCAGCGAGCAGAGGACCTTCTTCGTTCAAGGGTGCAGGGCCCTAGGGAAAGCGTGACAAGTTTCGTTAAAGATGTCCTGCGGCTAAGCGCCCGAGCCGATCTGGAGGCCACCGAGGAGAAGAAACTTCGAGCACTCCTGCGTGGCGTGAAGAGTGAAATTTACGGAGGCCTGGTACGCAATCCCCCAACGACTATCGAAGGTTTTGTTACCGAAGCCAGCAATATCGGGCGTGCACTGACGTGCCGAGCAAGCCACTACCACCGACTGGCCGGCGCGCCTACTCCTCCAACCGTCGCAGCTACCTGTCTGGACCTGAGCACCACCGGTGTCGACAGCCTTCGGGAGATCGTCCGGGATATCGTCCGGGAAGAGCTACAGAAAATTCTACCAGCTGCCGATCGCCCAGCCTCACTCTCACTCGCCGACGTCGTCCGAGTGGAAGTTCACCGAGCCTTCCATCCCGAGGTTGCCATCACCGTAGCAGCACAGCAGGAGCCAGCCGTAAGCTCCGCCGAAATGGTCCGACGAGCACCGCCAGCCCCGCGTCCGTACACGGCGCCCCCCCGACGTGACCCTCCAGCGCCGCAGTATCCCCAACACAAAGAAGGTCGGACGCACGTCCGCCCAGAAAAAACTATGGCAAGGAAGACCAACGTGTGGCGGACGACCGACAGGCTACCGATCTGCTACCACTCTGGTGAAGCTGACCACTTCTACTGCCGCTGCTCCTACCGACAATTAGGGCTGCCTGGCTTCCATCCGAACGATCCACGTCCACGCTACGGTGAACGACCGCGGGAGATTGAAGACTACCTCCGACGACCTCAGTCTCCCCCGCCTGCAGCTCACCGCGTGTCCCGGTCGCCGTCGCCACGACGTCCAGCCTCGCCGATGCCCCAACCCCGACGTGAAAGCCTGCCACCCATCGCTTCCCATCGGGAAAACTAGGCACGGCAATGCCGGGAGGTGGTGTTGCCGAAGATGCGACAATGCCAATTCGTTCAGTCAGAGAGCAGAAGAAGCACGCCAACTAGCCCGCCTTCGAATCCACGATCAACAGCGTATCGACGCTCGCCGGTACAATCTTCGTCGCCGCGACGTCCACTTCCAGCCCGGAGACAGAGTTTGGGTGTGGACGCCGACTCGTCGTCGTGGTCTCAGCGAAAAACTCTTGAAGCGCTACTTTGGGCCTTACAAGATCATCCGACGCCTCAGAGACCTGAACTACGAAGTCCTTCCCGACGGAACAAGACCATCCATGAGACCTCAGCTGCGACCCGAGGTGCTGCACGTCGTCCGGCTGAAGCAGTATTACGACCGATAAAACTTTCGACTCTTGTCGACGAGTGAACTGTGAGCTGTGACCTGTGGATCGCGATTTTGCTGTCCTTTTGTTGTGGATTTTTTTTTCTTTCGTTCTCTGTTGCATCGGGACGATGCACTTTTAAAGGGGGGGATAAAATGCCACGCGCAGGGTTGAGAAAGCAACGCTCGGTCACGGACCTTTAGAAAGTTCTCGTTTATTCATGTTCCGCACTTAATTTCTTTTATTTATTCCTGCTTTTGTTTTCTAGAAAGTTTTCGCCCCAGCGTTCGACTCTGCTCTTTTGCCGACTTTGACGCCCATGACGCTCTGCTGTTATCTTCTGTTTTATTTTTATTTTTGGGCACAAGTTCGCCCAATGAAACGTTTATTTTATTCAGTTATTACCGCCTCATCCATTGTCATTCGTGACAATATATGCCGAGCAGAAGATCAAATGTATATCACCTGTTGATTACGCCGAGCAAGGGCGCCACGCTCGTGGGTGCCGGTTTTAGTAACCAGCAAAAAAAAACCTTTTTGCGAGCAGTGCTAGCCCAAAAGGGAGCTTAGAGTGCTACCTCCGTGGCGAGGACAGCCACAGGTCAAAACATGATAATAAGTATGCGGCTAGTGGGAGCTGAAGCAACTAGATCCTGGGAACGTAGCGCCATTGCCTTCCCTGCTTCCTAGACGAACACAAACAAATACTAACATACAGAGGACCAAATCCTCGTGAGGCGATGGGCTAATGGGTCGCCGTTGCTATAGCAATCGTCCTTTTGGCCCCTTCTTATCTTCGAAGTTTTAAGGACGTCGTCCTTATTCAGTCGCACGAATATCACCGTAGAGCATCATCGTACTGAAGGCGTCCCTCGCCAATATAAGCATCTTTTGGCTCTGACTATGCAATCAACTTATCAATCATGCCCACCTCCACGAATCACCTACAACTATATATTTTTATTTTGCATTTCTAAAGAGGATTATTATTTTAATGCCTCCATGCAATGACACCACATATAGTGGTGGTACAAAGATGTACGCTTGTTTCGTACTTGTGTGAAGATTAAAGTCTCGGTATAAAAGAAACGTCCTTATGAAGCTACCCGTCACCAGCGAATTTAGACCGCCTCACCAAGAATGAAGAGGTCAACGAGAAATTTGTCATTTCATGAGCCAAAAACGTGACCATACGGGAAGCTTGGCGCTACTTCCTAATGACCCAGTTACTTTGGTTGGAGACAGAATACCAAGTGATTTGTAAGTGATTTAATTTGCCCTTCAAAAGGTGACCTGGAATCTGAAGGGCTGCTGTTATTTTTTCTAGCTACCTCAGCCAACGTGGACCAAGCTAACGCTTACTTTGGATACGACGTGCCTCTCCAGTCCTCTAATGCCAACCTCGCAACAATCAACTTGCGCCCTCTACCTTTTCGGCCTGGAAAACCACGGCTTTGGTTCACTCAAGTAGATGCGGTATTCCATCTTCTGCGTATCACGACTAAGCAGTCACGATTCTACCACGTCGTCGCTTCCCTGCCAGCAGATATGGCTGGTGACATGAACGACATGCTATCGCTGTCTCTCCCTTCAGGATGTTAGCCGCCTCGGTGGCTCCGAGGCGAGAGCGCCGGCCTACGGATCCCCAGATGGCGGGTTCGAATCCCGACCGAGGTGCCCGCAATATGACGGAGGCTTATTGCGGAAAAGGCGCCGTGTAACCGAGCTTTCGGTTGCACGTCAAAAGATCCCCAGGTGGTCCAAATTAATCCTCAGTCCTCCGCTGGGGCGTGCCAGATGCCCGTCGTAGGTTTGGCACGTAAAACCCCCAAATTTGACTTTTTTTTTCCCTTCAGGATGCCTTCGATCATTTAGAGGCTGTCCTGTTCGAGCAGACGACGTTACCCCAGTGGTCACAAATCCAGCAGTTAGTGACAGCCCAGGAAGAAGGAGACCGCCTCCAATCAACACTCATCCTCAAAAAGCGACAGTTAATGGTGCCCATTCCTCCGAATCGCAATACCGCACCCTTCAGCAACACTTTCTTCAAAAAACTTTCACACGGAATGCGAATGTTTTTGCAGCTGCCGACGACGTGCCACTAGAACGTCTTGTCAGCTGGCAGACCGTACCACCAAATATTCGTCACCATTCATCTCCACTGTGGTGCTTCACGAGCCCCCGCCCTTGGGAACAGCGATCATGGAAATTCAAGCAAACATAGAGCAGCTTCCCCTCACTGTAGTCAATATAACGCCACCACTTCGACAGGCGAGGTGAGGCACGCCTGGGCACCTTTTATCCTCGAGACGCGCCTCGCGGTCAAGTACCAGAGCCCTGACTTCAGCGTTACGTGAAACGTACAATACACTGCCAACAACCACGATTCTGATCCGGAAACTCTGGTAACCACATATTAGGTGACACCAGGGGCGAGATGAGCGTCTTGCCAGCGTCCCGACGTTATCATCAGTAAGCCCAACACACTGCGCCCCTACACGGCGTCAACAGGTGCTCCATCGCCAGATTGGGCCAGCGGTCGCTAACAATTGGAATAGTCTTTCGGCGAGTTTTCCGGTCCGTATGCATAATCTCGGACCTTCGTCAGACCAAACTGGGAGCAACATTTCTGGCAAGTTTTGGCCTCTCCGTTAACATCCGTAGTTGGAACCTTACCTACGCTATAACATATTGGCCAAAACAGGGTATTTTGTAGTTATTCAACTCTATCGTTGTCCTCCGGCGGCGTCTTCGAGGTAGGAAGCTCTCCTTGAGTAGATTATTCACCGTTGAAGGCGTGCACGGCACCTGATCGGAATACTTTGCCGCACATCACGATTTATACGCTGGTCTTGCCCACACCAACCTCTACATCTACAACAAGGTACCTTTGATAAAGACCTAAGCATATTGCCGTAAACCCAGCGAATGTGTAAACTGCCATCACCACTCTATTCGCTCTTTTTGATTACTTTACAATGTCCTCGTTCCTTTGAAATTTTGCGCAGATTTCCCAATGGCTCCTCATCAAAGTCATGGCCGGACTTCCATTCGTCTTCGCCTACGCTGAAGACATCCTCGTCCTTGAAGGATGTTTTTGACAAAGGCGGCACCTCCAAAAGAGCATGAGCAACATCTATGGATATTCTACTACTATCTAAAGCAACACGGTAGCGTCATCTCTTGGCTTCATAATCTTCCATCGCAGATTTGTCAGTCATTGTGTTGATAAAATTCAGCTCATTTTAGATCTGCTAAAATCCACGAGAAGGTTATTATCAGCCCTTCCATGGAATGCAGAAGCTGCGTCAGCTTTTTCCACCGTCGAAGAAACCTTGGCCAACGCAGCTCTTCTCTGGTATCGGCAACCTGATGCCCCGACGCGCCTAATAACCGACGCATCAAACACAATTGACCATGCTGTCCTGCAGCAGCCGCTCGACAGCCAGTGCCAAACATCTGGTTTATATTCCAAAAAAGAACTCAAGCTCGAGGAAACAAGCTATGTTGGGGCGAGAGATTCTTGCTGTGTACTGGTCTGTTAAACATTAAGGCACATCCTTGAGGGTCAAGAATTCCACGTCTTGACCACCCACAGGCCTTTAACTTATACTTTCCGCGGAAACCACGCCTTCTACTTTTCCACGGAGGAAAGACCACTTGCCTCAAGTTCGGAGTTCAAGGTAGATCTCCGCACCATAAAAGGAAAAGACAACTCAGCAGAGGTATGCTATTCCGTGTCGACGCAATCTCGGCTATTTTTGTTCTGGAGCCGTCGAGTTTGTGAACATTACCACGTCGTTATGGAAAGTTCCAGAGTTGCTTGCTGATCCTGGCAGGATACCATCCTTGGTACTTACAGCAGTTCATCTCACTTTTTCAACTGGTACCATCCTCTACGACATGTCTACAAGCATTACTCGACGTATTTTTTCCACACTGGTTCCTTGTCGCAAGTTTTTCGACCACCTCCACAACCTGAGCCGTCGAGGCATCTGGGCCACAAAACGGCTAGTAACTTTACGCTAGGATTGCCCTACAATAAATACAAATGTACGCAACTGGACAAGGAATAGACTACAATTTCACCAGTACAAGAACGGTAGGCATACCATCGCCTTAAGCAACACGGATTTCGGCAAAGCATTGGTCAATAGCTGGCAATGGTCTTTTGGCCTATGGACAAAGAGTGGCCATTCATTGGCCAACGCTTGGCTGTTGGCTGATGACCAGTGGCCATTGGGTAATGGCCAGTGAGGGGCCAGTCATCGGCTCATTGCTGGCCACTATCGGGCTCCTGGCCAAAGGACCATTGCCAGCCATTGATCAATGATTGGCCAGATCTCTGCTGCTTTGATACCTCTGGCACATTTCTCATTCTCCGCCAAATGTTTCGGCCATGTCGACCTCGATATCGTGGGTTCCTTTCCACTATATCAAGGTTTACCTGCATCTTGACATTCGCCGGCCGATACACAAAATGGCCAGATTCCACTCACATTCCCGACTTAACTCCCGTTCGCTGGTCGCTTCCTTCTCATTTCTTGAAACACACCTTGTGCACACAAAATCTAAGCACCCGTCAGCAAACGACATGGTAAAAAGTTTGAACGGACATTTAAATTATTGATAACTTCACGAGATGGACGACTTCACTGAGCTGATCATCTCCCGTTCGTTTTTGTCGGCCTTAGATAAGTATTCAAGGAATACCTTAAATGTGTCTCAGCGGAATTGGCGTATTAATCACCGCTCTCTCTCTCTCTCTGGATATTTGTTCACACATACAAGAGTACTCCTACTTTTTCATGGAAACCTTACTTGGAACGCTGGAGACGGTTTACCCGAGAGCTCGAACCCACAACACCCTAATTGCCCTGTTCTCGCGACTTATTTGTAGGCCAGTAGGTTACAACTGCACCCATGCTTTCGTCAGCATAGATATCAAGAAAAAAGGGCACGAATGCACTATACGACTGCCGGCTTAAAAATGTCAATTAACCCGACAAAGCTATCACTATAGATTTCCAGAAACATCCAGAGATTATCACAACAGACCACAAAAATCCTGCTTTCACTCCCCGACGCCTGATTACACGCCCGCACTCTAGAAAACCAACTAATCACCTGGAACAAAACATGCCTCATGGACAAAATGACCTGCCTTGCCGCGACCACCTTATTAGAAGTCATGAAGTTGCTAGAGGTTATAACTACATTTGTTTCCTTTTTGCTACCATTAATATATCTTTCTTTTCTACGATCCAGGATACCAGAAGAAAGGCTTCTGTTATCCTGGTACCAGAGAAAACCTACGCACCTTGTTTCTGCGGCAACTGTGCCGCCGGCACCGCCAGTACACAGCACGGAGCTGGGACGGTGAAGTTTGTGGTGTAGGGACTAGCGGGTGAAAATGGCATAGTAAACGTGCAGCTAGTCGTAGCCAAAGCTCCTAGCGATTCAGACGATCTTGCATTTGCCAGCATCCTACAGCTTTTCGCAGGTGCAGTAGAGAAGTGCAGTGGTTCTACATGTAAAAACTCTGACCTCCTAATACAGACAGCTGCTACTTTACTGAAAGACGTAATAAACTATTGCAATTAATGTGTTGAAGCTTGAAAATCAGCATTGGACACATCTGAAGGGTAAAACTAAACTTAAACCTTATTTCACATCCTTGCGCGCGCAATATGTTGTGTTTTTAAAAACAAAACCATGACAATGACATTTTTGTGAATTTTTTTTAGATCATTGGGAAATTGTGCGACGCCAGCACATTTCTAGGCCTAATGGCCACACCCGTGAGTTATATGCACTATCTTGGTGAGGAGTAGGTGGTTTTGTTGTTCAGATTTAATACTCAATTGCTACGCCACTGAAAAAAAAATAGCAAAAAATCAAGCTGGTAAGGTTGATTTAGTTATTTTTTAAGCCGATTCGAGCTGGTTCCAGCTGATTTAAGTGGTAATTAAGCTGGTTGGAGCTGGCACTGCCGCTGGACAAGGTGGTACTTGAGCTGGTTTGAGCTAGTAGTGAAGCTGGTTCAAGCTGGTAGTGAAGCTGGTTCAAGCTTGCCAAGCTGGTTCGAGCTGGTGCTGAAGCTGGCCCAAGCTGGTTCGAGCTGGTCAAGCTGGTCTTGCTGAGAGCGCGCACGCCAAGGTCGGCTACAGCTGGTCGAACTGGCATTACCGGAAGCGCGCGCGCCAAGGTCGGCTTGGGCTGGGACGAGGCAACGTCCCCTTCTTTGTCCTTTCGTGTTTGGTAGACAACCTGGCGCTTCAGGCGCGTTACGAGCTTCCTTTGTGTGTGAGAAAACAGAGAGAGAGAGATTGGTAGCAAAGGAGAATTTGAGACACATTAAGCTAGCATGGGCAGATTTTTAAAGGGACGGCTGTGTGCGGGTTGTTTGGAGACTACTTGAACTGCGGTGCAAGCGAAACGGGTTTTGAGGAGAGAGCGAGCGGCTGTCCGTTCAGCGCCGGAAGAAGTCAGAAGCCCCGACTGAGGCGTCGTATCATGTCTTCGAACATGTTTGTACTCGTGAATGACGGGAGTGCCGAGGAGAATCGCCAATGCCATCTAGGCCACACAGATTTCCTTGCCTCTGCCGACTACGCCAAAAACCGCTTCGCCCCCATCACTGGCGGGTCCCAGGTTTGCGTCTCTCATCCGTGTAGTATTTTTATTGCTATTGCATGTTTTTTGACAAGTGTCTAGTATTTTTCGTGTTCAGAGATAAGCAATCTAGTTTTAATTGCATTGTTTGCTTGCACTGAGAACCACTCTCTATGCGTCGGTAAGTACTGTGTCAGCGCACAGGACGTGTAGCATCTGAGCTCATGTAAGCAGGCCGCGAGTACGAAAATAATAAATTACGGGCCGAGCCGGCTTTTATGAAGAGTTTGGCATGTTTATCCTGTGTGTCAATTTAAACTGGTTAAGCTAGTTAAGAAGTCCACCAGCTTAACCAGCATGACCAGCATGCCAAACTCGGCATGCTGGGGCAATGACCCTGCTTGAAGCTAGGACCAGATCAACCAGCATGAACAGCTTAACCACCATCACTATCATGCCAAACTGGGCATGCTGAAGAAATAATGCAGCATGACGCTGGGATGCTGGGACTAGCTTATGCTGGTTGTTTTTATAGGGTAGAGACCGACATAACCGCTTTTTTGGGGATAGAGTTCGCCTCGACACCGGTGTACATTGTTGACAGCACACACCGACTTTGTTGAGTGTAACCCTCTTAACAGGCAGCAAAATCAACGTCTGTTGGTGATTATTGCATAGCGTGCAATGTCAAGAATGGACTTGCCAAGGCGCTCTATTTCACAATTGCGGCGTAACTGTTCACTTGTCAATGTCTCTCACTTGGAAGACACGTCAACTTATTCACGCGTAGAGTCGCATTCAAACAAGGGATTTGGTGATGACGCACCCGCAAGCTGCTACATGACAACAGCCTTGGTGTGTTGGGCCGAATGATGCCTGTAGAATTTTGACTTTCCCTCTTAGCGGGAGTTTGGTTCTGAGTGTGGGCGAGTGTTCGGCAGAATGAAGGGGAGACTATCCTTCGATATTCGGTAAGGCAGAGACAATACCTTGTGAGTTCTGTCACTTCTTCTTTGCCTACATAGTTCCAAATCAGTAAAATATATAGATATTGTCATAACTTTAGTTCGAAGAAAGAAGTCGGCAGCCCAAGACACGGCTTGTGCCGTATCGTTCACGATAGTGGTTTGTCGCACTTGCAGTAAGGCTGAAGCACCCTCAATGGAGTGTGGTAGCGGTGGCGCAGTCAAACCGACTGGTGAATATATGTCTATTTATTATTTTTTTTCAATCTAGAGGTTACAAACTGCCAATCGCGGCTGTAGTTTCTTGGCCGACCGTCGAAGCTACTCTACTTACCCCAAATAATGACGACCCTATTGAAAAAAACAGCTTAAGCTGGTCCCAGCTTCAAGCTGGGTTATTGCCCCAGCATGACCACCTTGGCATGCTGGTCATGCTGGTTGATCTGGTCCCAGCTTCAAGCTGGGTTATTGCCCCAGCATGCCCAGTTTGGCATGCTGGTCATGCTGGTTGATCTGGTCCCAGCTTCAAGCTGGGTTATTGCCCCATGCATGCCCAGTTTGGCAGGCTGGTCATGCTGGTTAAACTGGTCATGCTGGTGAACTTCCCAACCAGGTTAACCTGTTTAAATTAATACACAAGATAAACAAGCCAAGCTCTTCAGAAAAGCCAACTCGACATCTAATTTATTATTTTCGTACTTGCGGCCGCCTCACATGAACTCAGATGCTACACATCCTCGGCGCTAACACAGTACAAACCGACGCACAGACAGTGGTTCTTGGTGCAAAGCCTACAATATTAATAAAACGAGATTGCTTATCTTTCAACACGAAAAATACTAGACACACGCCAAAAACAGGCAATAGCAAACGAAAATACTACATGGATGAGAGAAGCGAACCTGGGTCCCGCCAGTGATGGGAGCGAAGCGGCAACTTGCGTGGTCGGCTGAGGCGAGGAAATCCGTGTGGCTTGGATGACATTGGCGATACTCCTCGGCACCGTCGTCATTCTTGAGCACACACACGTTCGAAGACATGAAGCGACGCCTCAGTCGGGACGTCCGACATCTTCCCGCACTGAACAGACTGCCACTCGCTGTCTCCTCGAAACCCGCTTCGCTTTCACCGTCATTCAACTAGTCTCCAAACAACGCGCACACAACCGCCCCTTCGAAAATCTGTCCAAGATAGCCAAACGCGTCGCAAATTCTCCGTTCCTGCCACTCTCTCTCTCTCTCTATCTTTTTTCGCACACAAAGGTAGCTTGCAGCGCGCCTGACGCGCACGGTCGTCTACCAAAAACGAGAGGACAAAGAACAGGACGTGGCCTCGTTCCAGCCTAAGTCGACCTTGGCGCGCGCGCTCCCAGCAATGTCAGTTCGGCTATCTCTAGCCGACCTTGGCGTGCGAGCTCCCAGCATGACCAACTTGACCACCACGATCATTAGTCCAACCAGATTCACCAGCTTGTCTTCCAGCATAACCAGCTTGTCTCCCAGCTTGACCACATTGGCTCCATGGAAAACCAGTTTGACCATTTAAGACCAGACTGGCTCCCAGCTACACCAGATTGAATCTAAAACTAGATTCTAGTGAGACCATGATGGTTTTTGCTTCAACCAGACTGACCAGCTTAAATTCAAGCTTGCCCAGCTTAAACCAGCTTGATTGCGAGTTAAACCAGTTTGACTACGACATTGACCAGATTGACCAGCTTAGTAACCAGCTCGGCCAGTTTGATTTTCATGCTGGTTTTTTTAATAGGGGAGGAGCACGAGGAGTATAAAACGCTGTCGCGTCTTGTGAGATCGCGCAGACTTCAGTAGAGAAGTAGTACCATAGAACGCGTTGGACGCCACGCTTTTTTAAAATTCCACCAGAAATTAACCAGTGCTCTGACCACAGTGCCACATTTCTCATTTCATTTCATTTCATTTATTAATCCTTAAGGGTCCTCTGTCGAGGACATTACATAAGGAGGGGGCAACACAAGAAATTATACAAGAAATGAAAAAAACAACAACATAAAAATTACATAACAACGCCAAAATTCCCAAGACTGGAGAGTGCTCGGCTCTACTATTCCTATAGCCACCATCAATGGATATGTGTAGTCGACCCCAATATAAAATTTTGCGTGCTGCAAATCATTCTGCTTAAAAAAAAAAACTTCCCCCATGACATTATTTTTACTATTTATTAACTAATACGTTCGTTCTTCCGAGCTCTTTTAAACCAGGATAAGCATGTACCGCGAACACAGCCCTGGTTGAGATCCACTTGGCATTCCCGTTCAGACATTGACCAATCCAACGTGAAGACGGTTGGCGCGCAATCCTAACTCTTTACGCACTTGCATTTGTCTGACCTGGAACCGAACGATGGTTTCTCACAAGCCTCCGTTCAAGTTTTTGAGAATAGACGTCACGGTTAGTCTCTTTTGACTATGGCATCAATGGCGCCTCTATTCGCCTGGATGACGAAAAATACCGATCCTGAGCGAATATGCTCTCTGTTGTGTGTGTTTCCTGCATGTATGGCAATTACCCACTAGTCGCCTTCAATTCAGAGAACAACCACAACCGAGCATCAACACCTAAAGGAGGATATTGATATCAATGCCAGCTCGGAATGCGAAACTAACCGACCTCTGGTACGGCAGCTCGAGAATCCTGTCTTTCATTATACGAATAAGGAGATCCCCCCTGGTGTGTTTTATTTTCCATTGCGCTACTACCTATGCACATACCAATAAACTAGCTTTCCCCCCTGTTCAGTCATCGCCCGCCTCCACATCAGAGCACGAGAGCTGGGTTGTGGGGGAATGGACGTCAGCGTGGTTTCTGGCGCTATCAGAGCAACACCATACTCCAACTTGAACCACTGGTTCTTAGCTTTTGGGCTGAACCATGCGACATATTGCCGCTACCGTAAATGAGTGTTCGGACTTTGGTCGAGTTTCCCCAAGCTTAAGGTTTTTGGTAATAAATTTTGAACTGCTGGTAATCAAAGATTTGACCGGGATCTAGGTTTGAGAAGCTCACGGTAAGAGTTAGAGATCAAACCCAAAGCTCAAAAACACGATCATGAATTTAATGACGTTCCTGAGAACAGATTTCCCCTTTTCCTGCACAAAGTTGGCCATAAAGGTGAAGGAAACGATGAAGAAATCTGAGAACTGCAAAGCGATTTCGGAAAACACAAAAAACGAGAAAATTAAAGCTGCCTGCGAATTTTTTTTTAGTTTAAAATGAGGAGGCATTAGAGCATGAACAACGGCTAGCTGTCAGGGATTAGAACTATAAATAATGGCTGCTGCAGAGAAAGAAGAGAGGGAGCAACAGCTCAATTCAAAGAAAGAGGAGCGGGCGCTAGAAACATATGCAGCTGAAAATGAAAGGGCAGATTCTACAGACTCTAAGCACGAGATTCGTTACACCAAATAGAGCAAGGCAAGCGGTGCCTTATCACATGGAAAAATCAGATGAAGTTTAGAAAAAATATTGGCCATTTCTTGACGAATTTTGACAGAATGACTAAATAGAACAGAATTTTACGAGAGCCGAGACGAAGTCGCTGAGTTCTATCACGGAATTCCCAATCAGGGAGGCTGGCCGTACGGGGCAGAGCGGGCGTCGACTCTCTCCAGTGGTCCGCCGAGCTGGCTGACCAGTATGCTACCCATACAAAGCTGAGTAAACAGAAAGTTGATTGTTAGAAAAAAAAAATGACGCTTCGCGGAAGCAGGTTTTACCGAAAAAGCTTTCGAAAATGTGTGCTTTTCAAAACATCGAAACGCAAAAAAATCTTTTCGAGGACCGCGAGAGTCACTCAAGGGGAGAGCGGACGCAAAAAAAAACCCACAGAAAACAGTTTAGGACCAAAAATCCCGCATGTGCTACAACTGTCAAGAGCCTGGGTACATCGTGGCTAGGTTTAAAAAGCCAAAGATAGTGATTTTGTAGATGAAGGGAAGTGATGGTAACCTAGGCCTTGTTTATCAATACCTTCAAGAACTCGGAGCGAAAATAAAGGTTTTCTCTCTCTCTCTCTCTCTCTTCAGAGTCGGTAAACGCGTCAAACACAAAGTTGGGTCCGAAGATCTCGGAGTGTGCTGAATGGACTCTGGCGACGAAGGCATTCACGAGTGACGATACGACGATGATCCAAACTCTCTTTCTGTTCTTGAATTCCAGCGAGATTGTGAAACGCAGAGTTGTAAAGTGCTTCATAGGTGCACGCTGGAAAAACACCGTGAGACAAGCTGATTGAACGGCTACATTGAAGACGTCGCGCCTGCGTGTTGCACACTTCTACGGCGCGTTAGAATCAACGTTGTTCAGATTGTCCCTAGGCGAGCTGTGAATACTCTGAGCTTACAATCCGCAAGCTTGTTGTTTGGGGAATCTATTGGTGATGACAAAGTGACCGTCCACAACCTTGGGAAGGAGTTATTTGACGCCAAAATCTTCACTTTGCAGGCGAGAAGATTGGCATTTGTGATAAAGTGGAGCCGTCCGCTGTGAACGCGGATTTATAGCTCATCCGTCGCTTGTAACAACGCTATCGGGGTTGCCGAGAAGCGGTGTGGGTTGAGATCGGTAGTGTTTGACAGATGAGGGGTAGAGAAAGCGGATGCCGAGAAAAACCCGGTAAAAGGGAAATAAAGAGGGTTACGACCATCACACGCACACGACATAGGGATCAGGAAGTGCCGTACAAAATGTTCCAGAGAGAGGGGAAAGGGGGTTGAGTGTGGTGAAGTATGGGCATGTCAGTTCCCCCAAATGTGTTATCTTTCTGACATCTCGGGGCTCTGGTCTGGGGCTGGGGCGATCGCGCCATCCCCACTTTCCCCACTATGACCCTTGCCCTCTTTCGACGCCATGGCGGAGGGGGGGGGATGAATCGCTCCCCTCCTTGTCCCCCTTTTTCGGCGAACCTGCTTAATGGCGTTCCAAATGAGCGATGGTGAAGAACAGCACAAAACGCAAATTTTCAAAATCTTAGTTGTACAGGACCTGGAATTCATACGATTCTCTCACGAGCGGCCATAATACACCAACAAGAGGCTCGTACCAGGGCTTGTAAAGTGCAGGCGCGTTCAGTGACGTCCGTTAGAGTTTCTCACCTTGACGACAGGGTCAGGATTATCAGTTGTGAAAGACAGAATTGATGATGCGTGTTCTTATCAACGTGACAAGTTTTGTTGCGTGAGATAGAATCTTGGAGTTATCGAGTTCCCGAAACATCACCATCAATATTGACAACCTATGGTTTCTCTTATATTCGGAGTTGAAACTAAAACTAATCCTAGTTTGCCTAATCTGGGCAAGCCGACCACACAACTGCTTTTGGCAGTCTTCGTGACCAAATTTTGTAGGAAATTGCAGCTATTTGTTTTTATATCTCGCGAGGGGGGGACAACTGCTCGGAACTAAAATCTGACCGAAAGCGAACTACGTTACTTGGCTGCTTTGTCCTAGCTACGTCGGGCTGCACTTCCACCATGTCCAAAAGTCTGTGCCAATTTAAATTAACGGTAAGAAATTTTTCAGTAAATCATGCTTTATTAAAGAAAATAACACTCATATCAGAGTGCCGAATTCCATGGTGTTCATTTTAAAATTCAATTAACCCAAGGCAGAGTTTTGGTTCTTAGACCACCAAACATGTTGCTCCCAGCTGATAATCTTTGTCGTGACGTCAAATGTATACACCATGGTCGCCTCAGCGTGCTCTCTTCTGCTGTTAATGTTCCGCGCCTAAGCAGTGCTGGAGACCTTTTGTCCCTTCATTGAAAAACCTCACGAAAATGAACAGGTCTGCGTATTTGTGAGAACATTTTGCGACAATCTTGAGGCTCATCACCTCACTGTCTTATAACATCAATATTTGTTTTATACGAGTTTGGTGACCCAGGAAAATGGAAAGCAGTGAAGGGTGCAAGGAGACAGCATCACGACGATGGTCATTGTTAATCCATTTTAGACATGCTGGTTGTGCCAACCGAGCGGACTTTCCAAGCCTCTCCCAGGCGAATAGCTGTTCAAGTCGTTTAGAGGTAAAAAAAACGAAGCAGAGTCTGCTTGGGTAGTTCTAGTCGTCTGGGAGCCTCAAAGACGTGGAGCGCAACGCAAGGTCATGCAACCCATGCCAGAGTATGGGGAAATCGGATGAAACAAAAAGCTCCGTTAAAACTCCTCCCACTAATATTGGAGCCATTCCGTTGATTTGTGGTGGGCGTGGTGAAACCGTTGCCAAAACGTGAAGCATTCAACCCAAGAGCATCTTCCCTCTACATTTAGCCGGAAATTGTTCCTGCTAAATTTAGTCGAAACATTTCCTGCCAAGTTTAGCGGAAATATTTTAGCGTCGTGGTGTCACACGTGACGCCGCGTGTGACGTCACGCGAATAACTGTGACATCATGTGTAACGTCACCAGGGCAAAATGTTTTCGATAAATTGGCGGAAATATATTCCGGTAAATTGAGCGAGGAAATTGATGTTACGTGCCCTACACGGATTCAGATTCCCCGCTAAATTTACCGGGGTATGTTTTACTAAAGTTCCCGCTAAATTTAGCTTGAAAATGTTGGTAAATTCCCGCTACATTTAGAGAATATATTTAATCTCTAAATTTAGCTGGAAAATTTACCAATCACGCTGAATTTAGCGCAAATTTTATCGAAACTTGTCCGCTAAATGGGAGGGGAGTGGGAGAGGTGAAGGGGAGGGGGAGGAGGAGGAGGAAGGGAAGGAGGGGCTTAGCCTCCACTCTGTGCCCTCCCCTCCCCCTCCTCAAGAGCTGCGCTCTAATTTGACGTTACAGAAAATTGTAAACGTCTTTCATTATTTAAAACCAGCGGTACAGTCCTTGCACATCGTTCTTGCAAAGAGGTATATGGACATCCTCGTTCTGCTCCCCACACTATGGTCGCTCCAACATGCTCTACACCAAAGGTTGGAGCTGCAGTTCTGGAGGCCCCTCTTTGATGCCGTAAAAATCGGCATTTTAAAAATATAGGTTCAGAAGTTTGTTTTCTTTTAGTTACAATATGAATGAAATTTTCGGTTCTTCGAAGCGACCGTACTGAATATTTTGTGGATTTCTGCACACGCTCTAAATCGTCTAAATATGAATACGAAGCGAGTCATGTGTGCGAAGTGTGACTTAGTAACGTTGTAGTGAGTAGGCCGCCCATCATTTGCTGAATAACCGGGACAGCAATCACCTTGTGCATGTGTTTTCCTCGGCGACCCTCGAATTCATTCAGATTCTCAAAACAACTCCAAGAAAACTCTTCATTGGTTTTAACACTAGGCTAGCGTCGTCGGCGCCCGCTGTGAAATTGTTCAGCATGTCCAGAGTCACGGTATTCTTCAAGAGGGGATCTCTCTCCGACATAAGTTTCGAAGCGCAACTGCTCCTGGGATGTAACAGGAAGTTCTAGTCGCCTCTTTTTGACTGTAAATAGCTTTTTAATACAAGTTTGTACGAAAATAAACTGGGTATATATCGTCTTCTAATATATAAAAAACAGTAAGTTGAAATTATCTTTCCTTTTACTTTCGCGGTAATTTTTAGTTGTAATTCATTACTTTCATATTTTTGTAACTTTTAATAATATTTATTTCAGTTCAACCATCTTAAGCAAAGTAATTAGTAATAAAATGCAGTTCTAAAACAATAGTAATTTGGCCTGTTCTGGCTCCCGGCTTATCTATCCCAAGATCAACAGCAAAAGAAGTATCTCCGCCGTCGAGATTGGAGTGGGAGAGGGGGTAATGAAAAGAAGGTGAGAAGAGTTATGTATGCCGACGGCACAAGCTTATGTTTTTCTGCCGACGAGCCAAACTTACTTATCACTCTTGCAAATAAAAACATTTCCGAAAATAAGTTTATAGGCAAATGAAAACTCACTGAACATGAACACAAGCAAAGCGAAAGCCGGTATATTTCGTCCAAAAAATAATCAAGTCTCGTAGAGTACTAGCATTATCTTAAATGCGTCGCCTATTGACATTCTGTGCTCTTTTAAAACTCTCGGCGTTATTTTTTTCTGAAAACATAATGTAGGACTGTCACGTAAATCAAACTATCAGTAAGTTATCTTGCCATCGTCGGGTTGGTTAATCATAATCGCTCTGTCTTGCCGATTTCTGTACGACTACTTATTTGAACTCAATTTTCTACTCATAATTAAGGTTATTGACACCTCGTATGGGGCACGACCAGGTCAACAAATTTAGGTAAGATATTTTTACTTCAAAATAAGTAATAACGGTCTGTAGCATTTTCATACTGCCGACTTGTTTACACGCTTTGCAATTATTACTGCACATAATTTATATAACTACAGTTTGGGCGTTAGTTTTAAAAACGAAGAAAACACAAATTCTCGCTTTCTACGTGAACTTTAAGCACTAACCAAAAATATTCATGCGTATCCCACTCGTCACACTGAATATGGAATATGATCCCTCAAAAAACAAATTATGGTAAACAAATGCTAAAACACACCATAACGTATTTACTCAACAGCCTCACAAGTAATGATTTGAACCTTAGCTAAATTAATGTAATATTTTTACTTTCAATGCTAAAGATGTAACCATGAATGACGGTTGAGCCACTGTATTTCATTCTTTATTTCCCTTCCCTGTTTTAGAACTTATTTGTTGTTTTTGCTGCCGTCCTTTTGCAGCTTTTTTCTTCGGCCTGCCATTAATCATTGATGAAAATTGGAATAAACTATTATTATAGGTTTTACCTTCACTGAGCAAATATTAGCTGGTCAGCCTTTAAGGAGTGTCTAAACAGCATTCTTTAGATCGCGTGAAGTGACATTTCTCTGCCAAATTAACTTAAAGTTTTCCGACTGTCCGGCTTTTTGTATGAACATCCACTTTTTAAATATCACGGCCCTCCTCTTAGCCTCCTCTGCTTGTCTCTGACTTCAGTACATGTTCATCTGTTCTACCACGCCCTCGTAGCCTTCCCTTTCTTGTTTTTTTAATCAGACTTAAACAGTAGCGGAGGCCAGCAGCGATTGATCGACGGCAAACTTAGCGTTGGAGTGGCTATCACGATACACGTGTTGAGTCTGCATGCTCCAGGCCTCCGTGAAAGACACAAGAGAAGATCGGCAAAAAAAACTTGCATCACACAAATAAATATATTACGCTTTTTTAAATGTACTGTTTGGAGATCTCTTTACGCCCCTCAGCGGTGGGGCGGCGCTCTGTGTTTGCTCAAATAGTCACACCTCTTAAATCAACGTTTCAACTTTTCTATAAGGTTTTTGTCATAAAATGGCAGTTTCACAACGCTACTAGAATGTTTACGGAATGGCAGTAAGTGTACAGACGAGTTTGTTATAATTATAAATAATGTAATGCCTGAGACTGGCGCAAAATTTTTTAGAATCTTTGAAGACCGAAAACAAAACAGTAGGAAAACATCTCAGTTGAACAAAACAAAAGGACAACAGTATTTTAATGTGTCAATCGAGACGTATACCTTCTCTTGTATTTTCGTTCGACTTAAAAGCTTCTACTCTTTTACGCATTCCCATTCCAGATGGTACTTTATGATTCAAAAAAGGTTACACAAAGAACTAACATAAAGCAAAAACGAAGGTTTTTTGACGATCCAGGAAAATTTTCATGAGCAAAAGACACATTCGGTTGAGTGAACGAATTTCACCAAGTTAGAAAAAATTTTAAACGAAATAAGTTTATCATGCTGTAACATAGCATTTTTGCACAAAATTGCGGCTGGAAGGTTGAAATATTTGTATTTTAATATCTAAGAGGGGGGGGGGGGCGAAGTTCTTTTAATAAACAGTTACATCTAAAATGAAGTTCTTCTAACGACCAGCATGAATCGAAGCAATCTTTGTGTCACGGTAAATGAATATTCGATTTAACAGGCTTTTCATTTAACAAAAAAGTGTGTAAGAAAAGTCCTGAATTTACTATCGTTCCCTGCGTTGCTTAATAATTAAACCCGCTGGCTCACAAGTACAATACTTGTCTTTTATTAAAAAAGTCTTACTTAGGATCTCACTAATACACGTTTGGTTTTTATCCCTAACTCATGATCAGCACTAGTCTTCCATTTTATATTTTTTCAAAGAACGAACTAGCACTTAACTGCAGTTTGTGGTAAATAAAATGGTAGTAACATTGAAGGCTCATTTCTGCGATTTATTGAAAATTGAGTACATAATTAGCCAAAAAAACACATACTTTTTTCCGGTACAGCACACTGAGGTTTTATGTTCATAACCTCAAAAACCGGGGAAGCATAGATTGCAAGGGTGTTCAACCAAGTTCCATTAGGGTGACTTGTCGCTGGTGAATTGCTTTTGTTTCTGGTGAGCATTTCGACATTAGATTGGAATGCAATTTACAACTCTTAAAGCGTATGCTTTTTGAAATGCTGGTTAATCAGATCACAAACTCGTACCAGTACCGCCTTCAATTGAGTGTAGGGGCGACTAATTACAAAGCTGTATGAATTTACTATAAAATATTAAAAAAGCACCACTGGCATAAACGTCCACTGTTTACCTTGGACCCTATTAGCTCCCGACTGGGCACTGCAGACTCTGATATATATATATATATATATATATATATATATATATATATATATATAATGTGTTAACTTAGCCCCTAATCTCAATATGTTGTCCACTCAAGTTCCACTTTGTGCATATCCCGCTACGTTAGGGGGCCCAAAACGATTACGTGAAAAGGAGTCACGATACTTACAAACCGATTTAATTTCCCCGCTATAAGGTCACGTGGCATGACTTTGCGCGAACTATACTCCACTAATTCTCTTTTCTAATAAATTTAGTGAAGAAAATTGACGTCACGTGATTTTCGTACCAAGTAACTTTTTCTGGTAAACTTAGCGGCGAAATTTATAAACATTGTTTTTTCTTTCATACCCAATCGATTGTTCAAATTTTTCTTAGCTAGTTTAAACGATTGGTTTTTAATACCGCAATACACGCATTATATGGTTTTGGAGACAAATTTTGCAGTTAATTAATATTATTATTGACAAAAAGTAATTTAATATTAAAAACAAAAAACCTCAGTTGCGGATTTATTTTTTTACATCATAAGAGGTGAATTTTATACTAGCTGATCTCTCGGAGTGAGTTCGACTCTTTCGGCAGGTGTAATACAACGAAAGGTGGAACTTGCATAGTACCAAAGCAGTTCTGCAGTTCGTGTTCACTGACAGCTTTCAAATGATGGGGAGTGGCAAGTCACGATTTTCAAAGTACTCCTCAGTCAGTAAAATTGCGACATTAATAAGGATACAAGAGCAAATCACAAAAGAAAGTTCGTAAAATAATTAGCCGCGCCCCACGCTTGTTAAGCTCTGTTCGCATACAGTAACCGAGACAACGTCTGCAGTATCTGGGATACCGCAGAGTACAAGGGAATTGGAATGGCAGCAAAAAAACTCTCGTAATGTGTACTTTCCTTTATTATCCGAGAGCTCTCCTTGACTTACGAGTTGAGGTAGCTGTTTTTTACTCACCCTGGAGATACAGGTTCTCTGAAAGCAAATGCATAAACGAGCAACCGTGAAACTTTTGTTATATATTACTATACAAAGTATCACTATATGCGCAAAACAAGTAAATTGCCTAACTTTACTGGTTAATAGTAAGAATATAAATGATGATAGAGAAACAAATGAGTGTTTAACATTGGAGACACTTTTCAAAAGGTTACAAATAAGTATTGATATTGACGCTTGTCAATTTTGTGGGCACGAAGTGCGTGATTTTATCTGAGACCTTTCTAGTACTGACGCATCACAATATTCTTTATCTTAAGTGTTCACACCAAAAGCTTACATAATATTGGTCTGCAATATATGCTCACTTTACGCGAATACTGGCGGATAAGTATAACTATCGCGGAAGCTGATTAGATTCCGCGCCCTTTTGAATGTCGTATGATGTTGCTTTAGCCAAAATTGAATCGCTGCTCTTGACGGTTCCGTCAGTATGGCTTGAATTGTTTGGGTCCTTTACTTCGAAAGCGGCAGTCTCGTAGTTATCAAAAGCCGTCAAGAATTCCGAGCTGTAAGTCACCGATAGTTCTTGACCTTCTGCCTTATTGAATATGACGGAGACAGTACAAGTTTGACATTACTTATGTTTAGTTCAAGATTAGTTCCGCAAGTTCTACCTTACAGCCCATCACATCCGTGTTCATTTTCTCGGAAGGCTACGTGCTATGCAGATAAACTTTCTCGAGTCTAGATTAAGCCTGCCAGAAGCTTTTTGGTGTGCTGGTCTATCGTAACTATTATGAAAATACGTTGGGATACATCTCAGGGCTCCCAGCGTTTTCGTGAGCTCGAGGTGGAACAAGTCAAAGTTCATTGGGCCAAGAGGCTTATAGTAACGAGGCGGACATATGACGGAACATTATTTTGTAAACCTTTAGACGCATAAAATGTGTGGCGGTGAAATTATGTTTTCATTAGATTATGTTTACTTGTTATTCGCTACATTAGGTGAAAGGGGGAAGAACACAGGGGGCGGATTTCTCGTCTTGTCCCTTGCCCGGGCAACACTCTTCAGCGTCCCGTGCGCCTCGGGCATGCACGCACCGCCAACGCTATGCAGAATGTCAAAAACTCTAAGGAAGAACAAGACAACTTCCTCGTTGTCAGGAACACCGATGAAAAGAAGCAAGACCAAGCAGAACAACAATTAAAAACTTACTACCAAAGGGGGGAAAAACACAAATAATCATAACAGCCCCGCAGTATTTTTCAAAGTTCGTCCCAATGCAAAGGTTGAACAGCCTCCGTTTTTATTTATTTATTTATTTATTATTTTACCCTCAGGACGTGAGCATTGCAGACGGGAAAGCGGTTGCATGAGATATTGAAAAAAAACATACAGATACACAGGAAATACTATCAGTCATGATTAGAGAAAATACCTTCCAAGGCTTGTTTTAAGAAGGTCGTGATCTATGATCGAGACTACGGGTGCAGCCAGCTCGCTGCAGTCAAAGGATGTAGACGGTATGAAGGAAGGGTGAAAGAGGTTGGTGCGAACATATGGGATGCCAACTTTGTGTTGATGGTCAAGTCTAGGTGAAGCGTAAAGACGAGGTATAATTAGCTTATTGCGCAGCGTCTCATTAGTGAAATAAATTTTATGAAACAAACTTACACGGGCTACCTTTGTACGTTTGGATAAATCAGGGAGAGAAAGATTAGATTTCATAATGCTTACGCTGGCTTTCCGATGATAATTCTAAAATATAAATCTAACAGAACAATTTTGGACGGCTTCAATCAAATCAATTAGTACAGACTGACCAGGGTCCCAAGCAGCAAATGCATTTTCAAGCTTTGATCGTACAAGGGTTTTATAGAGAATTGGCTTCAAAGACTGGGGTGCTAAAAAAATTCTTTTTAAGAAAACCTAGCATGCGATTAGCGTTCTTAATGATGTAGTTGATGTGAGTCCTTCATCAACCAATCAATCAATCAATGTTTATTTTTCTCTTGTGCTAACCAACAGCTCGAAAGCCTACTGGGTTAAGCACACACAATCGAAATACACCCAAAATACAGAGTAGACAAAATAAAGAGTTGTGAAAAAAAAACAAAAAAAAACATGCAAGCACACAAACGTGTATATATGCCAATTAAAAACACATGCATCAAAATGATCGTTCTCCAAAAGACAGGATTGTACTAAAAATATCGACGTCAGTAAATTGCGTGTTTAAAACATGTTGGATACGCGAAACCGGTGATGCGTTTCGAATAAGGTCTGGGTAAAAGACTCTAGGATTTCTAGAGTTCGTTCTAAGTAGTATGTGAAAGTGAACACAGGTGAGGAGAGTAGGGCTGTCTATTGCATTATGAATTAGCCTATGTAAAAACTGAACATCCCGAATGGACCTTCTTTTACCTAAGGTGCCCAATGTTAATTTTGCTAAAATGGAGTTATATTCATAAAACACTTTCTTCCAAATTATCGGTCGTAAATGATGCGCACAAATAGTTTTTGTACATGTTCTATACTTTCACTTGCTGTTATAGATATGCAGTTCGAGACTACAGATGCAAATTCTAGTTTCGAACGTACATGGGTACTATATAATTTCAAGAGACAGTGATGAGTGATAAATGGTCTAGTTAAGCGAGACATTATTCCTAGCGTGCGCAATGACTGGCTGATAATGGAGTTTACATGAGAAAGGAAAAAAAAGATGGTCGTCCACAAGAACACCTAAGTCTCGCATCTGCGTGGTCCGACAGATCGTTTCATTTTCCAGAACATATGCATAGGATAAATTGTGACGCTTTCTTGACAGCGACATGACTTTTGTTTTGCGCGGATTTAAGAAAAGATTGTTAGAACTGCATCATTCTACCACTGAATGAAGATCGTCCTGCAGCAAAGTACAGTCAGTGACTGAGGTGACCTCCCGAAACAACTTCATGTCATCTGCGAACATAAGTAATTGAGAGTGTTTTACGGACGACACCAAATCATTTATAAAAATAAGAAACAACAAAGGTCCAAGGTTTGAGCCTTGGGGCACTCCTGATATAGAAATGAATGGGCGAGACAAGAAGCCAGATACCCTTACACAGTTCTGCCTTTTATGAAGATAACTCCTAAACCAGGTATTGTACTCAGGACTCAGGCCATAGTCCCTAAGTTTCAGCAATAACAGCTCATGATTGACCTTATCGAAGGCTTTGGACATATCCAGATATATTGCGTCTACTTGGCCCCAAGACTGAATAATTGGAAAAGCAAAATTTAAAAATGTGCACAGATTTGTCTCGACGTATCTGCCTTTGACGAAAAACCGTGCTGTACAAGAACAAACTTTCTTTTAAAATAATTATACAAACGATTGTACACCAGCTTCTCAAAAACCTTTGCAAATGCATTGAGAAGGGAAACAGCACGATAGTTACTAACATCACAAGAATTACCTGACTTGAAAATCGGGACTACTATTGAATATTTCCATTTTTCTGGAAAGACACCACTCTTTATAGACAAATTAAACACTTTTTCAAGAACAGGAGCAAAACATTCGGCACATCCTTTTAGAACGAAGTTGGGAATACCATCTGAACCTGTGGACAGTTTAGAATTCAGCTTTCCAATAGCTAAAAGCACTTCGTGAACAGTACATCTAGTAAAAGGTAAATAGTCATCAAAAGTAGTATTACAGGTCATGGGTAAAGGGGTGTTGACATTGGAAAAGCATGAACTGAAATGATGCGAAAACAACTCACAAACAGATTTTGGGGACGTTTCAATGACTGACCCGTTGCTCAGCGTTATATCGTTAAAGTTCTTCGTGGTATGCTTTTTCACATAGCGCCAGAATTCTTCTGGTCGCTTGTTCAGGTTACGCTCCTTCTGCCTGCGGTAGTGATATTGGTCGTTAGCAAGAAGCTTTTTTGTTAATTCACGACAGATGCTAAATTTTTCATACCACAAGCCGAGCCTCGTTTTTTTATATAATCTGTGGTAACGTAATTTTAATCTCAAGTAATATCGTAAATCTTTGGAAAACCACTTCGGGTACTTCTCTGGGCGGTTGGTGCGCTGGGGAACAAACAAGTTCATGGCATCATTGACTACCGCTGTGAAACTATCCACCATCGAATCTACGTCAGAGCATTGTAAGACATCAGTCCAATCATATTGTTCAAATTATTTGTATAAACTAAAGTAATCGCCAGCGCTTTACGCGTACCGTAGTGCACCAGACGAAACCCTTGACCTTAGAAACATAGAAAACGAAGCCGTAAGGGGAGGATGATAAGCATCAGGGGGGACCAGCGGATCGTCTACACGAGCCACTTTCGAAGTAGGAATGTTAGATAAAACCAGATCAAGAATGTTACCGGAACAGTTCACGAACATGTTGTGTTGTGTAAAATCATTAAAATCTATGAAGTTAAACAAACTAGACGCTTTTTGACGTGTGCAGGAGCTTTCACTGTTAATACGACCATTAATCCAGTCAACTTTCGGTAGATTAAAATCCCCGTATAGTTGCACGCGATATTTAGTAACGTCTATTTCATTTTCAAGAAAATTAAAGTGGCTTACAAAGAGAGCCGCATCTGAAGCGGGAGGGAAATAATATGCTCCAAATAGAAAGTTGAACCCGTCACCAGACGGTATCTCGACCCAGACGGATTCTTGATCGGTTTCCAAATCATTTCGCCTATGTGCATTCAGTGATTGTTTGCAAGCTATCAATACACCACCTCCATATTTTATCCCGGAAGTATAATCACGATCTCTACGAAACACAGTAAAGGCAGGTGTAACATATTCACTATTCGCAATGCCGTCATGAAGCCATGTTTCTGACAATATGACAATATCGTAATCGGTACCTAGCAGATTGGACATAAATTAATCCGATTTTGTTCTAAGGCCGCGGACATTTTGATAGTTCATAATACATCAGATGTAATATGAACTCCTAAATACTTATAGGCAGTAACTAATTCAAGGGTGCGGTTATTTAGCGTATCATAAGGCTGAGATGAAGTACAACGGGACACACTCATAACCTTGTATTTGCTACAATTTAGTACCATGGACTACGCGTCGCACCAGTTGAAAAGAGTAATGTCGTTTTGTATTAGGTGAGATTCAGAATGATGAGTAATTTCTCGATAAATAACGCAGTCATCAACAAATAAAGACATTTTTGTGGATACATGAGAGGGTAGATCGTTAATATATATAAAGAATAATAACGGACCGAGCACAGAACCTCGAGGAACGCCTGATGTTATTGATACCATAGCAGAGCTCGTGCTATTCACGTTGACAAATTTTTTACGGTTCCTTAGAAGTGAATGTATCCACGCGAGCACCGCCGGATCAATATTTGGGTCACTAAGCTTGGACAAGATTAAGGCATGGGGCACTTTATCAAAGGCTTTAGGGAAGTCTAAAAATACGCAATCTACTTTGGAGCAAACGTCAACGATAGAATGAAGGTCATGCCTGAATGATACAAGTTGTGTTTCGCATGAGAATGGCTTTCAAAAGCCGTGTTGAAAGGGACAAAACAAATTATTTGATTCTAGAAGATTAAATATGTTGGAGTAATTGATATGCTCTCAAATTTTGTTTGGGATACTGGTCAATGAAATTCGGGGAAAGTTTCGAGGGTTGAATTGGCTTTAGGAACTAAAGAAACTTTTCGCCAATCACGGCCCTCATTTTTTATTTTAAATTGGAATAAACCAGTTATAAGGTCACGTGGAGCAGGTCGAGAGTAGCAGTATATTTCCATTATTTTTAACTCCCAGAAATTGAGTAACTGAGAATGCCACAAAGGCACGCTGCAGAGGCTGGGCTTCTGAGAAAGACGCCCCGCCGTTCTGACCCCGTCGGTAACTTTAGCTACAGTCGGATCATAATCTTCTTTATCCAAACAATGCCTGCTCAATTTCTGACTTTCTCACGCTTTGGCGCCGTAGCGCTTGCTCCGCATTATCATCGCCAGGCGCGCCACTTCCCCGTACATTAAGAACGATGGTCGAACTCTGCGCACTTCTACTGAAGAACCGTACGTGATTCCAATACTTTCAGAACGCACTTTTGTTTGAGCGTGTGAGCAGCAAAATTTGTATTTTCCATACGTTATTCCATGTAATGGAGTTTCTAAACCTCTGCACTAATTCCAAAAAAAGCAGACGAGCTGATAAACACTAGCATTCTTGCAACAGCGAAGGCTGAAATTTGTTTCCGTGCAGGTCAAGGACGAGGCGAAAAGCAGATGTAAACCCAGTCGAAGAGTAAGGTCAATAAACAATACGAAGTCCCTTGGGCAGTTTCGAAAATGTTTGCCCTGTCGGGGCTCACGATTCCTAAGAACGTACTGTGCCTGTCCTCAGGCACACCTCTATACCTTGAGATGGGAGAGAGAGCTGGTAGGTCATTTAGTCAAGTAGCACCGAAAAAGGACGTACAAGAGTATATGGGCTGATTCACGTCAGCCGACAGGTGCCCGAACCAAGCTGAGCTAGTAGTAGAGCCTGAGTAGGCTGCTGAGGTTTCATTCAGGCGGACGTGCAGAAAAGCCCTGCTCGACCGGCTTTCCTTATTTTCTGTCGCAAAAAAGTACCCCTGCATAATTTTGAATAACAGGTGGCAGAATTTGGGACGTGATGTTTTGCAATTGTCCGCGACATCGTTCGAGAAGAACTCAGGAAGCTGCTGCCTGCTGCCAACCAGCCGGTTTCGCTGTCGATAGCCGAAGTGGTACGCGAAGAAGTTCAGCGGGCAATTCAACCGGAGACTCCTTCCAGCGTGGCCGCAGCCGATGAGCCCACGCTGACCTACGTCGCAGTGGCCCGTCGACCGCCGCCAACCGCTCAACACTACCCGATGGTGACACGACGAGACCCACCAACGCATACATACCCCCGACGCAACGACGAAGTACGTCAGTACGACCGCCGAGAACAGCCGGCGCCAAGAAAAACCGACGTGTGGAGGACAGCGGAGCGACGACCCATCTGCAACCACTGCGGTGAGGCCGACCATATCTACCGCTGTTGTCCCTAGCGGCAAAAGGGCCTGCGTGGGTTCCACCCGAACGATCCACGCCCGAGGTACGGCAAACGGCCTCGCGACATCAAGCAGTACCTCCGACGCACGCTTTCCCCAGTGTCGTCTCTCCGCCATAAAGCCCGCTCCCCATCGCCACGACGTTCAGCCTCCCCAGCGCCACGATCCCGCAGAGAGAGCCTGTCTCTCCTGCGTCGCCGAGAAAACTGAGTGCGGCAACGCCTGGAGGTGACGTTGCCGAAAACGACGGAAGCAAACAGTCTCCAAGAACGCCGGAGCGCTCCCACTCTCCCGATGCCGCGCGTTGCACCGACGCCCCCTTAACGGTGTCCAACAACCTAAATGTTGTTATCGACGGCCAGAACGCATCGGCACTCGTTGACACCGGGGCAGACTACTCGGTATTGAGTGGTAGGCTATCTCGCCACCTTCGAAAAGTCATGACGCTGTGGGATGGACCCCAAATACGAACCGCCGCAGGACACCCCATCACGCCAGTTGGAAGGTGCACCGCTCGCGTCGAAATTCACGGCGAGACGTGTCCTGTGAAATTCGTCATTCTACAAGACTGTTCCAGAGATGTCATTCTCGGCATGGACTTTTTGTGTGAATACGGCGCCGTCATCGACCTTAGAGAAAGCAGATTCACGCAGCGGACACCTGTTCCGCCTTCAGAGACACTCCAAACTGCGTCAGCCACAGTCCGAGTCGTTGCCGACCACGTGAATCTGCCGCCGGGATCAAGTGTCGTCGTACCCGTCGTGACCGATGAAGCTACCCGCGGCGAAGTTCTTCTGGAAGGTAACCTTCAGTTGCTCCTGGGAAGAGGAATAGGCGTCGCAAGAGGAGTGGCTGAACTTCAGGATGGGCGCACTGTGGTCCTCGTGTGGAATTTCCGACAAGAAACGCTACACCTCACTAAAGGTGCAGCTGTGAGCCATGTCGAGGCACTCCGAAACTCCGCCGAAGTCACCGGAATTGCTGAAGAGTCATCACCGCCTCAGCAAGACTTTACGGCGCCAGCGCAGCTCGACATTGACCCTAAGCTTCCGGACCTAAAACGACGGCAGCTGAGTGACCTCCTCGCCGAATACAGCGACTGCTCTGCGACGACGTCAAAGGTGCGCCAAACCACCGTTGTGAAGCATCGCATTGTTACTGAGGACGACGCCCTCCCTGTGCATCGATCGCCATATCGAGTCTCAGTAAAAGAAAGGGAGGGCATAAAGGAGCAAGTGGAAGAAATGCTGAACGACGACATAATCCAGCCTTCCAGCAGTCCATGGGCCTCTCCGGTCGTACTGGTGAAGAAGGACGGAACACTTAGGTTTTGCGTGGACTACCGACAGCCGAACGGGGTGACGAAGAAAGACATCTACCCACTCTCCCGCGTAGACGACACGCTAGAACGCCTGCGCCACTCTCGACATTTTTCATGGATGGTCCTGAAGAGCGGCTACTGGCAGATCGAAGTCGACGAACGGGACCGAGAAAAGACAGCTTTCGGCACGCCAGACGAAATGTACGAGTTCAAGGTCATGCCTTTTGAACTA
This sequence comes from Ixodes scapularis, assembly GCF_016920785.2. NCBI lineage: Eukaryota > Metazoa > Arthropoda > Arachnida > Ixodida > Ixodidae > Ixodes > Ixodes scapularis. The sequence goes on from NW_024609882.1 coordinate 94,037,572, forward strand.
TGCACGGCGCCAGCAACTTTCCCGCGTGTCATGGACACCGTGCTGGCTGGGATAAAATGGCAGAGCTGTCTCGTCTACCTTGACGACGTCGTAGTGTTTTCAATCAATTTCGACGAGCACTTGCGACGACTCCGAGCTGTTCTCCAGGCGATACAGACAGCCGGGCTCACCCTTAAGCCATCGAAGTGTCGGTTCGCCTATGACGAACTGAAGTTCCTAAGACACGTGGTTAGCCATGATGGCGTTCGCCCAAACCCAGAGAAAACTCGAGCCGTCGCGGCATTTCCAGCGCCGACAGACAAGAAGGCCGTGCAAAGATTCCTGGGGCTATGTGTGTACAATCGCCGCTTCGTTCGGGATTTCGCAAGGATTTCGGCACCGCTCACAAACCTCACGAAGGGCGCCGAGAAGTTCGAATGGGCCGAAGAGGAGCAGCAGGCATTCGACGAGCTGAAGCGAGGACTCCAGACGCCTCCGGTTCTTGGACATTTCGATCAGGATGCGGAAACCGAGATTCACACAGATGCAAGTAACGCAGGACTTGGTGCGGTACTGGTTCAACTACAAGAAGGCACCGAGCGAGTCATTGCCTACGCAAGTCGGACACTATCCAAGGCGGAGAAAAATTATTCCACGACTGAGAAAGAATGCCTTGCGGTCGTCTGGACAATCACAAAGTTTCGTCCGTACTTGTACGGCAGCCCGTTCCGCGTAATCACGCACCACCATTTGCTCTGCTGGCTGGCCAACCTCAAGGACCCGTCAGGACGCCTCGCTCGAAGGAGTCTCCGACTACAAGAGTTCAACATGACTGTGGTCTACAAGTCGGGCCCCAAGCACAGCGACGCCGATTGCCAGTCTCGAGCACCCGTCGAAACAGCTTCCGGTAGGAGCGATGACGACGAATATGAGTGCTTCCTAGGCGCGGTGAACACCGACGACATGGAACGACGTCAGCGGGACGATCCTGAGCTGCGCGCACTAATAGAGCACCTGGAAGGGCGCGGGAGAACTATGCCACGCGTTTTCTCACGAGCCCTGTCGACCTTCGTCATGCCACAAGGTGTACTCTACAAAGAGAACTTCAGGGACAACAATTTGTCGTGGCTGCTAGTAATGCCGACTGACCTTCGAAAGGATATCTTCCAAGCCTGCCACGACGACCCGACGTCCGGACACCTTGGTTACAGCCGGACACTGGCCCGTATTTGTGAAAAGTATTTCTGGCCCAAGCTCCCCAAGACCGTCCACCTATACACGCGATCATGCCACGAGTGCCAGCGACACAAGAAACCTCCGGGAAGGCCGGCCGGACTCCTGCAGCCCATTTCTCCTCCAACTGCACCCTTCCAGCAGATCAGAATGGATCTACCGGTCCTTTCCCGCCTTCGACGTCGGGGAACCGCTGGATCATCGTCGCCACAGATTATCTCACGCGGTCACGCAGTGCGCCGAAACGAAGGCCCTTCCTTCGGGGACTGCTGTGGAAGTTGCCAAGTTTTTCATTGAGTCCATTGTCCTCCGGCACGGCGCTCCAGAAGTTCTGATTACAGATCGCGGATCATCGTTCATGGCACAGCTGACCCAAGAAATCCTCCGGCTCAGTCAAACCAGCCACCGTCGTACAACTGCGTACCACCCGCAGACTAACGGAATGACCGAGAGTCTGAACAGGGCAATCGCCGACATGATCTCTGTGTACGTCGATGTTAAGCACAAGACGTGGGACGAGGTGCTGCCCTACGTCACGTTCGCCTATAATACGGCGGTTCAAGAGACCACTGGATTCACACCCTTCCAGCTGGTACATGGTCGGAAAGTAACGACCATGCTGGACGCGATGCTGCCCCATGAGCCAGCTGACAGTGAAGGCGACGACGCCCAGGTGGTTGCTCAACGGGCCGAAGAAGTTCGCCAGCTCGCCCGACTCCTGATTCAAGACCGACAACGCGTCGACGCGGGCCGCTACAGCCTACGTTGTCGGGACGTCCACTTGCAGCCCGGAGACAGGGTGTGGGTGTGGACGATTCGCCGCCGCGGTCTCAGCGAGAAACTCCTGAAACGTTACTTCGGACCCTACAAAGTGCTTCGTCGACTCGGGGATCTGAACTACGAGGTGATGCCTGACGGAACACGGACTCCATCACGCCGCCCTCCACGACCGGAAGTCGTCCACGTCGTGCGACTGAAGCCGTACTACGCTCGATAGGACTGTGAACCTTATGCGTTCCAAATGACTCTTTAATTTACCGTTCTTTTTATTTGCTTCGTTTAGTTTTTGGGTTGCATCGGGACGATGCACTTTTTAAAGGGTGGAGTAATGCCGCGCGAGCGGCTCGGCAAGTAGGCAGCGCGCGCGTGGCCTAACGGTTATCGCGCTTGCTTTCGACGCAGAAGGCCAGGGTTCGATTCCTGGCCGCGGCTACACATCTTGTTGGCACTGTAATCAGATGTTCTGGTGAATTCGAGAATCGTCTTGGGCTGATTCGAGGTCAGAATGTTCTACGCTCCAAACCTTCTACGCCGAACGATCCAGAAACCCACGAGGGTACATAAGGGATTCCCCAAGGCGAGCGGGGTCAGTTTGGGCCCCAGCGTTCTACTCAGCTCTTTCGCCGCCTTCGGCGCCCGCGACGCTCTGCTGTTATCTTTCTTTCTCCTTTTATTTTTGGCAAAAGTTCGCCGCATTAAACGTTTATTTCTTCCTGTTTATTTATTGTTTCTTGGTCACCACCCGTGCCAATATGACAATCGCACACTGACGTGGAGCTAGAGACGAGCAGGCGCCGCGCCACTTCGAAATGCGGCCCAGCTCAGTGGCCGCTCCGGCGGTGGATGTGGTTCTTTCCGCTAGTGGTAAAGGGCGTAAAGAATGATTGAAAACGGTTCATAAACGATTCGAAAGGGCATATAATGTATTAGAAAATCTGTTCCTTGTTTTACAAACCCAATAATACCTGGCACTGGGCCACTTTAAAACCACAAAGAGGTTTTGAGACTAAACTTCTGAACGTCTTTGATAGCATCTTAATATGGCCATGTTTGTCCTTCGGCCAGATGTGGCGTCGAAACAACTACCCGCTAATTAGAATACCACCTTCTGAAGACAATCTCGTCCACAATAAACTATTTGAAAGGAATGCATAAATACATTGTAAATAAGTTATTCAACAACTTGATACAGAATGTGCTGAATTTCGTGCGGAAAAGATGAACTCGCAGGTCAATAATTACTGTTTCTAACACACTTTTTTCTGAACATCGCCGACTGAAAACTCACTATCTAAACACGCATAGAGTGCAAAAGGAAAATATATATCTGCGTGTTTTTATTTATTTAAAATTTATGGATCCTGAGGTTATTGTATTGGATGAGCCTAGGTCGAGAAGAAAATGTTTTGAAGGCCGGTTTTGCAAAATGTTAACATAATGTTTAACTATTAAATTAGCAAGCAAGCTTTTTGTTATACGGACATTTTCTTAAGACTTATTAAAGATATAACATAGGTGATTGAACCGTCAAGTTACATATACCATCTGTTTCACTAATATTTTGGAAGACAAAGCCACATGGTTTGAGATAGATAACAACCGGTAAACTTAGCTGAAGTAGAATTCCAGTTACCGCTTCATAAATTTATGTTGAAAATTTGTTTTTTGTTTCAATGTATGCACTATTTACGTTAAGTATCGCTTACAACCGCTGAAAGTATGTGCAACATCAACAAGTCTACTCCGAGGATTTCTTAGCTGGCAGTTCTTTTTTGTGTCTCATTATGCTCATTTTGCGTATTTCAGAATCTTGCAAACTGTCTGGGACAAGATGTTTACCCGAGGAGCATTTCCTGTTGTGTTTAAATAAACGAAATAAATGTGATATTAAAAAAGAAACATTATTAATTCACATGAGTGACTGCAGGCTTGACTCCGCACAGAATTTAAACCTAATTGGAGTTCACAGATCAACCTATCACGCGAGTGATCATACCGCAAACAAAACATTTCCTTTATAATATTAAACAACGTTGTTCGATTTGTTATAATCGGGAATGAGTTTTCGAGATACACAAAGTGGTTATTTATGTCGAGTGTATTTGCCGCGTATTAAGACTATAAATGCACTCTTATAAATTTACATCATATTTCTAATTGTAAATGTTCCGTCCTTCTAACAAAGGAAATCTGTGTTGTCTAAAGCAATTTTGTCTTTCACCTCTCGTGCTGTCATATCTGGAGTTCTTTTGGTGGATATGGGACGATCTTCGTGCTCGTGCCTCAAATGGGGTGTATGCAATCACGCTTTTATATCCTAGAAGATTCAAAAATAACACCTTAAAGCCGCTTCACTCCACCAAGGAAATTCCCTATTAGATTTATGTACATTTTCAATGTGCACTAGTTCTGAGGACGATACATTTTGCTCCTTCAGCCCCCAACACACGTACCAGGTACACCAAAGATATCGATAGATAAAACTTGTTATTATATCAAGTGTAGAAGTTATGTACCTTATGATGACGTGTAATTAGATAGTAAAGGGAGCATCAAGCCAAACTTTCCAGACTAAGGCATAACGAATCGTGCTTAAATTCGATGCCAAAAACCAACGCAACGCCTTACTCAGTAGTGGCGGTTGCGTAACGCGATTCCCAGATGGCTCCGCCCATGCAACGGCAAATGGGCATGGATATTTGTGAACACCACACCGTCGCAGCCGCTAGATAAAGTTGTCTCTTCGCCTTGGTTGCTAGCGGCGCTGCCAGGTGGCTCCTTGATATGTGACTTATTACAGTTTGTCGCGGGTCCGGTTTCCCATGTGTTTCTATGGGACACATTCTTTCTATTAAGGTCGTTCCATTGATGCGCCACGTCTTGTAGGCATACCCTGGCGAACCTCACTCATGAGGGCCCTCACGTACCCTCACTCACCCTCATCTTCACAGGTGAGGGTGAGTGAGTTTCTTAACCAGGAAAATTCATGAGTGTGAGCGTGTGTGAGGGCCGTGAGGGCCGTGATGGCTGTGAGGACCGTGAGTGCGTGAGGGCCGTGAGGGCGTTGAGTGCGTGAGGGGTGAAAGGGCCATGAGTGCGTGAGGGGCGTGAGGGCGGTGAGTGGCGTGAGGGCCATGAGTGCGTGAGGGCCGTGAGGGCGGTGAGTGTGTGAGTGGCATCAGTGCGTGAGGGGCGTGAGGAGTATGAGGGCGGTGAGTGCGTGAAAGGTGTGAGGGCCATGAGTGCGTGAGGGGTGTGAGGGCCGTCAGGGCGGTGAGTGTGTGAGTGGCATCAGTGCGTGAGCGGCGTGAGGAGTGTGAGGGCCGTGATGGCGGTGAGTGCGTGAAAGGTGTGACGGCCATGAGTGCGTGAGGGCGGTGAGTATGTGACGGGTGTGAGGGCCACGAGTGCGTGAGGGCCGTGAGGGCGGTGAGTGCGTGAGGGGCGTGAGGAGTATGAGGGCCGTGAGGGCGGTGAGTGCGTGAAAGGTGTGAGGGCCACGAGTTCGTGAGGGGCGGAGAGTGTGTGAGGCCCCCTTTAGACGGAGTAGCTTTCTCAGCAATTTGGTGTTGATGGCGGGTTGTTTCCTAGCTTTCTCTAGATCGACACGAATCGCTGAGATCGGGTCCGGCTCAAAACAAGCGAGCAACTCGGAGAAATTTGAAGGCGTTTGAACCGGCTGCATCCAATCAGGGACGCGATATTTTCAAGTGACACCTCGTGAGTGTGATGATGACAACAAAGGCCTTGGTTCTGGTTTAAAATTGATCGTTTCTGGAAAAAAAAACGCTTCAGAAAGATGCGTTAGTTATTCTCAACGATATTTAAATGCATAAAAACACGTCTATGGCGCGTAATGGTATGTCTAAATAGCGCAAGAAATACCAAATGTCATGATGATGTAGGCAAATTGCATCAATTGGTTGCTGCTAGTGAACGCGGGCGGCCTGTGTTGCTGGCGTTGTGGCGTCAAGTTTCTGGGCGAAATTGGGCTATCTGAAGCGGGCCTGAGTGGCGTGAGTGCCATGAGTGCGTGAGGGGCAAGAGGGGTGTGAGGGCCGTGAGGGCGGTGAGTGCGTGAGGGGTGTGAGGGCCATGAGTGAGTGAGGGGCGTGAGGGCGGTGAGTAGTGTGAGGGCCATGAGGGCCACGAGTGCGTGAGGGGTGTAAGGGCGGTGAGGGGCGTGAGGGCCATGAGTGCGTGAGGGGCGTGAGGGCGGTGAGTACGTGAAGGGCGTGAGGGCCATGAGTGCGTTAGGTACGTGAGGGCCGTGAGGTTCAGTGAGGGTGAGTGAAGGGCTGAAGGCGAGTGTGGCTGTGAGGATGAGGGTGAGTGAGGGCGACCTAAAATGCCGACCTCTGCGTGTAGGACCTGGCGATTTTGCTGCATTTTTGCGTATTTGCATTTTCGCCATTGACTCTTGGTTCAAGATGTGATGATGGCATTAGACCCTTTTTTTTTTGCAAACAGCTCATGTCGGAGCTACTGTCTGTGACGTCCCAGCAAACTTCCGGTTCAAAGAAAGAATTACCAAAGCCCATTAACACCGCTTTTTGAAGCAGAATGAAACAATGAAGCACCAATAAAATGATGAAGGCCGAGGAATGTTCAAAATGTTCAAATATAGTTTTTTTAATCCAACAGATCTGCTCTAAAGTCGTTAAATTGTACAACGAAAGCCCCTCGCTAAACCTCCAAGTTTGTTGTCCGTGTAGCATTTATCCTTTTTTAGCACTCTGGACATAAGGAAGCTCGACAGGCTTGCAAAGACGTTGCTACCGAAAGTTACTTGGGACACAAGCTGCGGTTCACGTTTTTAAATATTAAAGAAATATTTACGCTTAATGAACGCGTTTAAACGGAGGTATTTTTGGTGCGGTGTTCAGGCCAGCGTCCGCCAAGGCAAGAACAGACGCTCCGAGCTGAAAGAGCGCGCGCCCAGGTGCCATTGAAACAAAAGACTTGTTAGTTTTTTTTATTTATTATTATTTAAGTTATGCCGTCTGCACCAACGTTCTTAGATCTATTAGTAGACACGCTCCACGGACGAGCGTCATTCGAAAACAATCCTCCGCTGTTGACCACACGCAAGCCGGTACTGGCAGAGAGCAATCTTTGCATCGTATACGACACCGCTTCCACTAACAGCAGATGAGGACCGCTTTCGAACAACGTTCGTTTTGCGCAGTTGCTTGCACAAGCTTTTTAAGTTTATCGTAAAGACCACAATATAATCACCGTAAGCGATGTGCAGCCAATGTTGCTCCGGATCGGCCGCTTCTATCCATATGGCGGACAAAAAGCGTAAAGAGCGTCACCGATTGACGCGCCATGGAACGGCGCAAGGCGTTCTAGGAAGCTCTTTAAATGTCTTAGATATTGTAACGTTGTTTTGGACAAAGACTTATTATAATCTGCGCTACGGGCCTTATTGTAGCTAATGTGCGGTTTTAATTTGATGCAGACGGCATCGGTATGATATTAACTTCATGTAATTCATCGGTAAAAAAAAAAGTGAGTGCACTTTTTGCCAGATCTTGATTACAAGATCAGATACAAATATACAGCACATTTTTGATGGCTTGGAACATTTCTCAGTTACGTAAACGAAAGTATTGTTCAAAGTCAAATGTTTTACAGCGGAGCTGTTAAGGGCTAGTTTGCCCAGGATCGTGTCCTCCGTAAAAACAATGTCGACACAAAACTCTGGTTACCGTCGTCACTCATTGATGACGGTAGTTGTCCAGAGTGTTGTGTTTGCCGGTTGTCCGCTTGCGACCGTCGCTCAAAAATGGCGCAACCTTTCGAGCCCTTCCACTCTGGTTTGCCAACTTGCTGCCTGCCACTACTTCATCTCTACCATAGTACAGCTTCGCTGGTCTTCCTTCTTCACCAAAGTGAAAAGGGTAACCGTTTTTTCTTTCAGATTTATGACAATACCTTCGAGTTTGAGGAAGCATGGTTTTGTGCATGCAATTAATTACACTGTGCGACACCCTTGTCGGAAACACGTCATCGGCGCTCTTCTGCCTATTTAAAGTGACAAAGAGATAAAGATAATCTCAAAAATTAAAAGACGTCAAGCATTACGCTCTAACACAGGGGCAGTCGCTACCTTTGCATAAAGACGATTAAAATATGGTGGTTCAAGTAAGTATTGCGATGTGCTATAAATAACATTCATTTTATTCACTCAGCTGCTCGTGTATAGGCGAAGACGTAAGATTGCTTTAGAGTTCAACTGAAATCTCTCCGCTCAAAGACATTTAGAATCGGGGAAAGCCAGAAACTTCTTATCGCCAGTTATCTGCAGCATCATAAAAAATTATATATACATATATATTGCGATTAAATTCAACCGCTCGAAAGTACGGACAAATTTAGTTGTATATAAATCTCGCAATTTATCAATATTAGCCTCACGAGGGTGATGGCGCTTCTTGAATAAGCTTTTCGTTACTTTCAACTGTTTTTCTTGCGTAGATTAAACTTTTTTCTTTATATTATTTCTGAGGAAGATAGGACTGGGCTCGAAGGGTAGGCGTATTAACCGGCCCTCACTGCTGTGGAAAAACCTGTGATTAGGAGCAGTGCTGCCTTTATAATGTTAATACAGCTACCTACTATTCACTAAGGCCATGGTAGCAAAGGTAATCTCTCTTACTTTCCGGCAAGGAGACAAGATTCACTCGCGTGTTTCCCACGGAAAGCACAAGAGACTGCAAAGGTAGACTGGTTGCTGCCTGCTCTAATTTAAAGCGAAAATCTCAGACACTAGCATCAGCTAAACTTCAAGCGAACTTTATATAAACTCTATGTCCTGGGCGGCAGAGGGGCTGTTGGCGGACGCTACTTGGACGAGCACCAACTTGACTGTATCATGTCGACCGCGACGCAGTGTCTTACCTGCTGGGTGTTCTCACCTATATATGTCGTACAATGTGACCAGACGGAAACCTTGCGGGAGTGCGATCTCACAATCGCAAGTACGTAATCTTGAAAACATAATCCCAGTATTCATGATAAGAGTTAGGTACAGGCATATTATTCATTCTTTTATTGGCCGGTTTGGGTCAAAGCGCAGCTGTGTCGTCGTCGGAAGGATCACCTCGGGCGGCGGGGGAAGGCGGCGGCCTGACCAGGAATGGGGCAGTTTCGCGGGAATGTCAGTTTCAGGGGTGCCTCGAGCGGGCGCCTGCCTAATTGAGGAGCCGGGACAATGGGATGCACTCCCACGGGTAGCTGCCGGATGGGGCTTCTGGAGTAGTAAATGGTGCCGAACATGTCGGCTTTGCTTTCTTTGGGCGCGTTAAATTCGTGCTCCGGAGAGCAAGGGTCTGGCGCTTCTTTTACTAAACGGACAGGAGTGCCACCGGAGACTGACACTCGAGCGCGCTCTTCGTGCACCGAGAAGTTTTCGGAGCGCGAGTGACTTCTTCGCGCTTTGTGACGTCACGTAAACAAACAAGATGGCTGCGCTGCTGTTGAGACAGTCGAGACGAAAGGCGTAGCCGGACGGCTGCCCCTTTTCAGTTAATTAGTGTTTAATCTAGCAGGTAAAAAAGATATTGATTTGAAAGCCAAGACAGCAATTAGCGTTCCCTTAAAGGTTTGTTCATGAATCTCGCCTGAAAAAGAAATTAATCTATCAAACGGTAGCGTTCCGATAGCACAGCGATAGAAAAATTGTCGAGATGAGACATTCGGACCTTCGGACCGCTCTGTTTCTTTTATAATGCTTAGCCCAGCGAATAAATATTATTCGATTTGAAAGCCGAAACATCAGTGAGCGTTGAGGGAAAGGTTAGTTCGTGCGTCTTGCCTGAAAACGAATTGATCTATCGAACGAGCGTGCCGATAGCTCGGCGACAGAAAAGTTGTGATGAAAAGACAGTCAGTTCAGACCGCTGCCCTGCTTAGAATGCTTATCCCAGCCGCAGCAAATAACGATACTTAGATTGGAAAGCCGAAACACCAGTCAGCGTTGCGGGAAAGGTTTGTTAATGCATACTGCATAAACACGAATTGACGTGCAATCGAACGACAGTGTGCCGGTATCGGCGTAGCTTCCGTCTTGCTGCGAGACGGAACCGATGGAACCAGGGAACCTCTGACAAATTTGAGGGCTTTCCTGCATCGACGAGCGGGTTTAAGAATGTTGTCTTTAATTTAAATCGGAACAGCATTCATGGGCAATAAATAGATCGGCCAAGGTAACCTTCCACATATGTGCACGAAGCGGGCCTTCAAACCATTCAGGAACATTAAAACGTTCGTAGAAACTTCATAACGTCGCAGTCTCTTCTGTTTTAGACTCTTCCGCACCACACGGGCCTATCTATTTATCTTCAAAATATTTTCGGCTTCTGGCACCCGTATCCACGGTTGGAAGGAGCTCGTGTGGGCCGTGGCCCGTCGATAGTTTCTGGCCATGTTTTAAAACTTACTCGATCTAACTCTAGGGTTAAGGTGGTCAGCGTTTCTCTATTTTTGTTTGTCACGTGACATAATTCGCCAGGGTAACTCGGATCCATTCAAGTAGGTTTGGAACGCAGCCTCGGTGTGTCGGCTCCTGTACGATATGCGTCGTTTAGTTGCTGCGCTCGGAGTATGAAACTCGGAGCGTCGGAGTAGGAGTAAAGGAGCGCCGACTTAACGCGCCCATTGTATGAGCGGGCCGCATTCGTGGGTGCTCCCGTCTTCACGGCGCCTTCTTGTAATGACCGTCGAAGAGAGCGTGGTGTCTTTGTGTGTTTAATTTGTGTTATTCGTTTGAGACGACAGCATGTTGTTCTGCTTGTGTGCTTCTACGACCAACCGTCTACGAGAAAGAAAATCGCGTGGGAAACTGAGCGATTGGTTCGGGCGATTGGGAGAGAGATCCTGACTCCGACTCTAAAACGGAGGTGCGAATGATGAGAAAGGGCTTTTTGAGACGGATCGAGCTGGGTGGGGTTGGGTTCCTTGTCGGCGGTTTGGAGGACGGAAAGTGCCGGGAGTCTACGTCAAGTCGCCCCCACTACTGTGAACGTACTATGTTAAATAAATCTTAGTTATAGTCTAATACCACCTGACTGAACTTCACTTCGCAACGTGTTCGCCATCAGGCCCCTTGTTGCAACTGCCCGAACATCATCATCATCAAAGACCGCATTTGTAACTGTAAGCCCTCTAAAGTAGCCATCCCCCCTGTTACACCAGTAAATATCTCAGAAGCATTTAGACCCCGCTAAGTAAAATTCATCAAAATACTCATTTTGGTTTATAATTTTATAAGTGATTATAACACTTAAATTAGAAAGGAGCCTCGAATAATAGCCGAACTGTCATTTGAACCTTGACTTTAACTTGAAAGTGGAATTATAATGGTGGTTTAGCTGGTGCATGCTGGCATTACACGTATTGAATCACGGGCTCGCCTGTTGAATTGCAATACACTCATATCTTGCCAGTACGAACTCCATTAATATGGATACCTTTATACACAGACTACGTTTTGAGGGGAAATTAGGTGAACACATGAAAAAACTAGGAACGTCTAAAGTCCAAAGGCCAAATGAAGAAATGTGAGCACTAACGTGATTCCGAAATAGAAAATGATAACGTAACTTACGGCTTGCCTGTAAAAGTATAAAACAATATATTTTTACTCATCCTAAATACAAGAAATTTTCTGCAATGTTCTTTTTTCTAAATTTGTATAAATTTTCTAACTTACCGGTTGTCCCAATGCTGGATTCGATGGAAGACATTTGGCTTTGGTCGACCCCTGAGAAAACATGAAAATCTTGAAACCCACGTCACTCAACGAATTCAATGATTTCCAGACATATCATCAAGCATGTAATACTACTGAACGGTACGTACCGATCCAAAAATGTTGTCGGTCCGTCCGTCCGTCCGTTTATGCCCGCATTTCTAGCTAAGTATAACAGGAAAATGGGCAGCACCTGACGACGTCACCTGACATCTCGTAACATATTGCCGCATGCGAATAGTCGAGTTACCATCGTGCTGGAATCCCACCTCGCTGGCTGGATTTGACCCCCCCCCCCCCCCCCCGGCGCTTGACCTTTTAGCTTTATTTTGTTTGCAAGACTGGAAAGTTCCAAATTACTCAAGAATCGTGGTGTTTGTTCGAGCGAGGAAACTTTTAGATACTCACAAGCTTACAAAAACAGCTTCGCACGGCTTCTTGAGTAAGTCGTCTTTCCGTCACCCTTAAAGTACGGTCTGTTTTGCGCTATGTTTCTCGCCACAAGTTTGCCGCATTAAATGCTAACTTTAAGTTTAACTACTCCAGTTTGTTTGCATGCGTGAAATTCTGGTGGAGGTGCGGGGTAGCGCCATCTATGCCCACGATGCGCACCACTTTGGATAACTCTGAAGACAACTACCGGGAAGACGACATTTTCGAAAACGTCACAGGAGGACTCAAACCGTGGCATCAACGACGACTTCAACTATGGCTTCTGATATATATCGCGGTCAAGCAAGACGAAGACGAGGCTCAAGAAAAGCACGCACGCACCCGCGATAGCATGGACAGTCTGATTCCAAAACGCCATGAGCAATGGCTAGCTTCTTTTCAGCTTAAACTGTACATAGTGTAAATAAACGCAGATTTAACAGGAAAAGATGTATTAATTGGCGACGAGGGAGTTTCGCGAACCCTGAAGATGGAAGACTACGGCTCTCACGGACGAATTCCGGCATTTAACCCCGGAGGGAACTGGAGTTCATGGTTGGAACGCCTTGAGTTCTACTTCGAAGCCAAGGACATAACCAGCCCCGTGAAGAAGCGAGCAGTTCTGCTCACATCATGCGGTGAGTCGACCTCCGACACCGTACGGGCTCTACTAGCTCCTAGAAAGCCTTCGGAAGTCGAGTTTGGAGACATTGTGAAACTCCTCAGCGAACACTGCGACCCGAAGCCGGCAGAACTGCTCAGCCGTTTCAAGTTCCATCAGCGAAACCAAGCACCGGCAGAGACCATCGCTGATTACGTCGCCGCCCTCCGCAAGATCGCAGCGGACTGCAACTTCGGAACGGTGACTAACGTGCCGGCCAGGACTACTACGGCTACAACCGCTAGTTCGTCCAGCGAGGTGACACAAGCGGCCCAGGCCGCACAAACACCAGGAGCTGAATTTTCTACCGTTCTGCCTTTAGATGTCATGCTCCGTGACCGTTTCATCTGTGGCATTAAGGACCCACGCCTACAGCAACGCTTGCTGGTCGAACGTCACATCACCTTCGACCGAGCTTACGCGATTGCCGTGGCTACCGAGTCTGCTGCCAGCCAGCAACGTCACATTCAAGGTGAAAAAGAAGGGAAGGTCCAGAGCACGTCCACAGTCAAGACCTCCAAGGGCGGAAAAACGGCGAAGAAACCTTGTTTCCGCTGCACAGGCTCGCACTCGCCGGATGTCTGCAAGCATATCAAAGCAACTTGCACATTTTGCCGCAAGAAAGGCCATCTAGAAGAGGCCTGCTTCAAACGCAGAGCCCAGCGCAAGTCCCAAGAGGAATCGAAGTGTCGCACGCATCACGCGGACGCAACAGAGCATGAGACGCATGGTGATATTTTTGCTGTCAACAGCGTTACCCAGGGAGACACCTCGCGGGTCATCGCGGAGCTACTCGTGAACGGACGACACCTCGACATGGAAGTGGATTCCGGAGCTTCCCACTCCATAATCAGCTCCGAAACATACAAACGTCTTTGGCAGGGACGACCTCCTAAGCTAGAACCTTGCGACCTCTCCTTGTGCGTCTGGGCTGGAGACAAGATGCAACTGGCCGGCAAGGTGCCGGTCAACGTACGATTCAAGGACAAAGACGCTCGTCTGGACCTCTACGTGGTTAACGGAAAGGGAGCAAGTCTGCTTGGTCGGGACTGGTTTCCTGCGTTGAAGATTAAGGTTTCCGGCGTATACTCAGTGTCTTCAACAACCCTGGAAGATCTACTAAGAACCCATGGGCAAGTGTTCGAAGGAGAGCTCGATGGTCATGTCGGCGAACCGCTACACATAGACCTCAAGCAGGACGTAGCTCCAAAATTCCTGAAGAGTCGACCTGTGCCTTTCGCTCTGCGAACAGCAGTACATGAAGAGCTGAACAAGCTTCAGGCACAGAACATTTTGGAGCCTGTAAAGTCGTCATCCTGGGCAACACCCTTATTCATCGTCCGAAAAAAGAACGGTACACTACGGCTATGTGGGGACTATCGGTGCACGGTCAACCCGGCACTCAAGGCAAACGCATATCCGCTTCCCACAGCACCAGACCTGTTGTCCATCGTACGGGGAGGAAAGATCTCGAAGATAGATCTGCAACAAGCGTACCAGCAATTGCGAGTGGACGACGCCACAGCAGAGTTACTAACTGTAACGACACCGATGGGGCTCTTTCGCGTTAAACGAGTTCCTTTCGGAATTTCGGTTGCGCCTTTGCTGTTTCAACAGTTCATGGACACGCTGTTGCCAGGCATCGAAGGCACGGGAGCATACCTTGACGACATAATGGTCACAGGGGCAACTGAAGAGCAACACTTAGAACGCTTGAAAGCCGTTCTTCAACGCCTCGCGGAAGCCGGACTTCGGGTCTCCCAAGCCAAATGCAAATTCGGGGTTCCAGCGATAGAACTGCTAGGCTACCACGTTGACGCTAATGGCGTGAGACCGACATCCGAGAAGGTAAAGGCCATCACGGAAGCCCCGGAACCGAGCAACAAAAAGGAGCTCCAAGCCTTTCTTGGAATGCTGAGCTTCTACAGTCGTTTTCTGTGGAACAGGGCATCCACCGCCGAAAGGCTGCATCGACTGCTTGACAAAGACGCCAACTGGCATTGGGGGAACGAAGAGCACAAGGCTTTCAAAGAGCTGAAGGTGCTGCTTAGTTCAGCACCCCTGCTCGCTCACTATGACGACAAGCGGAAACATGTTTTGTCTTGCGACGCATCACCATACGGTGTTCGGGCAGTTCTGTCGCAGCTGGACGACGCCGGAGAAGAAGCTCCAATTTGCCTACGCATCCAGAACACTGGGCAAAAGCGAACGTAATTACGCTCAGCTGGATAAGGAAGGACTAGCCATCATCTTCGGCATGAAACATTTCCACCAGTGCGTCGCCGGGCGACAAGTGACCGTGTACACCGATCGCAAGCCACTTCTGGGGATAATGAGCCAAGGTAGACAGATTCCGGTAATGCTGTCACCACGCATGACCCGATGGTGCCTTCTACTTGGCTGTTGCGACTACGAGTTGCGTTACCGACAAGGCAAGGCGCACCAGAACGCGGACGCACTCAGCCGTCTACCACTGCCAATTATGAAGGACGAAGCCGCACCACCAGGAGATGTACTTATGCTCGAAGCAATGGAGTGCCCACCCTTGAGGGGTCAACGCATCGCGCGTCTAACCAAGGAAGACTCCGTTTTGTCAAAAGTCTACTAAGGACAACAAGACGGAACCACCACAAACTGGACAGGAGACGAGTTCGCACCGTACAAGCGCAGAGAACTCGAGTTGGCAACACACAACGGCAGTGTGACGTGGGGGGCACGTGTTGTTCTACCAAAAGCAGCACGCGAGCAAGCTTTGAAAATGCTGCACGCCAACCACCCGGGTATTGTTGCCATAAAAAGTACCGCTCGGAGCCATTTCTGGTGGCCGAGGCTTAACGCAGACATCGAAGCAACCGCAGCTGCGTGTGAGACGTGCCAACAACATCATCGGGCCAAGTCTACGGTACCAACGCCTGACTGGTCACCTGCCACTCGACCCTGGGAGACAATTCACATCGACTTCGCCGAACCAATCGACGGGATATCGTACCTCATCGTCGTCGACGCTTACTCGAAGTGGCTGGAGGTGAGGCCGTTGCACTCCACGACGTCTACACGCATCATCGACGCCCTTCGCTCCACCTTTGCAACTTTTGGAGTAACCAGAATCCTTTTCTCCGACAACGCACCAAATTTCGTGTCGAACGAAATGAATGAGTTCTTAACGAGAAACGGCACCAAACACTACAGCAGCGCCCCATATCATCCGGCCACAAACGGGCAAGCGGAGCGTATGGTGGGCGAAACAAAAAAGGCCCTCCTGAAACTCAAGGAAGGAACAATCCAGTGCAGAATCGCCAGGTTTTTGTTCAGGCAGCATACGACAGTTTCAACCTCCACGGGCAAAACACCCGCCGAAGCAATGTTCGGCCGACGGATCGCCACACCTCTCGATCTCATGAATCAAAGCTCGTCGACAAGCGAAGACCGAGAAGATCCGACGGACGGAGTAACGGCAGATTACTCGGCAGGCCAAACCGTCTACGTGAGAAATTTCGGTGGAAGACCAACTCGGGTTATCGCGGTAATCATGAAACCGCTAGGTATTCGATCATTTCAAACAAGAACAGAGGACGGAAAACTTCAGCGTCGACAGGTTGATCATATTCGCCCCGGAAGTTCACACTTGGAAACTCTAGAGGGCAAAGAAAAAGCTTCGCCATTCTTAATCTACCCAGCCACGGAGGACATAGACGAGTCACAAATGACACAGCCCGAGAACAGATGCACCGGGTACAATAATACTGACGTCCAGGACAGAGGCACCGTGGACAATAATGCTGAAGTCCAGGGCAGAGACACCGTGGACGACAACGCG
Organism: Ixodes scapularis; assembly: GCF_016920785.2. Lineage (NCBI taxonomy): Eukaryota > Metazoa > Arthropoda > Arachnida > Ixodida > Ixodidae > Ixodes > Ixodes scapularis. Next base: position 94,054,231 of record NW_024609882.1, read on the forward strand.
GACGTCCAGGCCAGGACGCGCCCGGTTCAAGGACTGCCCGAGGGGGTCGCCAGATTAAGCAGCCAGCACACTTTAAAGACTATGTACTGGGTGTTAATCAAGAAGGGGGATATGATATATATCGCGGTCAAGCAAGACGAAGACGAGGCTCAAGAAAAGCACGCACGCACCCGCGATAGCAGGGACAGTCTGATTCCAAAACGCCATGAGCAATGGATAGATTCTTTTCGGCTTAAACTGTACATAGTGTAAATAAACGCATATTTACAGGAAAAGATGTATTAACTTAAAAAAAGACCCGGACTATGTACTCGGGAAAGCCTCTGGCTACGGCCTCAACAATAATATGGTGACAACTTTGATAAAGACGCCGACGATGAAACATAGAACGACTCCAAAGATGAATCCCGGCTACTCCGTCAACTACCAACTCGACTACGGCCTCGACGAGAAACATTGGCTTCGATCTTGACGACGAGACTAACGACGACACTGACGGTGACAGAAGCGACGACTTGAAGAATGACATCGACGACGATCTCGACTACGACTTCGGCAGCAATCCGGACGACAAGTTCGACGGCGCCCCAAGGACGACACGGATGATGACCTCAACGACGACCCCTACTACGAACTTGACGACCACCTTGATGAAGAAACCATGACGATACCGACGACGAGTGGGATACCGACCACGAAGAAGAACAGGACGACGACGCTCGTTTCGCCACTCAGCGAGCGGAGGAAGTCCGCCAGCACAGCCGCAGTTTGATTCAAGCCGCACAACCAGTGTTGCCAACTCAAAAATTGAAAATCCGCAGACAGAATCCCGAAAACCGCTAAAAACCGCTATATTCAAAACACATTGCAAAAATTACTTTTTATCAATTTGTTTTGCTGTAATTCTTGCCGAAGGTATAATAACAGTATAGATTATATCAGTGTCATCTGAAAGAAAGCTTTCCTTTCTTTTTGACCAGACATCCGTCACGCCACACCACAGTTCACCGAGGTGATCCGAATTCCAACGTTATCCGAAGCCAAAACTGCGGAGTGAGCGAATTGGAACATTGCAAGGGACCCTCAGCAGTGCGTGACTGGTCAGAATTTAGTTCAACTCGTAGAGTCGTCTGCCTGCCAGAGGAGAAAGGTGCAGCGGCTGAAACATGCTTCTTCGTTGCAGCGTGCGCGACGAAATTTACGTGCTTCGCAGGGGGGGGGGGGGGGGGGGGGGGGGGCACTCGCTTGATCGAATGACGCTTTAGCGAACGCCCACGTTTCACCGAATGACACGTTAGTGAATAGTCGGACGCCGCAGAGCGGCGTCTTTCGGGTGGACCAAGTCGGTTCACATATTTTTAATGAGCCGCCGCGGGCTGTCGCTGCGAAGCGGCGTAAGCGCACCGCGGCGGATGGGTAGGTAACGCGCGCCCCCATTATTCGCTAAAACTTCGATTCGCTCAAATGTCGCTGTTCGCTAAAACGTTATTCGTCCATGTGATAGGAACCCGCAGTGACAAAAACGTCAAAGGAACATTGGAACATTCATGCTGTTCAACCATGCACGCACAAAGCAGGGATGCATGTTCCGATATTCGACGCCTTAATGTTTTGATGACGTCACAGGCGTTACTCTCACAAACAAGAACATTACTGAGAGTAAGGAAAGATGACTGCGGCTGATTACGGATACGACAGGTGCGTAGTTGACAGTGAATGCATCTAAAACTGCTATATCTCTAAGAAAAAGAACCACCCAGATTGTATAAACCGGCTAAAAATCCCGCCACCCGCAGAACAATAAATTATCCCGCTAAACAGAACCAAAAACCGCTAAGTTTAGTGGGAAACCCTCTAAATTGGCAACACTGCGCACAACTTGCTGCCGCTGGCCGGTGCAAACTTGGTCGCCACGACGCCCTATTCCAGCCCCGCTAACGTGTGTGGATCTGAACACCAATTCGTTGACGCAAGGCGTTGCCTTACGGAACATAAACATTGTGACGCCGCACTCTCCGGCACAAAGGTGATTCACTTCGTCCGACTCGATCTGAACTACGCTTGCCAGGACTTTGAATGTCTGCGTTTGAGGTGACTCTGTAGTTTTTCCCTTTTCTTGTTTTGAGTGACCGATCTCTATTTGTGGTGCATCGGGGCGATGCGTTTTTTTAAAAAGTGAAGTAATGCGGCGCAAGAATAGCTGAGCCAGCAGCGTGATTGAGTCCCACACCGATTGCTGGGTCGCTAAACTTGTCAACAAAAATATTCTTTGTGTTATGACATAGTGGGGGGAGGAGCCGAAAGATTGCTGCGCCGTCTGTCTTCGTTACGTTTTTCTGTTGAGGGAATAAAAGATCCCTACGCCTCCCTAGGCACCGAATAAGAGCAGCACTAGAGAGCGCGCGGAGACGACCGTGGCTCATACGTGTGACGTCACAACAAAGATTATCAGCTGCGACGATAGCTCTTGAAAAAGGACGAAGAAGATTGGATGGAGTGCGGACGTGTCTCGCTTATGCTCCTCTAATTTCGGACACCGGGTATTTTTTAAAATTTTAACTGGAATCAACGGCACGTGACGAACGGACACCTAGGATATCATCATTTTTTTCAAGGTGGGCCCTCGTTTTTCACGAATATCGAGGCTCTGCAGTGTTCGACGAGCCATGTCGTGAGCTAAGCCTAAGCTTAGACCCACCGGCCAGAAGTCGTCGGCGGCGGCGGCTGAGGCTCCGCTCGGAGACTGATTTAGCCATGATGGAGACCGTGGAAGGTACGGGGATTGATCCGGAAGAGTTGAACGTGCCAGGACAATGGTACGTTAGTAAGAAGAAAGGGAAAGCGGCCCCCCTAGTTTGACAACGAGGCACGCCATATGGAACGGCAGCGAGACGCCGAGAAGCTCGCAGGGAGGAAGCTGGCGGCAAAGTCGGTTGAAGGGCAGTTTGCCCGAGTTCCGGACGGCGCCGACAAACTAGTCATGAGGCCCCACGGCGGTCTCACACGTATGATGAAATACGGAAGTGCGTATTTGGCCGACGTAATACTTAGGGTTGCTGGTGTCAGCCCAGACGCGGCCGGGGAGGACGTCATCTTGATGAACGTGAAGCAACATTCCATTCTCGTCGCCACCGTCAGCGCAGAGAGGAAGAGAAAATACGCCGACTTCAAGCTCCTCATGTTTGAAGGGGAAAATATAGAAATGACTACGTACATCGCTATGCCGGAGGACCGCGGGAAAGGCGTCGTTCATGAAGTCCCTTTGCCCTTCTCGGACGAAGATATTTTGAAAAGGCTGCAAATCTACGGGAATCCTCCGGTCCTAGGAGTGCGAAGACTCGGAAGAGTATCGAGGACAGTTTAATACTCTTCGAAGACAGAGAGGTACCGTGCTGGGTGCGACTGACGCCCGTGGCGCAACGCTGCGTACTCTACCGCAAGACGTACGAGGTTTGTAACGCCTGCAGCCGGCTCGGGCACCACGAAGACGTCTGCCCGGACCCCGGAAATGTGAAATGCCGTGGCTGTGGCATGGAAAAACCGCCACAAAACCATTTATGCTAGTCCAAGTGCCAACTGTGCGGGAGAGGACACCCGCTCGGTGACAAAAAATGTAGAGAACTCTATCGTGTTCCTTACGAGGTGAAGAAGAAGATATGGGAACGCAAGATCAACATGCAACAGCATCAGCAAATTCAGAAAAAGGGGCAAGCCGGAGCGACCACCGAGGGGAATCTCCGAGGTCGTTTCAAGGTCAGGCGCGAAAACGAGGACTTTCGCGCCAGAAGCGACGCCTTCCCGAGGCTGGGGGAGACCACCGGGGGGAAGCAGCAGCGCAACCACTCGAGCTCCCGCACCCGGGGCGCACTCCGGATCCAGACCCGGGGGGAGATCAAGTTCCCGGGTCCCGGCGAACGCGTGGACAAAGAAGCGGAGCCCAAGCAGGGATCGAAAAGGTGCAAGCTTTGGCAGTGAGGTTTCCCAGGCAAAAATAAGAAGGACGAGGAGATCGATAAATTAAGGAAAGAAGTTGGGGAGCTTAAAGAGGTCGCTAATACGCTCACTCAAGAGTTGCGGAAACCAAGATTGCAGTAGTGTACGGGGTCCCCCTCCCCCCCGAGATTAACAAAATTGGTACTGCAACCAACCCCCTCGGCCTCTAGGGCTGAGACTTCCACGCAGCCTGCGGCACCAGAGGAGGAAAAGATGATTTTAGAATTGGCTAGACCGCCTCCACCGAAACGCAAAGCGGAAGACGCTGATCCGTTGGTGGCACTGGAGAAAACATTAGAAGCCAAAATCGAAGCCAAATTTGATTCTTTCAAGGCCCAAATTATGGGAGCAATAAGTCAAACTCAAAGCCAGATACAAGCCCTTACGGGTGAAGTTCAAAAGCAAAGGGCAGAATTAGTTGCCATCGGAGAACGGCAGCAAAAAGCTGAGGAAAAATTCGACCCGCTCCAAATTGACCAGAGGCGCACGAAGTGAGTCGTTAATCTGGCAGTGGAACTGTCGCGGCTTCCAACGCAAGCGGGCGTTAGTGCAACAATATCTGACGCTATTAGATGAGAAACCGCTAGTGATAGCCCTGCAGGAGAAGGGCAAAATAGCGAAACTCAGGATACCAAGCTTTTTCAAGTGACAGGGGTGAGAAATCTCGCGTCACAACGTTGATTAAGAGGAATATTGCAGCTATTGAGCACGAAATAAACTCGAAAGAAATTGAGGCAGTGCTATTGGAAATACTTACGGGACGAAAGGAGGAACCGAGCGTCTTCCTCTTAAATTTGTATAGTCCCCCAAAGCAGAGAAAGGTGACACTCAGGGCCCTCTTCCGCAAAGCGATTAAGGCAGCTGGCACCAACTCCTTGCTAATAGTCGGTGACTTTAATGCGGCGCACCCGGAATGGGGTTACGCTAAACAAGATCCTAAAGGCAGGCAGTTATGGGAGGATACGCATGAGCTGGGACTCACACTACACACCGACCCTAGTAGTCCATCCAGGGTGGATAACAGCGTGTGCGCAGACACCTCCCCTGACCTGACCCTCTCCAAAAATGTGACAGACCTGACGAAATTTAGAGCAAAATTTCGGCAGCGACCATTTTATTCTTGCCTCGATCATTAAAAAAAGAGTGAAGACGTGTTGTGCGCGTAAACCGAGGATTACCGAATGGGAATTATTTAGAGATAAACGAGAGAAAGCTGCCACTGGGAGGATCACAAACACAGAGAAATGGACGGAGATCCTCAAGCGTCACGTTGGGGAGGCCACAAAGACACTTGAAGGGGACAATGCCCGTGAGGTAGCTGATAGCAAACTGCTTCACATGTGGGAGGAAAAACACGGTATGGAGTGCAGACTAAAGAGGCAAAAATGGAACCGAAATCTGAGAAGGAAGATTGCTAGACATAACAAAGAAATTGAAAATTATGCGATCAAATTATGCGAACAAAATTGGTGCAGCCGATGCGACGAGATGGAACGGGGCATGAGCCTTGCCAAACCATGGGGTCTGCTGAGACACGTATTAGATTCGACCAATTCGAAAACTCAATCAGGAATTAGATTATCAAAAGCCAGGCACGCGTTCGAGGGAACAGACGCGGAATTTATGGACAAACTAGTCAACATGTATATTGGTGATACCGCTTGTACCCCCCTCTTAGAGTACGACGGAGCTCCCAACGAGGAGCTCGACGCACCCATCACGGAAACGGAGGTCAGGGCAGAAATATTGGGACTAAAAACAAAATCGGCCCCGGGCCCTGACGAGATAACTAACAAAATATTAAGAAACTTGGACAATGACTCCATCAGCGCTCTGACGGAGTAGATGCAAGATATTTGGACTAAAGGCCACCTGCCTCGGCAGTGGAAGTCGGCAAACGTAATTCTAATCCCAAAGCGAGGCAAACCCCCTAGACTAGAAAATTTAAGACCAATTTCCCTAACCTCATGCATGGAGAAATTGATGGAGCGCGTAGTCCAGACCAGATTGACGCGCTTTATGGAGCAAAACGACCTGTGGCCGTGCGAGATGGTCGGCTTCCGGCCGGGCTTGAGTACGCAGGACGTGATGCTCCGACTGAAACATGACATAATCGATTCGCGTTCTAGAGACGCCAAAGTAATTCTCGGCCTGGACTTGACAAAGGCTTTTGATAATGTTAAACACGAAGCGATCCTTTGCGGTCTCCAAGAAATCGGGGTAGGTACGCGAACGTACGACTACATCAGGGACTTCTTGTCAGACAGAACTGCCTGCATAAAGTTCCAAGACATTGAGTCACACACACTAAAGTTAGGAAGCAGGGGCACGCCGCAGGGCTCGGTTCTCTCCCCGTTCCTTTTCAACGTGGCAATGAGGAGCCTCCCAGCAGCTCTAAGGTGCTTAGAGGGGCTGAATTTCAGTATTTACGCCAATGACATCAATCTCTGGATTAACAAGGGGAGTGATGCGAGCATTGAGGAGCGCTTGCAGGCGGCGACAGACACTTTCGAGGATTATGCTGCCAATAGGGGCCTCTCATGCTCTCCGCAAAAATCAGAATTATTCGTCTATAACCCAAAGTCTCTCCGATGCAAACGCACTGAGATTTTAGCATTAAAGTAGAGGAGAAACCAGTTCCAAAGGTACGTCAGATCAGAATCTTGGGACTATTCATTCAGGAGAATAGATATAATGATGGGGCAATCAAAAGGCTAGAAAGATTTGCCACGCAAGCCCTTGGACTATTTAAAAGGGTCGCGCTGAAAGGACGAGGCCTGAAGGAAAGAAGCTTGCTTAAACTAATTCAAGCATACGTAATAAGCCGCGTGAGCTCTGCCATGCCTTTCTTAAACATCAGGTCGGAGGAGAGAAGGAAACTAGACTCGCTCATCCGACGATGCACAAAGAGGGCCCTGGGCTTACCAATTAGCACCTCAACAGTGAAGCTCCTCTCTATGGGAGTGCACAATACCTGGGACGAAATAGCGGAGGCTGCCAGAATTTCGCAGCTCGAAAGACTTAGCCGAACAACCACGGGCAGAGCTATCCTCGAGATGGTAGGCCTACAAACAGATAGGGGACTTCGAGTCAAGTCAAGCATTTTGCAGGACTGCCAAGAAAACCTAATCATTCCCCCCCTCCCTCGTCACATGCATCCCATATTCAACACGGAGAGGAGGGAGAAGAGAGCAGAAGCACTAATCAGACGCTTCGATTTAATTGACAGCAAGTCGGAATTGCGTATGTGGACGCGGCAAGTGGCAAGTCGAGTGCGGCGGTCGCCTCGGTGGTTGACGGCCGAGGTGCTCCCGTATCGGCCGCCACCATTAGAAGCCGCAACGTAGAAACGGCTGAAGAAGTTGCGATAGCGCTCGCTTGCGTTGGAACGAAAGCCAATTTTATTATTAGGGATAGAAAAACGGCCATCTGGAATTTCGGGAAGGTAGGATCTCGCCGACAGTGGCAAGGATTATTACCGGTAGACAGCTAAACAGAAAAATTAGCCTAATTTGGACCCCCGCACACACGTCCGTTCCTGGCAACGAGGCGGCCCACTAGTTAGCCCGAGCTCTCTACTCCCGTGTAACTGTGGAGCCGCCCGACTGCCGGGACATGGAAGAGCGTCTGCAAACTTATGCGGAGATTGTCGAAAATTATAGATTACAAAGGAAACAGGTGCCACCACCAGACAAAAGTCTAAGCAATAAGGAGGCAGTCGCATGGCGGCGCCTGCAAGCTGGGAACTTCATAAACGCAGTCTGGGCATACCATGTTCGGATAGATGACAGACAACACGATAAGTGCAAGCACTGTGGGACGAGAGGGACCCTTGACCACATAATCTGGGAATGTGCTAGCTCTCCAGGGGCTAAAGCAAATATAAATTGTGGAGAAGCCTGGGAAGCCCTGCTGCGGAGCGAGGTCCCTGCTCCACAGCAGCAAGCCATCCGCCTGGCGGAAGAAGCCGCGAAGAGCCAAGACCTCTTTGCCTGCTTCTAACCGCAGAGGTCCCTGGCACCGTATCCTAGGCCTGCGTGCCGGGGACGAGGACTAGGTGTCTCCTCATCTGGTGGAACATTAAAGCTGTTATCTATCTATCTATCAGCTGCGACCGTCATGTTTGATGGTCGCTAAAAAGCACGATGGATGCTTGGGAATTGCATATTAAAATCAACACCGTCGAAGTTGATAGTCTGGTATCATTCTTATTTCCGCCGATAAAGCAGAATTTACTAAAAAGCGTCCCCGCCGTTCTGTTGATTTATCTCGGCCGGTCAAAGTGTAGACCGACGTGGCTAGGTCACAACCAGCCGACTACCGTTGTCCACTTTCGGTCGAATTTCGCCTCCGGGCAGTTGTCCCTTGATCGGCGGGATAAAATCATTTTATGGTAGACATTCGAAGATCAGTCAGTTTGGGATTAAGTATGTTTATCAACGGAAATAAGGAAATGAAAGTAATGTCAGGTTGTCAATATTGGCGGTGATGCTTCAAAAACACAAGGACACTAAACTTGACATCGTCGATTTGAACACGCACCATTAAATTTGTCGTTCACAACTGATAATCCTGACCCCATCGTCAAAGGTATCAACTATAAAATGACATCACTGAACGCGCCCGCACACTATATACGTGCCCTGGCACGAGCCTTTCGCTTAAAAGTCTGTCATGGCCACTCTTCAGTTCATGGAACGCGAGCCGTTTTAATTCCAGAATCTCTTGAACCGTTATTTTGAAAATTGCAGGCTGTGCTGTTCCTCGTCATCGCTCATTGGAACACCTCTAAGCAGGGTCGTCGAAACAGGAGGATGGGGAGGGGGGAATTTAGCCCCCCCCCCTCCCCCAGTTACGTCGAAAGCAGGGGCGAGGGGCATAAGGGTGGAAGGGGGGGGGGGGGGGGTATCGCCCTAGCACCGAACCACCAGAGCATTTCAGAGAGTTATAATAAAATAATTCGGAGAAAGGATTATCCCCCTTCTTCACCACCATCACCTCCTCTCTCTCTCTCCCCCGAACAATTTCTACGGCCCTTCTTGAGACTCCTGTGTGTGTGTGTGTGTGTGTGTGTGTCTGTGTCTGTGTCTGTGTCTGTGTGTGTGTGTGTGTCTGTGTGTGTGTTTGAGTGTGTGTGTGTGTGTCTGTGTCTGTGTCTGTGTGTGTGTGTGTCTGTGTGTGTGTTTGAGTGTGTGTGTGTGTGTGTGTGTGTGTGTGTGTGTGTGTGTGTGTGTGTGTGTGTGTGTGTGTGTGTGTGTGTGTCGTACCTTAATTCTTTCTTTAGAGCGCAGCTCTAAAGAAAGAAAGAAGAAAGTTTCGCGGCGTAGGCGCCGCCGTCGGCGTAACCGGTCCGCTAAATTTAGCGCGAAATTAGAGTGTTTTAGTAGATCGTTCAGTCACTCCCGCAGTGCTATCCGCTAGCCGCTATGACCACCGCTATATGTAGCGTAGCGGAACTACCATTTTAAGTTTTAGTAGAACGTTCGCAACCCGCTACGGATTACAACGTTACGAGAGCTAACGCAACGCCACTAGCGGCTCTTTCGGACACTAGGGCTCGCGTAAAACAGATTTGTAAAGCAATCCTTCGCAATTGTTTTTAATAACGTCGTTATCTTAATAAAATATTGTTTTTTTATTGAATAACGTGCTAATCGTTGCTTCTTTTGTAAGTAGGTGACTATTATGTTTGTAATTGAATACAACTGTCAGCCAAGCTGTCCAAGCCAATCCGATATGAGTCAAGTGCCAAAGCCACCGAGACAAATCTTCAAAAATAAAGGACAACCACTGTAGCTCATCTGTTGCGTCGTTGTTCACCGAAAATGAAGCGCCACAGAAATCCCTCATATCCGCCTGCTCGCTCCGCTTCCTTAGTCGGGTTTGTCTTCACGACAAAGCGGCCGAGCAGGGGGCTGCACCTTTCGCTCACAGCACCAAAAACTGCGAAGCTTTTTCTTTTTTTTTTTCTCCTTTCCGTGACCGCGTTTAGTATATCCGCCATGAATCACTACCTGTTGCAGTCGTGGAACGGCTTTGTCGCAGGTACTTCTCGCAGCAGCAAGGTATAATCCACCCCTTAGAACGACGATTGCGAAACGCACAGACCGAGTAGACGCGGCGTGGCGGCCATCTTGAACAGCGTCCCTCGCTGGGTCTCCCTTATCTCGCCAAGACTCGTTCTCGCGAGAGCCACGCTAGCACGCCGCGCTACGCCCCTCGCTATTTTGGCCCGCTAGCGCGCCTCCGCTAGCCTCCGCAGCTCCGCAATGTTTCCGCTAGCAGCGCGCATGCGCAGTAGCGTCGTCGCTCTAGCGTATAGCGTAGCGGGAGAGCCAAAACGATCTACTAAAACTCTCTATTGACGTCACATGACCTCAACACCAATTCAATTCCCAGCTACGTGACTTCAACGCCAATTCCCTTCTCCGCTAGATTGTCATGTGATGCCTTTTCCCTGCTAAATTTAGCGGAGAAACTGAATGGGAGGAGGAGGGGAGGAAAAGAAGAGGGGAGGAGGAGGGGCATACCCTCCTCTCCGTACCCTCCCTTATTCCTTCTCAAGAGTTGAGCTCTAATTTCGCATTACAAAGATTTGTAAACGTCTTTAATTTTGTTTATTTCTCTTTCTTCGGATTTTCTTTTTTTGTTATCCCCCATTTCCCCTCATCTCTCAGACATTACCGACGTCTCTACACAAACCGCCTGTGGGTGACCCCGGTGGCGTTGTTGACAGTGGCGGAAGATGAGCTCTATAAAGCCGCCCGCGTACACCGCGCACGGCTCCACAACATCACAAAGTTCAATCTTCCCCTCGATTCCGAAGCCAAGATTTTGGCCTCAAATAACTCCTTCTTAAAGTTGTGAAACGTCACTTAGTCGTCACCAATAACTTCAACAAACGATGATCTTGCGACGAGAAAGTTCAGAGTATCTACCGGCCGCCTAAGTGCAATCTACGCATCATTGACTTTAACGCGGCGTAGGGATGTAGCGACACTCGGGCGAGACGTCATCAGTGCAGCCGTTCCATCGGCTGGCACTACGGTGTTGCTCGCACGCGCTTCGATGGAGCTCGCTACGACTTTGTGTTTTACATTCTCGCTGGAATTCGAGCACCGAGAGAGCTTGAGTGATTGACACCTCGCTTGGCTTGACGTCAGCGTCACGAGAGTCCAATCAGCGCGTTCCGCAACTTTCGACACAAAGTTGTGCTCGACGAGTTTAGCTACTTCTGGAGTACGACGGGGACTCGGCACAGGCTGCAGCTTTTCCCATAGTTCAGGGGGCGGGAAAGAGGGGGTAGTGTACACCCATTGACGTGCGACAGGATGCAGGAGACCTACCAAACCTTTTTGAGAGGCCTGTGGAGTCTTTCAGGATATTTTCCGTGAAACAGCAGCACCCTCCAAACTCGTTTTAACGGTTCTGTGTGCTCTGGTTTTACGGGACCCTTTAAAGTATATCCACCAGGGAAGCCGCTTGGCCACTTTGTTCCGGGCGGACGCTATCAGTTTTTGGAAATTGAGGAAACGTTCACTGTCCCTGATCCTGTCGTGGCCCTTGCGCGCGGCCCCGCCGAAAGGGACATGATAAAGGCCGTTCTGGAAAGAGGGTCGCTGCTCTCCATTTTATTGTTTCTAGTTTTCGGCCTTTCGCACTTCCGTTGTTTCCTCTCACGAAGAAGGGAGGTTGTGCAGGGATAATGGAGGGGGGACATTTGGCTGTTTGTTTCTAGATAACCTGTTTTTATTTAGTCAAAATACAGTCTTCGTCAGAAGCTGGTCGCCATGTTTTCTCTTTGTCAGCAGGCGCAAAATAAAGTCGCAACAACAAACAAACACCCAGTGTCGTCTTCCCGTTCCCTTGCTGGGACCTATCTTCTAAACCAGCTGGGTGTGCACATCAAGAAGGTCTTTCAGTAGCCTTTTTTAAAGCGCATCTTAATCCTTTCGGCTTCAGAAGGATCCAGTGAGCGCAAGATACGCTGACACGACACTGTGACTATACTGAGGATTTTTCAACGGCGGCAAATGCTGGTTGCGCGTTCGTGGTATTCTCTAAACATGCTACTGACAGATATTTTTTTCCGACAACGAACTCGGTTGTCCTTGTTTGGTCCGATCGTTTTCGTCAACAACTGATTGCACCCGGTATTGAGCGGAGGTTCGTTACTGTCAACGTTTTTTTTAGTTATAACATGCACGTAAAACACGATGTCGAAAATAATTTTAAAGTAATGTTTTAAACTGCATTTTCGTCTAAGGCCCGCAGTCATTTCGGCGTTTAAAGGCGCGAAGGCCTTAAGAGAAGGACGGGCAGAATGCTTTTATAGTGCTGAGAGGTTGGACGGGCTGAACGGTTTTGAAATTCTTAAAGGGATCGTAACAGATCAGGGTATTACTTGAATAAAGAAAATTACTACCAAATTTTGCTTTCACGAAAAGAGTATTCAGTTACCTAGATAGTCTTGGCCGGCACGTAACTTAAATCTATCTTTAAATTTGCGTTTCGTTGGTCAATAGAATGACGATTTTACCAAATCTTTCTAAATATATGCATCTATTCACAATGGTTTCAAGCAGATTCGCAATAATATTGGGAACAAATGACACTATGCAAATAAGATGTAGAATTAATAAATATCTGTAAGGCATCATTTTACATCATTCTGGTTCTTGAACACCGTGCTACCCTAAGCAGTGTTCCTGACACATCCCTCATGTGAGGTATCTAAGTAAAATGAATTGACCTTTTTCCTTTTGACATCAACTGACATAATATAATTAGGGTCACAGGATCATAAAATAGGGAATAAGGTCATTTCAAGGTCAAACTTTGGTGCATAAAATTTCATACAATGTACGCAATAAATATTTTGGCATTGTCACTCGGAGAGCTGAGTAGAGTAACCTGAAATTTCTTCACTGATGTAGTACACCCGTAGGCGATATGAAGGTGAACGCCGGACCTTCGACCGGTCCGTGCTATCAGCGCAATGATGCGGCTGCCGTGGCGGCTCGCTTCCCTATCGCGCTCTTCGCCGAGATTAAGCGCTTGGATAGAGCGCTGTTCTCAGCTCTGCTGCTACTCTCCGCAGAAAGCGCGAGTGTTGCGGAATTAGCCTTTCACACGCTATCGGTAGACAATGTAATATAGTTTTTTTTTTTTGTGATATGTGCTAAACCGGAAAGTGCGAAATAAATCGAGAGGTAACTTATCCTTTCCGTTTCGTAAAAAGAAACGCTTATTAGCGTTCGCAGTCATTATACTTTGTTTCAGCTTAGGTCTGAGCGCGGCCGATCTTATGAGCCGAAGGGCCAATCCAACAGCGAAACAGGCACAATGTCATGGCGTGCTTTCTGCAGTTGATAGGACCAGCCGGTATTCGCGGTTTCTCTGTGCGTGCTCCTCTGCCGGCTAGTTGTAGAAAGCGCAGAGAGCACGCCATGACGCTGCGCTTTTTGCGCTGTATGATTGGCCCTTCGGCTCATAACATTGGCCGCGCTGGGACCTAAGTTGAAACGAAGTATAGCGTTCACTCATGAATGAAAAAGCGGTTGAGTCACTGATAAACCATGCCGAAGAACGTCCGCTCTAGTCCACGTGCAGTGTGCAAATCATTCGCCGGCAATGACGGGGCCACGGCGCCCACAAAACGCGATGCCGAAATCGAAACCCACTTCCACCCTTTCTGCGGGGAGTAGCATCAGAGCTGAGAACAGCGCTCAATCTAAGCGCTTCATCTCGGCGAAGCGAGCGATAAGAAAGCGAGCCGCCACGGCGGCCGCGTCATGGCGCTGATAGCACGCACCGGTCGACGGTTCGCCGTTCACCCTCATATCGCCTGCGGGTATACGAACGCTTATTGCGTCTACAAGTTTCTGTTTAATGTAATACGGGATTATCAAAGGAATCGCCTCAAGCTTACTTACCTGACAGAAGCGTCGATTCTTCAATTGTCGCTGAAGCAAAAAAGAAGTGAAAAGAGAGTATTTAAATACATATGGATGATGAGATTCCAATACACAATTGCCTTAAATGCGCCACGCAACGATTCTTAATTTTCATAATTTTAATTCTACACACGCCTACTAATAGAACTGTGCCTGAGACGTGTATCTTGTCATGTGTGTTAAGCTTCCTATTCCGCTCGAACGTCAAGAGCGGTTCCTCAGTGGAACCAAATGACATAACAGAGCCGGCGTATCATGCTCTCTGATGTCGTGATCCTGGCGGCTGGTTCTAGAAGACCTTAGAAAAAGTAGGAACGAACGCGAGTGCCGCTGCAGTCCCGGAGTTCAAACTTCTGAATGATGAAGTTTCCTATGAACGTTTAAGCGAAAAGCAACCTGCAGCAACACTGGCGTCCGCCGCATCCACAACCGCCTAACACCTCCAGGATTGCGACCTGCAAAAACATGACACTTTTATGGAGCCATCTGGCAAAGATTCAAGGACTTCTTGTTAGGAGACGGCGAATGCACAAGCCGGAGACGCGCTCTAGGCACCCTCTAATACTACTACGACACAAGCGTACTCGCAGCCCTCGCCACTGAGACAAGAGTTTCTTCGTCGTAAATTTATTAAATCCAAACATTTCTTTTACTCGCTCGTTTGCGAAGCTCGTTGCGGTGTTGAACCGGAACCGAATCGTTATTTTTTAGCTGAACCTGTACTGAACTTAACTGAAATTCTGGCAGCCATCTTAAAACTGAACCGAAACTGAATCGTAAAAAACTATAACGGTAACCATTACAAAACGTTTCACGGCAATTTTTTTTTTTAAGTTGCAAAATAGGTTTTTTAGGAAGAAAAATTGGCAGCTATATTTTTATGTAGTGATCAAATTGCAATCTACCAAATTGGAATGTGTGTCAAATTGTAGGTTTTCGTGGCGCTCATCTGTCATTAATCATCTGTCTGTCATCTGTCATTAATCATCTGTCACGTGGTCACGTGACGTCGTGGTTTCAACACATGCTGTCAAGTAATGCCACGTCACGTAGCCCCGTTACGTAGTCGCGTGATTCACTGCGTCAGGTGTTGTAAATGGTGAACGTCCCTTAATTTATTAGCGTTGTTGACACCGGGACGTCAAAAGGCACCACGACTTTTCACTGCCAGTCACGGGACACTGTGACGTACTCAATTGTCTTGAGTCCGAGTCCAGAGCTCGGGCTCATGACAATCAGCATCTGCAAAGATTTGGATAATTGCTCGTGCTCAATCAGGGATGAGAATTGCCGCACTCTAAAATGTCTAAAGCTCAGCCCATGCTTTATTCTTTGCCAACCCCAACGCATGACTATGATGAACATTGACGGTAAATTATAATTAGCGTCAGATCACGTGGCCACCTGTTCTAATGGCAAGTATGGAGGGGAAAGCTGTTACTTTACCGGAGAGGAAAACTAATAGGTGTTTTTGCAAGTTACCAACGTGAGGGATTATCTCTCAGCGGTATTTACTGAAAGTAAAACAAAATTGTTGCACGACACAATTTACATGTGACATAATTAAGACATTTATACATGTTTGTTGAACTTTTTCAGAAAATTGTCCCCGAGAATAAAAGCATTGAAAGGACTATAAAGGACTTATTTATCCCACGATAAATCAAACTACAGGTGTGTAACGGAGAGATACCTGAAAAGAAGGATCCTAGTGGCCTCAAACGGACAGCCGAAAGTTAGCAGCCTTCCTAAGTCTTACAGACGTGTCGTTTTTAATTTTCCTCCAAGCTTTGACCACCTCCGTATGTTCTTAAAACTTCATAGTAACTGTTAACTGTATACATATGCAAGTTAGCGCCTGGCCTGTTTACTTCTTGGCCTTGTCTTTTTACGCTATTTGATATATTCTACTAAACTGTGAACCAACTACGAAAATAATTTTCAAAGTTATACCCTCAAATGGAGGTGGGAGTCTCTCAGCAATATAGAGTATTATCTGGAGCAGCATCGAAAAAACAAAAGTGGAGGGGGGTTAAAACATAATGTGTTTTAAAGGTGCCTCTGCTCTATCTTCGGCACAGACCAGAAATCGTTGTTCAGGAAACAACCCCATTAAAACAATTCCTCCAGAAAGCAGGTTTTCGTGGTGCCAGACCCCACGCCGTTCCTCACAACGCTGCACCAAGCAAAAATAAGTTGTGTCTCTAAAATACATTTTTTATACCACCGGATTAAATTTTCTCACCAAAAACAAATCGCAATGACCAAGAGCATACAGTGGGATGATTTGAGGGGCAGACCATGCAAACAGATCTGCTTTCTAGTGGAATGCGATGTAATAACACTAGCAAAAGTGGATGTCCAAACGATAAAGGTGTAAAATATATGCAGCTGTATAGGATGTTATGCGGCAGCCTAATAAATGGTTTGTTCGCGCATGACTCATAAGTCACACAGTGGTAAAGTGAGGGCTTAAAATCATGTACACGTAAAACTGAATATAACGTTAGCCTCCCGAGGCGTTCTCTTCCGAAGTTTCAACTTCGTGCAAGCGGATGTCCAAATACGATTTAAATAAGAAACAAATTGTTTGTCCTTCGCGCTATTTATGTGTAATTATGTATTTCATAGCATGCATCTCCATGTATTTTTTTTTTGCAGGAAGGCGTTGTGGATGGGAATTTTTTGAACAGTACCATTTATTATCTCCAAGCACATTTCATGTAAATGCCTTCAGACCTATTATGTGAGCACACAGTCCTTTTTGGATACCCCGCGACCCGGTGTTTTATAATGCAATAGAGGGAGAAAAGAAAAATAACGTTTTCGCAGACTCTACTGCTGGCGTATTTTCAAGGAACGTCGTCCCGTGCCGGTCTGAAGCGGCTATGTGAAATCTATACGGTGAAACTTATTCATAATAATAAAAATATATTTATTTATTGAGTGAAGATTTCACATTAATAAAGGGCCGATCATCTTAAAGATATACATCTTGTGTAAATACACTCTCAGACTGCTGGAAATATGCTCTGCAAACTTTTTTCAGCATTTTGTTCTCGATAAAAACACCGGAAAGTGAAAAGTGCACATTAACTGAAGAGTGTGTTAGTAACATTAACTAGCAACACAAATAATAAAAAAACAATCTTGGACAAGGGACCTCGTACCTTGTCCCGAGTTTGTTTTATTCTTTCTCTTGCCTCCCAGTGAAAAGTGACCGACGTTTTTACATGCGATTTGGGAGATCCTTAAGTTTTTAATAAAGGGGACTTAAGTATCTATGGGTTCCTCACACACATTAAACTTCTCAAACTAATAGAAGTCACTTATTGCCTATTTGCTGTGATGAACAACAATATTATGTATCTGTGGGTTGGACAAACGAATTATACAAGGACGCGTGGCGAACTATAAAGATTGCGATCGCAGCCCGCCTAAACGTGATGAGTTAAGTAAGTGCAATGTCGATTAGAGTATGAAATACTTTAATAAAGTTTAAGATCTGGCCTAGTTTGTAGTTGTTAAACATAATGAAATAAAACAGCGCAAAAAGGTACAGGAGGAAACGACCAACCGGACAGGACAGTGCGCTGTCCAGTCAAGCATGTCGCATACGTGCTTTGTGCCATTTTCGCGCTGTCCTATTTCATTGTAAAATACTACTTTCTTATATTTAACAAAACATCACCAATTATCAAGGCGGATGCTTATTTAAAAATTGAATTGACCGGTGCATTACCATGAACAAACCTCGAAGGCAAAAGAATGACGAAAATGCTTACTTGGGTACGCGGCAGATTTTTTCAGAGCACGGAGATGCCTATTGATTTGAGTGTACAATTTTGACCAACCCATTCTGCATGAATATTGGCCCCCACGCGGGTGCTGAATGTAAGTGATGTTGACCAAGAAAAAGGAGCCTCGTGATTGCCGTTCAAAGTTTCTATTCGCCCTTTCTCGCGCGAGTTTAGACGTGGTGTTGCCAGTTTGCAAAGAGCCCCTAACCACTTCCGGTTCTGAAGTAGACGGCGGGTTTGGCAGTATATGCGGAATCAAATATACACGCTAGCTTCTGGAAATGTCCACTTATAGCTGTGACAGACTAAAATCACTCTTGCGATGAAAAAATATTCCGTAGAAAATTCGCAGAATATACATGAACCGGACTAGTGCCGGTGGTATCCCAAAGGGTCGCGCCACTGAGTTTGTTGCAATGCAAAGAAGGGCGAATAAAACGTTGCCCGTCGTTAAACTTACCGTTACATGTTTGCAAAGAATACTGCTTATAGCTCAATTTCGTCTTCAATATATATAATGTGAAACGTATTTCATTAACAAGATTTCACGATGTATATTGCGAAGAGTGCCATTTCATGATAGTATATGCTCTGTTATTAATTCGTAAGTTCAAGAGCAGAAGTAGGAATACACTTCTAATACTGTGACGCCAAGTTGTACCAGTGCCGGCTCTTTTAGGCGGCCTACAAGACGAAAAACCTTTCGATTCAAGTAAAAAATATACCAGTGAGGTAACAAATAGACGTTTATTCGTGTAAACACGACATCATATATGTGAACCTTTCTTCTTTTTTTTTTACTGTTTCGTTAAAATTAAATAGCGCATTTTGTTATTCTTCGTACCTAAAAATAAAAGTTAATTGTACGAATGACAAAATAACCATAGATAGTCTCTGGTTTCGCGCTACAAATAGTGCATGTCGCCAAAACAACACGGTAACTCAATTTAGAGGTTCAAACCGTTTCGCAACGTTATTTTTGCTCCTTGGAATTGAACCGGAACTGAACTGAAAACGGTGAACCCGAACCCGAACTGAACCGATAAAAATTTTGGTTCGACAATCTGGTTGGCGGTATGCTGGCGGTGTAATTCTGGGAACTACCCATGATGACGTCGATCCAACGTACATTATGGATTGCTTCCGATTTTGCGTGAAGACTCGACTTGGGCTCGACTCCCGACAATCGATGCCTCGGCAAACATTTTGGCTCTAGTTTTGTGATATCGCTGCAACAACAAAAAGTAACGAAACAAAATATTTGAATTCCGCTTGTGCTATTTGCATTGTCAGAAAGAGCCCGCAACTGCAATATTTAATGGCGGAAAATATTGTGAACGGGATCGCTTTTTTGGCTGTTCTGGGAATCTTATACCTTCAATCGAGGATGGTATACGGGTTTTTCTTTGTTATTATTTTGTCTGCAACGGCCGCTGCGCATTGAGAAAAAAACAACAACAACTAAGCATGGACGTATAAACAATTCCTGTACGTCACAAAAAGGTGTTTTTCCCAGAAACAGATCTGTGTCATCTAAGACGTCATTTCGTTGACTTGGGAAACTGTGGCTCCGTGCTGCCGTGCAGGCTCACGTGACCTTAAACTAACAGAAAATTAATACGCGAAACACATGTACGATAAAACCGTCCGATCCGACGTGCGGACTGCCGGAATGACATTGGGGGGCGAGGGTTTTCGTAGCACAGGAGAGCGTTGATAACCCTCGCCCCCGACCGTCGTATTGCCTGATCGGACGTCGATCGGACGGTTCTGTCGTACATGTGTTTCGCGCTAAACCGGCTAAATATGTTATCTCAATAAATTGTGCGCTAGGAAGACCCTCAAAGCCAGCCCCCGAGCGGAGTGAAGCGTGAAGTTGAGTCTTATGCCCCGCGCGTGCCTCTCTTGACAGAATGCATTTTAAGCAGTATAATAAATACGCGGCTCCTAGCAAGTCCGACCTGATGACATGTGTTTTGCGCCCGTATTTTTTGTTCTTAACCACGGGAGGAAAGGGGGAGGGGGCGGAATAGGCTCAAAGAGGCTCAAAGAGGCACTGCCAAATTCTCAAAATAATGCGTGTTTTTTTTCGTTATAGATATCCGTCTGTGCATTTGATAAATACCCATAAACCTGAATATTAAACTCACAAGCTGGTTTCCGAAGGGAACGACAAACAAACAAGCCAAAAATTCGGAGAGATAGGTTATATACAAACTCCACGGCAAGGAAATGTGTTTCTATATTTTTAGTTAGCGTTATTTTCAAGCAAAAGCACAACTGATATAGCGGAGAAACCGCTACGTCCTTCGGAACCATATTTCTGACCTCATGTCTTTCTGATTTTAAGAGCGGGATGTTTTCCAAGGATTTGACTCGCGCGCATATTTTTTGGAGTTTAGATATTCATATCTTGGGTCCCGTTTTCTTTAACATAAGACCAATTAACGCCCCTTGTTTCTGCGCACCCTAAAACCGACACCGAAAAACACTCAAACTGTGGTTAAGAACACCCCCCCCCCCTCACACACACACACACACCAGAGATATGATATAACAGCGATAGTAAAGACACAATCATAACGGAAACTCAACACCATGCTTATGAACAAGGATGATTAGTTTCAATGCGGAGGGCAAGTTCGCGTGCTTCTTGCGCAGGGGGCAACGTTATTAGATTACCTCAGTTGTGGAACTCCCGCGGAGGGGGGTACCCCCTCACTCACCCCAATCCGCCAAGCGTCGTTCAAAGCGCCATCTATATTCTCGTTTCAGAACTATGCGTTCCAAAGAGCCCAGCTGAAGCGCCTATAGGCGCTCACAACGCCGCCATTAATCCTGCACCGGTCACTCGCGGAACTGCACGTAACAACCATTTTGGCATCAATCGGCCATTTCGGAGCCGAAACAGATACAGTGGAAAGAGGTACAGGGAAGCCACCCCCGTGTCGCCAGCGGACGCGCCGCGAAATTGCCTCGAAGTTAAGATGAGTCTAGGTCGGGACGCGCTACCTGCAATCCCCGCTGAGGCATGGTTGTATTAAAACATAATTACCACGCTCGTCGGCGAGCGACCGCGCGCGTGGTCGAGTCGTTACCGTGCTTGACTGTCGTGCAGAAAGTCTGGGTTCGATTCCAGTCAGTGGAATGCTCTTTTATTTGTTCTTTCATTGCGTTCTCGTGAGTTCGAGAACATTCTCGTCAGATCGAGTTCTGAATGTTCCAGTCGCCGAACAATCTAGGCCGATTGTTCCAGAACGCGTACATAAGGGACTCCGCGTGCTGATCTGCAGTTAGTTTTCGCCCCAGCGTTCGACTCTGCTGCTTCGCCGACTTCGACGCCCGCGACGCTCTGTTATTATCTTTTGTACCCCTTTTATTTTTGGTACAAGCTCGCCACATTAAATGTTTATTTCTTTCTGTTTATTTATTGTTTATTTGGTCACCACCCGTGACATTTTGGTGGAGGTGCGGGGTACCGCATGCCCGTGCAGCGTTCCCCTCCCAAGACCCGCAGTGCAAGCCCGACTCCAAGCTCGCTGAGAAGACCACTCAGCGCGGAACCTGAAACTCGGACCAGCCGCCGCACCAAGGGAGAGGATCCAGAGTACGGTTTGCTCCTGGACAAACCCAAGCTGAAGAAGACGACGATGACCAACCAGTCGCAGGCCCCCGCCGCTGCTGCCGTCGTCTACCTACCCGTCGCACCTCGGACACCTTCTCTCTTCCACGGCGAATGCCACGACGACATCGACGACTGGGTCCAACAGTACGAACGAGTGGCCCGTCATAACGGGTGGACACCGGAACAGTGTCTGCAGAACGCTTAATTCGCCTTGGAAGCCACTGCCCGGAACTGGTTCGAGAACGACGAAGCTTCAATCACTTCCTGGGAGCAACTCAAGGCTGAGTTACGAAGAACGTTCACGAACCAACAACGAAGAGAACGCGCGGAAGAGCTTCTTCAAGCGAGGATTCAAGGCCCTAACGAGAGCGTCGTTAGCTTCGTGGAAGATGTCTTGCGACTGAGCAACCGCGCCGATCCCGAAGCATCCGAAGCAAAGAAGCTCAGAGTCTTGATGCGCGGCGTCAAGAAAAGCATTTTCGGTGGTCTTGTGCGGAGCCCGCCTACCACCGTCGAAGGCTTCATGACGGAGGCCACCAACATCGAACGAGCCCTTCAAGCACGAGCCACCCACTATCACCGAGTTCCCAGCGTCGGTTCCTTTTCGCCTCCGGGCTGCAACACCACGGACATCCACGAGATAATCCGAGACGTCGTCCGGGAAGAGCTCAAGAAACTTCTACCTGCCGCCGTAAGCCCAGCTTCGCCCTCAATCGCCGAGATTGTCAGGGAAGAAGTCCAGCAAGCGCTGCAGCCTGAGGTTCTCTTCAGCACCGCTACGAAACCACCGACGTTGAGTTACGTCGCAGTGGCCCGACGGCCACCGCCTCCTCGTCGCTACTATTTCACGCCGCCCCGACGTCAGTCTCCTGCGCCGCAGCACGACTGACGCCACGACGACCAGGTCCAGTACGCCGGCCCGGAGCCTCGCGCACCCCGCAAGTCCGACGTGTGGCGAACGCCTGACCGACGCCCTCTGTGCTTCCATTGCGGGGAAGCGGACCACACCTACCGCCGATGCTCATACCGACGACTCGGGCTACGCGGGTTCCACCTGAACGACCCGCGCCCCCGTCATGGTGGACGCCCTATTGAGATCGACGAGTACCTGCGACGACCTCAGTCCCCCGAGCCTGCGTCCCGCCGAGAGTTCCGGTCGCCGTCACCGCGACGTCCAGCTTCGCCGATGCACCGACCACGACGTGAAAGCCTGTCCCCCCTTGCTGCTCGCCGGAAAAACTAGGCGCGGCAACGCCTGGAGGTGGAGTTGCCGAAGACGATCGACGCCAAGATCCTCCACGAACGACGGGGGGGCCCCCACTCGAATGCTACCAGAGACCAAAACGACGCCGCTGCAGTGGTGTCCAATAACCTAAACGTCGTCATCGACGGCCACGACGCATCTGCGGTCGTGGACACCGGAGCAGACTATTCAGTCTTGAGTGGGAGGCTCTCCCGCCGCCTTCGAAAAGTCACGACGCCGTGGGATGGACCTCAAATACGAACCGCCGGAGGGCACCTCATCACACCCATCGGGAGATGCACTGCTCGCGTCGAGATCCGCGGTGAAACGTGCCCTGTGGAGTTCATCGTTCTACAAGACTGTTCCAGAGACGTTATTCTCGGCATGGACTTTCTGTGTGAATACGGCGCCGTCATCGACCTTGGTGAGAACAGATTGACGCTGCGCAAGCCCGTTCCGTCTTCAGAAAAACCTCAAACAGCGTCAGCCGCCGTCCGAGTCGCTGCCGACCACGTGAACCTGCCGCCGCGATCAAGTGTTGTCGTACCCATAGTGGCCGATGTAGCTACCTGCGGCGAAGTTGTTCTTGAAGGCAACCTTCAATTACTCCTAGAAAGAGGAATAGGCGTCGCAAGAGGAGTGGCTGAACTTCAGGATGGGCGCACCGTGGTCTTCGTGACAAACTTTCTGCAAGAAGCGCAACACCTCACGAAAGGTCCCGCTGTAGGCCACGTCGAGGAAATTCGGAACTCCGCCGAAATCGCCGCGATTGCTGAAGAATCATTCCGACCTCAACAACACATTACGGCGCCAGCGCAGCTCGACATTGACCGCAAGCTTCCAGGCCCGAAACGACGGCAGCTAAGTGACCTTCTCGCCGAATACAGTGAGTGCTTCGCGACGTCGTCGAGGGTGCGCCAAACCGCCATTGCGAAACACCGCATCGTTACCGAGGACGACGCGCGCACTGTGCATCGATCGCCGTACAGAGTCTCCGTTAAAGAAAGGGAGGTGATCCAGGAGCAAGTGCAAGAGATGCTGAATGACGACATAATCCAACCCTCAAGCAGTCCGTGGGCCTCTCCAGTTGTACTGGTTAAGAAGGACGGAACGCTTAGGTTCTGCGTGGAATACCGGAGCTGAACGCAGTGACGAAGAAAGACGTCTATCCACTCCCCCGCATCGAGGACACGTTAGACAGGCTGCGCCACTCCCGATACTTTTCATCCATGGACCTGAAGAGCGGCTACTGGCAGATCGAAGTCGACGAACGGGACCGAGAGAAAACAGCTTTCGTCACGCCAGATGGGCTGTACGACTTCTAACTGATGCCCTTCGGACTGTGCACGGCTCCAGCAACTTTCCAGCGTGTCATGGACACCGTACTGGCCGGACTGAAGTGGCAGAGCTGTCTCGTCTACCTCGATGACGTCGTAGTGTTTTCCAGCGACTTCGACGAGCACTTGCGACGACTCCGAGCAGTTCTCCAAGCCATAAGGACCGCCTCACCCTGAAGCCGTCAAAGTGTCGGTTCGCCTATGACGAACTGAAGTTCCTAGGTCATGTGGTTAGTAACGAAGGCGTTCGCCCCAACCCAGAGAAGACTCGCGCCGTCGCAGCATTTCCAGTACCGACAGACAACAAGGCCGTGCGAAGGTTTCTTGGACTATGTGCCTACTATCGGCGCTTCATCCGGGATTTTCGAAGGATTTCCGCACCACTCCCAAACCTCACAAAGGACGCCGAGAAGTTCGAATGGGCCGAGAAGCAGCAGTGGGCATTCGACGAGCTGAAGCGACGACTGCAGACTCCACCTGTTCTAGGACATTTCGATCAAGATGCGGAAACCGAAATTCACACGGAAGCAAGTAACGTTGGACTTGGCGCGGTACTGGTTCAAGTGCAAGACGGCGCCGAGCGAGTTATCGCCTACGCTAGTCTGACACTGTCCAAGGCGGAGAAAAATTACTCCACGACTGAGAAAGAATGCCTTGCTGTCGTCTGGGCAATCACGAAGTTTCGTCCGTATTTGTACGGGAGCCCGTTCCGTGCAGTCACGGACCACCAATCGCTCTGCTGGCTTGCGAACCTCAAGGACCCGTCAGGACGCCTCGCTCGATGGAGTCTACGACTACAAGAGTTCAACATGACTGTGGTCTACAAGTCAGGCCGCAAGCACAGCGACGCCGACTGCCTGTCCAGAGCCCCCATCGAAACACCTTCGGGCAGCAGCAACGACGATGACGACGAGTGCTTCCTAGGTGCAGTGAACACCGACGACATGGCACGACGTCAAAGAGACGATCCTGAGTTGCGCGCGCTAATCGAGCACCTCGAAGGACGAGAGGGTACTGTCCCCCGTGTCTGCTCGAGAGCCCTGCCGACTTTCGTCCTCCGACAAGGTGTACTTTACAAGGAGAACTTCGGAGACAACAGCACACCATGGCTGCTGGTAATCCCCACCGACCTTAGAGCGGAGATCTTCCAAGCCTGTCACGACGACCCAACGTCCGGACCCCTTGGTTACAGCCGTACGCTGGCCCGAATTCGTGAAAGGTATTACTGGCCCAAGCTGCCGAAGACCGTTCACTTCTACACACGGTCCTGCCACGAGTGCCAGCGACGCAAGAAACCGCCGACGAAGCCGGCAGGTCTCCTGCATCCGATCGCTCCCCCGACCGTACCGTTCCAGCAGATCGGAATGGATCTACTTGGTCCTTTCCCACCATCGACGCAAGGAAACAGATGGATTATTGTCGCCACAGATTATCTCACTCGGTGCGCCGAAACGAAAGCCCTTCCTGTAGGGACTGCTGTGGAAGTCGCCAAGTTCTTTATCGAATCCATCGTCCTCCGGCACGGCGCTCCCGAAGTTTTGATCTCAGACCGTGGATCATCGTTCATGGCCCAGCTGACGCAAGAAATCCTTCGTCTCAGCCACACCAGCCATCGGCGCACAACGGCGTACCACCCGCAGACCAACGGGCTGACGGAGGGACTCAGCAAGACCATCGCCGACATGATCTCCATGTACGTCGACGTGGAGCACAAGACATGGGACGAGGTGTTGCCGTACGTCACATTTGCCTACAACTCGGCCGTGCAAGAGACCACCGGAGTGACACCCTTCCAACTGGTTCATGGTCGTAAAGTAACGACAATGCTGGACGCGATGTTACCCCACGAACCGGCTCTCGACGGAAGCGACGACGCCCAGGTGGTTGCCCAACGGGCAGAAGAAGTCCGCCAACTCGCCAGACACTGTATTCAAGCCAAACAACGTGTCGACACTGGCCGCTACAACCTTCGTCGTCGGGACGTCCACTTCCAGCCCGGAGACAGGGTGTGGGTGTGGACACCGATCCGCCGCCGTGATCGCAGTGAGAAACTCCTAAAGCGCTACTTCGGACCCTAAAAAGTACTTCGTCGACTCGGGGATCTGAACTACGAGGTGATGCCCGACGGAACACGAACTTCATCACGCCGCGCTCCACGACCGGAAGTCGTCCACGTCGTGCGCCTCAAGCCGTACTACGCGCGATAAGACTGCGAACTGTGATATTGTGCACCGCTTGATAGGATTGTGTTTTGCGAGCCTCCGTATGTTCCCATTTTTTTGTTTGTTTCGCTCTGTTTTGTTGCCTTTTACGTGGCATCGAGACGATGCTTTTTAAAGGGGGGAGTAATGCCACGTTCATCGGCGAGCGACCGCGCGCGTGGCCGAGTGGTTACCGTGCTTGACTGTCGTGCAGAAAGTCTGGGTTCGATTCCAGTCAGTAGAATGCTCTTTTATTTGTTCTTTCATTGCGTTCTCGTGAGTTCGAGAACATTTTCGTCAGATCGAGTTCTGAATGTTCCAGTCGCCGAACAATCTAGGCCGATTGTTCCAGAACCCAACGCGCGTACATAAGAGACTCCGCGTGCTGATCTGCAGTTAGGTTTCGCCCCAGCGTTCGACTCTAATGCTGCGCCGACTTCGACGCCCGCGACGCTTTGTTATTATCTTTTGTACCCCTTTTATTTTTGGCACAAGTTCGCTCATTAAACGTTTATTTCTTTCTGTTTATTTATTGTTTATTTGGTCACCACCGTGACAATATTAATTGTACCGCATAAAACCTTGCAAACTAAAGATTTTAGAAAACATCACGCGCCCCTCATTTCGTACTAAACTCCAATAAAAGTTACTACCAAGAGTTTTTTTCCGTTGTTGTTTACGTTTCTAGTACGTTGAAACGGAAGTCTCCTGATTCAGTTACCAAAGCAGCCGTCTGGCGGCGCTTTCGAGCGACGCTTGGCGAGTCGTGGTGAGTGAGGGGGCGTACTGTTCGTACGTGCGGCGTCTGTGAGGAGTTCCGTAACTGAGCTAATCTAATAACGTTGGCAGGGGGTAGCGGTGACGTCAGAACGCCGAGCCCTGATTGGCTGATCACGACAACCTATCTGAGCGTCGTGCGCTCCTTTGCAACGCCGTCTGCTCGCAACGTCGTCAGCGTCTGTCTTACCTTTCCTGCGACTTTCGGAAGTGGAGAGGCCAGATTCACGGAACGATCTTATGCAAAAAATGTGCGTAAGACAAAAATTAGGAACATCTTCGTATTCACAAAACGACATTTTCGTAAGGTCTGCGCAGGTTATACGACGAAATCCTTGGACAGCTCCGAAGGTGTCTTACGCACTTCTTACGATCAAATCAGCATGGCCGGGAGCGTCGCAGTCGCGACGACCCACGGACGTTTATTTTTTACGTGCGCTTCTGACGCGTCCCGACTTCAAGCAGCAAGAAAAAAGTGAAAAGTACTTGAAACAGAGCACGACGAACAAGAACGCTGGATCCACAAACACCCGGGAAAAGCTCCAACGGCCACGATTCCACCGAACGCGACCAAACGAGCTGGACAGTTAGGCCTAGCAGGCACTCCGCGACTCGGCGACCGTCTGCCCACGACCGGCTGGCGTGCTGAATGGTATATGCCCGCGCGACCCTTGTGAACCCTTCCCGTATTATACTTTGTTCGCTGACCTTAACTTTAGATTAAGAGGTCAATTTCTTCCTCTTGTTATCTCCTTGTTTCACGAGGCAACGGTGACTGTCGCCGGTGACAAAGCGGTGAATCTCCGACAGACGCAGGAAAGGTAAAGCAGCCATCGCTTTGACTAGCAGAGGTAAAGCAGACGACGTTAACTGCGCCAACCCGCCGACGCCGTTAAAGAATGAGGAGTCTCCCCGCACACGAAAGGAGGGAAAAAGTATTTGGGAGGGAACTTGCGGACACTAACACGCTCACTCTCGGTTCTAAGGAAACATACCTCGGCACCCCGGGACACCTCGCCAGTGAGTCCTTTGACTTCTCTTTTTGATGCGCGTCTGCTAATTTTAGACAAAAACAACGTACCGCTCGAGTTATTTCGTCTGCCCTCTCTTAAAGGCGAAGTCGAGTTCGCTCCGAAAGTCGCAGGAAAGGTAAGACAGACGCAGACGACGTTGCGAGCAGACGACGCTCAGATAGGGGGTCGCGATCAGCCAATCAGGGCTCGGCGTTTTGACGTCACCGCTACTTCCTTTCCCATGCGCAGAAGGCGAAAATGAGCCCACTTGCGAGGCGTATAGGAATTTACTGGAATCATACACATCCGTGCAAGACTGGTTTAAATGATCAGAGTAATTTACTCAAAGGCAATATTTTTAAAATATCTGAAGCACAGCACGTGACCTCTTTATTTCTAAAAGCAGTACGTAGTAAACATTGAAACCTTTCATTTCTTACAGCAGTTCATTTTAACTTTTGAGACCACACAATGTCTTTGCCGTATTGCTGTCTAGGGATATTCGTCATGTTCATTGTACACCAGCTCGCCTGCTCACTTAGATTCTGTTCAGTGAAGAACAAGCTCACATATCCTAAGGAAGAGCTCGATATTTCACGATATCTATGTATTTTCTCTAATGCCAAAAAAAAAAAACTGTGCACTTCGATTAAGGTATTTTTAGTGTAATTTTTATTCCGTTTACGGGGTGCTGAAGATCAGATTTCCGAATATTATGTGATAGATTAGAATGGATGCTTGGGCGAGTTGGATATTCATATCGTAGGAGAACCGCAAAAGTAAACTTACTCACGCTGAAAATGCACGTACACCAGAAAAACGGTCACTCACATCGCGCTGACTTACAACTCAATTGTATTTTCGTCTTCTTTTTGTTTTTTTTACTCGCATTAAACTTCTTCCTTCTCTTTTGTACAAACTAATAGCAATGTCTATGCCGATTTGTATGTTTTATAATAGCCGGAAATTGGGAATTCATACACTTCGCTCTGTGCTTTGCACTCTTATTCTACTCTTATGACTTTTAATGACAGTAATGTCTTATTTATTTCTGGACTTACTTCCCGAGCCCGAGTCGGCGTGAAAGAGAATGGATCATTCAGCATGTTCCCTGTGGAAAATGTTTGTTAACTTGGTTCCGCTAAAAATCTAATACGAAGTGTACGATATGCCGAACTCCGTCATATTTATTTATTTTTGTGAGTATTAGTATCTGTTTCTTATAAAACCTACAGAGCGCCTGAAGTAAATCATGTATATACGAATGTGGTCCAATAAAATATTTTCAAACCACATACTGTTGTTGACCCCAAAATGCTCCACCAGTCAGGAGTCAATGTGGAGGTTGTGTAACTTTGATGATTTACAGTAGAAAAAAACAGACAAACAAGATATACGCATCTCTTTTGTGAAGCAGAAATTTTATTTTACATATTTGCACGGATTATATCGTAAAAATTAAAATAAAACTGCGTTAACATAAAAAAAAAGAAAAAGAAACAGCGGCTCCGGGAGCCGAAGAGTTCCCAAGAACGTAGCGAGGAGCGACGCAAGAAGAGAAGATGGGGAGAAAAAACAAGGTACCGGGGAGAACTGGAGCAGGAACGCCCAAACCGAAACCGAAACTAACTTGACCGGAACCGGAACTAGATTGTGTTTAATGCCGCCCGCTAGGAGCGCTAGCTGTCATTCGTCTATCTGGGTCGATGGGGCCAATGGCAGTGTCCGCCCTTTACCTTGTGTATATTACTCTATGGTTAGCTCGATGGTTTGTCTTTCAAGTAACGTCAAATGTGCCAGTGCACGAGATCCGTGTCTCGAGCGGCCCTTGGAGGCAAATGACGGAGGAGCAATAGAGTGAACTAGAAGCGATTGAGTGGCGCTTTAAGTGGCGCGAGCTACAGGCTCCGCGCATGCTTTCAGCTACAAATCAAAATGTGGAAAGCGATCAGGTGGAACCAAGCCACATCGATCGCAGCGCCACCTTCGCTCCGAACGAGGAAAACGACGACACAGGTCAAAATCATATGGGCAATACAGCCCCATAGGGGTTATGTTGTAATTTTTTATGTTTTTGACATCAGAAGCAACGTAAAAACACCACGTCACGACGGCGTGAGGTACAACGACGCAACGACGTCATCTTGGACGACGCCGTTTCGCGACATCAAGTAGCCGTTGGAACGCGGTCATGACGTTGCGCCGCGTCGAGGACCACGTGGACGTCTTCGTAGATGCCGACGTTGACATCAACGCCCCACGCAACGTCAAAAATCACCATTCTCGACGTTGTGTGAGGCGTTGCATCGCACAAAAACACTGACGTCCTCGTCAACGTCTCAACGACGTCATGACAAAGCCTTGACGGCGTGCGTCATCGCATTCGCCAACACCAACGTCGACGTGCCGTCATGTCGAAGTTTTGGCGTCGTGTACCTTTTTCGCCATCGATAATGACGTCGACGTCGTGAAGTTGTCGGGACGTCGTCATGATGGTGAGTTGCGTACACTCTAAAAAAAGGATGCAAAAGGGTGTATTTGTTACACCCTTTGTCCCATATTATACACCCCAAAACTTCAATTCGACGTACCGCGCCCTATAGTCGAACAGACGGCCCCAAATATTACGATGGGCTTGATAGCCGTGTGGTACAACTTATGAAAATACCTAATGTACATGTTACTGACTGCAAGAAAAAAAATAATTGGGATTTTCTCAGCCCTACTATAAAAACTCGGTGTTTTCTTTATGTGGTCTTTGATACATACTTTAGCTATTTAAAAAGTTATATCGCACCGTTATCAAGCCCCTCGTAAAATTTGGGGCCGTCTGTTCGACTGTAGGGCTCTGTACATCGAACTAAAGTTTTGGGGTGTATTATATGGAACAAAAGTGTGTAAGGTGATATACCCTTTTTTTAAGAGCGTAACGTCGACAACGACGGAGACGACCTGACACCAAGCGTCGTTATGACGTCGTATTTACAAGTACGTCGTCATCTAGACGTTATGTGACGTCGTCGTCGTCGTCGTCAGCGTCAACGCCGACATCAATGCCGTTGTCAACGCAATATGACTCCAGAACGCAGTCTTGATACAGTGTTCTAGAGGATGTAGTGGCAAGAGCGGCACCCGCTAATGGGCCGCGTGAGGACTTTTAACGTAGATAGCCGCGAGTGGCGCTGGAGTTCCGAGCCCTAGGAGAATGTTTGGCAGATGGCAGATGTGCGATGAGCGAAGAAGAAGGCGAAGATTAGGCGGTACGTTTCTCCCGAACGTAGCATCGTAAAGCACTTTTCTTTGTGGGGTAGTGGTGGGGAGTCTTCACCGCTCCGTTGCCGTTTTGGTCATAAATGCGAGGAAAAAGATGGACACACGCACTGCTTCGCGCCGGGATGCAAGTCGGGCTGCCCGGTCAACAAGGGCAGCCGGAGCAGCAGTGATCGCAAATAGTCGCTGTTTCGTGCGCCAAAGGAGGAGTCGCGCAGACTGCCGACCTGTCAGTGCTGGAATGGAAAGGGGGGGCGGGGAGGAAGTCGATAATACTCAAATTGTCTCCACCAAAAACATCCGAATAGTGAAAATAAAGGATAGCACGCACTCTAGAGGCATTTGTCCAAAGGAAAACGTAAAATTATTCACATAAGCAATTGTTCTGCGTCGCGAAAAGCTCCAGCCGAACGACAGTAGTACAAGCCGAGCAGCGCCGACGAGGAATCTGCCGGGTGCACGTTCTAGTACTTGAACGGCAGCGCTGCGGTGTCGTCTACGCACAAAATCTTCTCGCGGCGGCCGCCGCTCTTGCCACTACTACTCTCTAGAACATCGTAGTCTTGATGACATGGAACGCGCGTTGTCAGCGTTGATGAGGACATTACCGTCGAAGTGACATCGTGGTTTTGCATGGCGTTGTTGCGACAAATCAGGTCGCGGCGACGTTATGTATTGACGTGACGCCTGACGTCTAGATTGTATAAATATATAGCCAGGCGTTGTATTGTTTCTAAGACCTTCACCAGTGTGCCGGTCGATCTTGGAGTTGGAACGCAACGATTTTTTCATAAAAAAGAGCTAATCCGAACCACTTCGCGCGCCCATTGGGACGCTTCGAGCGAAGTGGCTTGGATTAGCCATTTCCTCCACATGCGGTGGTGCAGAAATAGCCGTCTGGTGGCCCCACTCGTCCTTTCTAGTACACTCTGGTAGAACTAAAATGTCTGGAGCTTGGAAGCGAATGGCGGCGGAGCACCCGCTCGTGGCACGTGTCTTGCGCGTTTCCACAACAATGGTTGGAGGGTAGTTCTAAAAAACGCCTTCATCCAAATGATTTAACAGAGATCCTGCGTTATGTTGCTCCCCTGCATCCTACCGTCGTGGATCGTGTATCATATATATTGCGTGATGCACGTTAAAAACCCTCGCGAACAGTTGTACTGCGCTCGCTAAATGTATAATCTACAACGGGTAACGACGTCGCCCTACGTAACTCCTGCTCCCTAAAAAACTAACCAAGTTTTAATGCACCTATATATCACATTTTTAATGTGTGCCCGCGTGATCGCGTTCTTTTTTTGTTTGCGTCCACATCTTTCATTATGCGGCTCTTACTTATGACGAAACCGAGAATAGTTGTCGGACTTCTGGAGAAATATTACATAAATAAGAAAATAACACTTTAACGCAAAATACAAAAAAAACATAAGCGCGTTTAAAAGAAAATAAATAATAAAATTGATTATAATTGTGTTTTAAGAGGATTGAGCGCACCAAACGCTATAAACGCGAGCTCTATGCATTGAACGGTGCGCTTGTTCACTAAAAGAGTAGTTCAGGGCAGCACTCTCGCGCTTGTACGTTCCGCTTCGCTGGCACAATAAAACCATATACTTTATTTGTAATACGTTTACTGAAATGGAGATTACCTTCTGCATATGTGCAAGTCTCGACGTTTTCGCGTGATTACACACTTGTTTAATATTATTGTTTTCGTTTCCCCCTGCTATTCAGCTAGTGTTTTTTTTTTTTTTTTTTTTGTGGTACATGCATTAGAGATTAAGGTAGCCCAGGAGCAAGACTATTTCGCGGATTGCAAAAAACACCAGTGCTACTTGTTAAGTGTGCCACAATCAACAATCAATATAAAATATTCTAACCTTCACATGTGGTCGATTCAGTGAGTATACAATGTTGTTTTTCTAGAACAACTGGGATTGTTTGAAATCACGTTTTGAAAAACTTGTTCTAACCTCGCGACCGTTGGCATGCAGTGATTACTCGTAATCGGCGCTGAGATGAATGGTAGCTGTCAGCAGGTGGAGTGTTTCTATCAACCCAGATTTAGAATGTTACCTTCAAGTTCAAGTTCAAGTTCAAGTTCAAATTCAAGCTTTATTCGCCTCAGAGACGTTCGTTCGAACGTATTACATGAGGGGAAGGGGGGGGGGGGGCGGTACAAAATACAAGCAATATTTCTGTTCTGGGCAATCAGGAGACAACTTACACCAAATCTGAGTGTAATACAGTACTATGAACATTCAAACATTACGGCCCGAGCAGTATACGTGTACAAGCTTTAGCTTTCGATGCACCCTTAACTTTCGACACGCGCAACGCTAGTGTAAAATGTGGGGCAGTTTCAGTCTTCATCTGCGCACCATGTGAGTGCTTACATGATATTTTATAACACGTCAAACTCTGGCCATTTGTATCTTTTTTTTTTAATTTTTGCTCACCACTATTTGCGCGCGTAAGTCACCAAATGAAGGCTGGTACATTGCTTAAACTCTGTGCAGAAGTCATCCACAGACCCAGAATCTTTACCTGGCCAGTCATTGTATTTTTCACAGAACTCGTATTCAAATTAATTCTTATCATTTATGGCTGCGAGGTAATTTCGGACGTTGGCATTCATTGATTATGACTCTTGAATTCAATATCTAAACCCGAGAGTCATTTTTTGTTTCCCACTCCCGTGGTTTATGGCCAAAATAAAAACCCAGCTACCCAAAGAAAACACCTGACTCGCCCCCCCCCCCCCCCCCCCGCCCCCCAAATAGTTAATATGGTTTCATTTTTTAGGTATGTAATTCCTCAAGCTAGAATTTTAGAAATCCAAGTTTATCACGTCATCACGTGTTACTGGAAATACATAAAAGGCCAGACACCTTCGCGACAAAAAGGCACGACAAACCGGATCACAATGAAATATATGCAATTGGTCTCCGAAATCCCCGCGGAGTGCTAACGGCGCAAAGATAATTTTATATCTTTCAACGCGTCGCTTGTTTTGCCCTGCATGTGTCTCGCCATTTTGCTTAGGATAATTTTTGCATTTCGTTCTACCCATGTTTGCTGGAGACGTGAGCTCTTAGCCTAAGGTGGCCAAGTGGTCAACCGCACTTGGCCACCTTAGGCTACCTTAGGCTCGGAGCACGTGGTGCGGAAGCTCGCGCTGCAGAACACAGGGATCCTTGGTTCAATCCCCAACCCTGCCGGTTTCAATCTGGATGTGCATCGTATCGGCGTGCGGTCGTATGTTATTACTGCGTGGTGCCCGTTAAAGACCCCCGGCTAGCGTTTGTACTGCACTGATTAAATTGCTCATCTACTGCGAGGGACTCGTCGCAACTCTGAAATGGTTGACCAACTACTCGCTGCCCATAAATATCCACACAACCCCAATTATTTAACTCGGAGCGTAGGCAACTGGCCCCCTTGCACGAGAACTGGCCCAGCAATGCGCGTTTCAAAGAAAGCTTGCAGAGTGAAAAACAATCGAAGGACCATGCGATGTGAATTCCAGGATATAGAAAAATACCCCACTGGAGTGCCTTGATACACACGCGCGTTTTTGCTTGAGTGGTGATATCTCAGCCATTTTTCCACCCAATGATTTTTTATGCATTTTGAAGTGCGCGGAATCCGGTGTCACTCAGCTCCAGCGCGTTGCATTGGTTCATGCATAGACGGCATTTTACCGTTCAAGTCACGCACCGAGTGCGCCAGAGCCTCACTCGCTTACACATTCAGTGCAACAAGTGATGTCTTCACGCTGAGACTGACTGACATGTGAGCACTCTATACCCCACTGTATCAAAGCGCCACCACACTAGATTTTTCACATTCATGTACAGATTTGGAAAACGATCCCAGCGCCATCTGATGGTTCAGGATCACACTAACCAAGGGTGGGGTTGCACCTTAACGGTGTATGCTTCAAAAAGTAGGCTCGTTCGACAATCATGCACGTCCTTCGCCGGTTCAGAAAAGTGTAGGAAGGTGCACGTCTGGTCGTATCTCAATACACACACCGGAAGTACGCTGCCCTACATATTTCTGCACCGGTGTAATAGGCAAGCGGTCACTAGCTAAGACTCTGACTCGTCGATTCGGCTTTGGTCTGGCCCTCCAACAAATGACAATGTTTCTTTTATTACCCCTCAGACAAACTATGCATTGCCAAAATATTATTCTATCGCCAAATGAAGCTCTAGAAGTGTGAAGTATATGCAAATTTTCAGTACTATCTGTTGCTTTTGTAAAAAGTGATGTGATTTTTTTTTACTCTTTTAATTGGACGCTAGTCCACGCCCGACAGCTCGTGGAAACAAGCGAAATGCAAAGAAACTGCCGAAAACTTGTCGCCGTAGCAAAGTCAACGCAAAGAACAGGTTGAGAGAGATGCTCATTTGGGCACTATAAAAAAAAAAAAAGAAATGTCCGGAACAAATTGTTTGGTTGTTATCATCCGGGAGGAAATGGTTGGTTGTTATCACTCTAAGCAAAGTCGGAAATGAAGGCACGCACGGCCGCCCGCGTGACGTCAGTGCAAGCCATGATAGCGCCCATTCGTTTCTTGGCGTTCAGAACAACACAGCTCAAGCTTACGGTAAAAAAAAAACAAAACAAAAAAACAACAACGTGATTTTGATTTTTCTGGCACACGGCACTTATGGTGAGAAACAAACTCACCCATCGATGAGCTTGGTACCGAAGACTTTTTCAGAAAGAAAGAGGGATGACTTGGGGTTCTTAGATTGGATGGATCGGGCAGTAAGCCTAGAAAGGCAGAGGGACGAGCTTCAAATAGATCCTGTTTTTTTTTCTTGGAACACATCGGCACATGCAGAACAATTAGAGCGGGTTTAAGAGCAGCAGGTTCATAAATGGTTCAATAAAAAGAACATTACCTGACAAAGAGGGCTGGCAGTGTTGCAGATGTGCGCGTTACGCCGGAACCGATGTTCAGAATGAGGAAACGTGGCGGATTCTTTGTTTTCTTTTTCTCTTCGTGCACGAGAGCGCGTTCAGCATGAGGCTAAAGACGAACCTGAGCAAAGATAATAATAATAATAATAACAACAATACTACTACAACTACTACTACTACTACTACTACTACTACTACTACTAATGCTACTACTACTAATAATAATCTAAAAATAGTAATAATAATAATAATAATAATAATTATATTTTGCTAATCAACGTTGCAAATTTAGCCAGGTGAGGATCAGGTCTTGCCAAGGCAGCAGAGGCTTGTAAGATCGGATCCTGCGTTTGATCTAGCAGACCGGATATTTGCATGGACTCACATCACGTGCAGAGACGGAAAACAAAAAACCGCACACATCTCAATGTTTCATCAAACTACATGCGGAAAGTCGATGTTGGGGTTTTAGTTGAGTTCTTATGTAGCTTGAAGATGATACATAATAAAAGACCGCTGATTAGCACATATAAATACACATAAACAATCACAAATGAAAAAGCAAAAACAATTTATTTCATAAAAGACTCAGATGTTCACTTTTGAGTCAGGAAAATTCCCTCTGTGCGTGTTCACACAAAAAACAGAATGCCTAGGACCAAAGGAAAGTAGCTTTCCCGCTATACATTCACCCGTCACTTTGTGTGTCCACAAAAATGAAAAAAAACTAATATCAGTTATAAAATGTATCTTTATTTTCAAACTAAACGGGCCGCATCCTGCAGGTCGTGTGAGGAGAGGCAGATCGGCGAGAGCCGGTACACGAGTGGTTCTCCTGGCTGTCTCTGAAAGAAATAGAATAAAGCTATTGAAGTAAACAAACAAGAAAAAAAACATTGTAAGAAAACGAGCGTGAAACAGAGAGCGTGAAGTGATTGTTTATATCCATAAAAAAAATAATCCCTGATGTTGCATTTCTACTTGGGTAGCGCCAGCTAATATACGGAATGAAAAGAGAACCTTATGAACAGATCATGGTTGCTTTTTCCAGAGGGCTGATTGAGAGAACACAAAAAGATCCACCCCGAGTCTGTTAATGATGCAATAAAGAAAAAGAAAAGTCTGCTTATGGCGATTTGGTGGCCTCGAGAATATATACAGCACTTTTTCCCCCTAAAGATCTAAACGCTTAGGTGGTGGTCGTCGTCTGGTCGATCTTTTGAGAACTGGCACTGGTGAGGAAGTCCCTTGGTAGTCCCGTGCACGTGAACGCGTAGAATGTGTAATGCATGCTGCCGCAGGCTGGGACATTGGCCTGGGATCTTGAATCCGGAGTTGGACAGCGTGCCGCTGCTGCTCCTCTTGTGAAGTATCCAACGCTGCCATCCGGGCGCCCTCGGACGACTAAATCACGTCAAGACCATGACAATCTCCTAGGCCGAAATTGCGCGGCCACACGGTCCTACCCGTCGAATAAAGGATGGCTGCCGCTCATGAACAGGGCTGTGTGTGAGTAGATTTGAAGGAAACAGTAAACTCGGGACTACAGCCGACTAATACCTGAAATGGGCGCTTCCCACCTTTTCCGGGGTGTTACGAGGTAGTAAATAAGACCGAGACAGGCCACGTCCGATGGTGTTCCAGGCGCATGCTGAACTGCTCGCGCCACCGGCACCCGTGCATTGCACCTCTTTATTTTCTAACGCGCGTGTGTGTCAACGGTGGCGCTTGCTTTTGTATATAGCAATCGTAACACTCCTTCCCCCCAGGTTGTTATTCATTGAGAATAACGACGCACTGGTTTTCTTGTGCGCATTGATTTGCGTAGAACTGGAGGGTCTTTTGTAGCGATCGAGCTGTCGACACGTGTTTGTGGAGGCAACGGCGGTGGTGTTGATGCTCTAGCCTCTGGTGGTTCATTTACTTGCACCATTGTTCCTGCGTTGGCTGCTGGTTGTTCAGCAATAGAAGTGAGTCCATTTATTTCTGGAAACTCAGGTGTGACCGGTGGGAACCTGTCGTCAAGCCTGATATGGTCGCCGTGTCTGTGCCAGTTGGTTCCGTCTTCCAGTTGTACTTCGACGGACGATGAACTTGTTGATCTGATAACGGTGGCTGGCAACCACGATGAACCAGGCCTGAAATTCTCTACAGTGACGCTAGAGCCAGGCCTCGGCAATTCAGTACGACTATCTCCTATGTCTTGGTGTAGCTTTTGCTTCAATTATTTTACAACAACATTTTTCCGAAGGTCCGGACGCAGCGCTTTGAGAGGTGTTCTGAGCAACCTTCCAAAGAGTAGTTCTGCAGGTGATCGACCTGTCAAGTCATGAGGTGTCGTCCGGTACTGAAAAAGTAACCTGGAGATCTTGGTCTGAAAGTCGCCGGGGTCAGCCTTCTTCAACTTATTTTTTACTAACTGAACTACACGTTCAGCAGCACCGTTTGATGCGGGATGGTACGGTGGTACCTTGATACCCCGGATCTGTTTCCTTCTGAGGAACTCCAGGAATTTCGCACCCGTGAAAGCTGTTCCGTTGTCAGATAGAATAATATCTGGTATTCCATGAGTTGAAAAAATGGTCCTTAAGCAGTTTATAGTTGCTTCTGAAGATGGAGAAGACACAGGCATGACTTCAACCCACTTGGAGAAAGCGTCTACGACGACCAAGAAGTAATGACCTTGGAAAGGTCCACCGAAATCAATGTGCACTCTTGACCACGGTTTTCCTGGAAAGGGCCAAGGTGTTGACTGCACTGGTCGACGTAAGTGCTGATGTTCCTGACAAGCCGCACAGGACTTCACCTGGTTTGAGATGTCCTCATCTATGTTAGGCAACCATACGTAACTTCGGGCGATAGTTTTCATCTTTTCAATGCCCGGGTGACTCTCGTGAATGAGCTTCAGGACTTCCTGTTGAAGAGACGCGGGAATCATGACTCTGGTTCCCCAGAGCACGAAGTCTTCTTGTAGACTGAGCTCGTGCTCTCGAACATTGAAAGGCATCCATTCGGCCTCCCGAGGGAGGTTGCCACCTTCCAACAAGATGTCATGAAGCCGCGACAAGATAGGATCCCTCTTTGAAACCTGAGCTACTACGGCTGAGGACAGCACTCGAGGGTAGCACCCTTCCAATATGAAGATGTCGGCTGGCGGCTCCACGGTGATGTGCTTGCTCTTTACGGGCAATCTGCTCAATCCATCTGCGTGTCCAATTGTCTTGCCGGGGCGGTAGACTAAGGCGTAATCGTACGCAGATCGTAATTGTAATCGTAATCTTTATTGGCTCAGGAGAGCCGTGGCACCGCGGAAAGGCGACAGCCCGTACCATGGAGGCACGCGGTGCCACATCTAGTGATGATGATTATGAGATGATATATACAAGGGGGGACGACGCAGTCTTCTCAACATCGCAAGCACCGTTGCATGAAGGTTCGGGGTTTGCCAAGACACTTCTACCAGCTGTAAGAAGTGCCTGGGCAAAGGGTGCTGTCCGGAGCCTTCACCATGTGGCGGGAAAGCCTTGGCGGTTTGATGGTGTTCAGGACGACGTGCTCTTCTGATCAGCCGCACGAGTCTTGGAGGTTCGGCGGCGGTTCCGGCCACTAGGCAAACGAGCCAAGGTGACCTTCGGTAGGCTGTTCGGTGGACGTTCTGGATGGTAATGCCCTAGCGGTTGATGGTGCGCTCGCTCGCTTCGTTAAAGGCGAGATAACATGAAGGCGAGATAACAGATAACATGAGGGCCCAACGAACCACTCTTGGAGAGCCTCGCTCTGGGATGGCCTTGTTTGGTCCAGGAAGTCCTAGCAGCGGCTTATGGTCTGTTACTGCTTTAAAGTGCCTTCTCCAGAGGTATTGAGGGAACTTAGTTATGCCGAAGATTAATGCCAACGCCTCCCTGTCCAGTTGGCAGTAATTCTTTTCGGCTGGCTGTAGGCTCCTGGATGCGAACGCGATAGGACGTTCCACCTCTTGTGCATTGCGGTGGGCCAAAACAGCTCCCAGACCAAATGGGGACGCGTCACAAGTAAGTGTAATTTCCTCCTTTGGAATTAAAAGTAGCGCTAAAGACGAGGTCAAGTAGAAGACACAGACACGGAGAGGCGCTGACTCGCAACTAATATTTAGTGAAGAATAAAAGGAAGATAAAGCAGAAGTGCAAGGACATATACGACATGAAAAAGAAGGCTAAAAAAACGAAAGAAAGCAA
This sequence comes from Ixodes scapularis, assembly GCF_016920785.2. Lineage (NCBI taxonomy): Eukaryota > Metazoa > Arthropoda > Arachnida > Ixodida > Ixodidae > Ixodes > Ixodes scapularis. The sequence goes on from NW_024609882.1 coordinate 94,094,598, forward strand.
CAATTATTTTTGACTTTAAAATTAAGAAATAAGAAAAAAGTACGGTAAAAATTAGAAAAATTTACACAAAACAATTCAAATGAACACCTACTCTAATTAAATGAAATCAAGAGGAAGAAGAGGACTCTGAAAATTAATCTAGTTAAACGAAGTTCTCATACAAAATATTGTAAGTAGTGCAATTCCTTCGCCGATAAGGCTACTGTAATGTAGTCCACTCGAGGCGTCGGGTGCGTCAGGCACGGAGGACCAAGGGTTTATTCGTACATGTACACTGTTAGCAAGTGCCGTGTATTTGGTGAATATTTGGGGTGAAAAACACGCTATTTACACAAATTACTATAAATTTACACGATAAGTAACGGATAATACGTTCAGATATCATGCGAGGTTGTAAAAAACGTGTTTTGGTTCGGTCATACACGCATAACCGTGTAGCCGACCTCGATAACACGCATCGCCTCCGGCGACGACCGCGGCATTGCCGGCTATCGAAGCACCGGAATGCTTGGGGACACACTTAGAAAGGACCGTCGAGACAAATGCCGCGGAAAGAAACATGTCTCGGAAACAGATATGCACCAAAAGCAATTACGCCATGTCGCGGGACGTTGGCGAAACCCGCGCTTACCGTGGCTCGCCGCCATTTTCTGGTCGATGGCAATGCGGCTTCCCTCATGTCGCCCATGTTTGCATTTAGTTTAGAGCTCTTGATAATAGTTTCTTACACACCACAAATAAAGTCATGGGTCCAATTATTCGTTCAAAACAGTTAAAATGAATATAAAAAGCGTGTCTTCGATGTGAACACGTGACATTGCAGTTGGTTTCGTTTTTGCTTCAACCTTCAACTGCTTCAACTGCAAGCGATCTGGCCGATCTGGTCATGGTGCAAGCGCAACGTCGATGTACGGTGGAAGCAAGAGCCGGTTGGCTTTCGTTCTTTTTGTTTGACCGGAGAAATTTCTGGCAGCCGCTATTGTTTTGGTTTGACGGGACGCGAGAAGCTTCGCATAGAGCTTCGCAGTTTGCGAGCACATAGTGAAGACGTGACCGGAGAAGTGCCCCTGTGATGTTCCCGGAAGACGGAAAGTACCATTCGTCGTGTGTGCTTTGAAAGCGAGGGGAGTCGCAGGGTCCACGAGTGCGCAACCACAAGCCAAGGTTCACGACAGCGCTGCGTTCTTCGGCGATCTCGTTCTGTTTGGGGCAACACGGCGATGCGAGAAAGGGCCGAAACGTTCGTGGTGTGTGGTGCGGTGCTTGTAGGTAGAAACCCGCACTAACGCGGAGCTCATATTGGTTGTTGTGGGGTTGCGTTTGACGGGTTTAGCCCCGTCGTCGTCAGCTGATCCGGTCCAGCTGGTCGGGGAGGACGCAGCGAGCGTTCTTAAAAGTAAATCTTCCTTCGTTCCGTTTCAAAATGTGGAAGATTCCCGACGCATACCGTGAGTAAAATGCTGCGGACCTTTTCAACAAAATTACGTCGTTTTAATTGAACAAGGGACTTCGGATAGTTTCCCTAAATCTGCCGTTTCTATGCTTCGTGTCGTTAGACTGCATTTGCACAGCGACGTGTTCGCACAGCGACGCACACCACTCGAGTAGATGATTCGGTCCCGCAAACGACCGGTTATACAGAATTTCAGGGAAACTTAAGTCACCACCGATGTTTTCCTGTAAATCTCGTGTGACTCGTGTGAGTTTGTTGCGCTCATCATGCGGTGTGAATAAACTTTCTACCTGCCCACAGATGCATGAACTGAGACCAATTTTTTACGTAGAGAACATTGTGGTTTTTCTTTACATTGGGAAGAGGCCCGAATTTGTCTCTTTTCCCTCTGGCACTGCCCCAAGTTTCAAGTTGCAGTTTGAGTAGACATACCTACTAACAGGTACAAGCTGCTCTAAAGCAGGTAAAAGACTGGGAAGTCAGGACGGTGCGGACACCGTGTTTTGCGCTTCTCGCAAGGTGACTGATGCTTTTGCGAGGTATGCGGAATATTCAAACGATTTTGTTATGCCCTTCGTTTGCGTCTCCAGAAAAAAGAATAAGATTATTTACAAATTTAGGCGCAATCACAAGCCAAGATTTACGATAACAGTGCGTTCGCTTCGGTAGTCCGTGTAGTGGTATTATACGCTGCTTTCTGCAACACCGCGTCATGACGAAGAGCTGGAACGGTTACGGTCTGTGCTGGCCTCCCGGTTGACAGAAACCCGCATCGCCCGCATCGGCACCGAGTGCACTTGGGCTGTTGATGCTCGAGCCTTTCATACGCGGCTTGTCGCCAGCTGATCCTGCTGCTCGACGGTGAGGAAGCGGCGAGTGTGACCTCTGAAGTAAATGTAAATCCTCGTTCATCCAGTTATCCAGTGTCAAAGTGTGGAAGATGTCCAACGTGTACTGAGGGCGGGAACTACGAGCGTTTTGCCTTGCTTTTATAACCGAAACCAGAGCAGCGAGATAATTGCCTTGCGTACTCCAAAATGACGCAAGCAATAAGTTTCAACAGGTCGAGTACGTCACCGCGGATGTAGGCGAGACTGTGCACTGTTTAAACGCTTGCAGTATCCACGAGTGCTACCAGAAAAACGACGTCAACAGAGAAGGAGCTCGCGATTTTAGCATAATGCAGTGCCACGGGCTCGTGAATTTTCAATGTGGCTATATAGAAATATTAAAAAAAAAAAACGCATCAGTGCCACATTAATGACCACGAATAACACCGGTCACAAACTCCCAAGCCTCACCGCTTCGCTCGACACCAACACGACATACGACAACAATCTGCATCAAAACGCCCCAAAAGTGAAGGCGTCTGCTCCCGTACGCGTACTACAACTAGCGGAAGTGAAGTGTTGGGCGGATGTCCTTCACAATAATATATATAAAAAATGCCTTGCGCAAGTATAATTTCCATGGATAATTGAATACGTACTGATAAAATCCCAATCATTTGTTTTTCTATCTGATTCAAGCGAGTCGGACTGCTCATAACACTGGTCGTGCATGAAAATAACAAAAATTTGAACTTTTTCATGGCCGGTTTAAGATTTATTGTTAGTGCATCGTTGTTTTTCGCAAAGGACTAATTTTACAGATTTTGCCTCCATACTTTTTAAATGCAAACAGTTCTTACATACGGCTGTCCATTGTGCCGTGTTTTGTGTCTTCTATAAATCGGTAACGATCAGCGACCAAAGAGCTCACCCGTACATGTCAAGCATATATACGCCGCGGGGAGAGTCCGTTGTTAGTAGGAAGTGTCGGGCGTAGTGTCGGTGTTGTGTTTGTGTCGCAGCTGTGTCCTACGTTGTGCTCGTGTTGTCTGTGATGTATGAGAGTAGCAGTCTACGCGTGATAGTTCCCAGCGTATTAACCGACTCCTGCTTTTTTTTCATTGGTTGCTAGCAGACTTGTACAGGTTACTGAAAAAAAGTAACTGATTACAATTACAATTACTACAGTCAAAAAAGTAACCGATTACCGTTACTGATTACTGCCTCCCAGAAGTAATTGAACAATTACTGCAAAGTAATTGATTACTTTTCAAGTTACTTTCACGTTACTTCTTATTGCGATAACAGAAATACACAAATACACAGTAAAATATTGCGTACACAATTTTGTTTGGTTATTGTTCCCTTTTTTGTTTTCAGACCCGGACCTTGTCGTGTAGCTGACGCGTCGACCTAAGGAACAAAGCCCACTAAAAAGTCAATAGCGAGTTCCCGCTTCCCGTCGACTTTATCAGCAATCTGCAACGAGATCCGGAACTCCCCAGCCAAGGCTGGTGGCGCGCTTGTAGAAGAGCGTGGCGTAAAAGAAAACAGGATTTGCCGACTAATCCAAGTTTTGTTTTTTTTAGATGTTAAAAAAATGTCAATCATTTTTGCTCCATGGCTGAGTGACTATACTGATTTTTGTGAGAAAAAAGAATTGTGGGATGAAAAATGTCATTGGTAATTGTGTAATTGATTTTGTAATTGATTACAGAAAAAAAGTAATTGAATTACTCCGAGCGTTACAGCTTGACAAATGTAATTGAAGCGTTACAAAATTACACTTAACTGTAATTGATTACAAGTAATCAATTACTTGTAACGCGTTACGTACAAGTCTGGTTGCTAGAAATCGCACTAGGTGGCGCAAGTTACCGCCCGATTACAAGAGTTTGCTTGAGCTAGTTATCCATGTAAGTTCAATATTCGTTTTTTTTTTGTTTTTGTTTTTGTATAGCGGTTTTGTCGTAGCTGCCGACGCCACCGACCGCCGACGATGCACGTAGGTACAGTGCTAATCACACTTGTCTATAACGCGCGAGCGTGCGGCTTTCTCCGGGGAGCGCTAGACTGGTGGCATTCGCGGAAAGTAAGCTGGTCACGTGGTGCAACATGGAACGGCCCGCTCGAGGGGTGTCCTGCCCTCTCTATCAGCTTGATAAGCGATAAAAGTGAAGTGCTTTATGATATATTTCTTGTTTTTTGATGACGACATCGTTGATACGCCTTCATGCTTCAGTTTGTTTATTGTTCGAGCAATGACGTTTGTAAAAAGCGTGGAAGCTGCCTTCCGCGTTCACCGCCAGCTGATAGAGTGGGCGGGACACCCCTCGAGCGGGCCGTTCGATGTTGCGCCACGTGACTAGCTTACTTTCCGCGAATGCCACCAGTCTAGCGCTCCCCGGAGAAAGCCGCACGCTCGCGCGTTATAGACAAGTGTGATTAGCACTGTACCTTTGCACGTAGCTACGTCCGCCGCTCGGAGACTGTTTACTGTGCATAAAAGACATCGAACGAGAACGAACGCGTCCTGTATGCTTTCAGTTCGGCTGAAAGGCGCGGCTGGCTGGGCTCGTCCCTCGCCTGTTCTCGGCTGCTGGCCGCCACGTTTCATAAGGAACACGTTGAACCGTGCTTCTCGGAAGGCAAACACGGTGTAGCGTGTTAACTTTACACAGCACCTCATGTGTAGACGAAAAACACAGATGGCTCCGTGTAAAACGAACACGTTTCGACGTGTCCGCTATGGGACAACGGTTTACACGTCTGGGCGTGTTATTTTTGCTAACAGTGTACGTTGTATGTGGTGCTTTAGGTCGAGCAGCCGTAACCGAACGGGGGCACGCTGAAGGAGACCTGGCTCGCGCAGCTGCCGGCGCTCGCGTGGACCGTCGCACTGTCTCGCGGCCGGCATGCCACCACAGACCAGTACACGACACACCTCCCCCCTAAATGTAGTCTCGAAGATACCCCGGACGACGATGTTCGCGTTGAGGACGTCCTGATGGAGCAGCTCCAGGATTAGGAAGATAGGAGGTCGATGTGGATTGACCTGCCTGGTGTTGCTCGGTTCCTTGGTCAGCAGTCGGAGCAGCTGCTACATGGACGTCCGGGTCTGCATTCGGGCTTGATGTTGCGGAGCTTGTATCAGGAATCTGGACTTCGCAACTCTGGCTTGGACTGTCACTTGGCATGCTGCAATGCCGCGTACGTATATAATCTATGTGTCGCCGCCACACACGGCCGTTTTCAAGTTGCACTTGATACGAAAGCGGGCCCAAACGGCAAAAGATCACACCTCGCAACCCAACCAGCGGTTCCCGCTCGTGCCAAAATTAATTGTAAAAACTTGACTTCCGGGTTCCAATGGGCGAGCGGCTTACCCATTGCTGGCCTCAAAGGCTGCTTCCTGGCGCCGGGTTACTGCCGCCTGCTGATCTGGATGTAGGTGATCTAGGGTCGACCGAATCTGCCGCCCAAAAAGAAGCTGTGCGGGGCTCCTTCCAGTGGAAGTACTGGGAAGGATATGTTGGTCGAAAAGAAACCTGGCAAGACGGGTTGACCAGTCACCGCGAATGATTTTCTTCAGTGATCTCTTGGTCTCTTGAACCATCCTTTCGGCTTGCCCGTTCGAGGAGGGATGGTAGGGTGGCGCAAGAACTTGGCGGATGCCATTTCTACGAAGAAACTCTTTAAAATCCCCTGAAGTGAAAGCAGTACCGTTGTCCGACACCAAAACATTAGGCAATCTATACGGAGCGAACAGCGTACGTAGAGCTGCGATCACTGTCGAAGCTGACATGGACTTGACTCGAACTTCCAACCACTTAGAGTGCGAATCTACTACGATGAAGAAAAACTCCCCCTGGAAGGGGCCCGCGAAATCAACGTGTAGCCTCGACCATGGTCTTGTTGCGAATTCTTGTTGTGGATGGGTGCGCGGGCTGGCGCGTTTCGTGACTTCTGGCACGGAAAGCAGCAACGTACTCGGCGCTTTATGTCCTGGTCAAGTCCCGGCCACCATACATAGCCCCTTGAAAGGCCCTTCATCTTCACCACGCCAGGGTGACCACTGTGAAGTAGGTCCAGAACTTTTTCTCGAAGAAGCGGTTGTACGATAACACGGCTGCCCCACAAGATACAACTGTTGTAAACAGACAGTTCGTCACGGCGATCGTAGTATGGCTAGAAAACTTCGCAAAGTTTCTCAGATGGCCAGCCTTGCAAAATCCAACGCAGTACGAGGGCGAAAACGCGATCCTTCCTTGTTAGGAAAGCTATCTTCTTTGAGTCGACAGGCACCTCGGGGGGGGGGGACTCGATGAGCAAAACGTCATGAAGGGGAGGTACCTCGAAGTCCTGAACCTTCTTCGGAAGGCGGCTGAAAAGGTCAGCATTTCCCATCGGCCGGCCAGGTCGGTAAATGAGCTCGTAGTCGTACTGCGCCAACATCAGGCTCTAGCGCAAAAGGCGTGGTGACAAGATCTGGGGAATCGGGTTGCTGTGGTGCAGCAACCCCAGAAGGGGCTTGTGGTCCGTAAAGATCTTGAAATGCCGTCCGTACAGAAATTGATGAAACTTGTTCACTCCCACTATGACAGCCAAAGCCTCACGATCCGTCTGTCAGAAGTTTCGTTCTGCTTGTGTCATTGTCCTTGACCCGAACGCTACTGGAGATTCTTGACCCGACGGTGAGACATGGCTCATGACGAATCCTAACCCATACGAAGAAGCATCACAGGCCAATACCAAGGGAAGGGAGACATCATAATGTGCCAGAACCGCGGACGACTGCAATAGATCCTTGGCTTGTCGGAAAGCTGTCGCGTCTTCCCTTCCCCATTTCCATGCAGCACCGTTGTCCAGCAACCGATGAAGAGGCTCCAAAGCATGAGCAGCCCCTTTCAGAAACCGACTATAGAAATTTAAGAGGCCAAGGAAAGACTGCAATTGCTGTTTGTCTTCCGGTTCGGGAGCGGTCTTGATGGCGAGAACCTTGTCTTCCGTAGGATGTATGCCTTTCCTGTCAACTTGGTACCCCAGGAACGTCACTTGAGGCACTCCGAACTTGCACTTGCCCTTGTTCAGGCGGAGGCCGTCGTCGTTGATTCTCTTCAGCACGGTCCGGAGGGGGGCTTCGTGTTCTTCACTGTTTCTACCACCAATCACAATGTCGTCGAGGAACACCAGAACACCATCAAGTCCGGCGAGCAATTCTTCCATGTAGTGTTGGAAGATCGCTACGGCTGTAGCAACGCCGAACTGTAGACGTGTGACCCGGAAAGGTCCCCGATGAGTGTTGACCGTTTGGAGATCTGCTGTAACCTTGTCTACTTCCTTCTGGTGGTATGCCTGTTCCAAGTCTAGTTGGGAAAACTTCTGACAGCCAGCCAGTTTGGCAAATAGCTGATCAGCCGTAGGCAAAGAGTATGTTTCCCACCGGAGGGCACGGTTTACCGTACACTTGTAATCGCCGCATAGGCGGATGTTCCCATTCTTCTTGAGAATGGGCACGACGACGGCACGACGACGTACATTTGTAATCGCCGCATAGGCGGATGTTCCCATTCTTCTTGAGAATGGGCACGACGGGGGTTGCCCAGGAAGAAGACGAACAGGCTCAAATATTCCTTGTTCCACCAGTTTATCGATGGCCACGTCGACTTTTGGCAGCAGCGGAAGTGGCACCTGGCGGGCCTTAAAAAACTTGGGAATCACGGCGGGGTCGCTATCTACATGAACTGGCGGCCCCTTGCTTCTCCCGAGTCCTGCTTGGAACAGCTCAGAAAATTCGCCCATCACATTATGGACTGTGGCTGCCTGAACATGCTGCAACGAGGCGTCGACATGGTTGACACCCTCCAGGGAAATGCCCAAGGACCGGAACCAGTCGCGCCCTAAGAGACTGACGCCAAATCCCTTTACAACCAGAATCTACAATTCCACGCTTTTGCCCTTGAAGGAAACGTCCGCTGTATCTTTTCCAAAAATCCGAAGACTCTGCCGTGTATAAGAGCGCAGCTGGAAGGTGCACCGCCTGAGGCTGCTTTTGGAAATGCGGATCTGGCGCATCACACGCGGGTTGACAACCGTAAAAGCCGACCAGGAGTCAACTTCCATCCACAGATTGCAGCCGTTGATTACTACATCGCAAAATACGGGTGGCTCCACGGCGAAGACACAGTAGTCTCTTGTCAATGGGTCCACCGTCTCCAGCCGGTTGTTGCGGATTGCTGACCGTCGACGTTCGGCTATCTCCTTTCGGCGGCACGCAGCGACAATGTGGCCCTTGTTATTACAGAAGTGGCACACCGCCCCAACGAAGCGGCACGTTTTTGCGTTACGCGCTCCTTTGCGACGCCAGCATGTACCTGGCGAACCTGGCTTCAGGCTGACCTTCATAGTTTCAGCTGTGCAGCTGGATTCGGTAGGCGGAGAGCTTGTCGCGCGCGGTGCGGTGCTTCCACGCGGCGACCTTGACGTTGCGTCGATCCCCGCGCGATAGGTTTCTGATACCGCCGTAGGCTCCGGTTTAGCAGAGGTACGGATTTCGATGGTCTGGAATTCGGCTAGCTCCGCTGCCTTCGCCATGTCTAGGGGCTTGCACAGTGTTAGGTTCGGCTCGGCGAGTAGACGTCGCTGCAACGCGTCGTCTTGAACGCCGCAAACTACGCGGTCACGAAGCATGTCGTCGAGCATCTCACCGAACTCGCAGTGCTCCGACAAACGTCGGAGATCTGCTACGAAGTCTGCGATAGACTCCCCAGAACACTGGCCCCGCTTGAAAAACTGGAATCGCGCGAAGGCTACAGGCGGCAGGGGAGCGAAGTGCTCATGAAGCTTGAGTATGATGTCCTTGTATGGTGTTTCGACTGGAGCTCTTGGCGAACAGAGAAAGCGCACGATGGCATATGTAGCCGAGCCACAGACGCTGCAGAGAACGGCTCTTTTCTTCTCTGGCGTGGTGATATAGTTCGCCACGAAGTAAAATTCCAGGTGCTCGATATAGCGTGGCAAGGATGCAGGGTCATCTGGCGTAAACTCTTCGAAGGGTGCATACGCAGTCATACTTGCTGCGGTGGAGCGCTGTCGTTGCCGAGACCTCACGTTTACCTCGTCGCCAGTGTAATGTAGTCCACTCGAGGCGTCGGGTGCGTCAGGCACGGAGGACCAAGAGTTTTTTCGAAATAAATAGCGCGAAGGTCAAGAACAAACTCACGGTAGAAGCGCTAACTCACAACTGTCGTTTTAATAATCACACAGAAGACGAGAAAGAGGTAGCGTTTCTCTCTCGTCTTTCTTTTCGGTATGAAAATTCCCCAAATGAAACGGTCTTGATGGAAGAGGAAGTTACGTTTAAGGAACTGAGAAATAACAATAAAGGAAGAAGGCGTTACGTTAAAAAACTGAAAATTAGCAGAAAGAAAGGAAGAAGTTGTCCACAGTGAACCAAAGAAACCACCTTAAGTAGGAAAGTTAAGGTAGTTGAGTTCTTTTTCAGTCAATGCCACTGATGGTGCACTGACACACGAGTTCTCCTTTTCTTTTATGGCCAGTGCCTCGTATATTTCCCTTGATGTCTTCTCACGATACCTTCGAAGGATCCTTGTCTCTGTAAGTTTCGGCTTGCAGTGACAGTCTCTTACGTGCACTGCAAGATGCCCCGATGGTGTTGATTTGACTGACGCAGCGTGTTCACGTAACCTGGTGTTCACACACCGGCCAGATTGACCAACATATACTCTGCCACAGGTGAAAGGGATTTCATATATAACCTGGCTTTGGCAAGGTATATATGTTTGCTTGTGCCTCTGACCGCATTCGTTGCGGCGGTCTAGTGGGGAATTTATCACAGGACAAAGCTTCCTTAGCTTGTCTGGTGCTGAAAAGACGACAGGGATGTCATACCTGGCAGCCACCTTTTTCATGTTGTGTGATACCCGGTGAATGTAGGGTAGTACAGCCGGGCGTTGTCCTTTGTTCTTGGCTTTGTCTTTCTGTCTGTAGTTGTTGATCATTTTTTCTGCTACATCGTACAAGGTGGGACTTGGATAACCAGCGGTCTTGAGTCGGTTTATCTGTGTCTCAAAGCTCTGTCTTGCCGTGTGGTCAAATGACTTTTTTAGGGCTGCGCTAAGAGAGTTTTTGATTATAGCCATTTTAATGAGTCTTGAATGGGAGGACTTATATTGGAGTAATCGTTTTCTTGAGCGTGGTATGTACATCCAGCAAGTGTGGTTTTGTTGGAATATCACCTGTAGATCAAGAAATTGAAGGCTGTCGCCTGTCGGTAGCTCGTGTGTAAAGTTGAGTCCTTGTGCGTTTTCAGTGATGATTGAACGTATATTGTTGATTTGATGCTCGTTATTTACATCAGGTCTGCACACAAAGTGGAATGTTCCTTCCGTGTGGTCGTAACTGAAAAAGGTTCTTGGCAAGGAGCTATGTCAAGGTTCCTATTTAGTCAGTTATCAAACCTCCGCCTGGAAGATCCGTTCCTGATTTCAAACTCAGAACAAGTTATACAGGATCTAAAAAATGACAACGTACTAGTACAATATGGTTTTTCCCTTGACGTGGAAGATATGTTTTATTCAATACCTCATGACCAACTGTTCGTAGCTGTAAAAGAATGTATCGAAGAAAATGGTACAGTGCCTTTCCAAAACAAATCTGGCGTACATCTTGAGTCATTCTTGGAGTTACTGACAATCTACCTAGCATCCACAGTCGTCTCATTCAACGGGAATACTTACCTGCAAAAGAAAGGAATTTGTATTGGATCATGTGTGGCACCAGTGTTATGCGACATCTTCTTATCCAAATGCGATCGGGCCATCGCCCAGCGGGTATCCAACAACCAGGTGACAAGAATATACATATATGTGGACCATTATCTCGTGCTACTAAAAACAGACCTGATGTAAATAACGAGCAACAAATCAACAATATACGTTCAATCTTCACTGAAAACGCACAAGGACTCAACTTTACACACGAGCTACCGACAGGCGACAGCCTTCAATTTCTTGATCTACAGATGATATTCCAACAAAACCACACTTGCTGGATGTACATGCCACGCTCAAGAGAACAATTACTCCAATATGAGTCCTCCCATTCAAAACTCATTAAAATGGCTATAATCAAAAACTCTCTAAGCGCAGCCCTAAAAAAGTCATGTGACCACACGGCAAGACAGAGCTTTGAGACACAGATAAACCGACTCAAGACCTCTGGTTATCCAGGTCCCACCTTGTACGATGTAGCAGAAAAAATGATCAACATCCACAGACAGAAAGACAAAGCCAAGAACAAAGGACAACGCCCGGCTGTAATACCCTACATTCACCGGGTATCACACAACATGAAAAAGCTGGCTGCCAGGTATGACATCCCTGACGTCTTTTCAGCACCAGACAAGCTAAGGAAGCTTTGTCCTGTGATAAATTCCCCACTAGACCGCCGCAACGAATGCGGTCAGAGGCACAAGCAAACATATATACCTTGCCAAAGCCAGGTTATATATGAAATCCCTTTCACCTGTGGCAGAGTATATGTTGGTCAATCTGGCCGGTGTGTGAACACCAGGTTACGTGAACACGCTGCGTCACTCAAATCAACACCATCGGGTCATCTTGCAGTGCACGTAAGAGACTGTCACTGCAAGCCGAAACTTACAGAGACAAAAATCCTTCGAAAGTATCGTGAGAAGACATCAAGGGAAATATATGAGGCACTGGCCATAAAAGAAAAGGAGAACTCGTGTGTCAGTGCACCATCAGTGGCATTGACTGAAAAAGAACTCAACTACCTTAACTTTCCTACTTAAGGTGGTTTCTTTGGTTCACTGTGGACAACTTCTTCCTTTCTTTCTGCTAATTTGCAGTTTTTTAACGTAACGCCTTCTTCCTTTATTGTTATTTCTCAGTTCCTTAAACGTAACTTCCTCTTCCATCAAGACCGTTTCATTTTGGGAATTTTCATACCGAAAAGAAAGACGAGAGAGAAACGCTACCTCTTTCTCGTCTTCTGTGTGATTATTAAAACGACAGTTGTGAGTTAGCGCTTGTACCGTCAGTTTGTTCTTGACCTTCGCGCTCTTTATTTCGAAAATGCATATCCAACTAGCCCACCTTAATATTTTAGTACAGTATCTTTCTTCTGCATTGGGCCTATTTCCGTGTGTATCATATCCAGACCCAGTTTCTTATTATATTGATTTAATTGTCATTTCTACCTGCCGAGCAAGATTTTATGCTTTCGCCATCAGAAGCAATGTCATACCCCATGACATCGGAGGTATGTTCGGTCTGGCACAACCACCAATGCGCCACAGCAAAAGGATTTGCAGGATTCTCCGATCCGAACTGTGGAGACAAGTTAGGTTTTACAGAGAGTGCCTGTGGCTGCTAGCAAACACGGATGCCTCCGGTTTCAACCATGAATCAAGATACAAGTCCTTTCTCCACACTTCAACCAGGATGGCAGAATCTCTCTGGAGGACCTACATACCACACCTACGATATCTACGAGCCAAACAGAAGGAACACCAAGGCGAGCCGGTCAGATTTTTGGGCGAGTCCTCTCTTCCCGCAGACATTGAAAAGGTCTTGGAGAAAGGCCCCAAATTTTGTACGGCTCCGCACATACAGGGAGTACAGATGCTGTCGACTGTACGCGACATTGCTGCGAAAGCTCCGGAAAATGACAGGACCAGATGTATTGATGAATGTGTTGAGGTTCTGTCGAAATCCGGACATGTTAAGAACAAGATAATGAGACCTAGAGTGGTCGATTATTTCAAAACACATAATTTGAATCTCCTAGTTTCAGATAAGGAAGGGGGATTTGTAGTATGCCCCACCAATAACTATTTACAAAAGGCGACTTTAGCCATACAAAAGAACTTCAACTATTTGCAAGATAAAAAGACCAAAAAAGTGAAAGCTAAAGCACTTCAACTGTGCTTCAAGCTTGAGTTAACAAATCTGAAAAAGCAGATTTCCGCATCCAAGAAAGATGTTTTGGATATGTTCTTTACGGCTAAAACACACAAAGTGGAATGTCCCTTCCGTGTGGTCGTAACTGAAAAAGGTTCTTGGCAAGGAGCTATGTCAAGGTTCCTATTTATTCAGTTATCAAACCTCCGCCTGGAAGATCCGTTCCTGATTTCAAACTCAGAACAAGTTATACAGGATCTAAAAAATGACAACGTACTAGTACAATATGGTTTTTCCCTTGACGTGGAAGATATGTTTTATTCAATACCTCATGACCAACTGTTCGTAGCTGTAAAAGAATGTATCGAAGAAAATGGTACAGTGCCTTTCCAAAACAAATCTGGCGTACATCTTGAGTCATTCTTGGAGTTACCGACATTCTACCTAGCATCCACAGTCGTCTCATTCAACGGAAATACTTACCTGCAAAAGAAAGGAATTTGTATTGGATCATGTGTGGCACCAGTGTCATGCGACATCTTCTTATCCAAATGCGATCGGGCCATCGCCCAGCGGGTATCCAACAACCAGGTGACAAGAATATACAGATATGTGGACGATTATCTCGTGCTACTAAAAAACAGACCTGATGTAAATAACGAGCAACAAATCAACAATATACGTTCAATCTTCACTGAAAACGCACAAGGACTCAACTTTACACACGAGCTACCGACAGGCGACAGCCTTCAATTTCTTGATCTACAGATGATATTCCAACAAAACCACACTTGCTGGATGTACATGCCACGCTCAAGAAAACAATTACTCCAATATGAGTCCTCCCATTCAAAACTCATTAAAATGGCTATAATCAAAAACTCTCTTAGCGCAGCCCTAAAAAAGGCATGTGACCACATTGCAAGACAGAGCTTCGAGACACAGATAAACCGACTCAAGACCTCTGGTTATCCAGGTCCCACCTTGTACGATGTAGCAGAAAAAATGATCAACATCCACAGACAGAAAGACAAAGCCAAGAACAAAGGACAACGCCCGGCTGTAATACCCTACATTCACCGGGTATCACACAACATGAAAAAGCTGGCTGCCAGGTATGACATCCCTGTCGTCTTTTCAGCACCAGACAAGCTAAGGAAGCTTTGTCCTGTGATAAATTCCCCACTAGACCGCCGCAACGAATGCGGTCAGAGGCACAAGCAAACATATATACCTTGCCAAAGCCAGGTTATATATGAAATCCCTTTCACCTGTGGCAGAGTATATGTTGGTCAATCTGGCCGGTGTGTGAACACCAGGTTACGTGAACACGCTGCGTCACTCAAATCAACACCATCGGAGCATCTTGCAGTGCACGTAAGAGACTGTCACTGCAAGCCGAAACTTACAGAGACAAGGATCCTTCGAAGGTATCGTGAGAAGACATCAAGGGAAATATACGAGGCACTGGCCATAAAAGAAAAGGAGAACTCGTGTGTCAGTGCACCATCAGTGGCATTGACTGAAAAAGAACTCAACTACCTTAACTTTCCTACTTAAGTGGTTTCTTTGGTTCACTGTGGACAACTTCTTCCTTTCTTTCTGGTAATTTTCAGTTTTTTAACGTAACGCCTTCTTCCTTTATTGTTATTTCTCAGTTCCTTAAACGTAACTTCCTCTTCCATCAAGACCGTTTCATTTTGGGAATTTTCATACCGAAAAGAAAGACGAGAGAGAAACGCTACCTCTTTCTCGTCTTCTGTGTGATTATTAAAACGACAGTTGTGAGTTAGCGCTTGTACCGTCAGTTTGTTCTTGACCTTCGCGCTATGTATTTCGAAAATGCATATCCAACTAGCCCACCTTAATATTTTGGACCAAGGGTTTATTTGTACATGTACGTTGTATGTGGTGCTCTAGGTCGAGCAGCCGTAACCGAACGGGGGCACGCTGAAGGAGACCTGGCTCGCGCAGCTGCCGGCGCTCGCGTGGACCGTCGCACTGTCTCGCGGCCGGCATGCCACCACAGACCAGTACACGACAGCTACCGACGGTGCACTGATGCATGTATCCCCTTTAGCTGCTATGACCTGCGCCTCATAAACTTATCTTGTTCGTTGATCACTGAACTTCTTTAGAATTTTTGCTCGATGGAATAGAGGAGTACACTTGCAATCTCGTACGTGCAGAGCAAGATGTCCCACCGGTGAAGACTTAAGAGACAGTGCATGCTCTCGCAATCTCATGTTCACACACCGGCCCAGTTTGACCCACGTACACCTTCCCACACGAGAATCAAATCTCGTATACTACGACTCTAAGGCAGTTAACAAACTTATTAACATGCTTGACATCGCATTTGTCCTGTTTGCCGTGTTGGAAATCGATTTTCGGGCACAGCCTTTTCAACTTGTCAGGTACAGAAAGCACCACCCTGACATCAAACCTGTTGGCTACCTTTTTCAAGTTTTGTGATATGGAATGGATGTACGGCACTATGGCTGGTCGGCTCCTCTTCTCTTTGCTTCGGTCTTGTATTTTTTCATGCATTAATATATTTTCTGCCACATCCGTCAAGATGGACTCGGGGTATCCCGAACTTTGCAGTCGCTGGATTTGGTTGGTGAAGCTCTCTCCGGCTGAATGGTGACACGACTTGTTTAACGCCGCTCTTAAGCACTTGGTCACGATTTCTTTTTTGGTGAGTTTGGAATGAGCTGAGTATTGTATTTTCGGAGGAGGTGGCCGGTGTTGGTCCGAGAGGTGATGACGAGTACCGGCGTAAGACTACGTGGATGGCCTTGAATGCCGGTGGTGGTGATGTCCCGCCTTGTCAATGTCGGGAAAGGAGAGGCAGCCGCTGCTGCAGCCGTCGTCGTAGTCGAGGAGTAGACGTCGGGCTCATCCGCGAAGGCGACCCGGTAGCGG
Organism: Ixodes scapularis; assembly: GCF_016920785.2. NCBI lineage: Eukaryota > Metazoa > Arthropoda > Arachnida > Ixodida > Ixodidae > Ixodes > Ixodes scapularis. The sequence continues at coordinate 94,110,755 of NW_024609882.1, forward strand.
CGAGGGCCCGCGTCCTCGCGGGCCCCGCCGAGGGCGAGGAAGGAGACCGGCAGAATGTCTGACTTCTTTATTCCAAATCTCAGGGTCAACTCTTCTAAAGCGATACTAGCACGAGATGAGCACGCGCCACTGCGAGTGGGGCACGCGCTTCTCTCATTCAAAATATGTACCCGTACGAACGATAAACTCAGAATACTACACTGAGTCGAATCGGAGTAGCTTTCCTTTGATCTTGGTGAATACATCCAGCACGAATGGTTGTCCTGGAAGGTCATTTGCAAGTCTAAAAATTGAAGGACGCTGTTTGTGGGAAGTTCATGTGTAAATGGGGGGGGGGGGGGGGAGTCCTTGAGAATGTTTCACAAAGGTGGCGTGAATGTCGTTAACTGCTTTAGTGTTGCTGTCTTCCAAACGATTACAGAGAAGTACGTGGTAATCGTCGACGTATCTAAAGATACGCGGGACTTGGCCGCTTGGAAGATTGTCGGCAATAACCCGGTCGCACTTGGACAGGAAAATATCACATAACACAGGGGCAACGCATGACTCTATGCATATTTCCTTTCTTTGAACGTAGTTCTTGCCATTAAACGTGACTACATTGGATGATAAGTAGGACCTTAAGAGCTCTAGAAATGATTCTACCTGAAGGCCACAATTATTTTGAAAGGCTATTGCTCCATTTGCTTCAATGTTTTCATTTACTGCTTTAAACAGTTCAGCATGTGGGATGGAATAGAATAAATCGTCAAGGTCGAGAGAGAGCCCATAACGTAGTGTTGAAGCATTGGTGTTTAGATATTGAATTAAGGCATCAGAATTGGGTACCAGGAACGGATCATCAAGTTGGAGAGTGGTGAGTTGACGGAGAAGGAAACGTGAAACCGCTCCTTGCCAAGGACCTCTTCCCGTGACGATTGCGCGAAAAGGACACTCTTTCTTGTGCATTTTGGCAGTAAAGAATATATCTAGCAGGTCTTCTTTAGCGCTACTTTTAATTTCGTAATGTATAACCAACTAGCCCGTCACATGATCCTTGTCCTCCTTTGGGTTGTAATGGACCAGCACGCTGGCCGAGGTCAGAAGTTTTTTTGTTTCATTGAACGAAGTTTCTTGTTCATCTTTCCAGCACCATGGTGTTCCGCTTGCCAGTAGGTAATGCAAGGGATGCAGGACAGAGGATAGGCTCGGGATAAACTTCCTGCAGTAGTTGACTAAGCCGAGGAAACTCTGTAGTTCCTTGACGTTGCTTGGTGCAGGAGCCACTAGGACTGCTTCGACTTTTCCTGGAGCAGGGTGCAGCCCTTCTACGTCGATGATGTGGCCCAGGTACTCGGCAGCGTCCTCCATGAATTTGTACTTAGTGAATTTCAGCTTGATTCCTCTGTCTGACATTCGCTGGAATACCTTAGCGAGGTTGTTGAGATGGTCCTTGTCATCCGTTCCCGTCCCCAGAATGTCATCGAAATAGACGACGACATGGTTGAGACCTTGGAGCAGGGTTTCCACCTCCCTCTGGAAGATTGATGGTGCCGAAGAGATCCCAAATGGTAACCTCTTGTACTCGAAAAGTCCTTTGGGAGTGTTGATTGTGGTGTATTTCCGTGAAGTTGAATCGATGCCCAACTGCTGGTAGGCGTCCTTCAGGTCAAGCTTGGTGAATTTGATGCCACCTCAAAGCTTCGGTCACAACTCCTCGACTCTTGGAATTGGATACTGGTCCAGGACTGCAACAGGATTTACAGTCACTTTATAATCTCCGAATATGCGAATGCGACCGTCTTTCTTTATGACTGGGACGATCGGTGCTGCCCAGTCGGAAGACTTCACGGGTTCCAGGATGCGCTCTCGCTCTAATATCTGGAGTTCTTCCTATACTTTGTCGAGCAAGGCGAATGGGACACTTCGTGCCTTGAAAAACCGTGGTTTGGCGCCTTCACGAACTGACAGTTTCACCGAGACTCCTTGGATTGTTCCTGGTTCGTCAGAAAAGAGAGTGATGTGCTGATCTATGAGCTGTTGAACATCACTGACGATGCAGACATCTGAAACGTTGAATACAGTCATGTTCAACGCCTTTATCCAATCACGTCCCAGCAGAGTAGGAGCATCGCTTTCAGCGACCAGTAGTGGGAGCTCGAAGTGGTGGTCCTTATATTTCGCGGTTACGGTGACTTTCCCGACTACTGGTTTCAAGTGTCCGGTGCAACTTCTCAGGCGGACCTTTGAAGGATCGCAGGGGAGGTTAGGAAATTTCTGATGGAGTGTAGTCTCTCCTATGATAGAGACACTTGCCCCGGTATCGAGCTCAATTTTTATTGGTTTTCCCTGAAGCTCCAGCTCAACCACGAAAGGATTTGGCTTTTTAGGACAGTCCAACTTCCACATGTTGTAGGTTTCCCAGTTGTTTGACGAAACCTCATCGCGCTCTGGACGTTCAATGACGTGTACTGGAGCAGGCTTTCTTGAGCCGTTTTTTGGTGTCCCTTCTGCTTTGTTGCAGATGCAAGTTGGCTAGAGCTTGCGCTTTTCGTTCTACAGACTTTTTCAATGTGTCCTTTTTTTTTGCAATGGTTGCAGATGTCCCGGATGTGCGGGCACTCCATTCCAAAGTGACAGTTACCACAACGATAGCAGCTCACGTGCTTCTTTTGAGGAACTTGAACAGCGTTGATACTCGCTGATGAAGATGCCGCGGCTTCGCCTAGCTCGGTAACGTCACGCTTTGCGGATTCCATAGCTTGTGCCAGCGTAACTACGGACTCCAATTTTGGATTGTGCTCTTCAAATAGACGAGTTTGTATTTGTTTGTCGTTAATGCCGCAAACATTTCTGTCTCTTAGGAGGTCATTCAGAAATGTGCCGAACTCGCAATGCTCCGATAGCTTCTTTAGTGAGGCTACGTAGTCACTGATCGATTCTCCCTCTGGTCGTACTCGGCTGTTGAACTTGAAACGGCACACCATGAGAGACGGTTTCGGCGAATAATGGTGGCCCAGCGTTTGTAGGCTGGCCTCCAGTGTCGCTTCCGTCGGCTTTATTGGTGCGAGCAGACTTCGCAGCGTGTAATACGTCTGCGACCCACAACAGCTCAGGAAGACAGCACATTGTTTGGGTGCTGGGACTTCGTTCGCTGCGAAGAACTGTTTTATTCGTTCCAAGTACTCTTGCCAGACTTGACTTTCGGGGTCGAAAGGCTCCAGTGTACCGTACTTCGGCATCTTGTAAGCTGGTTAAATGCGTGACTTACCCTTCGTCGCCAGTTGTTACGAGGTAGTAAATAAGACCGAGACAGGCCACGTCCGATGGCGTTCCAGGCGCATGCTGAACTGCTCGCGCGACCGGCACCCGTGCATTGCGCCTCTTTATTTTCTAACGCGCGTGTGTGGCAACGGTGGCGCTTGCTTTTTTATATAGCAATCGTAACACGGGGGTAATCCGGTAGTGGAGAAGAAATCTGGCAAGCCTTGTTCCTAGATTTGTCAGGCATTGTGCTCCGGGTGCCCTCCTTAACTTTGCGCACCGCACGCTGGCTAAAAAATTTGACTGCGGATGGTATGGAGCCGTAGTCTGGTGCTGTACGTGGTTATCTTGCAAAACCTGTTAAGGAACTGCGCTGGTAAACTACGGTGCATTATCTGACACTAGCGCTCTTAACAACACAAACTGCGCAAAAACAAAACAAAAAAAAAACAAAAAAAAAACAAACACGCAGTGTCTTTGCTGTGGCCTCGGCCGATGCCGTCTTCATCGGTACCGAGGCTATTCTATGTACCTAGTGTCTGAGACGACCGCAATTAGTATCATCTAAACCTCCAGCTGACCAGCATAGTCTACATGAAGGCTTGACCACGGGTGGTTGGTGTCCAGCCAACTGATGTGAACTTCAGCCGGGTTCACTGAAGATGCATTGAGGCAAGTCTCGCTCCATCCCACGAGATCTTCGAGGTCTTGATGAAATCCAGTCTACCGGCAGATGGTTGAAGCCAAACGTTTCATGGCCGTCATTCTAGTCAGGATATTGTAAACGGCCGATGCATTCTAGAGCACCATGCGGCTTGGGTATAACCACTCGATGTCCCTAGTTGAAGAGGTTTCAACTGAGATTCACTCAATTTCTTTTGTTGAAATAGTGCTAGAATCTCTGCTCCGTTTCAGCAAGGTACTCTGGCTGCCCTTGCTGAATCCATATTTTCACTTGACGAAGCAACTGGTCTTGCTCTGTCATGTCTGCTAGCTGTCAAGCCCTTAAAACACCGACAACAATACTCTGGGTGTACAACATGTATTCCGCGGGCTCGCTATCGTTGCGCCATGGCGTCTTATCGGATAATGTAAACAGACTAAGAGAATCTGCATTGGCATTGTTTTTCCTATGGTGATACAGCAGATTGTACTAGAAGGATTCAAGAAGGAAGCACAAGGGCTAGATTTTTGCATCAGTCATTTGTGGTATCACCCTGTGCGGGTGAAATAAATATGTCAGAGTTCGTGGTCTTTGAGAAGTGCGAAAATATGTCCATACAATAATCTCGAAACCGTGACTCTCGAAAGATTATAGCAAGGGCATCTCTCTAGCTCCGAATAGTTACGTTCGGCTGGCGTTAGCGACCTGGACCGGAAAGCGATTGCATAATTGATGCCACTGGTGTAATTGGACAACACTGCCCTACCCCTCAAGGAGACGCATCAAAATCCAAATTCAAGGGCTTGTATTTTGTCGAAGCACTCCGGTCTACGCGCCTCAATTACAATTGCTTGTGCGGCTCTCCCTGTCCTTGGTTTCGCTTGACAAGGTTGCAGCATGTTGCGATCGCATTTACATGCGGGAGAAAATGCCCTTTCAGATGCTATACGATGTCTTCGTAACTTACTTCGTCAACCTTCTATGGCTGACAAGCGCCTAACAGCACCTTAACTAAGTTGTCGCTGAGAGCAGCCACTAATATTGCCCGCCGTTTCGGTTTCTCGATGCCGTAGCCTTCGAAGTCTTCGAAGTCCAGCCGGACCTCCTAAGCGTTTCATGAAACTTTTGTCTCGTCAAATCGCGTGTGACTGGACGAATGGTACTAGAGTTATTCTATGACTCTTAGCCAACGGTTGCATCTCTGCCTAAGTAACGCCGGGTAAAACACGAAGTACAAAAAAAAAAAACTTTATCAGCAGAGCATGGTGGCGTTTTACAATTGGCTGCTCGAGAAAACACCGTAAGATAACACACGATCGATGAAGTGAAGGTATCTACAAAGTTCGGAAATAACCAAATTAACTCTAAAATGTTAAAAAACGCTAAAGATATTTCTTCCGCTTTTTTCTGCGACATATTTTCTCGGTCTCCTAAACTCTCTTATGTTCCATCTGAGTGATAAAGTGCCGATGTCATACTTGTTCATAAAACAGGAGAATACCAACTAATAAGAAACTATCTTGTGGAGCATATTTTATACTCAACCACTAAACATTTTCCAGACTCTAATTACCTTTCTTAAGCAACAGCACATATTTTGTAAGTCATCCTTATGCAAATCTCAACTAACAGCACCTCATAACCGAAGTCTACTCAAATTTCGATTCCAAAGTTTCACCTGACGCCATCTTTATTGACTTCTCCAAAGCAGTTGACAAGGTTTCTCATTAACGTCTTCTAACGTCTTCTCATCAACGTCTTCTTGAGTGGGCACGGCGGCAACGCACGCAACATGTCGTCTAACCACTTCCTTGTTGTCATGCAGCTCTTGCTGATTGCCGGCGGGCGTGCTCTCGATTCAACTGCACCATCACCAGAGACATCGGGAACAGAAGCGGACAAAGCAGCGCGTCACTTTGGGCAACTGGACCACGTGATCCTCGGCTTCGTTACGTCATTGACACAAGCGCCATCGACTATAAGAGCCACGGCCTGCCCTCAGGCCATCAGTGGGCACGGCGGCAACGCACGCAACATGTCGTCTAACCACTTCCTTGTTGTCATGCAGCTCTTGCTGATTGCCGGCGGGCGTGCTCTCGATTCAACTGCACCATCATCAGAGACATCGGGAACAGAAGCGGGCAAAGCAGCGCGTCACTTTGGGCAACTGGACCACGTGATCCTCGGCTTCGTTACGTCTTCGACACAAGCGCCATCGACTATAAGAGCCACAGCCTGCCCTCAGGCCATCAGTGGGCACGGCGGCAACGCACGCAACATGTCGTCTAACCACTTCCTTGTTGTCATGCAGGTTAGTAAGAAGCGTTTTTTCGAATTCAAGAGCAATTACGTTTGCCTTGAAGTGCTGCCGTGCCCCGGCTTGTTATTATGTATTGTTGCCGACTGTGCTTACTCCGTACGCTATGTATTACTGCTGTTGGCTGGGGACGTCGAACTTAACCCGGGCCCGATGACGGATGCTCAGGCAAAACAGTTCGCTGAGATGCTGAAGCTTCTCCAGGATCTTTCGACGCGCTCAGTCAAGATAGAAGAGGGCCAGTGTAGCCTGATTCAGACGGTTAACAAAATCAAAGCTAACCAAACACTAATCGAAAGTAAAATTGAAGTAATTGCCCGAAGAATTGATTCTGTTGAGTCGGTAACAACTGATTTCCGGAAATAACTCACTGAGGCACGCGAAGTAATCAAATCTGTGCAAGACGACAACGCGTCTTTGCAAAGTCGCTTGGATGACTTCGAAGATCGGTCGAGACGCGAAAACCTAATTTTTCACGGGGTACCAGGGGATTCAAGGTCGGAGACGTGGGCACAAACAGGAAGTAAAATTATTGAAATTCTATCTCGTTCAGTTGACCCCCAGATAACCTCGGAGAGCATCGATCGTGCCCATAGATTGGGATATTTCTCGGACGACCGATGCAGACCGGTTATCGTGAAATTCGCGTCGTACAAACTAAAAGACAAGGTTTTATCGTTCCGTTCGACGCTGAAAAACGCTGGGACTACAGTGAACGAGAATTTCTGTCTGGCGACACGACAGGCAAGAAAGAAACTTCTTCAATTCGGGACATCTCAAAATGCAACCTTCAAACTCCGGTACAACAAACTTCTTATTGGCCAAACAAGCTACTTTTATGATCCGCTTACTAATAGTGTACGACAAGCAGACCTGCGCAGTGGCAGCGTGTCTGCACCCACTATCGCTGTAAATAACCAAACTCAAAATGCCAGTCATGCAGCACCTACGTTGTAGCATGTTGCGAGGGGTGGTGGCCCTATTCAGACATCGTCCTCTGCGCAACTCTCGATTCTTTTTACAAATATTAGGAGTGTCACCAATAAACGGGACGACCTTTGTTCAATAATTGACTCATCAAATGCTAGTATTGTTGTTTTGACAGAAACTTGACTGACAAGTAAGATTTGTAACAGTGAAAGTTCGCACTGTCAAAAGAAGTTTAATATCTATCGGCAAGATAGAGTCGGTAAAAGTGGCGGCGGTGTTATGATCGCTGTGGCTGATAATATTTCTTCATTTCTTGTAAACGTTGCCACGAATCTGGAGATCCTGTGGATTTACTTTTGTTTACATCATCGTAAATATGTTTTGGGCGTTTGCTATCGTGCTCCTTCGAGAAGTTCTACCTTTGTGTCTGACCTTCATGACGTCGTGAACGCTGTCACAGTCCGTTTCCCTGACGTCCCAGTCTTACTGTTAGGAGACTTTAATTATCCGACCATTACGTGGTCAAACGACGGCCCCTGTTTAAGTACGTTTTCCACAGAATCCAATGACTTTTTAAATCTGTGCGCCGATTTTAACTTCACTCAGGTTGTTGCGCAGCCTACTCGGGTTACTTGTTCTTCGGCCACGGTGCTGGACCTTGTGCTGACGACGTCGCGAGCTTATATCTTCTCTCACGTACCTACCTAGTCTCAGTGATCATTCATTGCTCCACTTTGGTTTTGTTGTTCCGGTGTGTCGTTCTCCAGTGCAAGTAAAACGGATATCTGACTATGCCCGAGCGGATTTCGGAGCTATTAATCATGAATTGGGTATTTTTAAGTGATTATCTGCGTAATGTTTCTGAGCGTTCTGTTGAGGATAATTGGATGTTGTTCAAAGAAAAAGTTGCCTCCCTTACCAATAGATATGTACCTGTACGAACTGTACGTAATTACACTCACTTCCCATGGTTCAACCAGACGCTCAGAAGGCTCTCAAATAGGAAAAAAAGGATGTTTCGTGCTGCAAAGTTATCCGTGTTTCCCAATGCAGAGCATCGTTGGGCAGCAAATTATTCTGCTGCAGCAGTGTATAAGACGTCTATTGCCGAAGTCAAGCGCAGTTTTTTCGAATGTGCCCTACCCACTATGTTGCGCAACAACCCTGAACAATTTTGGAACGCCGTAAACCCTCCTGAGAGGCTTGACGTAGTACTGAACAACGAGGATGATGAGACTATAGCAGCGAATGAGTGTGCAGCTGTGCTAAACGAATTATTCACAAAATGATTTCCGAATTTAACCACTAATCCTATCCGGATGTTTATGAATACAATATTTGTGCTATGACTTCCATTGATATAGAATGTGCCGGTATAGTGAAAGTCATCGCCAATCTTAAATCTCCTGTGGAATTGATGATATTAACTCTAAGTTTCTCAAAAACAATCTCAATCTCAATCTCCTGTGGAATTGATAATATTAACTCTAAGTTTCTCAAAAACACTACTATGTATTCCTCTATTATCTTAACAAAGCTATTTCGGCAATCACTCGAACTCGGAAGCCTTCCCGAGGACTGGAGGGTGGGGAAGGTGATTCCTATCCATAAAGGTGGTGACAAGTCCAGCCCAAGTAATTATCGCCCAATTTCCTTAAAGGGCAACTCCGGCCAAAACTGAAAATGAATTAAATTACTGGTATCGCTTTAGTGACACAAAATACGACCCCAGCCAAAATTTCACGTCCGTGCGACCCCGCATTCTCAACTAATGCCGATAATAAAAACGCGACCCGCCGCGAGCCGCTGCTCCTTAGCGGGCGGCCAGCGGGTTGCCGATCGCTAAATCAACATTGGGCCGTGATGTCAACATCGTTCTCTCTTTTTCCTCCGTTCCGGACGGGCGCACGGCGCAGCCGTCGCGCGCGCTTCTTTCTGCCGCTACCACCGCTACTTCGGATTGTAATTGCGTGTTTAGCCGTTGCTTTTACCTGTAACCCGTGTAGCTTCGGTATAGCCCTTTGTTTATTTGCTTGTGAGGACTCCTAGACTCTTAGCGAGCAACTCGGTGCGCCCAAGACTGCCCAGCTGTTCCTCGAAAGATGCCGAGTACAACTTAAAGCGCTGTGGGCTGCTCAAACAAGCCGCTCCGCAACCCGGAGGTGCTTTTTCACAAGTTTCCAACGGATCGGAAATTGAAGAAGGTGTGGGTGAACGCTGTTCGACGAGTGGACTTTGGAAAGCCTTGGACGTCGGCCCCCAGATCGAAGCTCTGCTCCGATCATTTTTCGCCGAAGAGTTACGAACGAAACCTACAGGTGTTGGTTGCTTGTTGCTTGTCAGCGAAGGGGTCGAGGCTTAAAAAGGATGCCGTGCCGTCGCTCTTTGCCCATCGCACATGTACAGAAAAGATAAACATGATAAAAGTATCCTGATCAATAAATAAAACAGTCATTGTCAAGTGCAGTGTTGATGATTGAGCATTCACGCTCCATTGAATGTCTGTTGAATGGGGAATGGTGGGCATGTAGAGTAAAACCACTAACCAGCTCCAATTACTGAAGTTTGTAATAAAAACGAAAACAATGTTTTGCTTTGCGTCACTGCTTGTTTACTACGCGATCTCGTGCGTAGTATTCAGGACCGTAACGACTACTAGCAAACAGCCGGCGCGTGAAGCTCATGCGATATAAACATTCGCCTCCCAATCGTTCGAACCCGTTACGCAGCAGTATTAATTAACATTGCCCTTGTGAATACCACAAGGGACTTTAAAGAAATCGCGAAAGTTCGGATTTGTAAGTTACAACTCTCTAATTTGCCCGAGTTCGGCTGGAGGTAAATACAATATTTAAAAATGCAAAAAAAAAAAAAAAACACAAAAAAAACACTTGCCTTAGTCAAAAGTTACGAAGGAAAACATAAAATCCTATGTATTCTAATAAAAAAAAAATTGTTGTGGGTGGGGGTGGGAATGCGGAAGGGAAAGAAAGTGTTCTCACCTTGCTAACGTTCTCCGTTTTCCTTTATCACCTACAAAAACTTTTGCTAGCTTTGAGAAGAAAATGACTGCCCAAAGAACTTTTTTTTTTTAGTGCGGAAAGTTTTTTTTTTTTTTTTTTTTTTTTGTACAATGATTTACTACCTGGACGAACTTATGTGGTGAATTAGTGTCGTAGCTTACAAATTCGGCTTTTACGCGCCTGAGGAAAAAATAAAAAAACAGACGTCTACAGCTTGACACACGTCTGTTCGGTTGTCGCGGAACGCGCCAGAGAGCCTCAAAGCTTCGTGTCTGGGACTGACCCGCCGCGCAAAAGCGCCAGCACTGTTCGTCACTGGCAGCGCGGCGTAGAGCAACGCCGCTCCATCCACGGAGCCCCGATGACAGTTTAGGCCTAGCGACGAGTGCGGGAGACCGCACGCACGCCGACAGCTGCCGAGTACGGCACCGAACGAGTTCACTCGTTTTCCAGTCGCTAGCTTTTGGGTATACAAGCAACGAGTACGGCACGGCATAGCCATAGCGCACGCGCGGCAGCGGCCGCCGAGTACGCCACCGAACGAGTTTACGGGTTTTCCAGTCGCTAGCTTTTGGGTATACGCACTAACTTTTGCTATATATGCTGGATAACTACCACGTATACATAATTAAAACAAAATCAGCTTACCTTCTATCTTTAGACGGCTAGCGCAGCAGAGGTAGGTGTCGCTTGGACTGCGTACTCGCTGAACGAGAACGATCTTGGCGTCACGTCCACATAGCGGCTGATTTCCAGTGTTGCCGGAACCTCGAACGGCTAGTTTCGGTTTTGTCGGCCGCGCCCCAAACAGAACTTTGAGACGTCGATGTCTTTAAAACTACGCACAATAACGAGATAAAAATTACACCTTGCAATTCAGGGGCGCTAACTGCACTAAAAACAGCCATAATCCCAAAATCGAAAGCATGGACCGGAGTTGCCCTTTAACAAGTGTCCCTTGCAAAATTTTAGAGCACATAATCTATTCGCATCTCGTTAATTTTCTTAATTCCCATACATTTTTTTCTCCTGCTCAACATGGCTTTAGAAAACTTTTCTCGTGCGAAACTCAGCTATTAACACTTACGCATAACCTTCACGCCTGCCTCGATTGTTCATCTCAGGTTGACTGCATTTTTTTAGATCTCTCTAAGGCATTTGACAAGGTTTCACATAAGCTCCTTTTGTATAAACTCAGTAAACTGAACATTGACTTTCATGTTTTGACTTGGATCAACGCCTTTTTAACTAACCGTTCTCAATTTGTTCATGTTAATGGCATTAACTCACACCCCTCTCCTGTGACTTCTGGTGTCCCCCAAGGGTCAGTACTCGGCCCTTGGGGGTCGCCGGTTGGTCTCTTCGCAGACGATTGTGTCATCTATTTTGGAGTAACTAACGATTTTGACGTTATTGCACTCCAGTCTGACCTTGACGGTATTTCTCGTTGGTGTGATAAATGGCAAATGAAACTCAATATTAACAAGTGCAAATCCATGAGACTATCACGTCAAAATAACACCTGTCCCTTGTACCATATGAGAACTGTTGAGCTGGAATCCGTGTCCTCATTTAAATATCTTGGTGTTCATATCACTAACAACCTCTCATGGAACATTCATATTGAGTATATAATTAAAAACACTAACCGCATGTTGGGCTTTCTAAAAAGGAACTTCTCTCTTGCCCCACTGTCCTTAAAACTACTTCTTTACAAATCATTGATCCGCAGCAAACTTGAGTATTCTTCCGCTATCTGGGACCCCGGTGTAGCGATTGCATTATCATTAGAAGCTGCTCAAAACCGTTCTGTTCGATTCATACTACATAACTATCATCGCACATCTAGCGTAACAGCAATGAAAACTACCCTAAGCTTGCCTGACCTCTCCCTACGTAGAAAAATATCTCGTCTATGTTTAATTCATAGAATTTACCACCACAATGCAGATCTTTGTCAGCATCTGTTAAATTAACCATCATACGTCTCATCACATTTCGACCATCAAAATAAAGTTGGCACCCCTCAGTGTCGCACCTCAAGCTTTAATCAGTCTTTCATACCCATGATATCACTGGACTAAAATCGCCTTCCCGCACCTGTTGCCAGCATAGCCGAGAGTGCCGGATTCAAAGCTGCACTTTGTGAATATTTTTTGGATTTTGGTTGACAGTGTTTTGTTTTAACAATGTTCTGTTTTTGGATTTTTATGCTTACCTGCCTAATTACTGTTTGTCTTTGTGTGCAATTAGATGTGTGTGTCCACTCCCCTCTATAATGCCTTCGGGCCCTGAGGGAATGAATAAATCAATAAATAAATAAATAAATAAATAAATAAATAAAACTAATTGATGTTAACATTCACCCCTCTGTAGTCAAATGAATTTTTGAATTCGCCACTAACTGCACTCAGTGCCAATCTATTAACAAAGCAAAATTAACAAAGCAAAATTAGCAAAACAAGTATGCTAATGTCTGGGCCGGTTTTTTCGAAGCGATGGTAAACCCATTTCAGTAAACCACGGTACCTAGGAAGGAAAAAGTAAAGTCCCTCTATACTGGAAAAGTAGCGACAACCTTTGATCAAGCCGCCGAGCTCAGCGGTAGGCCGGTGTGCGGCACGTGACCTTCTCCTAGCGCTCCGCCCCTTTGGCAGCCATGAAGGATCCAGCCAGCAGATTCTCCCGTGTCTCGTGTGCCTCTCCGTCAGCTGCGCCGCAAGCTACGCCGGACTCGCGTTGCGTCGGACAAATCCGGACTTGCTTAGCCGTTCGTGCCAGTTTTTCTGTTGTCATGGGTCGTGTAGCTTTTCGTTTCATTTTGTAGCTGGATGTCCGTTTCGCGTTTCGCCACGAATTGCGTTGTCGAACGGCCGATATGCCTGGTTGCTGTGCCGTGAACTGCAGCACGCGAACAGGTCATGGCACGTGACCATGGAGAAGAGAGTGAGTGTGAATCACACCGGCGAGTTCTTGATATGCGGTTTTCGGGTGGAAAGAATATGAATTTCGAGTCAACAATTGTGTTCTGGGTAGTTAAGCTCTCATATGTTATGTACAAATAAAAACCTTGGCGAGCATAAGTACACTGTCAGTCTCCCCTTAAAACTCTTTTAAACATTCAGTGTTGTATATGTATATATTAGTGTTGTATACATAAATTTCAGATGAGGCTTTTTTGTAATAATACTTTTGTGTACTGTCTTTGTTGTTAAAACTGGCTAGTGTGAGACCTTTTTATAATTTTATATTTTGCCTGTTAGATTTGCTTAGTGACTCCTTTTAATAATTGTTCATCTATTGTCTTTGTTGTAAAAATTGTATCTGAGCATGTGTATAAGGGCTTCCATTCACTGCTGTCTTGGCTATGGTAGTCTGTGGTAATTTGAAAATAAATATATGCCACATATTTTAATCTCGAGTTAGTTGCCTTTTCTCTCCAATTTTTTCCCCCCATTCTGGTAATGACCAAAACCAAAGTTGGATATTTTTACTTTTAGTAAATATAAAGGAGGCAAAACTTCCCAACTGTGATGCTATGTAATAAATACATCATATGAATTATGTGTCACGATTTTCTTTCTTTTTTTACATAGCTTGTGCAGCTTATGTTTATTTTGGTAAATAACGGTAAAATTCATTAAACCTAAAAAAAGTGTTTGAGGTTACGGTACAACCGAAGGAACACTAGTTTCCAACGGTATTGCAGTAGTATGGTCAGCCGACACCACCGATTCCTAAGTACAGAAGGTCTTTACAGATCGGAATACAGTAGCACTGCATCAACGTCAACCGTACCCCTCCCCCCCCCCCCCCCCACCCCCCTCAAAAAAAAAAAAAAGGAAACGAAATTGAAGAGCGACGAGTGATAAACTAGCACTGCTATACATGCAGTCACCCGAATTTCGGAAGGCCCCGGTCGAAACCAGATCGACAGTAATGATCGCAATAGTCCGGCGTCCTCGATAGCTCATGCATGTTTATCTACGGTATGATTGATATAACGTTTCAAGCTCTTTTTAGCGCGGAGGCAGCAGCAATCGCAATTCGCGCTTGTAGTCGTTAAGCTCGTGGAAGACTGCAGGATCTAGAAACTCTCGCGATTATGTGGGGCCGAATATTATGAAGGCTTTTTTACGTATTTAATCACTAATAATGGCGGTGCTTACCACACTCGTGAGAACCATTTCGTTGCATTTTTACTCGTGGAAATAAAGCTGTGTTCTATTTTCTACGTACTCATGTCTGTGAGCTTTATACGAAGGTTGAAAACGCTGCCGTCACGTTTAACTCATTCTTTCTTGGTGTTTAACACTTGCTTGGCACTATGCAATGTGAAAATGTATCAGAAACCTGCACTTTCAAATACGCAACGCGAAAGATTATGCTCTCTGAATGCGCGGAGAGGACACGGCCGTCGTCTGCTAGTTCTCCTTCTTGGTACCCCCTAGGCGGCGCGCGCGGCGCCAAAAAGAGAGAAAGAGAGAAACGTAAACGGTGAGGAGGAGATATGGCGCTACCTTTCCAGTATAGAGGGACCTTAGGAAAAAGTACCTAGGTACTGTAATAAACGGCTGGATATAGAGCAAGAATAATTTTTTTTGATTGGGCAGTAAGATGCGTCATCTATCGGTGAAACAATCCAGTCATTTTGTTTATCCTCTTTTTCCGCTGGTTGTCATCGGTCTAGTATCGTATTTTAAGTCAAAATATAGTAAAGTTGTACTTGAAGACCAATTTATTTGCTTTCGATGGTACGAATAAAGTCTAGCTACTATGCTAGAGTTTGTCGACGAATATTCGAAAATGTAAAAAACATTTCCTTCAATATGTTTCGCCATAAACAACGCACAAGTTTCCCGTGTTTCTTCCAGTCTGGCAACGCCGGTGCTGTAGTCTCGTTTTCGTTCCTTGCGACGCACGTTTCTGCGATTCCTGCTGATCTCAACTGTTTGCCCTCTCTTCCGTTTGCCCAACCGATTCACCGGTGACGAGAAGCTAAGCTTCTCGTCACCGGCTTCTCGTCACCGTTGAATTGCTGGCCACCGGGGATATGTAGAAACCTCAATGCTGTCGGCATACTTTTGGCGCACTGTGAACAAAAAAAAAAAAAAACAGTACAATGTCTCAGCTGTTCACCCCGAACGAAGACTTTATTGAGGATAACCCCCTTTCTCCGCAAAGTAATCGCTGCTCACGTGTTGGCGTGCATAGTGTAACAAACTAAACGTCTTAGTATAAATATGTACCAGCACTCGTTCGCAAAACATTTTTTTACTCACCATAAAAACACTTGCAAGGCTTATGTACCGTCATATGTCTTGGATCTCGGACTGCTGAAGAGTGATGCGTTCGCGGAATGCTGCCGTCGGTTAGCTTAGTTGTCCCTCTGAACTACCGCTTTGCTTGCCGTGCTAATAGGTTGATGGTGCGTCATTAATATAACAGCCGGATCGAAATTAATGTTCGGCAGAGCCAAGCAGAACTATTAGCCCTCATTAAGCGACGTCGCGGCCATTTTGCTTGTAGGTACAGCTTCTCCCTCGGCGCACCTGCTCGCCCAGTCACGTGACCTAAACTTCCCCGTTCTAGGGACAATAGTTAACTTTAAACCACGGTTTGCGTTCGAGAAAACGGGCCCTGGTGTCCCCCAGGGAACAATTCTTGACTACGTTTTCATTTTAATTAATGATCCCCAGCTTGACAACGCACCTTAGAGACCTGCTACGGATGTGTGTATGGTCCGGCACGAAAATCACACTCCCTCCCTCGGATTTTCAAGGGCCGACGCGAGCGCACCGGACAGCGCAAGAGCCGCACTGCTCTACGGAGCCACCATACTTATCTCGGGGCGAACCCATTCCAGGGACTCGATCTCCTGAAGAAAACTCTTCCCGGGGCTCGCACCGGCGTCACCAAGCTGGTTTGCGTTACCGCACTGGGCCCCGAAGGACCAATCTCCGTTTCCGGGATTATTAACCAGATTCGCTTTCGGTCACTGCGGGGTTCTCTCCACTGCAAAAAAAGTGCTCCCGCTACGGAAAGAACTTCTCCCTTTCCTTAGGACCGACTGACTCATGTTCAACTGCTGTTCACATGGAACCCTTCTCCACTTCAGTTCTCAAGGTTCTGACTTGAGTATTGGCTACTACCACCAAGATCTGCACTAGGGGCGGCTCCAGGCGGGCTTATGCCCGACACGTTCAACGCTCACCGCAGCGGCCCTCCTGCTCGCTGCAGCTTAGCACCCCCTTGTTTGCGTGCATCTGCCGGCAGCAGCCGGCGATAGGCTCGACACTAGAGCGCCATCCAGTCTCGGGGCCAGTTGCTTCGGCAGGTGAGTTGTTAAACACTCCTTAGCAGGTTCCCACTTCCATGGCCATCGTCCTGCTGTTTTAAGCAACCAACAAGCTTCATGTGATCTCATGACCGTCCCGCATTGGGCGCCTTACCCCGGCGTTTGGTTCATCGCACAGCGCCAGTTTTGCTTACCAAACGTGGCCCACTTGGCACTTTCATCGCTTCTGGAGGCCTCAGGCCAGAAGGCCTCCGACACACCCATTGACAATTAGAAAATAGGTTTAGGTCGTTTCGTCCCCAACGCCTCTAATGATTCGTTTTACCAGGTGTGACTGGTCTCGGCAACAAGCGTCAGCTATCTTGATGAAAACTTCGGAGGAAACCAGCTACTAGATGGTTCGATCAGTCTTTCGCCCCTATATACCTGGGTGGGACGATCGATTTGCACGTCACAAGCGCTTCGGACTTCCACCAGAGTTTCCTCTGGCCTCGTCCTGCCCGGGCATAGTTCACCATCATTCGTGCGCCAAGCTCCGCGGAAAGAACCCGCCTCGCCGGTTCCGAGCCGCGCACCGAACGTCAGGCGAATACCTGACGTAAGGCAGCGGACCCGTTGACCCAGCCGGGTTTCCCGCTCCGCATCTGGAGGGCATCGTTTTGGGCCTCCCCGAAGGGAGTAGCCAATGAGGCCTGGGCAGGGTGGCGTACTCTATTACCGGCCAGGTATAACTCCCGCGACAGCCAAACAACTGCCGTCGCCGGTCACCTCTAGCGGCCGGACTCAAAGTCGTTCTTGAAAGGGTACCCGTGGCCGCGCGGCGTGCTACCCCGTCTTTACAGCTCCTTCGTTCCATTGAGACCCTCAACCAACGCATGGATGGTGTCTCGGAGGCCATCCAGGAGAAAGCCCGTGCTACACAGGCGGTGGCCCTGGAACTTCAGAACACGAAACGTGTGCTCGTCCACGTCGTTCTGCTGCTGACTTCTGAGAGCAGCCGAGCCCAGCGCAATCAAGACCTGCCAAGCCCTGCCCAGCCACCTCTCGTCCAGAGCAGCCCCGTCGAGCCCAGCCCCACGAGCTGACTCCCGCCGAGTCCAGCCACAAATAATTAAGTTTATTGGACAATTCTTTTATGTGCCAAGACGGTATTCTTCTTTTTTTTTTTGTTCTCTTGGTTTCTCTTGGTGGAAACAAAAAATATGTTCTTTTGTGCCACCATGGTACGTGGTGTAAGTTAATGGACAAGTTTCTACACACACTGGGCTCGCCATACAGTGAATAATACCATCAGTGAGCCACCGCTTAAAGGAAGGCTAATGTTTTGCTGTCTAAGTAGCTTTACAACAATGAGGACATTACGGGAAAGTCAGTCCATGCTTTTCAGTGCATATTTTGTTTACAAAGGACTGTGCTCTCTGCGTTTGTCTATTGAGGTCACTATAACCAGTGAAGCAAGCTAGTAATAAGCTCTTGGCAACAGGTATGACATATATATGCTAAAACTAGCCATTCCTCACGTTCTTAGGACAGCAATATGTAGTGTGTGCTTTTTCATGAAAGGTGTCAAGTGGCTAGTGGCACTGGATTTTAGAGCGCAGCTCTTAGGCGGCCGTTTCCGGCTTGAATGGCGTCGCCGTTGGCGTCGGGGTCGGCGTAGCCGCGCGGTGCTTTATAGATAATTGCACCGCTAAATTTAACGGTAAAATTTTCCCGCTAAGTCTAGCTAAAAATTTCCCCGCTAAATCTAGCGAAAAAATGTCTCCGCTAAATCTAACGGAAAATTTCGCCGCTAAATCTAGCGGAAAGTTTCCCCGATAAATCTAGCGGAAAAATTTCCCCTTTAGTTCTAGCGGCAAAAATTCCCCGCTAAATCTTGCGGAAAATTGTTTCAGCTAAATCTAGCGAAAAAATTTCCCCGCTAAATCTAGCGGACAAAGTTTTTTGGGAGTCACGTGACCTGGGGGACACGTGATCTCGGGGAGGGGGGCCATTGTGACCTCCGGGGGAGGTCAGGTGACCTCTCCCCTAGGTCACGTGACCCCCCCCCCCCTCTGAGAACACGTGACCCTCACTACCCTTTCCTCCTCCTCCTGAAGAGCTGCGCTTTAATTCGGCGTTACAGGGAGTTGTAACCGGCTTTTTATACTTGTTGTTTCCTTGAATTGAAACGAAGAGGTCTGCACTCTAGACACAACTTGGCACTTGCCTGAAACTGGTACCGGGTTTGCCATTTTTCTTATATCGCAATGAAGTGGAGATTTGGGCCAGTTGGTTCACTGCAAACAAAACAAGCACCGAAAAAACACAGGGATGCAGGCGAAGGAAACAGGGCAAGGCGCACTCCCAACTGAAGTTGAATTTTCAATAAACTTCAGTTGAGAGTGCGTCTTGTCCTGCTTCCCTTCGTCTGTGTCCCTGTGTATTTATCTGTTTTCTTATATCATTGTTGATCTCAACATGCCTTTGCTATGGAATCTGTCATCCCTACTGCAAAAAACCATTCGAAATCCGAACGGGTGGCAAACTGGTAAATCAAACGGGTGCAAACTTGTCGACCCGTTTGGATCAAACGTGATTATGGGATACGGGTAGCCTTTTGAAACGGTACCCGCTGGAAACGGTACCCATTTGATACAGGTGTTCGTTCGACCTTGCACGTGACCACACGTTTGAACGTGCCTTTCGAATCGGGAAATTATGCGCTAGCCCTAAACGGGGATCGTCTGGTAGGTTGGTTATCTTAAACTTATTCAAGACGTTCCGAAACTCATCAACCTATTTATAACATGGAGGAAACACGTAGAAGAAATGTGCTCACGTAGGCGCTTGCAAATGGACAGGAAAACAGACACAAAAGATTGTTTTCAATTCTCCTCAAAGTTTATTACGTCTTCTGTAGACAAGTAAAAACGTGCAAGAGATCTGTGAAATGTGAGAGGCACTCTAAGCTTTTATACAATTGAGAAGATAGCAAACCAAACAAGAACCGAGGTAATTCTAGACTATGAAGGAAGACATTCGGGAAATTATTCTCCCGGCTGCCGCGAGAATAGTGGCTGCATATTTGTATAGATAATCTCGAAGAGTACGAGCAGAAGAACGGTCAATCGTTGCCAAGAAGTAAGGTTGCAGTGCACTTACCATAAAAATAGCGGACTTGAAAGATGTAATCCGCGATATTTGTCGATACGGTCAAAGCAGGACAACCACACAAACAGAAATGAGAGGGAACGGCTTCTTGGAAGTTTCAACACGATGTGGCGCTCAAGCTGTCAGTTGCCGAACCCAACCAAACCGCAAGAATTCCTGACTTCTTTGAAGAATCGCTTGTTGCCGATATAGACGTTGGACTTTTCGAACACTGATAGCTTTCGTGCACATCCAACACGTTGTCGAGAGACATCCTAATAAGGCCGCAGGGTTAGGCGACAGATCGAAGCAGGTGGACGCGCGAAGTTCGAGGTGGAACTGACAACAAGCAGACAAAGAAAAAAGCGGCTGCTAGGCGCACCCTTCCGGATCTCGATGCTTATCAGCGTGTAGCTCGCGCGCGGCTGCAGGTCACGTGACGGGTGACAAGAGAGGAGGTAGGGGGCGAGGACCACAAGGACGGCCCCTCTCCCAGGCATTCCAGTGAGATGTGTTTTTGTAAGTTCGAAAAAAAGAACACGCGCGCGGGCATTTTAGCACGCTCGAACCTTGGAAATGGCAGCGGGGCGGCCAGAAGCCCGGCTTGCGCCCGAGCGAAGAAAGTACTCTGCGCGAGCTCGTAGTTTGACTGCTGCAACGGCGGGCGTGCTCTCGCAACGCTCGATGTTCTTGCAGCCGCGTGTACGTGTGCTACCTTCGCTGCGTCTTGAATTAAAGTGAAACGGAGTCTAAACGTACATTCTTTCACGCGGTTGCGTCTTCTGCGAGAGAGATTCGAGCTGAATAAGTAAATTGAGGCAACAAAGATGGACAAAGTTTTAAAGTTCTGTCAAAAATATCGCCTCACCAGCGTCGCGCGTTTACGTAAAACAACAACAAAAAAAGGTGTTAGTTTTAGTTGCAGTATAAGCGAACATCAGCGCAATTGAAATATAAATATAGTTACTTGCATTACGCGTACGATCTGAAATGATGAACCGCCGCTCCCAGCCTTCCGGAAACATTGGCTGCCACGGATGAAACGCTAGGCGTGCCCACGCCGCCGATCTGTACGTTCAGTATCAAACGGGCTCCTGAGAGCCGTTTGATTAAACCGGTACAGTTTGCAACATGGTCACCGGTTTGAGCAAACGTGCGACAACTTTGCCCAAACGAGTCGCCCATTTGCCCAGACGAGCGACCCATTTGCCCAACGAGCGACCCGTTTGACAAAGGAGTGACCTGTTTGTCCAAATAGGTGAGCGTTATGGCTCATACGGGAGACCCCTTTGAGCCATACGGGCGACCCCTTTGACAAACTGGTGACCGGTATGGTTAAACTGTTACCGGTATGGACCCGTTTATTTTCATATAGGTGCCAAATGGTTTTTTTCAGTAGGGATGCTTCCATGTGTGACAACCCTTAGCGAAAAACCGGGGCTCTTAGAGTATACTTTATTTGCACTTCCAGAAGTATGCTTGATGCTCTAAATTGGCCGGTTTTTAGTATACTTCTGACGCACTTCAAAGTAGCATTTCGCCATACTTTTAGTATACTTCTAAGCATACCTGTAAGAGGCATTTTAGTATACTTCTTACGCACTTCAAAAGTAACATTTCGCTATACTTTTAGGATACTTCTAAGCATGCCTGTAAGAGGCATTTTAGTATACTTCTTACGCACTTCAGAAGTAACATTTCGCCATCCTTTTAGGATACTTCTTCTAGTACACGTCTGAGCAGAATTTTAGTATGCTTTTATGCAGGCCTTTAGTACTATAAATTGTACCCCGGATTAAACTTGGAAGCTGGCTTTCAAATATAATCGGGGGTACACTTAATAGAACTTTTAAATTTTAAAGCATTTCACCAATTTATTCCTGACCAATTCCAGATAAGAAAAGTAAAAATTATATTGATTTAGCAATTGCAGTGGTTTGCACTTATCGAAACTGAAATGCATTATGTTACAGGCTTTAATGTAGACGAGTTCAAAGTGATGACAAATTAAAGTAAGAACTTTTTATTAAACAAATATTTTTTTCAATAGAATGAACACATGTTGCCTACAACAAACACTTACGATGGAACAAAAAACGTAATACTTTTAGTGGCTTACAAATATCACAGATGCACTTAAAGCTTTATAAACAAGCTCTTATTAGAAGAAAATATAATTACAAACTATCATGCTGAAGAAAAACGAGCAAAAATAGTATTGCACCTGTTAATATAAAACCTACAATATTTATCATCTACCATGACTGAAGTAACATCACCTATATGAGTGAAGTAAAATGAATGAAAAAAGTTAATGCACTTGTTAAATAAAATCTAAATTAATCGCTAATCAGATTTAAGAGAAAAAAAAGCCAATGCGCAAAATGAATGAAAATGAAAGCTAATTTTTTTTTTTTTTCGTTCTGCAGTTTTCTTCTGTGTGTTGGAGGTTTTATTTTGAGTGTAGGAAGCATTGCAGCACTTCCTTTACAGGTATTCTTTCACGGACTTCCGAGTTTCTCCAGGGAATTGGCAGTAACAAAAGCTGAAAAGAGAAGACAATAGACAATTAAGGAACTTGCCTTAAGACTCCATATTTACTTAATACTACTTAAAATTATACTTCAGGTCCACATAATTTTAGAAAATTTCACAAAAAGAAACCAACAACAAAAAGTTAATCATCTAAATATATTGAGCACGGGGACCAATGACTGTGTTTATTGGCAACTGTGAAATATTGCTGCTGTGAAATAATGTAAAACAAGGCATTTCGTCAATTTGCAATGCATTAAAGGGATCATGAAACAAGTTTACTGTGGAAACAGTCTGGAGCTCGTTACTTTTATTTCTTTTAGCTTATCACAAGTACGAGAAAACACACCGTGATCCATCAAAATGTCGCGAGTGCACTGCGTAATCAGAAAGGAAAAAAGGGTCCATTTTTCATCATGCAGCTTATGGTGGCCACAGGAACTACTGGCTTGGCGCCAATAGTGGTCGAGTTTGCGGGTTGAGCAGGTATCTGCCCAATTTGAAGCTAAGGTTTTTATAAAAGTTGTCATTCACTCATTTGGCCCCCAATTCATGTCACACGCACGTGACCTGGAAAGGACTCTAAAGGTTGAGGGGCCCCCCAAGCTTAAGTCTATTTAATTTTTTTAATAAAACTAGTGCACCTTGGAAAAAATTGTTTTCTGATCTTCACTGCACATGCGATAGTGAGATACTGCCACACTTACTTGGCCGAAGTCTGAAGACTATTTCATAACCCCTTTAAAAGCCTGCAAACATAACATTCTTTGTGACAGGGACTCTCAAACTTTCTGACATCAGCGAACAAAAATTTACTAATGTTATTGTTAGCCGAGGAGCCCCTTCCACTCTTGGCATTGTTGCAATTGAGAGTATGACAATGGTGTAGGAACGATTGAGGAAGTTCAGGTGCTGAAAGAACCCTCAGTATACTGTACTAGGAACCCTGTTCGAGAACCAGTGCCTCAGGATATTTGGCTAGAAAGTCGGAGATAGCGTAGCTAGACAATAATTTTAAACACACAGATGACCACATTTTTTTAATTTTGATTCTGACATCTATTTTATATTATAATTCAGGGTTTACTGATATAAAACCAACTGAGGCCATACTGTACCAAACAATTACTTTAAAAACAACTAAACAAGCTGAAAGTTTTTGAAAGATTCAGCAGCCTAAAGCTGGGGTAAACAGTCAGCTATCTTCAGAAAATTGTACACAAAAGTAAACAATACTGAAGTTTCGTTAAGTTTAATCGCTGATATAAATCGACGATCAAAATTAAGCAGAAGGAACATCAGAGTGAATTATAATCTAGGCAAAAATTAAAGTATGCTAGAACTGGGGCACATTATTGCAAACCAGAGGTGTAGCGCAAGACGTAATGACACAAAAAGACAAATACCTCCCCCAACATAAGCCAAAAAGAAACAACCATCCATGAGTACCGAGACACAAGTCCAATGGTGACCAGACAAAAGCTCACCTGACAGAAGCTCACCCGTTTTTTTCGTAGACCCACACAATAGCTCACCCCCTTTTTTTTGGCTACCCGGTGAGTCACGAGCTGGGCCAAAGTGCAGACGCAATGGACATTGCACTATTTTTAGAAGAAGTGGTACCCCATCTCATGCAACGGTGTCGACAGGTAAGCCATAACAGGCACAGAAGCAACGATTTGGGACAAAAATTTAGGTCACCAAAATGAGTGGAGCTGAAGCTGATAAGATCAATCTGGGTTGACTCAAGGTATGCCACAACCGTCTGGAAAATATTTGCAAGGGGCTCCAGGTACACCGAGATCTACCAAGACTGCTGGAAACAGACTGTACGGGACTGCATTTCCTTCTAACCAATCGATAAACTTGTTTCCAGTCTAATCAACAAACCATGTGCCTATCAGATTTAATTCATTGTTGTGTTTTAGTGTCGCACGCATGCACCTAAGTTGTCTGCACTCGTGTTAAGACCAACATGAAATTTTCACGTGGTGAGCTTTTGACCGGTGAGCTTCTGTCTGGTGCGCTTTTGTCCAAGATTTAAGTCCAATATATGTCAAGAGTAAACTTAGTATTTGTTCCTGTTAAGTTTGATTGCAATAGTGCCTTGCCATTTCCTCTTTACGGCAATTTACTCACCTATCAAGTCCTTAACTCCCTTTTTAGGAAGCTTTCCCTTCATTGCCGACCCCGTAAGGCAGCAGTTTGTCAGGGCCTCAGTTCCAAATACCATGACCGCGAGTTCCTGAACGTAAATGGATGGCTGCTTCGTGTCGACATGCTTCAACTGCGCTTCAGGAAGCGCAATGTCTCCAAAGGTTATCTGAAACATAAAAATAGAACCAAATACGGTCATTACATCCATATGAATGCCTTTTAGATGAGCGCATGTGCACGAATGGCCGTGACATGCTGGTGGTAAGGAAGTGTTTGATGAAGAGAGCTAGCTAATAGTAAAGAAGGTAATAAGGCTAGTTTGAACATTTACTATATAAAGTCCACTGGTCAGGCTAGTCACCATCACATTGGCGCAAAGCATTTTTGTTTAATAGGGCGATTGATGCCTCACTCACACGCTTTTTTCCTTTTTGCCAAATTTAATATGCTTCATGCAGTTCTCTGCTTGTTCTGTCATTGTATTTGCGAGAATCTTAACATAATCCAATACTGGGGAACAGAGGCATCTGCTGCAGTGAATGGCGAGGTGGCCAGACAGGCTGGCTGGCGTGGCAGCCACATGCTCACGGGCAGGGTCATTCCCACATCTGGCCCATATACACTGCCCCTCACAATATTGGTATCTGATACACAACGCCCAAAACACACCCAGCAATTTTATCCTTGTGTTTTATGCTGCAAGGCTAAGACGGCGGGGCTTGGGCCTGTTGATTCTGTGGCAGAGCCAAGCCATCCTATTGTGTGCCGAAGACATCACAGTAGTGCGGTACCGCTGACCGACTTCCTTGAATTGTGTGACACTGAGTGTTAACATACCTGCCAACCTGTGGAATTTCAAATTCGTAAAAGTCGCGCGGCTGCGGCCGGGCGGGGGGGGGGGGGGGGGGGGGGGGTTACGCGAAGCGATGTGCAGCTTAATGTCAGCCTGGCCAGCGTGCAAAACGCTTACATCACACGTGTATGTGCTACACAATCCAAACTTCTCTCGCTTTTTGGGCGGCATGAAGCACGGAAATTTCGACGTGTAGGACTTCAGGAACACCTGAAAGTACCTCTTTTGAGGTTTCGAGTTTGGCATTGTGCCGCGAAGCCACAGTGACCAGGAGAATGCTACAGTTACACGTGCAACAAACACAGACGCCATACTTTTTGCCTTGAAACTGGCCGAAAGCAACGAGGCCCCAACAACGTCTGAACACGCCGAACCAACTTGCACCTAGGCACCGCTGAACACACGAACAAAGGCTTTGAGCTTTGGATTGGTTTTCGATTCGTGGCCACCGGATAGACGGATAGTAAAAACCACGACGCTGCTGTGGACGGTACCTATCGCCCTCTTGTGGCAATACAAGATACCACCAACAACGAAGTTACAAAAACAACAACAAAAAAAAAAAAATTTTTTTTTGTAAGATTTGAAGCAAGATTCGTAAAATCGTAAAATTAGTCCCAATTTGCACATTTTACGAAAAATTCGGAAGAGTTGGCAGGTATGAGTGTAAGTATGGTACCACATCTGGTCTCACATTGGGCCTCTCACGAGCAGGTTTGTTTATGCCTCAACTTTATTTAACAAGCTTTTGGCGACCTGAATTATACACATCTGCAGGTAGCTTGCTTCTGGATAAACAAACCCACTCGTGACAGGTCCAATGTAAGACCAGCTGTGATACCATACCCTCAGTTTCACACAATTAAGGGAAGTCGGTCAGCGCCACCGCATTCCTGTGGTGTCCTTGGCATCCAATAAGATGGCTCGGCTCTGCCACAGAATCAACAGCATAGAGCAGCCGTCTGAGCCTTGCAGCATAAAACACAAGAATAAATTTGTGGATGCATGAATGAACGTGCCCATGAGCACGTGGCTGCCACGTGAGCTAGCCTGTCTGGCCACCTCGCCATTCACTGCAGTAGATGCCCCTGTTCCTTGGTGTTGCACGATGTTAAGATTCTTGCCAGATACAATGACAAAACAAGCAGAGAACTGCATGAGGAATATGATATTTAGGAAAAAGGAAAAGAGTGTGTAAGTGAGGCATCAATTGCACTATTAAACAAAAATGCTTCGCGCGAAGTGATGATGACTAGGCTGGCCGAAGGGGCCTATATAGTAAATTGTCTTTCCAAATAAACAACAGTTGCGAGTGTGCCAAGGCTAATAGTAATCAATATTATTGATTACTATTAGCTATATCCCTAACAGCCATGCAAGTGTCCCTTTAAGAGAACATGCACATGGACTGTAGTAGGTGCCTCCAACTATAATTACGCTTCACTCTGTGATTGCAGCCTCCGGAAGTTCTGAATTGGCAATCTTGCAGCATGCAACAGTCGACTGGGGAAGTATTATCGAAGCTAAAGAAAACATCCGCTGCGCGCCCTACAATGCTGCGCGCCCTACAGTGGCTGAATGAGAACTTCCGCTGGCCGCATTCGTGGAGTGTGGCAGCATCACTCAGAAAATCATTGAAAGATAGTGGTGAACCTAATACACTATTTCCATCCAGTTCCCAGAATTTATAAGGCGTGCGTAGAGGCAATGAGGGATATATCTGTTGCAAAAATTGTTCCCTGGGTTCTAACAGAATTATATTTAGGTTATGAAAATGATCAGCAGAAAGCAGTCCTGACAGTGTTGGGATGGCCTAAGCCTGCATGAACGGACACCCCATATACAGCATCTAATTAAAAAAAAGAACCTTTTAAAAAAGAGGACGGGTCTGCTGAAACCTTGCAAACCACGAACAAAGCAAATCACTGAGATTTAAGGACACGACAGAAACAGAGACAACACAAAAGAATTCAGAAATGAAACCAACAATACGGTTAGCGCTGTTTGAAGAACCATTACCTTTCTATGCCTCAACATTGCTAAGCTTCTTCCATAGATTCCAATGCTTACCTCTTCGCACATCCTGGTGGAATGTGGAAACTTAGGCCTCACATTATAAGGTCAGTAAGTATAGCTATGGTTCTAATAGTTGAACCTCTCTAATAGGCACATTTTTTGCTAGAACATATGGTTCGTTCACACTTTTAAAAAGCAGTCTTGCTGCCGACCGAATTTGGTCACCAAAAAAAGACCGAACTGTTCAGGCCTAGCAGAATGGACAATTGGGCGAGTTTACGGTAGAGATCATTATAACTTACAGTGCGACTAGGACAAAAAGAGACAGAGGAGAAAACACATGCCAAGCGCTTAACGAGCAACTGATTCGATTGAAAAGGAAATACGTATGATGATGCTGCTGCTCGTCCAGGCATGCCCCTCCGTGGTCCTGGCGCTTTTTCTTTCACTCAACACGATACCAGCCGAATTATCCGAGATACAAAAAGCCGATCTCGCTCTTCATCAAAGTCACTGTGGGCTGGCTCACACACAAGGATCCGTTTTGTGTTATGTAGTACGTCTGCATCATTTCTCGGGGTAGTTTCTGGTTGTGTTGGAACATCACTGTCGTGTTGTTCAAAAGGGGTTGGCATCCGCAATCCCGGCAATGCATTGCGAGATGTGTGTGAGCGGTTCCTTTCATAGAACTGTGGTGTTTTCGTAGTCTTATGTTGAGGCAACTCCCAGTTTGTCCTATGTAGGCACGCCCGCAGGAAAACGGGATCTGTAGACCACACCTTTTATGCAGGCGACAAACTGCATTCCGTGTTTGATGCTGCAGCGGCTGTGAGATGTAGGATCGTCATTTCTCGCACGTTTGTTGACTGTGGAGCCCACAGATCTAAGCTTGAGGCGGGCGGAAAAAAAAACATTCACATTGTATCTCGTGGCAGCTTTCTTGAGTCCGTGGGAAAGACGGTGGATGTACGGTATGACTGAAGTTTTCCTTTTCTCTTTCTGCTCGAGGTCACATTGCTCGATCTCTGGATCTATTTTAAGGTATTTCACGATTTTTTCGCAAGCTGAAGTAATGACCGAATTAGGATACCCCGAATCCTTGAACCGTTGAATTTGGGACATGAAGCTGGAACTCAATTTGTGGATGCATGTGCTTGTTAAAGCTGTCCTCAGACAGGAAAATGCGGTGCCTTGTGTGACGAGTTTGGAGTGGGCTGAAGTCCACATTCATCGGATGGCAGGACAAGGTGTACATACAGAAGTCCGGAGTATGCATAGGGTCGAGGGTAGCCTCTGTGCTCAGTAACATCTTCCTAGGCAAGATCCATCGGGATCTGGAACCTTGCTTGGAGAAAAACACCAAAAAATGTGTTTAGGTACGTAGACGATTATATTTGGTGTTCGTTGAGAGGGCTAATTTCCATCAGAAGCTTAACGATGTGCTGAAGATCTTCACGAAAAAAAGGCAAGGACTTCGATTCACCTATGAAGCCCAAAAAAAAAACCTTATTGAGTTCCTGGATGTCCGCATCAAAGAGGGGGATGATCATGTTTGCTGGTGTTACAGTCCCAGAACAGCAAAGGCTCTTGTAAACTTTCAGTCAGCCCACTCTAAACTCGTCAAACAAGGCATCGCATTTCCCTGTCTGAGGACAGCTTTAACAAACACATGCATCCACAAATTGAGTTCCCGCTTCATTTCCAAAATTCAACGGCTCAAGGATTTGGGGTATTTTAATTCGGTCATTACTTCAACTTGTGAAAAAATCGTGAAATACCTTAAAACAGATCCAGAGATCGAGCAATGTGACCTCGAGCAGAAAGAGAAAAGGAAAACTTCAGTCATACCATACATCCACCGCCTTTCCCACGGACTCAAGAAAGCTGCCTCGAGATACAATGTGAATGTTGATTTTTCCGCCTGCCACAATCTCGGCTCTGTGTGCTCCAAAGTCAACAAACGTGCGAGAAATGACGATCCTACATCTCAGCCGCAGCAGCATCAGACACGGAATGCAGTTTGTCGCCTGCATAAAAGGTGTGGTCTATAAGATCCCGTTTTCCTGCGGGCGTGCCTACATAGGACAAACTGGGCGTTGCCTCAAGATAAGACTACAAGAACACCACAGTTCTACGAAAGGAACACCTCACACACATCTCGCGATGCATTGCCGGGATTGCGGATGCCAACCCTTTTTTAACAACACGACAGTGATGTTCCGACACAACCAAGAACTACCCCGAGAAATGATGGAGACATACTACATAACACAAAACGGATCTCTGTGTGTGAGCCAGCCCACAGTGACTTTGATGAAGAGCGAGATCGGCTTTTCGGATCTCGGATAACTCGGCTGGTATCGTGTTGAGTAAAAGAAGAAGCGCCAGGGCCACGGAGGGGCATGCCTGCCTGAGCAGCAGCAGCATCATATGTATTTTCTTTTCAATAGAGTCAGTTGCTAGTTCAGCGCTTGTCCTGTGTTTTCTCCTCTGTCTGTCTTTGTCCTAGTTGCACTGTAAGTTATAATGTTGAGGCTTACTACTCCCTGCCGTTCCCATGTGATGTATCTGGGAAATCAGTTTCGTTAGTACAACCCTGCCGTGCCAGTGTGCGTCGGCGGAGGAAGTTAGGAGGTCAACTTTTGACAAACACCATGCACTACTTTGAGTAGGTTACCTATGCTCATTGCTCAGTGACAACCAAGAAATATGCGAGCACCGAGCGAAAGCTGTCCACAGCACGGGGTCTGATTTTCGTCTTGGCGAGAGTGAAGGAGCTAAAAGACTGTTTGCAAATATGTTGCCCGTCAGTGCGAGAAAAAGAAGAGTTTGGGAAGTCAACGCACTGGATTTTCTGTGACCAAAAGGGGGACCGAGCAGAGCACAGATTTAAGGTTAATAATTAGTGAAGCATCATCAATCAGGTGCGACTCGTGTTCTCACCGAATGGGCAGTCAAGGCTGACATGACATTCGTGTTCAATCCGCGCTTCACACTGACTCCTTTTAGGTGACATGGAAAATCGGTGCTAAAACCTCAAGTTCGTCTAAATTGTGTTGGTTTCGCCTGCCATGAAGTGTCAATCACCGACGAAAACACAACAAAAAAGACATTGATGTATCGTCTGCTAAACGAGATTTAAAATGATTTGTGAATGTCTGCTATATCACAAAGGATGCAATAGACCTTTTTTAAAAGCTGCATCTACCTACCCTGGCACCAAAAGGCAGTGTGCTGTCGCAAACCAACTGTAGCTGAGGACAGAAAAGGCCGAGCAAGACAAGGAAGGCAAGCGGCAAGGCCATTGCAAGCTGAGGAGGCATGTGACAGAGCCTTGCACGAGACATCCTCGCGTCGCCGAAATTCATTTTCTTGCTGCACATAAGCTGACATTCCCTGGTGTGACATATGGCAATAGAATTCCTGCCTTTTGTTCTAATTAAAAAGCTTTCTCCAGCAAAAAAGAAAAAAAAGATCAAAAAGGTCTTTGATTGATCCGCTTGCCACAGGATATTCCACAGAGTTCTGACACCCAGCGTCAAAAGTCTGCGATTGTGGTTCGAGCATCAAAATAATCTGATAAAATTTTGACGCCCAGCGTCAAAATTTCGTGTGAATGAGCCATTACGGTTAGGAAAAAGACAAGATAAAAGATTCACACCTTTAACTGCGATGTGAAGAAAAAAAATTGTTACATACCATATTCTACACAATATCCTCTTGAACCACAGGGCCTGCCACTCCACGAGTCTCCATAGCCGCAACAAGGGGTGGCACACCTGCCGGTAGGAAGCATCAAATTATAAGAAAATTACTGGTTCAACAGTCAACACTGAAATCACAGGCGCTTTGAAGTTACAGACATGTGACACCTGGTTTAACATTAAGGAAAATTAAAAGTGCACACGATTAAAGCAAACACTGCACCAAACTTGCTCCTAGACTTCAAACTTTTAATATGAATGGTGGGAAAGCATGAAGCTGTGAAATCCAAGCCTGAAATCCCATGCTGGACATGTGTATACTCACCATAAAGAAACCATTCGTGAAATTATCCGAGCCCTTTAACTTGCACTAGAAATATTAATCTCCCTTCAGACTGCTTCGCCACCCCAATACCCCTCAAATCTCATTCCCTGATCTTAGTCAGCTCAGTTCAGTGGCTGTCACTTTTATTTTCAAAATTTCTCTCCTAGTGCACATTCAGTATTTTTGTGCATATTTCACTGCTTTCGACACGGGCACTCACTGTCAACACGCCGCTTCACAAACCGCTCCCAACTCGAGTAAGAATGCTGCTGCCACTCTATATCATACTATGAGTGGCCCCATTTCACCTATGTACAGCTGCAACTTTAAAGAGAAATGCACAAGCTATTCCTGTAAGGAGAACAGCAAATTGAGGCATGAAAATTGACACTGTGCGTAAACATAGAGACAGTCAAACTCCAAACCCAAGCAGGGTCAGCTCTCGCATCACGATTCAGTGCTTTACTATCACAGATATTGCCTACCCTGATTTTGAAAAAGTCTCTCCTGTATCAGCATTCAGTTTAACTAAAAAAACTTACGGAATCACAAAGAATGGTAGCAGCAGTAGTACTCATTTTGGGATATGAAGAAGCTTGTTGACCATTTAACGCAGGGAATTAAAGCAAAGTGTAGATAAGAAAAATGTTTTAAACTTTATTTTTTTGCTTTGTATACATCTTTGTAAGTATGGCCTATAGGCGCCGCCATCTTGCTTACTGGGGGGTACTTAGGTACACTGTGGGCCGCGCTATGATCTGACTACGTCTTCTTCTCAAGGCATCGTAATTAGGTTATGGCGCAGCTCACGCGCTCTCCAGCTAGGAAGATGGCGGCGCCCAGGGGACGTACCTGCAAATGTGTATATGTAATCGATCACTAAGGTTATTTTTGGTGCAAATGAACTTCTAAGCAAAAAATCTTTTAGGTTGCAAATTTGCGACATCGAGCAGTTAGGCCTGGACAAATAGGTTATACTGTTTCACCTTACATCCGGATGCAGAGGACGCTACGTTACAACCTCGACCTCCTGTGCTCTGGCCTCGGCCGCCCTAGCCTCAGCGTCCCCCAGTCAGGTCGGTCCTGGTCTCAACCTGCTCCATGCTGGCTTCAGCCTCGGTGGCCCTGCCCTGGTTTCGGCCTCGTTGGCCCAGGCTTTGACCTTATTAGCCCTGGCTTCGGCCCCGGTCTGAGGCTCACTTGCCCTGGTCTCGACATTGTTGGCCCAGGTCTCGCCCTCCTTTATCCGGGCCTCCTTGGACCTAGCAGAGGCCTCTTCAGCAGAGGCCAGGGCAGGTACAGCGAAGACAGGTCCTCGAGCTTGTGGTGCAACGTCCTCAGGATCCCCAGAAGATGCACGGAGCTATAAACAGAAAATATAAGCAGTAATGATAGATTATCAGAGTTGTACAACAAAGTATAACATTGGAAGTCCTAAGCAACTGCTTCCCAGAAGTGACCTCTGACTGACCCGCAGAGTTGCATTCCCGTTGCCCACCAACTTTTTCTAATGCTGAGGAAAATAACATCATATGTCATCTGCCCTCACAGTGCAAAGGTTACTGAAATAGTATATCTAGTCTCCAATTACTTCAGCATACTGAACAGCTTGCAGTTTGCATGAACGAATAATTGATAAGTACACTTGAAAAAACAATAATGACATTGATTAAAATATATCTAACCGAGCACCAAAATGGCAACATTATATAAATCTGATGTGCTCTCCATAAAGCTAACACTTTCTAACAAAAATGTTGTTATACATACCCTGTGACCTTTCAGCTCCTGGCGAAGCTTTTTGAGAAGCTTGTCCTCCACAGTGTCTTTTTTTTTTCTTGTGGGCTGCTTGTTCTGCAACGAGTGATTTCAAGAAAAAAAAATCAGCAAGTTTTTGCAAAATTTCGAAAGACGTTGCGAACGTCGCTGTTGAAGCCGCAGGATCACAGCGTGGTTCATGTTCCGAAGTTCCGCAATTATAAGCTTCGCCATTGTAAACTCATTTCCTTGACGTCACACTTCGAGCAGAAGAAGCTCTTGTCGAAAAAATAATCAGCGACGGACTCACCCGGTCTGTGTCCGCCGGAGCATCATCTCGTAGAGTGCGAATCGTCATCATCGGGAACACCATCTGTAGTTCTTTAGCCCATTTCGACCAAGTTTCCAGTCGCTTCCCGGTCGTTGGATGCCACACAAGCCGTCCCGCTCACCTTCGATGAAGCAACAGCGAGCGCTATTTCATCACTCCACCCGGACTGCGCTGCGCCGCCACCGTGTTGATATGCGCCTCCCAGTCCCGCGCACTTCATGGCGCTCGCTGCCGACGACGAGTCAGAGAAGGCGGGAATGGACGCCGTCAAGTCTGGCATCGCGGTCACCGATGCGAAGCCCGGTTGCGACGCTAGGGTCCGTACGAGCTCACGGTCCGCGGCCATGGCTGTGCTTTCTCGTCGAGTCAACGGGAACACTGAACGGCCTCTCGTCGGTGGCGGAAACAATGGACGCGCACCACCGCCCGCGAAGAAGACTCACGTTCGACGGCGTGAACGTGGCTGTCGCAGCCACCACTGTTCCGGGAAGGCTCAGCGGTAATCCCACTTCTGAATGCTAATGTTTTCGAAGTAACATCATCGAACGTTCATAAAAAAAACTGGTTTATTTAAAGACAACAAAACTGACGGCTAATCAATCCGGCGCCATCTGGATGATTGTATGGGTATGGATACTACTGCGGCACCTTGCAACGCACTTTGTAACGGGCGGTAGCTTGCGCCACCTAGCTTAAGTCTAAACAGCGACGTATTTGCAAACGTGGTCGGTCACGCTCACGACTGATAGAAATACCAAGAACTCAAACGCGTCACGACAGCAACAGACCCCAAATCATTCGAATTTTAACACTGCAATGAAACCACGCGGAGCTCTCAGACGCAGACACGATGAAGCTTGTTTTTTCTGCGTCGACGAAACTCAGGAGCACCGATTTCGCAACCCGGTGCACCACTACACAAACTGCACTGCTTTATAATCCGACTGAGAACTATCGACGACAGAAGATTGCTCGTTGATGTTGGTGGGGCAAATAACACGTAGCACTGATGATTAAACGATGGAATCACAGACGTAGTCGGTCATGCTCGCATATTTGTTGGTTGTCACCAAGCAATCACTTTCTTTGTACGCGGTGTTCGGATTCATCCGCCAAGCTCCTGACTTTTGCGGGTTGCGATGTGATATCAGCCTCCCGAAGCTGGGGGATCAAACGGTAATAGCGTATCTCACTCGCTGTTGCAGGCTGCTCACCGCGTCCGTGTAACCAGAACGAACTGGAAACGACAACAACTACGCTGAGACTGCAGCGGCTACCTTTCATATTCCTGAAGATATCAACTGAACGTACCTTTCACAGTTTTTCTTGCGCTCTTGTGAGGGGTAACCACTGCGTCAACGCAACTATTGTTGTCGTTTCCAGGCGGCTCATTTCTTGATCGCCACGCCGGGAAGCTACGCGTCCACAGCGTGTGCGCAACTTATAATGGTCACTACACTCATTCTGGGACGGTGCAATCGCAGACGTAGTCGGTCACGCCTGCCACCGGAACGCTGAGAACTTGATCAGGGGGCTCACGTACAGCACTGAAACGCCACAGCGCTCGAAACAACGCGAGCTGCTGACGCCATTTCATGACACAGACACAGCGACGAAGCCCAATGTTGTCCTCATTTCATGGTGAGCGCAGCTAAGCATACTCGGTGCATGCTCCGATTATCCTTTCAGCGCACTTCCATAGTAAACTTTTCGTTCACTAAAAGAAACCTTAGAGAGGCAACTGATAAGTCACTGCACGAATACTTACAAGATCCTTCCAGCTTACTTCCATAACGTTCTTCTAGTGCACTAAAAGATACCCAGGGCAGGCTACTAGTAAGACGCTTCGCATGAACTTAGAAGCTACTTAGGTCTCAGCTAGTTTACTAAAAGTATACTATTACAGTACTTACTTCAAGCATACTAAGAAAGGACACTAATAGTACAAGCCTACTTCTGGCTAGCATCCTTTAAGGACAATTTTAGTATACTTCTTGGGAATGAGTATCTTAAAAGACCGTAAAGTATACTTAAAGTAACCTAGTTTTCGCTAAGGAAAATACAAACGAAATGGCAGTGTGCTGAACTAAGTGAAGTGTGAAATAATATCTGTGATATATCCTTCATGATGGCAAAGAGTTTATACGGTGTTTACTAGTTCATGCTCAATTTCTCTTTAAAGAAAGCATTGCAACCTGTGCTTTCAAACATGTTTATTTTTCACGTTACTGCATTGTTAAAGGGTAACTGCAAAGAAAAAAAAGTTTTTTTTAAACAGCCTAGTTGGGACAAGCATGTCACAAAACAAATGTTCCGCGGAAAAAATGATTTTTTTTAACAATATTTACGCCACAGGACGTCATTTAGTAGAGTCAGAACCTCTCCACATTTGAAACTCCCGCTCTTTCGACCCCTGCGGAAGAGGAGTAGGCCCCGCCCCTCACCCTCCTTGCGTTGAGGAGTTGAACGACGCAGCGTCTGGACGTCCGGCAATATCTGGCAACTACGCCAGGCTGCGGTATTGTTTTGGTTTGACGCGGTTTGCGAGCACATGTAGCGAAGACGTGACCGCAGAAGTGCCCGTGTGATGTTCCCGGAGAGACGGAAAGTATCGTTCGTAATCGTCGTGCGCGCTTTGAAAGCGAAGGGAGTCACAGAATCCACGAGTGCGCAACCACAAGCCAAGGTTCACGACAGCGCTGCGTTGGTTTCGGCGATCTCGTTCTGTTTGGTGCAACACGGCGATGCGACAGGGCTGAAACGTTCGTGGTGTGTGTAATGCGGTGCCAACACGGAGCGCAAATTGGTTGTTGTGGGGTTGACGTTGAACCAGTTAAGTCCCGTCGTCGTCAGCTGATCCAGTCGAACTGGTCCGGGAGGACGCTGGGAGCGTTTTTAAAAGTAAATCTGCCGCGTTCTGTTTGAAAATGTGGAAGTTTCCCGACGCATACCGTGAGTAAAAAGCTGCGGGCGTTTTCAACAAAATTACGTGGTTTAGTTGAACAATGGACTCCGAATTGTTGTCCTAAATCTGCCGTTTTTATGCTTCGTGTTGGGCTGCGTTTGCACAGCGACGTGTTGCATCGTGCGGTGTGAGTAAATTTGGGCACGATTTCGTACCTGCCTACAGATGCATGAACTGAGACTATTTTTACGTAGTGTACATAGTGCTTTTTTATTTTCTGTCTAGTCGCGGACGTTAGGTGCACACGGGGCGAATCTCGACCGCCTCCAGAGCGATATGACGAGAACGTAACTAGACACGTTGGTCGCTACGCGAACGCCCGATTGCCTCCAGCCAAATAGCATTCCTTTCGGGGCGACATGGCTGCTGGAAGGCTCACTGTCGGGATCACGCATCTGACATCTCCGAAAAGTCAGCATTTGCGCGCGCAAACAAGCAAAACAAAACAAAACAAAAAAGCACGCTAAGCAAGCAAAGAAAAAAACGAAAGAACCGCGCTATGAAAGCCAATACCCCGCGTCGCTCCCTATCACTAACACCTGCGACAGCTGCTAAACACACACTACTTCACTTCAAGAAGTCTCACTCAAGCACCTGGGTCAGCACGAAACGACGAAACACTGATCACTTCGGCGAAACGATTAGTCGAGGTAGGCGAGACAGGCGGGAGCAGAGACTTCGGCGGCCATGAAAGAATGGCGAAGCTTTTGTTTGTATGAATCCAAACGGAAGTGCCCGTCTTGTAAACCTTTTTGTAAAGAATAATAACTCTCATCACGTGGGTTATTCTTTCAACGTAAAAATATGCCGCTCAAAAAGAAATTGCAACATATAACAAAGGTTTAACAACCAAGATCTAAGCTGTCAGTCAAACTCCTAGGCAATGAGAACCTTTTGGGATTGACGTCATATAATCACAACTTCGTGGCGCGCGATTTAAAACGGACGAAATAGCCGCAAACTAAACTGAGTCTTACGCAATAAATATTGCTGTAAAAAATGTTTTTTTTCTCGCGGAAAACTTGTTTTTTGACATGCTTGTCCCAATTAGGCTATTTAAAAGAAACTTTTTTTTCTTAGCAGTTACCCTTTAAAAACAGAAAATCACTTTCAAAAACAAACTGCTTGTTTTCTTCTTAATACATTCAAACTGACTGAAATCCAATAGGCGATTATCGAGTAATACACCTGATTCTGTGGCAGCCATAATAGATTGTAAAATGGAGCAGGGCAATGGAAGGGTAGAGAAAATGAATCGATGTCAAAACCCGATACAAACAATATATTGCAGTAAAAAAAATGAAAGCCATTTACAATTCCTTGTTACGCCGGATTAGAGCGCAGCTCTTGAGCAGGAGGATAGAAGGGTACTGAGGGATAGGTGACTTCTTGAGGTCACGTGACATCAAGGGGAGTAGTCTGACGTCAGGGGGTCACGTGACCTCGGGGGGGGGGGGAGTTACGTGACATCAAGGGGAGTAGTCTGACGTCAGGGGGTCATGTGACCTCAGGGGGGGGAGGTTACGTGACATCAAGGGGAGTAGTCTGACGTCAGGGGGTCACGTGACCTCGGAGGGGGGGAGTTACGTGACATCAAGGGGAGCAGTCTGACGTCAGGGGGTCACGTGACATCAAGGGGAGTAGTCTGACGTCAGGGGGTCACTTGAACTCGGGGGTCACGTGACCTCAGGGGGGCATGTGATCTCGGGATGGGGTCACGTGAACTCAGGGGGGTCACGTAACCTCAGGGTAGGGTTACGTGACCTCGGGGGGTCGTGTGACGTCAGGGGTTCACGTGACCTGAGGGTGGTCACGTGGCCTCAGGGGGTCACGTAACCTCGTGGGGAGTCACGTGACCTCGGGAGGTCGCGTGACATGGGGGTCACGTGAAATTGAGGGTCACGGGACCTGGGGTTCACGTGAACTGGGAGTTCACGTGACCTTGGTGGTCATGTGATCTCGGTGGGCTTACGTGACCTTGGGCGAGGTCAAGTGACCTCGCGGTTACGCCGAAGCCGACGCCGCTCAAGCCGGAAAAGGCCCCTAAGAACTGCCCTCTCAAAGGAAAGTGGGTCTGACCAGGAGCCTGATGGAGTTCTCAGTTTTTCGCAAGTGCGAGGTAGATGCCCCCTGTTGGATAGCTGCATAACCCTACAAAACCTTCTGTTATTGTTCCACGCATTTGATGCACCGAGCCTGCCAATTAAAAAAAGGCTCTATCAACATCGCCGTGATGCACAGATTATCTTTTTGGAGGCTATTCGGTGAAATATTCGACGAGGTAGCACTGTGCTTGTGCGACGAACTGCCCAAGGCTTTGGAGTTGACACTGCGGAGCTCATGGATGGCCATGACTGTGGAGCAACAAGTGAAGTACATACTGCCACTGGGATGGCTTCTCTGGTTGCGAGGGCGTCAGTCGAGGTGAGGACGACGAGGGGTTCGCTGTCGCCGGTGGCGTCCCTGGCGCGCGGGAGTGCCACTGTGGTGAAGACGATGAGGGGCTTCCTGTCGCTGACGGTGTTCCTGATGGGCGGGACCTCCCTTATGACGACGGACTGCATGGCGCAGGTAGATTTCCTGGTGGGCGGGACTGCCACGATGGCTTGCGTCGGGCTCCGGGGCGGCACGGCTGTGGCGGGTTTGGAACTGGGCAACAAGGCGCTGCCTCAGAGCCCTCCCCCGGTCCGAGAGGCTCACCCAAGGGTGAACAGGAGCCAGCCTCTCGTCGTCCGCCGCTGACCCCTCCGAGCTCGACTCAGAAACGTCTGAGCTCGGCCTAAACTTCAAACCCAGCTCGTCAAAGTCTGAGTGTAGCTCCGCTTCTGGCTCCTTCGATGAAAGGCAGATATTGTGTAGCGCTGCACACGCCGATATAATAGCGGTGGCTGTTGTGGGATGATAATGCGGAGCCCGGTGCCTTTGCAGAAACCGGAATCTGCTTTTCAACAACCCAATGCAGCGCTCCACAACGGACCTCGTCGAAGAATGTGTCTTATAACACCGGGATTATGCGGTGGAGGTCGCGTGGAATCCAGGGACAGGGGTGATGAGCCAAGGCTCTATGGCATAGCCACTGTCACCTGCAGATTCAGAGAGGGAAATGTATGATATTTATGCTGTACTCTTTAAAAGAATACTTTAACGAAATTCGAAATGTACCCGTCGTGTTCAGAAATAGGCTGAATATTATCCACAATACCCGTAAATGACAATCGCTGATTTGTATTTTGAGCCTCATGGCAACATTTTTCGTTATAAACAGCCCACGCTGGCAAGCGCTCAGAAAGCAGCCAGCAGAGAGCACGTCACATCCGGTGCAATTGTGATGCAGTTTGTCTTGGGATGAGCAAAGCTGCGGTGAGGCAGATATCGTCAGGATGGCCTGGCTGTTCCAGCAACCAAAGCGGTCAAAGCATGCCAGCGATCGGGCCACCGCAACAAACCCCAAAGCTGCTTCTGTGTGAATTTTAAGTGACGGGCTAATCTTCTGTAATCTTGGGACACACACAAAAAAAGAGAGTCCTGTTGAGTGTGGAGTTCCACCCTCCCCTTGTCTCCTCTGCTGGCTGTCAGGTTCAAAGCATGTGTAGTTCTAGGCGAGACAGTTATCGTCACAACTTGTCAAGGTTCCTAGACGGGCATTATAAATGGCTTTAGCGACATCTAGAAGATGCTCTTTCCTAATCGCCTAATTTTTTTAATGCATTTTTGTTTCCTTTTCAACAAGATATTTATGTGTCCCATGTGATACTTCTCTTTTGAAGACGTATAGACCGAAAATAGGCACCGAAATCTTGTTGTATTATCCCTTTAAAATTGTTGACAACTAAGCAAGTAAAGCTGCTGTTTGCAATCTTTCCCCCTGTACTCAAAAGCTGCGTCGGACTGTTTCCATCGAGACGTGTCACAGGTACGGCCAGAGCGTATGCCAGTGATCCATGTTTGGAGCAGTATGTGTATGGTTGTGTCTTATAAGGGGTGCAGAGCCATCATGTACAGAACCCACAAATGGAGTATGCTTACCGAGCAGGAACCTGCCGTCGTCCATCAGCCGGCCTTGCTCGAAGTTGCTCTGGAGCCACGAGTAGAGCCATGCGAAGGAGTCGTGCACCGACCGAGGATACCGTGGGTCCATGCTCATCACCCGGAAGTCGGCGTCACACACCTGCAATAGTGAGACATATATTGACAACAATAATTCAACTGAACTCACAAAGAGTTGATTGCACCTATGCTCATGGGGCCCTGTTAAGCACTATTTAGATGCTGACCAAAGCACTCCCATATATTACGTGGTTTACAAACTTAAAATATTAAAACGTCGCAAAAAACGAAGTACCGGGTAAAGGAGGACACAGACAGAGCGCTGTCTGTGTAACAAAGATAAAAAATATATAATAAATAGCCATTACCTTTGATCCACGTAATAGTTTAAGCAAATTTGTTTTTTTTTCTTCAAAGAGAATTTACACTTCATCATGCAGGACGGGAACTAATGCTTAAAAGCTTTACACGACATAAAAACAACCCTCCCTCCGTACGTCGAACAGAAGCTTGTGCGGAGCATGAATTAGTAGTAACAACCCATAACTCTCATTTATGAAATGGCATGTCTACACCGCATTAGCGTTACGCTCTTTTTCAAACCCATTCAGAACGGGCATTGACCTATAGCTAAAAGCGCTAGCTAGCTGCTTTGGATAAAGCCCCGGCGGCTGCACGATCGCTCGTGCAGCGAGTCCTCCAGTCAAGCCGTTCGCGCTTGCACAGTTTTCTCAGTTAGTTCATGCTAAGGTGAGACGTAGTATATATGTGACCGTACTTACCACGATCACGTTGAGAGCGTAGTATTGTTTGCGGCTCCAATACGCCGCCTTTGTGACGGTGGGGTCGTTCTCTGACTGGCCGACGATGGCGATCATCGTCCCGTCAACGAAAGCGATGACGCCGGATATCCTGCCGAGCCGTTAGCAGCCCCTCTCGACATCGTCCCTGTCGCGGGTTATCTGGGGAAAGTCAATCCTGCCGCGCCGGATCCCCAGACACTGCACAATACCGAGGGACACAGCCCGCACAACGATGCTGACTGTAGCCTGATTCCTCGCTATGTGCTCGTCGCTCGTCACCATGCCCTGAAAGCTCCCCGTGGCATAAAAGCCAAGTGCGCACAACACTTGCTGTTCCACAGCCATCACCGTCCACGAGCGTCGCAGCCTCCTCAACTCTGGCTCCTCGCACAGTTCGCCGCACAACCAAGGGACCACATTCTTGGCGAGACGGTACTGCCTCCGAAAAATCTGCTCCGGTAGTTCAAAGTCATCGCGGTGCTGCCGGTAGAGCCTTTCCGGAGAAAAAAAAAGTTCCACAATAGAAAAACTGTCGTTCTGCCTCCGAGACGCCGTGTTTCCCATTTCACTGCCTCGAAGAGACCATCGACAGACTCGTTCCCTTTTCAGACGAAACACCAAGGAAACGATACGTAAAAGTGTTGTCACTTCCGGTGGAGGCGGTTCGCCGTCTCCGCCGATATTTTCATAGGGAAATTTCGTGATTTGAGCCTCAACCAATCAGACGCGATGTCGTCACTTCCGTTTCTTTTAGGAGAAACGAAACATCTGTCCAACATAGCCCCCCAGGTTAGCAACATGAATTACGTCTGCATTTACCGCAGACTAAGAGGAAACGTAACACGATATCGAGCGTTCCTGAAGCAACATGTGATATCAACATGCCCACATATACGACAACGCGTGAATGATATCGCAAAACAGCACAACTTACCATACGGCAATAGACCAAAGAAAGATATTGGGTGTGGATACACACGGAACACAAACGTTCTGCGTTGCGAACATATTAACTGCAAGGAAGCGAATGACTCGGCAAATACGCAGCGCACAAGCCGGTGCGCTGTTGTTCTGTTTTCTTTCTCTTGCCAATCTTTTCCCTCTCCCTCTGCCCGTAAAAAGACCTCCCAATTACAAATAAACGTTCTTTGGCTGGACCCATGCGTCTTCACTACACTGGCGACGTGGCCACCTGAGCCCGCTCTGCGTGCGAGCGGCAGCATGAACTACGCGGCGCCCCTCTTCAACGAAGCTACAGATAAGTGGGCATGTTACTTAACTCGTCTGGAGGCGTTTTTCGAGGGAAATTTGGTGACAGAAGCCGCACAGAAACAGGCCTTACTCGTCTCGGCATTGAGCTCAAAGTCCATTGAAGTGCTTGAAGCATCATGCTCGCCTGAAGCAGTCAACAAGCTCAGCTATTCTGAAGTGATACAACAATTGGGTACATACTACGCCCCCAAGCGAAATGAAATCGCTGAAAGTTTGTGGCAAGCGACATGCGGAGTGTGCAGTAGCACGGCAGTGGCCAACACAAACCGTGGGCACGGGGCGCGAGCTCGAGCGTCTTGTGCGTGGCTCACGAGGGGCTCGGCGGGGCAGACTCGAAGGGACCGGAACGAAGTAAAGGTGTGTTTTTGCTATGTCCTGACTTGCGTGTCTTTCTTGCGGGCGAGCAGTGGCACCGAACCCTACATTATTTGGCGCTTGACGCGGGGCCTACTGTTCTCCCGTGGGATGGAACGCAGGCCTTTTAGCCCGTTTTAGGCGTTTTTAGCCGGGTTTTTCCCGTTTTGACTTTGCCCTGCCCGTTAGGCCTACGTGGCCGTTCGACTAGGCTTCGGCCACCGGACGCCACCTTTGCCATCGCGGCTTGGCCCTCGTCTCTACTGTGCATAGTGTATATTAGGTGTTCTTTTTCTGTTCCTTTGTGTTCTTTCTTGTTCGGTTTTTGTGTTTTTCCTTTTCGCGGCCACTTTGGCGATGAGCCGCCGCAGAGCCGCCGCTGACCAAGCCGAGAGCGGAGACGAGCCGGACGCGGAAGGCCTTATGGCTCCGGTGGCCAACC
Source organism: Ixodes scapularis (assembly GCF_016920785.2). Lineage (NCBI taxonomy): Eukaryota > Metazoa > Arthropoda > Arachnida > Ixodida > Ixodidae > Ixodes > Ixodes scapularis. Next base: position 94,153,924 of record NW_024609882.1, read on the forward strand.
TATGTGACACGGTCACACAACGTCTGCTGCTGACTGACCCGGGACTTCAAGGTCGTGGCCCGCGTCCCCAGGTGCCGGTCCCAACCTACACCGGCTACGACGACCGGAAGTCCGTGGCCGACTTCCTCGCAGAGCTGGCGGCCTACAAGCTTGCTGCGGGCGCCTCGGACGAATACGTCCTCGCGCGCGTTTTGCCCGTTGCGTTGCAGGCGAGTGCAGCCCGCTGGTGGCGCATCGTGGCCCCGTTCCTGTCCTGGGAAGACTTTCGGCGGAGGTTCCAGGACGAATTTCTTCCGCCTGGGTACCAGTCTCGAGTTCAGCGAGAACTGGAGCGCCGAACCCAGCACCCGGACGAGACCCTGGTCGAATACGTCCGGGTGATGCAGGAGCTCTTCGATAGGGCCTGCCCAACGACACCAGAGTCGGACAGGGTTGCTCGGGTCGTACAGCAGAGCCATCCCAGATTCCGACCCTACCTACATGGCCGCACCTACGAGACCCTTGAGCACCTGGCCCGGGACGCTCGCGGCATCCAAGAGACGCTTCTGGCAGAGCTCCAGTACCGGCCGCCACCGCCGCCCGAGGAAGCTCTCGAACCGTCCTGTGCCTGGTCAGCTCCCGGGCCCAGAGGAGGTCCGACTCAGCGCCAACCCCAGGAGTATGGCGCGGTCCTTCCCCCCCGCGCGCTGGACCCCTACGCCTTTGGACAGCGGGAGCGCGGGAGAGCACTACCCGGTGGCTTGGACCCCCGGCCTAGTGCCTGGCCGGCTGGATCGAGACTACGGCAGGGTGAAAGCCGTTTAAGGTCCTTCCCCCGTGATTCGCTCCGGGGCGCGGATCGCTGGCCCAACGAGGGAAGCAACAGGCCACAACGACAGGCTCCAAGCAGCCAGACACGCGACACTGACCGCCGCATTTCGGTGCGCTGCTTTGGCTGCGGCCGACAAGGTCACTTCCGCCGAGACTGCCCGGATTTGGTGGGCAACCGCCCTGCGGTCTCGGAAAACCAGCACGGCCGACGGCGTTGACCCCTGAGCGCCCGCCGGCCGCGGTGACCATGGACAACCCGGCAGCACTACCATCGGTATGTCGAATCCAGCCTGACCCTGAGCTAATTGAGCCTCGTATGACAGTTACAGTGCTCGGAATAGCTGTGGCAGCGCTGATTGATACCGGTGCGAGTCTGTCACTTATTGGGGACTACCTGATTGAACGCTGCAAAGAGCAGAAAGCTAACCTGCGTGAGACTAACCTGCGCTTACAGCTAGCGTCAGGACCAGAAATGCTCGCGAGTCAAGCCGTGAGGTTACAGATCGAGTTCAACGAGAAAAAACGCCGTCAGCGTTTCGTTTGCTTACCTGGTCTCACGGTACCGATTATTTTGGGACGAGATTTCATTTTCGGGGAGAACCTGGTTCTGGACTTTTCGAACAAAGGCTACCGGTTAGGTAGTGACTCGGAACTGATCCCATTTACCAGACGAGAAGATTGTATCGTCAGTGTCGATAACGTTGGCGTTAGAACGCCTGCTTTGCGACTCCCATGTGCGGTAAGCGATTCTTTGCAGAAGTGTCCTGCTACGGACCAGCAAAAGCGGCGTCTCCAAAGACTCCTGGAGGAGTTTTCGCCGATGTTCACGGAGAACCCCGGCAGAACCGGTGTCCTGAAGCATTCAATTGACACCGGGAATACATGGCCCCTACGCTGCAACCCTCGACCAATCAGCGTACACAAGCGAGCCCTGCTGGACAAGGCGCTCCAAGAGATGATCGACACGGGTGCCGTACGTGAGTCGCAGAGCCCTTGGGCCTTCCCGATCGTCCTTGCCCCCAAGAAGGATGGAACGGCTCGGCTTTGCGTCGACTATCGACGCCTGAATGCGGTAACCGTTCGTGACGCGTACCCGTACCCGTCGATTGAGTCGATCATGTACAACTTGGGAAACGCGAGCTTTTTCACGACTCTTGACTGCAGTCGCGGTTTCCTCCAGATAGAGGTCGAACCCGCTGACATCGAGAAAACCGCATTCACGTGCTACAGAGGATTGTACGAATTTGTGCGCATGCCTTTCGGCTTGAGCAACTCTCCTGCCACATTCCAGCGTCTTATGGACATTGTACTTGGAGACGCACGACACAACTACGCCATGGCGTATATGGATGACGTAGTAGTCTTCTCACGCTCGTTCGAAGAACATCTTGTGCACCTTCGGACTATACTCGAACGCATGCAGAATGCTGGTTTGACAGTTCACCCGGGAAAAATGCAACTGGCAACATCCAAGATTAACCTGCTCGGTTTTGTAATCGACGATGGATCGCTTCGCCCTAACGAGGATAAGCTGAGGGCCATAACTGAGTTTCCTCCCCCCCATGATGCAAAGAGTTTGCAGCGATTTCTGGGAATGGTTGGATTTTATCGCCAGTTTATCCCCCACTGTGCAGAGATAACGCGGCCTCTGAACGAACTGCTGCGCAAAGGCGTCAAGTGGCATTGGGCGGAGGCACAGCAAAATGCCTTCCTTCAACTGTCCAGAGCTATTGCTGAGACAGCATCTTTGAAGCTCCCAGACCTCAACCGTCCGTTTGTGCTGCAAACCGACGCGAGCGGCTACGGTTTAGGTGCTGTGCTGCTTCAAGACATTGATGGTGTCTTACGACCCGTAGCGTTTGCGAGCCATACGTTGACACCAGCTCAGCGGAATTACAACGTTTGCGAGCTTGAGTGCCTAGCCATCATATTCGCCCTCCAGAAATTCAATATGTGTCTTGATGGCGCGCGCTTTGTCATCCAGTCGGATAATGCAGCCTTGTCCTGGCTTCAGCGTTTGGAAAATCCGGCAGGTCGATTAGCACGCTGGGCACTGACGCTTCAAAAATATGACTACACCATTGTGCACAAGCCAGGCTCACAAAACAAAGTTGCAGACGCTTTGTCGCGCGCTCCGCTCGGCGAAGAGCACGTGCCCGAGGATGCCAATGTCGTGGCTGCGATAGATGCTGGCTCGCGCTGGGGTACTTTGATTAGCAGAGATGAGCTTCGGGCTGCACAGCAGAACGATGGACTTTGTCGCAGGGTCTCTGAGTGGTTGTCTTCACGTGACCGACGTGGCAACAGAGACGCTGACATGGGTTTCGACTCGTACTTACTGGCCGAAGACGGTCTGCTGCTCCGGTACATACCTCAGATCGACGACGAGGAGGGTGGCTCCACACACACTCCATTTCGAGCCGTGATACCTCGCCGACTTCGCACGTCATTCATTAGATACTACCATGACTCCGCTTTGGCTGGTCACAGTAGTGGCTGCAAGATTTTTGAAAAGTTAAGCCGTACTGCAACCTGGCCAGGAATTCGTCAGGACGTGCTGAGGTACGCTCGTTCATGCCCGGTTTGTCAGAAAGCCAAACCGCGCGGTGGTAAGCCCCCTGGTCTAATGCAGCCAGTCGTAAGTCGATCCCCATGGGAATGCGTCGCTGTCGACGTCATGGGCCCTTTCCCACGCAGTCCACGTGGCAACCAGTACCTGTTGGTTGTCACGGATCATTTTAGCAAGTGGGTGGAGCTATTTGCATTGCGATCGCTGACGTCCAAGAAAATCTGGTCCTGTCTGATGGAGACGTTCACACGCTTCGGATTTCCGGCAAAATTGATTAGCGACAACGCTACTTACTTTGCCAGCAAAGTGTTCCGAGACTCTTGTGCCGCATTGGACATACAACACAAGCGGACGTCTCCCTATCACCCCCAGGCAAATATTACCGAACGGGTAAACCGAAATTTGAAGTCGATGTTGATCGCTCACACCGAGCGCCACCGGGATTGGGATGCGAAGCTTCCAGAACTTGCGTTCGCAACCCGAACCACGGTTAACCGATCTACAGGTTTCACACCCGCGCGCCTTAATTTTGGCAAAGAGCTGACTTTCCCACTCGAAAATAGTTATTCTGTCGACGATCCGGGTGCTTCTCGCTCCTATGGCCAGTTTGCAGGCAACCTACGACTGAGACTCAGGGACATCGTTCGTGATGCCCGGGAGAGCTTGGACGTCGCCCGACTGCAACAAGCTGAGCAGTACAACCGAGGTCACCGGGACGTGCAATTCCACGTTGGAGACTTGGTGCTGCGCCGGACACACCCACTTAGTAACGCAGCCAGAGGTTTCACGGCATCCCTGGCTGATAGGTGGGACGGTCCATATAGAGTACGTAAGAAAGCTTCACGCCTCACGTACACGCTCGTCGACTGTGAGTCTGGTCGACTCACGGGACCTGTTCATGTCACCGACCTCAAGCAGTATTATGATTCGGCTGTTGAACTTCTCTCGCAGGTGGGAAGTGTTGCTGATCTGGCTTGTACTTAGTTTACCGCCTACACTCTCGAAGACTTCAACGTCGGTGACGAAGACGAAGATTATAGAAAGAAGATTACAATGGGTTTAGCCGAGAACCAGCATTTTACCGCCTATTTTGATTGATTGCGCGCGACTTTGAGTGGTATACATTTGACTGTTCTCGCGAGCTTAGCTCACCTGTTCTTGCGTTTACGTAGAAGACGTTTGCTTTTTTTGTAATGGACATTACTGACATCCTGTTTTTTTATTACTGATTTCCAAGCATGCCGCGAGTCAATCAGGCTGCCAGACGGTCCCCATCACCACCCCGACACTGGCGACCCAGACGCTACTACCAGCCCAGGGGACGAGACAACCCGAACAACCACCACCGCCGGGGATCCAGACGATCGCACCAGCGGTCTACCGCCACCTGGGGCACCCTCGACAACCACGGACACCCAGTGGCCTGGTCGTCCAGCCTCGCTTGGCACGACCAGCCGCGCCCTTTGACGGTTGACATGGACGCCCAAGTGCCTGAACCTTTCAGAGGCTTCACGCTGAACACCCACCGCCCGGCAAACCCACCACAAAGTTACACGGAAGACGAGCGCCGACTCCTGTGCCCGCTCTGCGAGGTGCCAGAAATCCACCGCCGTACCCACAGAGCTAGAGCACTTCATCGCTCGCGGGAGTCAGCAGCCGCCGCAAGGGCAGCCATCTTACACCTCGAAAGGATGAGGGACGACGATCTAGCACGCGCCATCGCCTTTATCAGGAGGCTCCGTCCTGCTCTCCTCCGCCCCCCATCCCACGCAGACCCGTCACCACCAGATGCTGCGGAGATCGCGATAAACATTGATGACGACGAGCAACTCTGAGAACAGTTCCTAACGCCGCGGGCTGGGGGAGGGGAGGGGGGGGGGGAGGGGGGAAGTGTGTGGCAAGCGACATGCGGAGTGTGCAGTAGCACGGCAGTGGCCAACACAAACCGTGGGCACGGGGCGCGAGCTCGAGCGTCTTGTGCGTGGCTCACGAGGGGCTCGGCGGGGCAGACTCGAAGGGACCGGAACGAAGTAAAGGTGTGTTTTTGCTATGTCCTGACTTGCGTGTCTTTCTTGCGGGCGAGCAGTGGCACCGAACCCTACAAGTTTTAAGTTCTTCAACCGGAGCCAGGAACAGGGTGAAACAGTTCAAGATTTTATTGTGGCGATTTGCCGCTTAGCTGAGCACTGCAACTTCGGTGCCTCTTGTGACCGGCTGCTACGCGACCGCATCGTTTGCGGCATTGCGAAAAGAGAAGTTCAGAAGCTTTTACTTGCCAAGCGGGATTTAACCCTAAAGACTGCTGAAGATTTCGTCCTTGCTGCTGAAGCCGCCGCAGCAAATTTGGCAGCCATGAAGCCGTCTCCTTCTTCCCAGGCAGACGTCAACGCGGTCACGCCAGACCACGCTCGCCGAGCAGCCCGCCATCCCCGCAAAAGGACACTCAAGCTGGCGTGCTCGCGCTGCGGAAGCGATTCCCACAACGCCGAGTCATGCAGGCTTCGGCACGCGACGTGCTATCGCTGCAGACGGATCGGGCACATTGCAAGGTGCTGTCGCGCTGGAGAGGCTCACACTACGGGTAAATACGGACCACGTAAGCACAAATCAGCCGCCACAAGTGCTATTGAAGGGGACAACAGCGGTTCGAGCGAAGAAAGAAGTTTGTTTACAGTGCAGTGCTCCCACGCCAACTCTGATCATTCTGGCAGTTTGGTGGAACCGGTCATGCGGAAGTTCGTCTGGTCCGGGGTACCACTCATGATGGTGGTGGACACAGGGTCACCCGTCAGTGTAATACCGCAGGACGTGTGCCTGAAGTGCAGGAGTTCGTGGCCGCGGCTCCGGAAGACGCCAGTTCACCTCTCGTGCTTTCTGGGCACTCTGCCCGTGCTGGACGAATTGAACATGCGAGTGAAATACAAAGGCAAAATTACAGATGGGACTCTCATCGTGCTTGGCTGTTCTGGTCCTTCCTTGTGTGGCAGACCTAATCAGGGACATGAATGCCCGGGGAGCACCCGTTTTGGTCTTTCAGGCAGCCTCCCACAAGCCTTGGTTCTGCCCTCCGTGGTGTCATCGGACGACCGGAGCTTGGAACTGCTTCTTGAAGAGTTCACGGATTTGTTCGAGCCCGGTCTGGGAACGGTGAAAGGACCACCGGTGAGTCTGCATGTCCGCTCCGATGCTCAACCGAAGTTCGGAAGGGCGCGGCCGGTGCCGTACGCGCTACGCGATAAAGTATCCGACGAGCTAAACAGACTGGTGGCGGAGGGGGTGTTGTCTGCCGTGCCCCATTCTGACTGGGCTGCACCGATTGTGCCGGTAGTTAAAAGGAATGGTGCTCTCCGATTATGCGGTGATTTTAAACTAACCGTGAATGCGGCATGCCATACCGAACAGTACCCGCTACCTGTGATAGACGACATCTTCGCATCTCTTCGCGGTGGGGAGTTCTTCAGCACTCTTGACTTGTGTAACGCCTACTACCAGCTCTGTCTTGATGAGGCTTCAAAACAACTAGCAGTTATAAATACGCACAAGGGACTGTTCTGCTACAATAGGCTACCGTTCGGAATTGCATATGCACCGGCCATCTTTCAGCGCAAGATCGAATTCATTTTGGGGGATCTGCCCGGAGTTCAAGTATACCTGGACGACATCTTGGTGGCCGAGAAGAGGGATGATTCGACGCTCCGGCAGGTGCTGCTACGGCTGCGGGACTATGGAGTCAGGCTCAACAAGAAGTGCAAGCTTCGACAAAAAGAGGTAAACTACCTTGGCCATAAAATAGACTTGTCGGGGCTTCACTCAAAAGAAGAAAATTTGGAAGCAACCGTGCTAGCTCCCAGGCCACGTAACGTGTCAGAATTAAGGTCTTATCTTGGCCTGATCACATATTACAGCAAGTTCCTGCCAAGTATGTCAACTTTGCTAGCTCCATTGTACGAGTTATTAAAAAAAAAATCAACCGTGGAAATGCTTCAGCACGGCCGAAACGGCGTTTGAAAATAGCAAGACCGCTTTCAAAAACGCGAATATTTTGGCTCACTTCGCCCCTGGCAAACCCTTGAGATTAGAATGCGACGCGTCACCCTACGGCATCGGGGCTGTTCTTTCTATCAAGGTTGGCAACGACTATCGCCCGATTGGGTTCCGTTCACACACGTTATCAGTGGCCGAGCGTAATTACGCTCACCTCGAGAAGGAAGCCTTAGCTCTTGTTTTTGGTGTATCACGATTTCGTCAGTATTTACTTGGCCGCCATTTCACGCTGTTCACCGACCACAAGCCGCTGGTAGGTCTTTTTCGCCCGGATCGAGCAATCCCTTCTATGGCCGCAGCCCGGATCCAGCGTTGGTCGCTGCTTCCGCGGGATTATACGTATAATCTGGTCTATCGTAGGGGCTCTGAAAATCAAAATGCCGACGCCCTAAGCCGGTTACCTCGTGCTAGCAACGGTAGCTCGTCTACTGAGAAGCTGCCGGAGTACGTCCTGCTGACGGAACAGCTCAACGAGAACTTCATATCAACTGCTCTCCTGAAACGGCTTTCGGCGGAGGACGTCGACTTGAAGCAGGTCCGTAGCTGGATCCAGGATGGTTGCTGGCCTCCCAAGCACCAGGTGGCAGCGGAAACGTTAAGGCCGTTCCTGGACAGGCAAAATGAACTCACATTCGCTCATGGCTTAATGTATTGGGGATGTCGAGTGGTAATACCACAGGGAGCGCGAAAATTGGTGCTTGACCTTCTGCACGAAAGTCACCGCGCAGCCTCGGCGATGAAGTCGTTAGCACGAACCTTGATATAGTATCCTGGGATTGACCAAGACTTAGAGCGTATGGTTCAGCAGTGCCAACAGTGCGCGCAATTGGCTCCGAATCCACCTGCAAGAGAGCCGGTTCCGTGGCCGGAGACGAACGAGAAATGGGCGCTGGTACACGTTGACTCTGCCGGGCCGGTGGAAGGGTTCATGTTACTGGTACTAATAGACTCCCACAGCAAGTGGCTTGAGGTCGTACCGCTAAAGTCAGCATCGGGTGAATCCACAGCGTCAGCATTGAGGTCCATTTTCAGTCGGTTTGGTATCCCTCGTACCATTGTATCTGACAACGGGCTGCAGCTTACAAGTGCTGAGTTCCGGTTGTTTTGCGAACGAAACAATATGAAGCACCTTTGTTCACCGCCGTACTTTCCGCAATCCAATGGTTTGGCGGAGCGGGCCGTCCGCACAGTCAAGGAGGGTCTGAAAAGGTCGAGCAGGGGTAGCTTGATAACCCGGCTAGCTCGGTTTTTGCACGAGTACCGCCGCACGCCCGGGAAGGACGGTTACTCCCCATCCCAGCGGTTGCTGGGCTACGATATACGCTCACGCTTGAATGCCATGTTGCCTCCACTGAATCACCCGTCTCCACGGCCAGAAACTAACCCTTTCCTTCCGGGACAGTCTGTCTGGTCCCGGAAATACAGTCCGGGTGAAAAGTGGAGTCCGGGAGTTGTGAAATTGACCAGTCGTTCCTGCCTGGTAGAAGTGCAGTCTCCAGATCGTGCGAACATCCACCGGCGCCACGCCGACCAGCTCCGCTCCCGTGATTCGGGTGACAAAGCACCCGGGACTTCCGTGCCGCCCCCTGGGACTCCAGGGTCCAGTCCAACCGGACGGCCCCACTACCGTGCTTCCGGAGATCCAGCGGCCAGGACTACCAGTACGACGCCTGGGCCTGCAGAACCGACTCCTGGACCCCCGGTGACCACAACATCCGCCCCGTCCGGACGAGTGACGGCGCCTGGGCCCGCAGAAGCGACTCCTGGCCCCTCGGTGACCAGAACATCCGCCCCGTCGGAACCAGTGCCGCCGTCAGGCGGCGCCCCCGCTGCAGCTGGCAGTACACCACGAAGATCTTCGCGAACCCGGCGACCGCCATCTCGACTCGTCTATAAGGATAGAGGAGTGCAAAGAAGCGAATGACTCGGCAAATAAGCAGCGCACAAGCCGGTGCGCTGTCGTTCTGTTTTCTTTCTCTTGCTAATCTTTTCCCTCTCCCTCTGCCCATAAAAAAACTCCCAATTACGAATAAACGTTCTTTGGCTGCACCCATGCGTCTTCACATGAATTACGTCTGCATTTACCGCAGACTAAGAGGAAACGTAACACGATGTCAAAAGTTCCTGAAGCAACATGTGGATATCGAAATGCCCACATATACGACATCGCGTGAATGATATCGCAAAAGAGCAGAACTTACCATACGGCAATAGACCAGAGAAAGATATTGGGTGTGGATACACACGGAACACAAACGTTCCGCGTTGCGAATATATTAACCTTGATCGACAGTGCAAGTATGTAAAGCTGTTGGTACGGCACACAGTACACACAGCATCGAGTGCTTGAAATTCTAGACAATCACCAAATTATTCGGAATAACTAGCTGGAATACCCGCGACTTACCTCACTATTAAAAGCCCAATAGCGACGTGCGTATTGGAGTGAACGATTTCTAACAAATCTTTATTGCAGTTGTTGTAAGGAAACAAAAGTTGATAAACCCAATTCGTACTGCAATACACTTCGATGTTGTAGCACAACTTCACAATACAACAAGAAATTATCGGTGTTGGGACACAACATCGAATACGATATCAATACGAAGTTACCGACGGTGGGATATGCAACATCGAACATGATATAGAGTTCGAGGTTACCGCTGTTGGGACCGAAATCGAATGCGGTACGTGACAATGTCGGTTCGCACGATAGAATAATGAGGGTGAGTAGGTTTGACAGGTGACGTGCATGTAGTTGCTTCTTACGTTTACATTTATCGATATTGACCCACTTTCTGGGTTATCCTACGTCGTACACGAAATCCACGACAACATGATAGCACATTTTACCCACCACTCTTCGTCACCTGTTTCGCGAGATTCAAACACTGTATAAAAAACAACGTGAAAAATTCGTGCATTTGCGCCATCAAACGATACGTTACAGCCTCGTTTTTTGAGAAGATAAGTTTCCATTAAATTCCATCATCGTCCCGCGCGCGCGCCAGCTCGCGCACCGGAGGCAGTTCGAAGGGAGCGAGCCTGGGCTGTAGCCGAGCCAGCCGAGCCACCGAGCTGGTCTAGTGCCGAGCCAGCAGAGTGGCCGAGAGAACCGCCAAGCCTGGCCGAGCCGCCGAGCATGCGTGCCACTGCGGAGCGGCCGAGCGGGCGGGCGCCGGTCGACCGGCGGATTACAGTTCGTCGCGCTCTTTACTCGTGGGCTCCAAGCGAAACCAAGACACTTTTAGTCGCTTCGAAAGGTACGTATACACGACTTTATTACTGGCAGCATTGAGCGGTTTGGTATAAACGGATCAAAGTTAGCACCAAAGGAGAGAAAGGTGACACGACGTTTTGAAATCGCAGCTTATTTGAACGCACGTTTCCCCTGTTGAAAGCCTCTGGCTGTGCTCTGTTGCAGGGGTCAATTCGACTGCTGGTATTCCAATGTAACGTCAGTCCGTGTCCAACTCGGCTAGCTTGTGCGAAATAGACGTAGAAACCAACGGCCCGTGTCTTTCGCATACTCAGCCTCCAGCCCCCTTCTTTCCGCATGCTTTCTGCCGTGACCGTTGGATGCATTAGGTTCACGGGCTTGTTCGCAGAGGCGTTGTTTGAAGCGGACGAGTCTCCGAACTGTTACCGGAGATTCTCTTTAGGAAAGTCGCGATCGACGCGCCGCTCTGAGCTCGTACTTTTTCCCTCCCGGGTAGACCATGAATGCCGACCACTAATCCGTGGTGCCGACTGGCGCCGAAAGAAAGTTGAGAAACGCTAGCGACCCCAACTGCAAAGCTATTGGCTGCGCAAAACAATGCATGTAAAAAAAACGCGTTTTTTATCTTTTTATTGGCCATGTTTCACCTCAACCAACGCAAAGTGAATCGCGGCTGTACGTCGGTTAACTAATTACTGTGCCTAGGTTGTAGATTGTTTTACTACAACGAAGCCTTTTTGGTGTGATGTTATTCTGATATCGTTATATCTCTTTTTTTTTTGCATCTTGGCTGCACACTTCTAGATGACTTTCTACACATTGCACTGCTCGTCGACATGTCGCTAGTGCTTGATATTATTTAAAGATATAAAACTCTTTTTATCAAACGGTGCATCTAAATACTGCAAGAAAAAATAAAATTGAATGATGATGATGGCAAATCGTAGCCATTCGGTTGCTGCGTGTGAACGCGGGCGGCTCGTGTTGCTGGTGTTCCGACGTCAAGTTGTTGGGTGAAATTGCCCCGTCTGAAGCCGACCCGCTTGAGACAGAGCAATTTAGACGCACGACTACACGCTAAAAACTTGTTTGTATATCTTTGAATGGCGTTGAGAATACTAACTCATCTTTCTGAAAAGGTTTATTTCCAAAAGCGATTCATTTCAAACCAGAACCAAGTCTTCAGGTGTCATCATCACCATTACATACACTGTAAAAAATTTCCGTAATTTTACAAACAATTTGTCGTAATTCTGACGGACAGTGTGTCCGTTTCTTACTTAACGGACATAAAACCCGTTTTTCGTTAGGTTGAATAAAATAGTACAGTTGTGTGCCAAAGAGTACCATAGTAGAGGATAAAAGCGTTAGAAGTGCTTTTATCGTCTAATCCTGCTAAGAGCAATTCCTTATAGTAAAGAGGCCAAAGACTATACCAAGAAACCCGTAGTACCCTGCAAAAAAAAACGAATAAAAGTGGGGGAAACACAAAATAGAAATCAAGTAAAAGTCTGCATTTCACGTTAAAGCACATAGGCACTGCTCTACCTCAGTGGGAGTGAAGGTAGCGAGTTTCCTGTCTACAGATGTTTTCGAGTTTGTGATGATTGTTAGGGGGGTTCTGCGTGAGTGCAAATAAAGGGATTGCCAGAACAGTGAAGACCACACCAAGAAGGAAGGCTGTTGCTCTACAGTACGAAAACGTTCAAAGGCACCAGCACAATTCTTGCAAACAACTCCCTTCAGTGCTGTCTCGTGAACTTGCAGTTCCACAACGCTGTTTAGGAGGCATAATAAGACAACCCGCTGGAAGGCCACACTTGAGATCAACTCTGGTCGTCCAGTGAAGGGCCAGAATTCTAGCCAGTGTCAAAGCAGTGAGTGATCCGGAGTGAGCTTGGCTGCCGAAGAATAGTGTATAGTTGCCCTTCGATGAACACTTTCACCTGATCTTACAAGATCAACCTCACAGGAGTCTCATATGGAGCTGCGATACTCTAGGTGTGGCAGGACCAGGGCTGTGAAAGGCATGGGCGTACCAACCGGGGGGTCAAGGGGGGCGCTTGTCCCCCAGTTCCTAGAGTGGGGGGGGGGGGGGGGCAAGTCATGTGTGTGCCCCCCCCCCCCCCCCCTAAAACAGTCACCACTGGGCAGGGCAAACACTGGCTGGCAGCGCCCAAGGGATACCAAGGGCACCGCTCCTCGGTCCCTGGGGGGGAGGAGGGAAGGGGAAGGGGGTTTAGATTGCCCCCCCCCCCCCCCCACTCAAAACCAAGTTGGTACGCCACTGGTGAAAGGCACGTAAGTCTGTTATGGCCTGGTCTACTGGACACGCTAAGTACAAAACCCAGTGTTCCGCACGTTTTGAACAAAACTGTCGTCAGGCTGTGCGAAGAAGCATAGCTGGCTGTTTATAGTAGACCTTGTCGATGTTGTTCTGCAAACCCTGGTGGTTTCTTGGGCCACCTGATAAGCGGCACCAGTAGCAGGTCGTCCGTAACAGCAGTGGAGTTGATTGCAGGGATCACGATTAATAAACATGTTGAGAACAAGTGGACTGAGCACACTGTACCGTCGAACTGTCGAGTATTTGGGGCCACTGGAAATGGTTCCATGGTATACACTGCACTCCGAGCGACTCAACTTGAAGACGTCTAGTATGCACACATTTAATTAAATCGTGTTAATGAGCACCAGTGGCTCGCTGGGCAAGTCATAGGACTCAGCTTTCACGGAAGCCAGGTAGCATGCACAGTATAGCAGCCCCTTGCCATGCTTGTGAGAGGTTCCAGCTCCAGGTCGTGGCGTCGCCAAAAGGGTAGTAGAAAAGGTACCACGACCAGCACACCCCTACAGTTCTTAGCACGATCCTTTCTGTAAGCAGTGTGCTCCACTGTAGCAATTGTCAAGGTGACTGCCATAAACCGAATCCTGCATCCACGCTTTACATGCCGCTAGAACTGTTCAGGGATGCGTCTCATGGAGTGAGTGAAGGTGCAGCAGCTTATTCGGGACCAAGTGCCCTGCTTGAGAATCACACTTCGAGTTGAGGCAACGCAAACCAGGGAGTACAGGGATGGGGTTCGTCTGGGCGGGCCAGGGTGGTGGAACACGGGGGGCAGCGTCTCTGGTTGCCCGGGCAGGCCAGAGTGCGGTGTCCGTACTTGACACAGCTGTTGCAATGATGGGCTCGAGGTTTGTGGGGACGGCAGCGAAATTCAAGGCGGCGGTAGTACACTGTGTAAGGGACATGGGTTCCGATGAAGGTGATGATGGCTGAACCTGTTGTGCCTACTCGCCTTGCTTGAAGGATGTCACCTTGATAAGACTCCAGATCATTGATGATCTCGTCGGGGGTAGGTAGGAGTGGACGGGAGGGGAAATGTTCTGTAAGGTGATGTTGGTGATGCGAAGTAGCCAGTTGACGATCGCTTCGTGATGGGTGCGGAGGACGGTTATTTTGCCGGAGGTGGAGCGACACGTCGGTACATGTATGAGCAAGGAGCTGTGCGGCTTGCAAGAACGCCGGCAAACTGTCAAGAGGCAGCGCAGCTGCGCCAGCAGGACGGACTGGGAAATGCACTATAACTACGTGAAGTTCGGGGTCAAAGTCGGCCGGAAGACGAGATTTGTGGGGCTTTCCAGGGGTGATCCATTTCCCACCTTGGTCGTCTCGCTCTAGAGAGATTTTCATGTCCTGTCTCAGGATGGACGCAGAGATATTGGTGAGATGCGAAGCGGCGATGTCGGCTGTAGCCATATTCGAAGCAGAAACGGGCGTGCCGCTCGCAGAACGAGACTCGAGCGAACCGATCTCTCGGCGGACGTGCTGCGGCGGGCCGACGGAGCGCGGCGATGTTTATACCAGGATCACGTACAGTCGCTTACAGTTCTCTGGGCTTTGCGGAGCCCGGAGAAGACGTCCGCTCTCGTCGGAGGTTTGCAGCAGTCTCCGGACACTGAAGGTAAGGGCGTTCACATCGCAGAGTTCACTATTGAAGGGGGGCTACTGAGGTTTTAAGAGCCACTGATCGTAGCAATCGCATTCCAAGGACACCGCGTTGTCGTAGATTGTTTTTCACCGGCTACGTCCTGTAGGGCTGAGGCCAGGGCTGGGGGATCCATCGCCGGAAACGCGGAGGAACCAAGCAACGACGTGAGGCTTGCCGAGTCGGTTCGTGGGTGCCGACGACATTCGAGCAACGCTTCCAAGAAGACTGGATATTCTTTCCGGCGAGGACACAATACTTAGACAGCATGCTTGGGGCTGATGAGGATCGTAAGAGGTGGATAACAGGACAACCAATGCACAGCAAATAAGTCGAGCACGGTACACGGCACAATAGTGGTCGCCGCCATGTCAAATTGAAACGAAGCTGACGAAGCCAAGCTCCAGTTTAGTACACATTGCGCTTCGACATGCTTTATTACAAATAATTTTATAAATCTTAAAACAATTTTTTTATATCTTAAAGTTTTAATTTAAGTCGAATAAAACAAGCAAATTCACGTTGCGTCAAATAAACTACGTCGGAACTCGGAACCAACGAGCATCGCCGCATCGCCATCGCCATCGTAACAAAACGCAAAAACTTTCAAAAACAAAGCGAGTTTCAAAACTTTCGCAACTTTCGGGCGCTTTCAGACTTCAGGAACAAACATCGAAGAACGTTCTTGGAAAAAGGAAGTGTCCTAGGTGCCGGCGTGCCCATAAAGCCAGCTGTGGATATGAGTCTAATTGGTGAGTGCTCTCTCACTCGTTTTACTTTTTGAGTCCTTTCTGTTCGGAGCGTTTATAACGTGATCCTTTTGTGTGCAGTCGGCGTGAAAGCGAACGTGTGCGGTTCCTTGTCGCACAGGTGCTTTCCGCATTGGATGACCCTCGAGCTTTTGCCAAGGAAGCCACGGAACCGACCTGTCACTGCACGGGCACTCAGATTGCGGGAACGCAACCAAAGGCAAAGGTCCCACCGGAGGCAAGGGGGGCCAAGCGAGACGCTTGGTGAGTGTATCAGGGAGCTTGATTTCTGCAAATCGGGTGGCGGCTTGGTACCAGACAGCTAGGCGGTGTGTTTTGCGGAACCCATGACTGCTAAAAGTACCCGTTAGTGTGATGGCGCTTGTATTCGCTTCCACTGTGCGAGGTTAGATTCAATTTCCATCGTAAACCGGAGACACGGAAAAATAAAAAAACGGACAAAACAACAACAAGTCTCAAACACAGCTTCTAGTTTATTTGAACACCTCCGCTCTTATATATACACAACAACCCTCCTTTCCAAAGGTCGATACACCTCCTCTCCACTCCATCAACGACATCTCAAACTGAACCAATGACACATGCTACCTCCCTTCCTTTCATACCAACCAAAAACTGACCCCTTTCCAATCCAAGAAACAGGCACTCAAACCCTGCTAACAATGAAAACACCCCCCCCCCCCAAAAAAAAAAAAAAAGAGATAGGTTTTACGGAACCGACCAGCCACAACTGATAACAGGCCTATCGAACAGACACGGTGTTAGCATTCAACCACCCCTCAAAAAAAAAAAAAAAATTAAAGACATAGAAAGCGTTTCAGTTCACTTCCGAAACCCAAGGACGGTGTGCTGACACAATTGCCACGCTCCAAAATACATAAAGTCTCCCTCACAACTCTCCTACCATTTTCTTTCTCTTTATGCTATACCTGGGTATCCCCCCACTCAGGCTGACAGTGATTGCAGTCTACAACATGTTTAGCTATTTCTGAATTCTGCGCATTGTCTTTTACCGCTTTCAGAAACTTTCAGAAATAGCTAAATATGTTGTAGACTGCAATCACTGTCAGCCTGAGTGGGGGGATACCCAGGTATTGCATAAAGAGAAAGAAAATGGTAGGAGAGTTGTGAGGGAGACTTTATGTATTTTGGAGCGTGGCAATTGTGTCAGCACACCGTCCTTGGGTTTCGGAAGTGAACTGAAACGCTTTCTATGTCTTTAATTTTTTTTTTTTTTTTTGAGGGGTGGTTGAATGCTAACACCGTGTCTGTTCGATAGGCCTGTTATCAGTTGTGGCTGGTCGGTTCCGTAAAACCTATCTCTTTTTTTTTTTTTTTTGGGGGGGGGGTGTTTTCATTGTTAGCAGGGTTTGAGTGCCTGTTTCTTGGATTGGAAAGGGGTCAGTTTTTGGTTGGTATGAAAGGAAGGGAGGTAGCACGTGTCATTGGTTCAGTTTGAGATGTCGTTGATGGAGTGGAGAGGAGGTGTTTCGACCTTTGGAGAGGAGGGTTGTTGTGTATATATAAGAGCGGAGGTGTTCAAATAAACTAGAAGCTGTGTTTGAGACTTGTTGTTGTTTTGTCCGTTTTTTTATTTTTCCGTGTCTCCGGTTTACGATGGAAGTTCTTCACCAGCTCGCCTGTGCTTTTACCCTTTCTTCGTTAATTCTCCCTGATGCAGGCCTAGAAGTGTGTTCGTCTCTGTTTTTATCGTCACTGCCCTCGTCTTCTGTGGAAGTATACAGCCTCCTAGTTCTTTGCAAGTTGGGACAGCGGATGGCGGAGCTTGAGGCGGATTGGTGTTTTCTGGGCTTCTGCTCAAGAGAAAGGTACATCGAAGACTCAAGATGGCCCTACCTCTCTTCATTGACTTGTGATTGGACGACCAAGAAAAAAGTTCTGACAGCCTACAGGAACTCTCTACAGGACCAACTCAAGCAAGCTTGGAAGGTGTGTGACACTATTTGGACATTAACACGTGGGGAAAGTTATGGCAATACTATTGAGTATTCAACCTGGCTGCGATTGTTGTCGTCAAAAAGGGAGGCGCTATGGAGTGGGAGCAGAAGGAAAGCTATAATTTCCGTGTCAAAGCGAACTGCATGTGAGGCAACGAATGTTAGAATTAATCGCCAAGGAATGCCTTTCAACTTGTCGGGAAAGCAGCTAGATAAAAAGACAGAAGCATGTCTGGGGAAGGGACCGAAGTTCTCCGTTAACGTGAAGCCATCTAAGGTGGATATAGTATCTGATGTGCTTGAAATCACGAAGAAAATTTCTGATCAGG
Organism: Ixodes scapularis; assembly: GCF_016920785.2. Lineage (NCBI taxonomy): Eukaryota > Metazoa > Arthropoda > Arachnida > Ixodida > Ixodidae > Ixodes > Ixodes scapularis. Next base: position 94,171,613 of record NW_024609882.1, read on the forward strand.
ACAAGAAAAAAGTTTTTATTGATGAATCAATAAGGAAGGTCTCAAGGATAGTGGATCAGACTTTTTCGAGGGATAAGGTATCCTGTAAGATGTTCAGGGATGTAAAGAAGGACCTAGAACAGAAAGAGCTTACTTTACTTCAGACGGACAAATCAGGGAGGTTTGCTGTCCTAGGAAATGACATGTTTAGAGCAAAGGCAGCTGAAGCGGTTGATAAACTTTTTAAGCCGTATGTTGGGGACCTCAAGAAAGCGAAAAGGAATGTGGTAGCTGTACTTAAGGAGTGTGACTTTCAGACGGTGGTAAAGAGGCTAGGGGAGGTTTCACAGGCTACCTTAAGACTGAAATTTTTGTTGAAGGACCACAAGCCTGGCTTCCCGTTGAGAGTAGTTGTGAACGAACATGGTGCTTGGCAGAGGGTGTTGTCGGTTTTTATACAAAAGTGTCTAACCGGAGTGGAGGTCGATAGCCCGTTATCATTGAGAAACTCTGAGCAATTAATAGAAATACTGAATCCCCATCACGGGAGAAGCTGCGAAGTAATAACTCTAGACATCAAGGATCTTTATTATTCTATGAATAAGTGGGAGCTTTTGAGGATGGTCAGGGGGTGGTGTGATGACCATCTAGTAAAATTTCAGTCTTCCTCTGGAATTGATGTGGATAGCTTTATGAGCATTCTGGAGTTTTATTTGGGGTCCACTGTTATAGACTTTGAAGGTGCTCTTTTTATCCAAAAAGAGGGAGTGTGCATTGGGTCTTCAATTGCGCCAGTGTTATCAGAGATTTTTTTAAATGAAATGGATGTTTATGTCGACGCGTTTGTGCGGTCTTTGCCGAGTGGAGCTGTTGTAGTTCGTCGCTATGTAGACGACATTTTGATTTGTTCTTTTGAGGAAGGGTTAGCAGGGACGGTTAAGAAGTGTATAATAGAAAAGTGCCACGATTTGACGTTCACGGAAGGAAGCACTCTTCAGGGCAAGATTCAGTATCTAGACCTCCTACTACACACACAAAAGGGCTTGTGTTGGAGGTTTGGTAAGGAATCGGCAAAACCCTTGTTGGCTGCTGACAGCTGCCACTCAAAGTTAGTCAAGAGGGGTGTAATCGCGTCTGTGGTAGATAACGCGTGTAAAAAGTCATGTGTACATCACGTTGGAGAGGCAATAGGGTTACAAAAGTTGCGTCTTGTGGAAGCTGGCCATCACCAGGATGTGATTTCTAGCGTTATGCTCAAGGTGTTAAGAAAGTTCAGTTCGGCTCCGGTAGAAAAACCGGTTGTGAAAAATGTGGTCTGTGTGCCTTACTATCATGAAATATCTCACAATTTGAAGTCAGTGGCCAAGAGGTTCGGAGTAAATTTAGTTTTCAAGGCACAACATAAATTGGAAAGCTTAACCCCCTTTTCGGGTGGTCGTCAGGGTTGCCTAAAGAAACACCAAAACCCTGATTTAACTTGTCAAGTAGGAGTTGTATACGACATTCCGTTGCGATGTGGATTGTCTTATGTAGGCCAAACTGGTCGCTGTTTGAATGATAGGTTGCTGGAACATAAAAGGGCGGTAAAAGACAATGCGCAGAATTCAGAAATAGCTAAACATGTTGTAGACTGCAATCACTGTCAGCCTGAGTGGGGGGATACCCAGGTATTGCATAAAGAGAAAGAAAATGGTAGGAGAGTTGTGAGGGAGACTTTATGTATTTTGGAGCGTGGCAATTGTGTCAGCACACCGTCCTTGGGTTTCGGAAGTGAACTGAAACGCTTTCTTAGTCTTTAATTTTTTTTTTTTTGAGGGGTGGTTGAATGCTAACACCGTGTCTGTTCGATAGGCCTGTTATCAGTTGTGGCTGATCGGTTCCGTAAAACCTATCTCTTGTTTTTCTTTTTTTTGGGGGGGGGGTGTTTTCATTGTTAGCAGGGTTTGAGTGCCTGTTTCTTGGATTGGAAAGGGGTCAGTTTTTGGTTGATATGAAAGGAAGGGAGGTAGCATGTGTCATTGGTTCAGTTTGAGATGTCGTTGATGGAGTGGAGAGGAGGTGTGTCGACCTTTGGAGAGGAGGGTTGTTGTGTATATATAAGAGCGGAGGTGTTCAAATAAAATAGAAGCTGTGTTTGAGACTTGTTGTTGTTTTGTCCGTTTTTTTATTTTTCCGTGTCTCCGGTTTACGATGGAAGTTCTTCACCAGCTCGCCTGTGCTTTTACCCTTTCTTCGTTAGATTCAAGTTCGATTTTCGTCCTCGGAAACTACTCGAAACATTGCGTGACGTGCGCCTTTAGAAGTAAGGTCTGTATTGACGATGTTGCTTGCGAAGAGTATAAACGAGTTCTCTCTCGACTGGGGCACTGACTTCTTATAAAAAATATTCTGTGTATGGTGCACTTATTTACTAACCCTCTGGCAGTACTTCACTGTAAAGGTTAGGAGAGGAAAAAAAAAACGCGCATTGACTAGTGTCAAAAGAAACAGAAAGAAAAAGTGTTTTAAACTACTTCCTCCTCAGCTCATAAACAAAGGGAGAAATCACGTGGTCGTATTTCACTGGAACCCAAAGTTATCCCAGCAGTCTGAGAGTCAGCAAGGGCAAAGCCTTGAATAAAATGCATGCTTCACATTTTGGCAAGTGCCAACAACTATAAAGTATAAAACGCATGTAAGCAATATAGCGAGCAACAAGAAAAGTGATGGCGACCCTTTTTGCTATCACTCGGTCAGCTGCACGACGAGGCAAGCCACATGAAAGCGACGGGAGCAAGCGACTGAGGCGATGAGCAAAGCTTTCTAGAGATCCAAAAACCGAGCAATGAGAGCCCTCCGTCGCTCATTGCCGTCGCTCGCTAAATCGCGTACATACGGTTCAGCTTGAATTGTATGAACGCAAAAGACACATGCAACTCACTTCCAAATGCCTTTCATTTCAGGGCTACACTGCCATTTGCGTCCAAGTGCTGCACGGGCCTCGTGCACTGGCACTTTGACACCACTTAAGAAACTAACACAAACATATCCAGGGGTTTTAGGTTGGGTTAGCCATCCTACAGAAAGGTGCTGCTCAGTTAATAGACGATTCGCTATTTTCCCGAGCGCCCCGGCCCGCCCGCGAGGAATTGTGGGAGAGATTGTCCTCGCCTGGCCGCTCTGCCTTGAGATCGCATTGCCTTGTCGCTTGCCTTCTCTTAATCCTGTTTTTCGATTCCATTACATATTTTTATGTATTCCAGTGTATTTTTTATCGCTTCTAAGGGTTTCTATTCTCTTCTGTGCACAATATTTCTTGTATATATATAGTATTTGTATATTTATTTTGCCTTTTTCGAAGGGAGTGCCGACGGACAACACGCCGCTTCGCGCGTCGTTTCCCGGTATGAGTACTACCATTGCTGCAGATTCCTATCGCACTGTTAGCTGTTTGTGTTGGTTCAATTAGACCCGCGTACAGTCGAGAGGAGCCGTTTATGAACAGCCGCGCACATGTCATAGGGATAGGCACAGCTCTGAATCAACTATCGTGATGCGAGAGCCGAGCGCGCTGTGATTTGGCCACCCACGCTCGCTCCATTTACTCGCACTGTAGCGTGTGCCTTCGACTGCCGCTTACTTAACTAAGATACAGCGCACCGCTGTATCTTAGGGGGGCAGGGCAGAGCCCGAGGGTAAGGCCCTGCCCTGCCCCCCTCTCCCCCCTGCGGATCTCACCAGGGGGGGCACGAGCCTCGATACCCCCCCGAAGTCTACGCCTATGCTTAGAAGCAATAAAATATACATTGGAATAGATAAGGACAGGTAATGGAATCGAAAAACAGAGGATTAAGAGGAGGCAAGCGACAAGGCAATGCAATCTCAAGGCAGAGCGGCTAGGCGAGGGACAGTCTCGCACAAATCTTCGTGCTTGGGGGATTTTCCAAAAGGGCTATTTATGTCAAGTTCAAAATGAACAGCACTCTTCATTGATGGCTGATTCACACGACGAACTGATCCACAGACAGATTGATCATGTCCGCGGTTCGTCCGTCTCCCAAGCGCATCCACACGAAGGAGCAGACACGCAAATGACAGCCAGGACAAGCCGAACATGTTTGTGACCACACTGTGGCACTGTTGTCCAAGATCGAAATCGACATTTGCTGCTTTGAACAAGAACTGTGCGCCACTGTTACGTGCGGAGCGAGACATAACACCATGATAGGCTTAGTGCGAATTGCCACTAGCCTTACTAAACCAAACCATGGCAGAGACACAAGCATGGTCCTGCTCGAGGATACTTTGGCGTGGAGGCGGTGAAGTCCTGGGCCCGCTAAGTGGCATTTGGAGATGCCTCCACTCACTTTGCACTTGTGCCTTCAGTACACCACAGCCACAAGAAAGGTCTTGCTGGGTGAAAGATTGATTGGAGATTCAAAGTGATTGCGGCGTGGTAGACGCGTCTTTACAGAAGCTTTTCGACACAGATGAGTACCAGATTCTGCGTCGTGTCAGTTGGGCAAAGTTCCTCATGCCAACCTTTTTGGTATGAGAAATGAAATGAAAGAATATTTTGTTGCAATAGTTTGGGTCATTTTTCTTTAAAAGTCTTACTTGCAACTTTCAGGAAAGCACAAGCATTACAGACCAGCTGCCCTCACAATCAAGACCCCCCCCCCCCCTCCCTCTTCCTGGTAGTTGCTGTCGGTGAGTAACCTGATAGCCTTGGGCTTTTCCGCTTTTCTAATAGAAATTAGCGGTTCTTGTACATGTGCAAAAGTGAAAAGTATGCTACTGCCATGTTTGTCAGTTTTGTAACTCTTTATTCCCTCAGACCACAAATTTGCCTTCAGCTTGGTTCACAGGCACAGCACATTCATGGCATCTTGTATCCAAAAATATCTTTTGTGGGTTGGATGTGTGTTGGGGGGGGGGGGGGGCATTACTTTGCTGGTTGAGTTGGTAGGCAGGAGATTGCGAGAAACAAAAGGGTAGATAAAATACAACCATCACTTTTACTATGAAAACCTTTTAATACAGGACTGGCGAAAAAATGAGAACATGAAAAGGTATGACGTCCCGTCCTCCCCTTACTCTTTCCTTTCTGTAACCTAGTCTGGTAATTTAGGATCATATACTACTACATAAGATTCAACAACGTGGAAGGTGTTGGTGCACCTTAACCTATTTTGGACGAGCCTCGTTCGTCCACCTAGAGTTGTTCCTAAACCGTTTAGGATGGGTGTAACTCATCCGCGCACTATACCTCGCCCCTTGGCTCTTTTTGGACATCCCAGGCTTGTTCCGAGCATAGTTTGCGGTGCTGCTCAGAGATGGCAGCATGTATTTTTTTTATTGTACACATTTTTAAGGATGGCGACTGATTGTGGAGACATGTGCAGCTTGGGCTGTATGTGCAATAAATATAGAAAAAACAACTTAGGATCAAAAACTGAAGAAAAAAGAAACGGTTAAGGTAAACAGTGTGCGACAATATTATGCAGTTTCCTCGTTCCTTCGACAATGTCTAATTGGATACGAGACACACTTTTATGACGTGCAGGCAACGTCAACAAAAATGTTTGGCGTGAAATGACACGCCAAAAATACAATATAAGATAGCTATACTGCTAGGACCCATTGTATGTTCCTGTAACCCTGCTAGATTTGTTTTGAGAATGGCGCAATGGTTTCGTGGATAAATCCACTTAAATGTGAATCCCTCGGAGGGGCAGATCCAAGCAGAACTGGAAGCTGGCTTTGTAGCCAGCCTCCAGCGCAATGTCTCCTTGCACGCACTGACAGATTTGGCTATTTTGGCGTCTCGAGCTTCAGTTTTCTCGTTTACCTTCCACGTTTCGAGCATGCGGTTTGTGATGATTACGTCTACGACATCGCTCGCCTTGTCAGAGTGTTCGACATTGATTGCAGCAGCGATGAGTATGATTGCTATCAAGAGATGTTGAAAGCTGTTCATTTTGACTGCGACCCGCTGGCGACAAACTCCAGTGACGGCGAGTTACGGACGAACTCGTTGTGGTCACTGTCGCCCGGGAATATCTCGCAGGCGCATGCAGGGTGGAAGGTCAACGGGCCGGCGGCGAGAGCAAGAAAAGCATTTGGGTTACCGTGTTGCGCGAGCGGTTTTGATCGTACCGCGGCGAGGAGAGCTTGGGCGATCATGGGGGCCCCTAGAATGAAAGAGCGTTCATCGTCACATGCTTTATGGGCACCATGATGTGACTAACTTGGGCAGTGTTGCCTGGTCGCCAGATGAAAATTATACATATTCGTAAATTGAATAGTGCAATTACCAGAGCTCTAAAATTGCGTAACTTGGTTTATATACTACGTAGTCTATGAGCAATCCATTTCAAGAATAATAGATCCGTTTAATTTTCTTGTTATAACCCCTTTAAGTCACCGCAGACTCCGCTGTCCACTTATTGCCGATTCACATGAACTTATCCGCAGATAAATTGATCAAGTGACAAGACGTCCACGGAACATCGGTCCTCCAAGCACATCCATACGGAGGAGACGAGCAGATGACAGCGAGGACAAACTGAACCTATTCCCGGCCCTGCATTTCCGCAAAATGCCAACATCGCACTGTGGCACAGTTTTCCAAGGTCAGAAGTGATGTTTGCGACTACGATCACTGTGCTATTATGAAAAAGTATTGTGTGCTGCTGTTATATACCGAGCAAGACAAAGCATCATGACAGGCTTAGCGTGAAGCGCTACTAGCTTTACTAACCATATGACACAAGTATCGTCCTGCTCCAGGAGGCTTCAGCGTCTAAGTGATGAAGTCCTGGTGTTGCGGAGGGGCATTTGGAAATACCTTCACGCACTGCTTGCTTGTGGACCACTCTTCAGCACACTACAGCCGTAAGAAAGGTCTTGACTGGGTTGAAAACTGGGTGGACATGCAGGGAAGCTTGCAGCTTGCTAGGCAAGTTTTGAAAGAAGCTTCTTGAAACCGTCCCGGAGGAGCACCAGAACCTGCGGCTTGTCAGCTGGGCAAAGTTCTTGCAGCTTTTTTCACGAGTGGAAAATAAGAATGGTTCGACAAAATGAAACAGCGAATGGACAAAATACAGTGCACTATCTTTGTTTGGCTCATTCGAAAACCAAAAATATTGCTGTGCTGTTGGTTCTCTACCGTAAACGCTTTTACTGTTACTCATCTGCTAAAAATCTGAGCATGGAAGGGCACTTTGCCCTTAAGTCTGGGCGTCTGCTGACGAGGTGCAAATCGGAGGAATAGCCGACATGGTGGTAACGTGACAAACGGTCCACGGATGAAAATTGCGATTCAATCCATCGCGTGAATCTGCCATTATTTGACAATTGTCCTAATATGATTAATTGTTCCCTATTAAAAAAGAACGATTGTTCTCTGAAACAATGTAATGAAAGGAAGTTTTTATAAACAATGCCTGCTCCTTTGACAACGGAATGTATGAGCCTTGGTATAACAGGAACTTTCCGTAGATCAGACATACATTTATTCCATGCTCAAAGTAAAGACATGAGTTTGTCTTGGCAATGCCAACCTCCTGTGTATGATCTGTAAAAGTCCTTAATGACCGTGGTCAAGGGAGAGGAGTTTCTGCTTTCATGAACAGGATGGGGTGAAAGAAAGTGTCTCGATGAACAATGAATGCTCCAACTTATCCACTCAGCCAAGTTTCTGCAACATGAACTAGGCTCTAAGAGAAAGACGTAGGATAAGACTTCGAAATCTTTAGTATTTGCCAAGAGATGAAATTAATTAGATGCACAAAAAAGTAGACGGAGGAGGATGGCAAGAAAATTTTGGGGCTTGTGTTCTTACACTTGAATTGTTTGTGCAGGAACCATTACTGAAGCAGCACTTCATTCCTGAGGCAATAATTTATTGCTAGTCAAAGCCTGTTTCCAGAAATGCACATCAGGTGAGCGGCTTTTTTTTTCTTTTAAACATGAGGTGCTCTTTAACATTGCCCTCCAATCCCAAACCACGGCTAGGAGATTCTTTCCGGCTTCTGGTTGGCCAAGAGATCTTGTCAAGCCCTCTATTTGCGTCCCGGTGTTAGGCATCTGCATTGCCCTAACTTCGTTTGCGATTTCTTCTCTGTTCTAAACTCCCAAACTTAATTCAAGCAACAAGCATCGATGGCGACAGTCCCTCGGTCATCGGGACACCATTGCTCGGTTTTAGGGTACACGAATAACGACAGAAAGCGTTGAATACAGTCTGAGGACCTATGTATCTTGCACGGAATCCGGCAAGGTGAGTGCGACTGTTTCTACATGACCCCAATCTCCGGTGGCAGTGGTTTGCTTCTGTAAACTGAAAAGACTTTTCTCCAACGCTATCCTCTCGACCGTGCTCGTAACATTTTGTGAATGGAGCGCACACCGAACTTAACGCTGAACCGTCAATGAACATGGGGTACGCTCGCAAGGTGCGTGCAAGTTTTCTCGAGATAATGGCTGTTTCAGGTTGTAACATTTTCTAACTGAATTTATCTTAATATTGATATTTCAAAGTGTTGACAATGACTCAATTTTATCAACAACGCTGAGTTGAAGGCTCATTTCTGCCGCCGGGTGTGGCTGAAAATTGTCGAAAAGCTTGTTCTATTGGTCTTCCTGAATCACGATCACCTGAGCAATACCAGAGAGCCATGAACCTATGTTGACCGTCACAATGCGACTAGATACTTATTTTAAAAATTAGTACATAATGTAGCCGGGAAGAGGCCTTCAATTTCTGTTGCTGAAAGTTGAAATATGCTCATGCATCAATTTCGAATCGTTGAATCATTGACCGACTCGCTCCGGCAAAAGGCCTATCTCGACTTTGCTGTTTTCAGTTCTCGACAAAAGACACACTCGTTGGCACGGGATCCTCAAATAAAACGTTTAAAAACACCGATGCATGAGCATGTTTCCATGTTTATAAACAGTGATGCATGAGCATGTTTCAACTTTAAGCAACAGAAATTGAAGGTTTCTTTCCAGCTACATTATGTACTAATTTTGAAAATAAGAAGAATCTAGTCGCATTGTGACGGTCAGCATGGGCTCATGGCTCTCTGGTATTGCGCAGGAGATTGGGATTCAGGCAAAGCAATAGAACTAACTTTTTGACAATCGCCAGCCACACTTGGCGACGAAAATCAGCCTTCAACTAAGTGCTGTAGATAATAAAATTGAGTCAATGTCACCACTTCGAAATATCTATATTAAAATAAATTCAGTTCCAAAATGTTACAAGCTGAAAGCAAATATCAGGAGAAAACTTGCAGACACCTTGCGAGCGCACCCCGTGTTCATCGACGGTACAGCGTTAAATGTCATGCCCACTCCATTCACAAAATGTTCCGAGCACAGTCGAGAGGATGGCATTGGGGAAAAGTCTTTTCGATTTAGGGACGCAAGCCACTACTGCCGGAAATCGGGGTCATGTGGAAAGCGATGGAGCTTAAAGACACTGCAGTCGCACTCGCCTTGCCGGATTTCGTGCAAGCTACACAGGCTCTCGGACAGTATTCGACGCTTTCTGTCGTTATTCGTGCACCGTATAACTGAGCAATGGTGTCTTGATGACCGGGGGATTGTTGCCATCCAAGCCCGTGGCTCTAATTAAGTTTGGGAGTTTAAAACGGAGAACAAAACACGAACCAAGTTCGGGCAATGCTTACACCGAACACTGGCAAAGCCTCTCATCTGGGGCTTTCACTGTCTTTAAAGGGGCCCTCCGGAGCGTTCTGCGATGGTCTATATATGGCGGTAACTCAATCTATGGGTCCTAAGGATCCTAAAAATCGTAAAATTACAGTCATGCGCGGCGGATTTCCCTATTAAAATTGCTATCAAAGTCCCCGGCACGCCCCCCTTTCTGAGATGACCCCGGAAAACGGGAGGGGCATCTCTTTACGCATCAGCCAATGGCAATCGAAGGATTCCAGTGTCACTGCGCGTCACCGACCGCCGACCCGCGGAGGAATCTCTCCAACGCGCGGACCGTCGTCAAGGGGCCCGGACCAAAGTTGCCCGGACTTTGTGCTCAGCATTCGTCGTTCGTCGCATCCCACGGTCGCGCTATGGACCTTTCGGACCTAACGTCTCTAGAGCTCGAAATCCTGGAACGGACAGCTGACATGGGTGCCATATCCTACGATTCGACCCCGATGCGCGACGTCGACGAACGCAGCGCCGCGGGCACCGACTGTGGCAACGACGAACGGCCGCGCCGCGGTGAAGCGAGTCCGCAAGAGCTGGAAGACGCACCCGACGATGGAACCGGGCGGCTTGGGAACACGGACTGGTACGTGGTGCGCTCCATTATACCCCGCTTTAATGGGTAATTGATGCGTGTTTTCTGCGAAGGTGTCTATGTGGTTCCTGCGCGCCGATGGAGACCGTCGTCGAGTGCGTCTGCTGCCGCGAATACCCGGCCGTCGCACGGAAGCAGCAGGGCCGGCAGGGCTGCGTAACGGGCCACCCGGACTTCGAGGCCCTGTGCCTCAACCCTGAGGTGTTGAGGTTGGCCTACCTCAACATGCGGCACTACGGGCAGCAAGGGATGGGCGCAAGTGCCAGCGAGTGAGTACGATGTCATGCTTTGCGCGTGAGCAAACTCACCATGTCTCGGTGAGGACCGTGCCCTCGGCAACTACGTTCACTGTCCGATTCACAGCGTACATACGTACTTGTAATAACTTGTTGTTAGGCTAGATGAACGTTTAGCACCATCCTGGGAAGCGGTCGATGAATTGTTTGTGTTGCCGATATACAAATTAATCATAACCCCCACTGTCCAGGCGCAATATAGCGCTCCAGGGAGGCTTTCAAGAGACTAAATGAGAAGCAGCCTGCCTAGTTACCACCCAGTCATTTGTTCAATACAGAAACACGGACACTTCCAACTGCTGTCCCACTATAAACTACACATATTCTTATATGTTCTAAACGAACTGTTCTGACGAGACCGCCCTTTTCGAGCGTTACACTTCTTCCCGTTAGGCCAGATCATGGAGAGCTATTTTTCCTTGCATTTACGGTTATCAGTTTAGATATGTCATTTTCTTGCTCTGTTTAGATGCAATGTTATGCAACAATAGCACTATTAAATATATGACAGTCACATGGCCTCGTCTCTAGTCGAGACGGCCTCGTCTCGTCGAGAGCAATAGAAGGCGACACCTTGGATGTACATATGCTTTGGCGTTGTCCCCATGCCCAATGCTCCCTTACCTCCCTCTTTTTCACCCTTCTCGACCCTCTGACTAGGCAGGCTGGCTCACCCCCCCTTCCCCCCCCCCCCCAGCTTCAACTCGTTGATACACTACTGCTCCTACTGGTACAGCATGTCCATGCTGTACCGGGTGAGCACTGGTGGCCCCAATCAAGCACCGGACTATGGTGTAACTAATAAAGGTTCCCTCTCTCTCTCTTTCTCTGTCTCTCAAGAGAGCAGTGGATATCCCACACGTTTGGCTTTGGCGCAAACGACAAAGATAACGCAGTCCGTGTCAGAAACCCAAGTCTGGCTTGCAGCTTGCTCAAATGGTGTCTCTGAACAGAGCCGAATTAGCGCCTGAAGCCCCTCTACAAGCTCGCAGAGAGCAGGTGGCCGCAAAGGCTTGAAAGTCCTACTTTGTCAACGAGAGGCGAAGATTAACTCACTCCCGAGATTGTATTCGTCTCATGCAGTTTCCTTGCTTTTCTGTCTTAGCATAACTCAACAAAGGGTGAAAGCTACTGCCCTTGTGGGCCAGTCTGAGCGACGGAGCTAAGCACGTGCCAAAATTCCACAGGAGGAGTACTTGAAGACATTACGTTGTCACATGCATTGTTCTTACACGCCCCGATTGGCTTGCTGATGCCGTAGCTTTTGCATTTTCCCAAGTTCGGAAAAACGAAGAATTACTGTTTCCAGATTCTTTCCTGCTAGCTTCATGGACTGGACCAGCACTATGCTACAGAACAACACTTTTGAAGCAACAAATAAATAAGCACGAAGTTATCATATTGACGCAGTAATTCGCAACCGTGTTGGGGAAGGATGCTCCAGTCACTTTGTTTCTCAGAGCTAAGAGTTCAGAAAACTGCATACACCTACTTTATCTTGCATGCACCAATGCCTTGTTGCTATCTTAAAAATGAGCTTAGCTATGCCAGCTAAGTTGATGCTGGGCAATCTTTTTGAGAAGAAACTAACACCAACTGCTTCAAGTGCACTGTCAACGTCGACAGTACAGTTGGCACCTTCAGCTCAGACATCCTCGTTTTTTTACCTGGTCTAGTCTCTGCGTGTGACCTTCAAGCCCATCAAAACAGGGGCCGATATCAAAATGACGAAAATCAAAATGTAAAGGCCAAACATTGAAACGTCGAAAAATAAAATGCCGAACAGCAAAACGCCGAAAGGTGAGAATGCGTACATATCTGATCGCCATATTTGGTACGGTATTGGCAGATGCTAGCTGCACCAGTGTGTTGGAATCATGGAAGTGTCTTCTGCAAAATTAGGAGCATGAAAAATGTGCAAGCTGCGCTCGAAGACGATATCGAGGCAGAAATCAGATTAGAACCTCGCCATCTACCACACAAGAAGCAAAGCATGCGAGAAGAGAGCCTGACAGCCGCTTTGGGCAACTGGGACAAGCTCAACTTCCTTAGCTTTCTTTGGGAAATACACACAAACTATTAGATCATATTCAACAAACAAAGAATTCCTCTGGCAGAACAAATGTTTCTTCCACTTTCTCAATCTAGAACCCTGTAGGTTCGTGTTGAACATAATATTTTGGAATTGTTTGGTCTCTGGTACCGGGTGATTCGGCTAATAGAGATTTCGGCGGTTTGTTCTTTCAGCATTTCGATAATGCATCCTTTCAATTTTTGGGTGTCCCAAGCGAGTGCAATGTTCTCTGGTCAAAACAATCAAAAACTTGAGAACGATGACATAGGCACAGATTGCTGTTGAGTCCATGGATGCCACTACGTCTTTCCTCTAGAAGGCAAGTGGAGACTTATATTCCAACCCTATCGGCAAAAGTCATATTCTTTACTCCAGTATCCAAATTGTCAGAAGGGGCTTTAGACGGTGTTTGCATGCTTTTTGGTCAAGAAACTACACAAAAAGGCAGTCATTGAAGGCTCATTGCTCTGGTTCGTGCACCGTTTACAATGCAATGGCAATGCGAACTAGAAACCTTCCATTCGCCCAGCGATGCAAAGTATCCCCCCTCCCCCCCCACACACACACACCAGCAATGTAAAACACCCCCCTGAAACAAATTTCTGGCTATGCCACTGCAGGCCATGCACTCAAAAAAAAAAAAAAATTCCTCCTTCCCATACTATAATTGTCAAGGCAGTGCAGCCATATGGGGGGCGTACCATACTGATTTACGATTTATTTTTCCGCAGATATTGTCCACTTAGGGGTCGGTAGGTGTGTCGACCTCCTCAACGTAGTCCCCCTGGAGACGAACGCACTGGTTCTAGTAGTGTGGCAGCCTTTCCGTTCCGAGACCACTCTTTGGGAGTGCTTCGCACCCACGCCTGGACAGCCGCTTCGAGTTCACCAGTGTCCATGAAATAGGGTCCTCATAGGTGGTTTTTTTCATGGTGCTGAATGGCTGATGGTCACTGCGGGCTAGGTTGAGGGAGTACGGTGAATGTAGGGATGGGCATTGTCATGCTGCAAGAGCGTACCTGCCGCCCCTTTCCCTGGCAGCTTCTCGTGAATCGCGCAATCACCTGAGGGTAGCCACATACGGGGCGATGTTGATGGTGGTGGCCGGTTACATGCAGTCAATGATCATAATGCCCTCCGTATTCAGAAAGCCACGCGAGGATGTCTTTGCGGACATTGATGACTCGGAGGCATCTGTCCAGGCGTGGCTGAGACACACTTATAAACAGTGCAGGAATGTGATTGCTGCGCCAATTGCGCCAAACTGCACCAAGGGGCTAACTTTGCTACATCCTGCTACATTTCACCGAAATATGGCTAATCCGTGCCAAGCCTGCGCCAAAGAAGCAATTTTGGTCGCCTTTCATAAACGAAACGAAACTGAGAACCGTAATTGAGCATGCGTAAGCTAGGTCGCACAAGACGCCACCCGACACAAAGTACCCTGTATTAATCGTCTATTTGCTCTTGCATGATTTTTCCCCACGTCTCGCGTTTCGTGCACTCGTCGTCTCAGGAATCTCGTCTCGCGTCTTTTTTTTTTTTTAGCGGTAGACACGGGCGTGTGCGGACTCTCAGACGTTAGTGTATCGGGTGCCAAACATGCCTTCATGCTGTGAGACAAAACCACGTTTTTGCGCGGCGGGAGTTACTTTTTGAGCTGAAGCGCTCGCGCGACGTCGTGTGTTGCCGTCCCCACGTCGCTGCAGATATGGCGCTTACTAAACTGAAACGCATCGACATTCCTGCTCTTGTTTAAATCATACGCTGCTATAAAAATCCCTCTCTAACTCAATGACTGCTTGGCAAAGTTTTGATTACTTAGGTTTTTCCTGGTGGGCTTTCTTTCGAGAGGGACCCCGGTACGTGAAAAATCTGCCGCAAAAGAAAGTTGGTGAAGAGAAGTGAGCTAAAGCAAAGAAGGCAATGTCTGCACGCTGAACCCGCACAGCGTGCTTGTTTGTCTCGAGTTCAGTCGTTGCACGAAGCGCTCCAAGAACTTTTTTGACCTTGATTCGCAGTGTCTTGCATCGATACGCTCAGGTTCTTTTTTTCTGTGTGTTTAGCCTGTACCTCGCCTGCCGGCCTGGCAAGCACAAGTCGCTGGACTGTTTATTGTCGTATGCTGGACAGTTACATTTTGCATACTATTTTGGGAACCATGCAGTTGGCGACGGAGCGCGGAGTGGCATGGTTTCGGTTTCGGTCGAACAGCCGTTGTCTCCGCCCGCGCGACGAAGCACGTGTAACTGCAAGCCTGCCGAAGTTGCCCTTACGTGCATGTGAACATCATTGCAACAAAGGCACCAGCCGGGACGCTTGCAATGCGTTGTTTTACGTTTGCTTACTTTTTTTATAAAAATCTGCCACGTCAAGAATTTTGGCGGTGCCAGAAGAGTCCATGTGCGTATGGCAGCTGCCTAATTTGCTGTGCCAAGAGCTGCACAATAGTTTGTGCTCACTTGATTGTCACAAGGGGGGACGCCACAACAGCCACACTTGCATCTGCTCGTTTTCTCTGTCGCAACTTTGCCGGCATCTGACAGCATGACACTTTGGCTCCCGTAACATATTTTGTTGCCACTTTGGGACGGCTTTTGGTCCATGGGAGGTATATAGGGCAGTAAACACCCCAGTCAGAGACATGTCAAGGCGTCCTGCCCTCCAATCCTTCCTAGCTTCGATCCCTTAATCCCCTGATCTAGTTGAAAAGCCAAAATCTCAAGGTGGGGTGATAATTATTGGGTGTCTGGGTCTTGATTTACATTATTTTTGGATGCAGATACCAGACACCCTGAAGCCGGTGGATGATCATCTCGACATGTTCCTTGTGGTGCCAGCAACACTTGCACCGCTGGTGTGGCATTCTTTGCACGCTATGCTGGGATAGTTTTTTAGGAGTGCCATGTCTGGACAGCTTATTCAGAAGCAGGCTGTCGTCGTCGAGATCCATGCTTTTTTTTTAACGGATGATGTTGCAGTGCCCACATGGGTGAGTATGACAGAAAGGATTCGAGATTGGAATAGGTCACCAAACAGTATCGCATCATTTTTCGTTAAAATATTTTTCTAACAACACTATTCATTGAAATAAACACTGAAATTCAAAGTTTCTCGTGCAAGAATGGGGAGGCCTGGGGGTGCTCATATGTATCCCCACTACTCTGATGATAGTAGTGTCACCTCTAAATCAACACAGCATAATGGAAGACATATCGCAGTCTAAAACGGGAAAAAATGTTGATATATGTGTCTTGCAGATGCGTATATGACCAAATAGCAAATGATTGCGGTGCCCTGAGCCCTAAGGTATTCAGGACCAATAAACACATGGGGGTGGTAGCAGCTGTCATGGCAAATGGAAGCTGTCAGAATGACATGTTCGGATATTGACACGGATTGTGTCGGAGAGACATGAAATCACAACTGCTGGAGCCACTCCAGTATTGCATGAGCACTTCAGCTCGTATGTTTACACCAAAACTGTTCTGTGCGAGCTTCATAGAACACTCATGGCCAGGCTGCTATTCTCAAATCCCTAATCACCAGTACCAATGCCAAGCTTCGGCAGTGCCAGCAGCACTTTAGACAATGTTAAATTGGGACGTTCTCTGATGAGTTCACATTCCCTGGCACTTGTGTGCAGGAAACCTTTGCAGTAGGTGTGTGCGAATATTGGTTCAAATTGAATAGTATGTTTGCCATAACCTTTGCGCTGCAAAGGGAAGCCGATGCAACCGGCTCTTTTTGCGCTGTTGATGCTAGAAACGACAGTGCACTATTTGATTCAAACCAATATTTGCACACCACTGCTTTACAGGCTTACGAACTGCACTGTTTTGTCCCAAATTAAACAACATCATATGGGGAGCTTTCCACTGTTCTGGATGAATGGCTCCCATTCCCTCTGGCCAGTGCACATAATTTTCATGTGTCCTTCCCAAAACACAGCGATGCAATATTCGTCACCAACACCAATGACAGATATTATCTACAATTGTGAACTGGGACCCTGTGAACTTATTTTATGTATCATGACCACGCAACAGATATTCCTTCCTTGTTAATTCCGGTGTATAACCGGTTGTTGTGTCGATTGGAGTTGGAGGTGCGTTAGGAGAACCAAAGCCTATAGTTTTTTTTTTGTTTTTTTTAAACTCTGGAGCATTTAGAATGAATCTACAGCAGTTCACTTCAATTTGGCTTCCATGTCTAGCCCATCCGACATGGACTGCCAAATAGGGATTCTGCTATGTGATAGCTGGAGTGGACGTAACAGAAAAGCAGAGTATGATTACATGCCTAGAGAAATGAAAACAAGTGTAGAATTTGCCAACAGAGTGATAGGCTTTGCTTCTTACATCCAATCTCTGTCATTGTTCCAGGCACTACAGATTTGCAGCCTACAGGCAGTGTGCCCTGTGGCTGTGGAGCCGCTTGGGAAAGAAGAATAGGCGGCCCCTGCCATCCTGTGTGGTCAAGACAATTAGGGGCAGGTACCCTGCTGACGTGTATGCGGGCTACAGGGATGCAGAATAAATTGCGTTGACCTAGAGACCACGCAACCCCCTTCCCTTGTCTCTTCACCCTCCCTGCATGTGTGTGAAGTCGCTCGTAGCCATGAACGGAATCCTCTAAATCACGTGACCTATTATCTACGATATCACGTGACCATAACTATGATCACATGATCGTAGTCAAACCAAAGCCAGTGCACCTACGTCACATTCAGTCACACGACGAAGCCGCCTCGGTGGCTCCGAGGCGAGAGTGCCGGCCTACGGATCCCCATGTGGCGGGTTCGAATCCCGGCCGAGGTGCCTGCAATCTGATGGAGGTATATTGCGGAGAAGGCAGCTTGGTAATCGAGCTTTCGATTGCACGTCAAAAGATCCCCAGGTGGTCGAAATTAATCCTCGGTCCTCCGCTGGGGCGTGCCAGATGCCCGTCGTTGGTTTGGCACGTAAAACCCCCAAATTTGATTTGAGTCGCACGACCGGATTGCTTCATTTTCCTCCTAGAATCCAAAGGCTGTCATCAAAACTACTAGGGCGTGAGAAGTGCTCATTTGGAACACTAACCTAAGCAGTAAAATTTGGCACCCACTAATACCATTTTAAAGTAAAGATAGAAAAAGCACCGATGTCATGTTCGCACTAACAGTGTTGTGCAGTGTACTTCTACTTTCTTCTGGATCTGTTCTTTCAAATGGAAAAACTGCATATAACATGGAAAAATCTGACTGCATGAAGCTACAAGATGCTTCCCTACATCAGCCGTCTGAGCGTGCCGGTGCGATGAGGCGAAGAAAGGCGAATTGCGATTGCTGCAGTTTTCAAAGGGACGTGGTCGATTGTTCCGAGGGTCTGGATGACGACGTGGCTAACATGACAAACAAATGACGTTCTGCTTGGGTGACTATAGTCCACTTCAATGCAGCGAACGACGGAGAGGAGGTCGCCTCCTCTCCAGCATTCGCTCTACTAAAGTGGAAAGAGGTGGGAGGAGCTTCCACTTCGTTCTTGACCTGTCACCGACTATAGGCATGCTGTAAATTGTATTACTTTTTTTATTTAGAATTCATTGCCAACCTACATTTCATTACTGTACTCTCAACATGTGCTCTAGTATAGACTTTTCCAGTCCAAGCCTTCTGCGAAATCCTTTTTTTACTTGGCTGTGGAATGCTTTTTGAGCATGCACAATAGATCCCCTGCATGGAATATTCTATGCCTCCACAGCCCAGTTACCCTGGATTTTTCCTCCCGGTGGTAAATAGGATCTGCTTATATATTTCAGTGAATACTACGATTGTTAGTTTATATTGTCGTTATAATTGGCAAGTATACCCTCACATCATGCAAATACTTTGAGGAAATGGCACAATTTCGGTCGGGTTTTTAGTTAGGCATAGTGCAGTATTCTAGTTACATCGACCCATGTATTGACCTCACAATGCAGAAATCATCCAGGGGATCACAAAATTAGTACTACCATCGGCATCACTTGTTTTCAATTATGAAATTATTTCCTTTTGGTCATGCAAATTTCTACACCTTCCAGGTTCTGGTACCGAGAAGTCAAGTTGTTGGAAAATTAATGCAGTTTATTTCAATCGTAAGGTTAGCGAATGTGCCTCACTTATTTGCAAGCAGGTCAATAATGACAGAAGACAAATGTTGCAGACGGGGGGAAAACCGTGGTGTAGACTGGAAAATGCAGCACTGTTTTTAAATTGCCATAAAAAACTTCTGTTAATATTTCCAGTGTTATATGCAACCACCCCACTTATGTTATTGCTGCATTACCAGCCTACCTCCTGGATGAAAACCCCATTTATTGGAAACACGGGCGGGCTGCCCCGCCTCGGTGCAGTCTCCACAGCATGTCCGCTCATCAGCACATGAAAAGAAAGATGGATAAGGCATTGTGTTACAGTCTTCAGAAAAGTGTCGGTTGGGTTCCGAAAATACTTCAATTTTCTAAAACTGCTGCGATGGGCTAAGCTTGTGAACTGGGGATGGGATCTCTGGTGCAGAACTACATGCTATTCAAAATAGCACTTGATCCGCCTTCATTGTGGTGTGCCCACAATGAATATGACAATACGGTCACCGATTTCCTCGATCTTGAAAGCTTGCACAAATTATAGCTAGGATCCTGAGTTCTTGAATTTAATTTTTTTTTTAGCAAAATTAGAGGGTGTTTTTTTTTTGTTTTGTTTTTTTGAACCATCAATTTGGAGCTTCCATTTATGTACGCAAAGTTCGGAGTCTTTCGGCATTTTCGATGAGGCAAATGAAAGGTAGAAAACAGCACTTTGTGAATTTAGTAAAGCAGTATTTTCATATGAGAGCGCCGTATTCATCTACTGTCGTAGAGGGCCTACCTCATTTTTATTATAAGGGGCTACATGGCAACGGAAGTTGACACTGCAATAAGAGGAGAATTGCAAAAATTGTTCGAAGATTCCGGGAAATATAAAGACTGGTGGGGGACCGAAAAATTGAGTTTTTCAAATGAATCTGAATCAGCAAAATTTTAACGGCTAGTGTTTTTTGGAGTTTATCAGGTTTATCTGAGAACGCAGAACCCTAATTACAGCTAATGGACTGGGAAGAATTATAGCACTGGCCTGTCCTCATCTCCTAATGCCTCTACTGTTGGCACTGATGTGCCAACAATAGAGGTGCACCATGCTGGGCTTGAAAAATCCGGCTTGAGAGGGCAGGTGCCAATGCTTGCATCTCTCCATTACGCTTGATCGTGGCCCTAAAATCAAGCATTATCAATAGAGGAGATCTGCATTTCTGTGAAAAATGATTACAGACAGATCTAATGTCCTCCTTACTGTCGGTCAGGGTGTCCTAACGGAAAACAATGATCTATTTTGCAGCTCGGCTGTTTTCTCTTGGGTCTGTCTGCTTGCATTCGCCGTACGTTCTGCAAAACAAAGCGGTTATTGCCTACCATGGTAGTTTTCATTAGGACGAGGCTCCTGTGTGCTTACCACTGGCAGCATGAAAGATAGAACCAGGTCTTTGCTTCCTGCTGCTGTCCACCTCGTTGACAGACTTTCCAGCCAACAGTGAAAATTCAGACTTGCATAATTACATTCCTAGACATTCCAAGTTGGGCTAGATGGGCGTTCACACTGAAGTTAGTGTCGTCCTCACCGCAAGTTGAGCTGTAGCCTTGAGTCTCGCTGTTTGGTGACTTTTCTGTGAGTCCGACATTGCCACCGGCTAAAGTTCCTTGCCCTCTTTTGAGATAGGCATGCCATGACCAGCTTGATTAGGCCCTAAAATGGAACATTCTCATGAGGAGAGATCTGTATTTCTGTGAAAAATGATTGCAGACATATCTAATGTCCTCCTTACTGTCGGTCAGGGTGTCCTAACGGAAAACGATGATCCATTTTGCAGCTCGGCTGTTTTCTCTTGGGTCTGTCTGCTTGCATTCGCCGTACGTTCTGCAAAACAAAGCGGTTATTGCCTACCATGGTAGTTTTCATTAGGACGAGGCTCCTGTGTGCTTACCACTGGCAGCATGAAAGATCCAACCAGGTCTTTGCTCCCTGCTGCTGTCCGCCTCGTTGACAGACTTTCCAACCTACAGTGAAAATTCAGACTGTTGCATAATTACATTCCTAGACATTCCAAGTTGGGCTAGATGGGCGTTCACACTGAAGTTAGTGTCGTCCTCACCGCAAGTTGAGCTGTAGCCTTGAATCTCGCTGTTTTGTGACTTTTCTGTACTTCGACATTGCCACCGGCTAAAGTTACTTGCCCTCTTTTGAGATAGGCATGCCATGACCAGCTTGATTAGGCCCTAAAATGGAACATTCTCATGAGGAGAGATCTGTATTTCTGTGAAAAATGATTGCGGACAGATCTAATGTCCTCCTTACTGTCGGTCAGGGTGTCCTAACGGAAAACGATGATCCATTTTGCAGCTCGGCTGTTTTCTCTTGGGTCTGTCTGCTTGCATTCGCCGTACGTTCTGCAAAACAAAGCGGTTATTGCCTACCATGGTAGTTTTCATTAGGACGAGGCTCCTGTGTGCTTACCACTGGCAGCATGAAAGATCCAACCAGGTCTTTGCTCCCTGCTGCTGTCCGCCTCGTTGACAGACTTTCCAACCTACAGTGAAAATTCAGACTGTTGCATAATTACATTCCTAGACATTCCAAGTTGGGCTAGATGGGCGTTCACACTGAAGTTAGTGTCGTCCTCACCGCAAGTTGAGCTGTAGCCTTGAATCTCGCTGTTTTGTGACTTTTCTGTGACTTCGACATTGCCACCGGCTAAAGTTACTTGCCCTCTTTTGAGATAGGCATGCCATGACCAGCTTGATTAGGCCCTAAAATGGAACATTCTCATGAGGAGAGATCTGTATTTCTGTGAAAAATGATTGCGGACAGATCTAATGTCCTCCTTACTGTCGGTCAGGGTGTCCTAACGGAAAACGATGATCCATTTTGCAGCTCGGCTGTTTTCTCCTGGGTCTGTCTGCTTGCATTCGCCGTATGTTCTGCAAAACAAAGCGGTTATTGCCTACCATGGTAGTTTTCATTAGGACGAGGCTCCTGTGTGCTTACCACTGGCAGCATGAAAGATCCAACCAGGTCTTTGCTGCCTGCTGCTGTCCGCCTCGTTGACAGACTTTCCAACCTACAGTGACAATTCAGACGGTTGCATAATTACATTCCTAGACATTCCAAGTTGGGCTAGATGGGCGTTCACACTGAAGTTAGTGTCGTCCTCACCGCAAGTTGAGCTGTAGCCTTGAGTCTCGCTGTTTGGTGACTTTTCTGTGACTCCGACATTGCCACCGGCTAAAGTTCCTTGCCCTGTTTCGAGATAGGCATGCCATGACCAGCTTGATTAGGCCCTAAAATGGAACATTCTCATGAGGAGAGATCTGCATTTCTGTGAAAAATGATTGCAGACAGATCTAACTTCCTCCTTACTGTCGGTCAGGGTGTCCTAATGGAAAATGGTGAACCATTTTGCAGCTCGGCTGTTTTCTCTTGGGTCTGTCTGCTTGCATTCGCCGTACGTCCTGCAAAACAAAGCGGTTGCTTACCATGCAAGGCTGTATTAGGACCAGGGTGTAAGATAGACAGGTGGGGAAACGAGAGCCAAATGAGCGACCGGATTGTGTACCCCTCGGTTTTCTTTTTTTTCTGTGGCACCATCGATGTGGAGCACCGCAAACTCTCACTCCAGGTGGGCGACTGGCTAAACTGACGGAGATGGTTTCTCGTGGATTTTCAATAAAGACTGTCGTGCTCTCTGTTTATTTTCCGCACTCTCCCATAAAGTTCCATGCAAATCCGATTCCGATTTTTTTCCTCTCGCCGCAGCGCCATCTGTTGCAAATCGGGGGTACCCGCAAGCAGACGAGTACACAATCCGGTCACGGCGCTGCGGTAGGCTTCTATGGGCCGTTTCCCCACCTGCTTATCCTGCACCCTGATTAGGACCAAGGTCCTGTGTGCTTACCTGCGGCAGCATGGAAGTCCCGACCAGGGATTTGATGCCGTTACTGGGGACTGTGGCCGAACCTGGACATTCGTGCTGCCACGAGTTCCTCTTTTGGAGGCCTTGTGTAGGCTGCAGTCATCGGTGCCGGGAAGACGACGGTGTTGGCCCTCGATGCAGCAGCCAGGGACCGCCACTGTTTGCTGCTCTCCATTGCCTCCTTGATGAGCTTTCCAACATACTCTAGAATTCAAACCTTTGCATGATAACATTCCTAGGCTCTCTGGACAAGGCATTCACACTGCAGTTAGTGTTATACTCACTGTAAGTGGGATCCGTAATCTCTGGTCGTGCTGTGTGGTGGCCCTTTCGTGCTTTTGATGTTACGACCGACCAACGTGGCTTGCCCTCTCGTGTGACGGCTGGGCAGCGGTTTGAGTTTTCGTTGAAATGGAGGATTGCAAGTCGAGTCCTGCAAGATGGTTACATTTCAGTGATGGTAAAGTGTGCCACTTACAAAGAGTGGTTATTCTGGCATCAATCCAATTCCATTATCTGATCATTAGGAAGAGACTGTCAGGTTTGTCGCATTGTAACCAATGGACTGGATGAAAGTGTCCAAACAAAGGAAATGTGATTGTAAATTGGTTGACTTACTTTGCAAGCATGCCTTCTGGGCTGAAAGCCTGGGACTTCGGGGCGAAGTCTATCAGGACGCTGTGGAACGCCTCCAAAGCATATGTCTGGCCATGTGGAGACATCTGTGCAAGGTCCTTCAGGAGCAGTTTGTTGCCAGTGATGCTCTTGAATTGGTTGTAGGCCTGCGAGTCTGAGGATGATACAAGTTTTAGAAAAACCACCTTCATTTGGAAGAACAAAAACATACTGGGATCCATCCATGGTCGTGTTGGCTCTGGCATGTCACCATGGAGGCACCTTCCATAGGTTCCTTCGTGCCCCGAGTGTTTGTTGATGACATGGTTGTGCATGCTGAGCCAGATGTCGATGAGCAGCTTCTCGTCGCCTCCTGCAGCCCTTGCTGACCAGTACATATGGTTTGTAGCTGTCTGGATCCAGATTTGCAGGTCTTGGCATCCAGCCCGTTTGCTTGCTGCTGTCAGCTTCTTTTTCACACCTAAAATTCAGAGTCGTGTCAGGGAAACCTGCAGCGTGATCGCTGGAAAATAAAGGCTACACGAATGGCCTGTTAGGATTGCTTACTTTTGGAGATGTGCCATATGTCAAAGAAGTGGTCAATCCCGGGTTCGTGCGTCTTCATGTGCTTTCGTGTGGCAGGGTGACGGTCAGTCACCAACGATCGGATCTTGATACCTGCACCATTAGGATTCCGAAGATAGCAAAAGAATAAGTGATTATGCCAATTTGAACAGAGTGCCTGAAAGGCCGCCGAGTAGTGATATACATGAACTAAGCATGAACATACCTTTCTCCTTGAAGAATTGCAGCTGCTTGAGGAGGCCCTCCTTCTCCATGTTGACACTGGCCATGGCCTGTTCAGACTAAAAAAAGGTGTGAAATGAATATTTTACCAAAATAGTGCATAGCAGTGAAGTAACTGATGACATAACACAAGAGAAAGATTATGAGATTGTTGCAACTGGTTCACGTAAATTTGACTACTTGCCTCTTTTAGCTGGACCTGGACAGAGTGTAGAATCTTGTTGATTTGCTCGACGTGGACTCTGTACGTCAGGTACTTGGCACAGAACCCAGGGGAGTCAAATCTCCCGTCAGCAGAGATGTCCACCTCTTTGTTCTGCAACTCGTTGAGAAGTTCTTGTTGCTCTTGCAGCCAGACCTGTTCATGCAGATAAATATTGCTTTAGAAAGGCATGGAGCATACTACAATAGTCCCATCTGTTTATGTATGCATAGTGTAGTGTTGTAGAATGAATGACTGAGTGAAAGAAAAAGGAAAGCACAATGCAGCGAGTTTGAATGTGACTTAGATTGTGCTAGGTTGTGATTTGTGTTTTTATGTATGTGTATTTCATAAAAGAGGCAGCAGGCCGCCCGTTACCTCGAAGCTGCCCTACCCTTTTCCATTCTGACAACCACCCTCTGTCTCTTGACTCTCACGGGGAACCTGACTCACTCAACCCAATGCCAGACAGGGAACTGCCCCAGGATACTACACATAGCAGAAATAAATTAAAGTATCGTGGATTTAGTAGCCCATGGCACATATGTAACATGATGTATAAAATTTTATCTCTTAGCACTATACCATTGAAGTGGCATACTACAAGAAGATATTTATTCATTTAACCGAAGTGTGACTGGGGCTCCAGTTTTGTACCTCATTGGAAAATTGGGTATATGGGAAAAAAATGCAGTTGCAGTGTCCCGGAATATTGCTCACCTTGTGGATTGCAGGTAGAGCGAAGGCCTTCCGATGCTCGTAGAAGCTCGAGTCGGAGATGACCTGCACGTTCATATGGCGTAGCATCCGCAGCGTAGGGGCAATCTTCACTCCAGAGAAGACCAGGTGGCTGGTCAGCAGTATGTTCCCTGCTGGTCTGCCGTTGACGATGGGCTGGCTTTTCCATGTGCGCACGTGCTCCACAGGGCAGATGCTGTAGACTGTGATCAGTGTGCCGGTAGTTTCGATCGTTGTTTGGCACAGTCTTGAGCACTCTTGGCACGTCTTGAAAAGCTCCCTTAGGCAGCTCTCGAACACCAGAAACTGGCGCTCTTCTTCTGGTGGTGGTGGTGGAGCTGATGCACCATGCTCGATTCTGAAATGGGATCATGTGAAGCATTCTTTACAGATTCTATGTGTTTATATGCACAACTTACCTCTCGTAATCCTCGCTGTGAGACGGAGAGTAGGTTGCGTCAGAGTCTGGCATGTTGCTGGGAACAGGAGATGTGCATTCATATGGCACCCCACTGCTACAAGTGGAGAAGGCAGACTCAGGTGGATGCGACTGTGCAGGCACGTCTGCGACAGGGACAGGTGGCACCACTGCAGGGATGTTTGTTTCAGCAGTACAGTCCCTGAGGGTCATTTCTGCCTCGCAGGGTGCAGGCAGTCCAGTTGCCGAGGCCTGAGTCTGCAAAGGGCACTGTTTATTACACATTTCATATTTTTAAAATTAAAGGGTGCAACTCGAGCACTCCACACAATGCCGTCACCGCGGCAAACATCCTTGATGCCTAGTTTTTTAGCTGATGGCAAACATCCATGAATTGTTTTGTAGCCTTTCCATAGCTTAGAATTTCATGCACTCAACCAAAGCTCTCACTGTAATACAAATCTAAGGGATGCCTCACTCTTTATATTTGTTTTTATAACTTACATTACCATCTATATTTTCAGTCTCTAGCTCAGCAACAATAAATGTTCATGTCGCGATATGATGTCACATTACATACATACGTAAAGCTGCAGCTTGACATGTATTTACCAACCACTGAAGGAAATGCAACCAACGAGCACTTATAGCCGCAAGTGGGAAACATACAGCAACTGCCATGAGTTCTCAGTGTCCAGAAGTGCCACCAAGCAACAAAATCATGGCGTGCATTTGCTATGTGCATACAAATTTGCAAACGCGGGTTTGCACGCAATCGTGGGTGCAGGATTGTGAGAAGAAAAAAAAAACTGAGTTTGCTCACAAGAGTAGATATAAAAGAAAACCTGCTTGTTAGTAGTCACGGACACTTGGAACTTTGCTAAGCTGATACGAAAGGGTTCCTGTCTGTAAACAAGCTGGGAAAACATGTATTGACTTTGGGTGGGTCAATAGCAGAGGGGGGTGGTGATGGTGGTACCATTAGAGGCGATTTATGACTCTGTCCTTTTATCTTATTTGTTCGTGTTTTCTTTTTACAAATGAGTTCGATCCTGCAGATGGTGCATGCTGATAGGGTTCTTCGTTTTCGGGTAAAACCCGATAATACCTAATTTTTCTCCCCCGAATAGTTCTGATGAAAATCGGGTTAAACCCGATTTCTCCCCGAAAAGCAGTGTTGAAATCACCTGACTTGATAGAAAATATGAACCATTCTGGATCTGTTTAATTCCTTGGTCATCAGTTGATGGTTACAATTTTCTTCGATTTGCGTGACCTCCGCAAAGATTCACTTCAGAGCCGATCAGAAGGTAGAAACATATCCTATGCCTATATAATATATTTTGTTTACTTTTGTTCATGTAAATAACACATTGCACGTATTTGTAATTGATAAAGAAATCCCGAAAAAAAATCCGAATTTCGGAATGGTTTCTGGAAAAACCCGATTTCTTCCCGATTATCGCCCGGAAAAATAGCGCCCGATTTTTACCCCCCCGATTTTTGAAAAATATAAAACCCGAAAATGAAAACCCCATGCACCGCACCATTCGCGCGATAAGCTCTCGAACCGCTAGTCCGGAACATTAGGCACCACTGATCGACTTGACGAATGCCATGTGGATTCCCATGTTACACAAATGCCTCCTCAGTTCTTAGTTCAGAATATAGATACCAGAAGCAGCCGCACTGCGCAACGCAGAATGCCATGTTCGTGACACTCCCAAAAATATTTGAGCCATCGAAAAACTCACCACGACTTTTTGGCGCTTTGGGGGAGGATCGTCGGTCTCATCGGCGACGGGAAGCAGAAGCGTCGGCACAGCATCTGATCGAAGACGGGAACGACGCAGGTCGTCCTTTCGGAAAGCAGTCGGCTCGAAATGTTCGGCACAAAAACGGGGAATGAGAGGCAGGTTCTCGATGTCGTGCCCTCGCCCGGCGCAGCGTAACCACGCAGTCCTTCGTGGTTCTTTCTCCGGCAAAGAGAAGAATCGCAAGCCCTTGCGAACGTTCTTCCCAGTTTGATGGCGGCACGTCTTGACGAAACAAACGTTCGGCATTTCAGGGAAATCGCTCACTCAAAGGATAAAAGAAACTACTGCAATACGCAGTCGCATTCCACAGATGACAAGGAAAAGTTTGACTCATTCACGTGGAAGGATCGCAAAGCTGGCTTCGGAGTCGGGATCCACGGGAAGAAGGAACACGTGTGTCGCAAACGCACGCTTGCACACGCCCCGGGAAGCAGACGACCCGACGCGCCGACGCATCACCCCCTAGCAACAAGCTTGCGGGGAGAAAACATAGTTCGCTGGCTTTGGAACGATAATTGCAAACTATGTTTCCCGCACCACAATCAGTTTACGTTTTTCTCAAACTCTAATTTACAACAAGCTTAAAAAGTATTGCAATAATAACGTTCGCATTCACCGCGAGATGCAGCATTTCCATTGGTCAAGTTTTAGCGATGGCCAGGGAATGGGCGATTGTCTTTCAAGAGAAAATAGTAACGATATATTTCTACTGCCATTTACTTAATAAACGGTTTTGTACTCTAAAACTTTGTATACATATTAACTTGCACCTACTACGCAATATAACAACATAAACAGACGATCGCAGAAAGCTCCGGAGGGCACCTTTAACGCTCCAGCAAGGGGGAAAGCGCCGATAGCCCTTTCCCCTTTTATCTCTCGCACTCTTTTAGTAAAACAGTTTATACACGGTTCTGCTCTGCTTTAACCCCGTTAAACAAACTTCTTACCAAGCACCGGTGCACTGCGGAAAAGCAACACCAGCGGAAGCAAGCTCCACGGGTGTTGCTTCTCCGCAGTGCACCGGTGCTCCGAAAGAAGTGCGCTCAATGGTGCTGCGAGAACAAAAAGTATGAATTACACGAAAACATCGTTCGAGTTAAGCGGCTTATAAATACATTGAAAACTTAGCGGGTCAACCAAAGTTTTGAAATTTGTTTGACTTAACCAGAAGTATTAAATATCCGAGTTTGAATTATCGCGAGCCTACTGTATATACTAAGGGAGATCTGGCTCAATCCAATATGCTTAACATCACTGAATAGTTGTGCAATTTTAATTGGCTAGTTTTATTTCTCAAGCACTTGATATGTTCGGTATTCAAATCAATGCAAATTTTTACTTTGGTTCAATTTATGGGGGGTTTATTTTATATGTCATGTTTAGTAGGAGCTAGGCTAGTTTGTAAGCACGTTGCTCACTTACTTTAACCATGCATGTCATATACAATTTGTTGCGATTGTGTTTGAATGCAAATCCTCTTCTGCTCTTTATTTCAAGCTGCCCTTACATGCACCATGAAGATACCGAGGAGGTCATCAATTGAATGGCAACTTCAAGCACAAGCATGGAGGGGCATCTAAATGGCCAGCACAAGGACAACTATAATGTAAATTTTCTCCAAAGTTAAAGCAAGGCATGCCTTCTTCCAATAAAGGTATTGTGGCGAAACTTCTTAATTGGTTCGTTTGTTGAGCTGTCATCTATAGGAACAGCTGAGCTCACACAAACAAAATCCTGGCAGTGAGAAGTACAGGTTGTGTGCTCTTTCTCTTTTGCAAAACATGAACTTTTTGGCTGAGGATGAAAGATTATTCAAGTTCATATCTACAATGACGGAGCTATGAACTCTCCATACCAATCTACCCCAAAAGCTTCATGTGACTTAGGCTTGCTTGAATATGGAAGCTTTTTGCACTAAATAATGAAACACTTGACACTTACGTCTTTTTGAACTGGACTCTCCGTAAAAACAAGGCATATAATTTTGTAGAATGGCGAAATTTCTGTAGCCCACATTACGGACAGCTATCCGTAGGAAATGTGAAAGCTGTCCGCACTAAATACCGAAGGACTATACCTTTCCGAATTATATTAGGCCAAAGCTACGAGTCATCCGCACCAGTCCTGCACCTCTGATAAGTCAGGTGACACCCCTGGCAGATCTAGAGCTCTGCCAGGTGAGTCGCCTGGTGTATCGGAGGTGCAGGTGGTACGGATGGCTCGAGGCTTTGGCCATATAATTCGGAAACGTATAGTCCTTCGGTATTTAGTGCGGACAGCTTTCACATTTCCTACGGATAGCTGTCCGTAATGTGGGCTACAGTCGTTCCGTCATTCTAAGTAATTATATGCCTTGTTTTTACGGACGGTCCTGTTTCTAGATTACGGCAAACCATACCGGCATTATTGAACCGGCAACTTTTACCCGTAAAATGGAAAACGGATAACTGTCTGTAAAGTGAACTACGGACGTTTCGTCATTTTACGGAATTATATGCCTTGGTTTTACAGACAGTCCCGTTTCTAGATTACGGCAAACCATACCGGCAATATTGAACCGGCAACTTTTGCCCGTAAAATGGGGTGAAAATTTTTTACAGTGTAGGTGTCACGTGAAAATATCGCGTCCCTGACTGGCTGCTGCCGCTTCAAACTTCTCCGAGTTGTACGAGTTGCTCGTCCGTTTCCAGCCGAACCCGATCTCAGCAATTCATGTTGATCTGGGAAAACCTAGGGAACAACCCGCCAGCAACCTCAGAATTGCTGGAAACGTTGCCCCGTCTGAACGATATATATATGTATATTTATATATACATTTGCCTTTTTTATTATATATACATGTATATATATATATATATAGACACAACACGGGCACATCACACCATCGTACGTGGTCTCCGAGGAGGATATAAACGAATATGTGCAGATGAATGAACCGTACTTAATCCAATTAATCAAAGAATCAATGTTTTCAGGAACCCGCCGAAAGCCAAAAATCGGCGGAGCCAGGATTTGAACTCTGGGCCTCCCAGTGTCCGGTCAGTTGTGCTAACCTCTACACCACTCCACCTTGGCTTTCTGGCGTTTCCTACCTGTCTTAATAGAGAGTTTTAGTAGATCGTTCCCATGACTCCGATAGCGATGCCCGATACTCCGCCACTGCCTTCCTTGTGCATGCATAGTATCGTTATCGGGGCTATCGGAGGTATCGGAACGATCTACTAAAACTCTCTATTAATGCACAAGAAACGAAACGTATCCGATCGGAGGTGTTCTGAAAACACACGCCGCCGCGTGGAACGCGGTACGACGCTTAGTGTCACGTGGTACGTGCTCGCTTGTGCTCCAGAAATCCTCCCACTTTTTGTCTCGTCCCGTGTACATGCAGTATCCTTTGTTTATGAGCTTTAGGGACATGGTATTATCATCATCTGCGAGAATCAATAGCCATGTTATTGAATATACAACACGGGCACATCACACCACCGTACGTGATCTTCGAGGAGGATATAAAGGAATATGTGCAGATGAATGAACCGTACTTAATCCAATTAATTAAATAATCAAAGTTTTCAGGAACCCGCCGAAAACCAAAAATCGGCGGAGCCAGGATTTGAACTCTGGGCCTCCCAATGTCCGGTCGGGTGTGCCAACCTCTTGGCTTTCTGGCGTTTCCTACCTGTCTTATTATTGCACAAGAAACGAAATGTATCCAATCGGAGGTGTTCTGGAAACACACGCCGCCGCGTGGAACGCGGTACGGCGCTTAGTGTCACGTGGTACGTGCTCGTTTGTGCTCCAGAAATCCTCCCACTGTTTGTCTCGTCCCGTGTACATGCGGTATTGCACACCCGACCGGACATTGGGAGGCCCAGAGTTCAAATCCTGGCTCCGCCGATTTTTGGCTTTCGGCGAGTTCCTGAACACTTTGATTCGTTGATTAATTGGATTAAGTACGGTTCATTCATCTGCACATATTCGTTTATATCCTCCTTGGAGACAACGTACGATGACGTGAAGTGCCCGTGTTGTATATTCAATAACGTGGCTCTTGATTCTCGCAGATGATGATGATACCGTTTCTCTAAAAGCTCATAAACAAAGAATACTGCATGTACACGGGACGAGGCAAACAGTGGGAGGATTTATGGAGCACAAACGAGCACGTACCACGTGACACTAAGCGTCGTACCGCGTTCCACGCGGCGGCCTGTGTTTCGAGAACATTTCCGATTGGATATATTTCGTTTCTTGCGCATTAATAAGACAGGTAGGAAACGCCAGAAAGCCAAGGTGGAGTGATGTAGAGGAGATTTCATTTTCGAATGCCGAGGCGAGCGAACGTGGCATCATGAGCTCCCGTGGAGCGGTTTCAGCGGCCCTCGCCGGCTGCGGTAACAGGGCTGAAGTCAACACCCAGGACTACAACGTCATCCTGCCTCCTTTGCCAACAGGGTCAGTGGTCTTAAACACCGTTTTTCTTCATGCGGACGTGAAGGGGCGGCCGTACCGCGTCGAGGTCTTTCGCGACGCGTTGATTCGTCTGGCTTTACTTCCCGAGGTCTTGGCCCTCAGGATTACCAGATGAATCATGTGTGGGCAGTATGCTGGCAACGCCGGAGCTGATAGTTAAAGGTCGCCGATGCATCGTTATCGACCCCAGCCACCAGGACGTTCGCGTCAAGCGTCATTGGCTGCTCTTTAGCGTCGCCAACGGTGATGTGAGAGAGGCCCCGGCGCCGTACGGCAGGGTCATCGAATTGGCCAGAGAAAAGTGGCGTGTCGACGGCTGCCAGAGCGTCGGCACCATGACGCGCACGGCGGTAATTCGGCTGAAGGCGGGCATCACCTGCGACGACATCCCACACAGTTGCGGGTGGGCAGAGAGCTAGCTCTCGTCGTCATGCCTGGAAGAGGTCCGCTTTGTCTTCTGTGCCAGCAGACGGTGCACATCCACAAGGAGTGTCGCGTCCAACGACTTAACGTCTGCCGTCATTTCGGCCACGAGGGCGCTCACTGCGTCCGAACGTATGCGGCGGCTGCTGCGCTTGTGGGGGGCCTAAAGAAATCCGAGCTCCTTATGGACGAAGACGACGCCGAGGAGGCTGCCGCGGGTTCTACAGACAAAAGAAGCCCTGTAGCGAACGCTCTCCCCGCGGCCGAGAACGTGGTGGAGACGAACACGAGTGATGCGTCGCCAAGTGCTGGCGAGACGGAGCACGCTGGGCAGCAGGAGATGGTGGCGACGGAAGCGCCTACACCGTCCGGTGTGGGGAGCATCAACTCCTATCAAGTCAACGGGCAGCCGGCAGTCGACATCCCCATGAACGATGCAGAGAAAACGGCGAAAAGGACGCGGGAGGAAAACGTCGCAGGCCCCAAGGATTCGGAGCAGGAAGAGCCGCCGTCAAAGGCGGGCCCTATCTGGATGCGACGGTCCACAGTCAATGCGAATGTAACTGTGAACGACAAGAAGACCGCAAAGCCACCCCGTGATAGCATACGCCGGAGTTCGACGGGGGCCTCGGAGTCTGTGCAAGCAAAGTGCAGTAGCTAACATCGCGCTTTGTCAGAACAGGTGGACGCACGACCCGAGGTAAGCACCATGGGGTACCTCTCTCTCTGAATGGCGGTGACGTTAGAAGCTCCATTATGTGTCGCCACGTTCAAAGTCCGTGGGCTTGCGGCGAGACGCCGGCAGTATCAATTTAATCGACTATTAGCCGAGAACGAGATAGACATGGTGGCCGTGCAGGAAACGAAGATCGAAAGCCTAGAGCAGACGGACCGCATGGTGCAACCGTTTCGAACTCTTTTCAATGTTTGTGTCTCACACGCTGTTGGAACTTCCGGCGGTTGCTGTTTGTTTTGCCGTCGGTCTCTAGGCGTCGTTGAGACGGCCATGGCTTCGTGTGCGCCTGGCCGTTTTGTGTTCTGCGATTTTTCTTTTCAGGTATAGACTGGCGCGTTATCTGTGTTTATGATCCGACTAACGAGCGTGAACGTAGACAAATTTTGAGGGGCTGAGTGAGTTCCTTAAAGGTGAAAGAGTTGTTATTTTTCTTGGAGATTTCAACTGCGTCTGCGCACCAGAGGACCGTGATAATGCAACCCGGGTTCGCGACTCAAGTGCTCTTTATTTGAATGACATTGTCGCTGAGAATGCGTTGAAGGACGTCGCAAACGTCACCGCCAAAGTAGCGTTCATTTCACGTACTTTAAGGACCTTAGTCAGGCTCGACTGGACAGGGCTTACGTTTCGCTTACTCTTGTCCCGCCGTGCAACAACTACTTCGTTCAACATGTTTCTTTCAGCGATCATGCGTTAGTTATGTTCACCTTCGGTAAAAAATTAAAAAAAGAGGCAAGATGGGAATGGTTGCTTTGGAAAATGAACATTAGTCACATGAATGATGGCGTTTTTAAATCTAACGTAGATAATTTATTTACGAACTTTTTCGAAGACGACAAGACAATGTGGGGTGCTAGGTGGGAACTTCTCAAAGAACAGGTAAAAATGAAGGGAATTGAAAGGAGCACCAGCCTTAAGATCAAAAACAGAAGAAGGAAAAAGAGCTACGCCGCCAATTGAATTTCTTTTTAATCGAAGAAAGCGCGAAACCGGATGAATGTGTACAAGATATAAGGGATATCAAGAACCAACTTGAAGTAATCCACTGTGAAAGATGCAGAGGGGCTATTGTACGTGCGCGGTCCCAGAGGGTATGGTTGGGCGAAAGACGTTCGAAGCGACCACTGAGCGACGAGAAAAGGTATGCGCAGCGAAACGAAATAAAAGAAATACGCTACGGAAATACGATAACTCGCGATAATAAAACGATCGAGCGATCGTTCGTTGAATATTTTAACGATTTGATGGGTCACAACTTACCAAGGGATAACGGTTTTGACGCCGAGTTTTTGTCGCTTATGCACACGCTTGAAGAGGATGCTCGAGAAAGTTTAGAATCGCCGATCAGCGTCCGCGAGCTTGAAGATGCCATAGACGAATTAACTGCCGGAAAAACGCCCGGACCGTATGGTCTCAGTGCCGAATTTTATAAAACATTTAAGAGGGAGGCAGCGGACGCTTTGTACGAGGTAGTCACAGAAGGGTATTCCATAAATAATTTACCGCCATCCTTTTTGAAAAGCCATGTTGTCCTGATTCCTAAGGTCGGTGACCCTGTAAGACTATTGTGTGTTTCCTCTTATAAGCCAATAAGTCTGACTAATGTCGACCTCAATATTTACACAAAAGTCCTCGCTAGACGTCTGCAAAATGTTATAAAACACCTTGTGGGACCGCATCAGACCTGCGGTATAAAAGGCCGCACCATTTTAACTAACATACATATAGTAAGGTGCATTCTAGAATATTGGGATGCCTCTGACAGGCGAGTTGCTATGTTCCTGCTAGACCTGGAGAAAGCATTCGATCCTGTGTCGCATGAGGTTATTTTTCTTAATTTGGAGCATGCTAATGTAGGGTCTGTGATATTAGACGGTTTCAAAATGGTGTACGCAAACTGTTCGATGTCCATCATTGTAAATAAGAACGTCAGTGAAAGTGTGCAGGTTCGATCTTCTGTAAGACACAGATGTCCACTGTCTCCCTTGCTGTTTGCAATTTACTTGGAACCATTTTGTTTAAAACTGATTAACAATGATAGTATACATGGTTTTAGGTTACACTTTTGCGAAGTAAAAGTGCTTTGTTATGCAGACGACGTTGCTGTTTTTTGTGTAGACCAAGACAGCGTTCGTGAGGTAATCAGCACTGCTTCCTTCTTCTGTAAGAAAACGGGTAGTGCTCTCAACTGGGTCAAAAGCGCAGGTCTCTGGCACAGTAATAGGGCTACCGCACCCAGAAACTTTGTGAATGTTCAGTGGACAAATTTACCTGCGAAGTACCCGGGGGTGCCACTCCAGCACTATCGCGACAGCAAGCAACAATGGAGTGAAAAGACGGAGAAGGTTAAGGCCAAAGCGGAGAGCTGGAGGGGTAGGGACTTCTCCATGTCTGCACGCGCTACCGTTTCTAATTTATTTTTAACTGCGAAAATTTGGTACATTTTGCAAGTGCTGTGTACGCCGCGCCTCAATGTGCAAAGACTGCACAGAGTTTTCGCTGTTTTCATATGGAATTCGAGCTGGGAGCGTTCTGCTCGTACCAATTTATTCCGATCTGTTGGTAATGGTGGTCTAGGATTGTCCCATTTGTTTCTACGACAAATTGTGTCAAAGGTTCATGTTTTTACGAGATTAGAAAGATTCATTTTTGCGTACTGTTATGCAAGCGCGACTGCAGTATGCACTCCCTGAGTTTGTGGTGTCATCTAGTAGTCAAATGCGATCCAGTGTAGAATGTTATTTGCGTGAAGTTGTGCTTTTTTTCAGAATACTCAAGGTGCGCTTTTCCATAGAGTATCTTAGTTCAGTTACCCGAAAACGATCGTATGAAGATTTAATAGATGTACTGTTGCCAATACCTCTGTATAGGTCATTATACTGTAAACGTCCAGGGCTAGATGAGCTTAAAAGGGTGAAGAAAATGCCAATGAAATCTTCGGTGAAATTTTTTTTCTTTAAATTGCACTGCGGCGTACTCCCTCTAAAGGCATGGCTAGAACAGAAAGGTATATTTGTACCTTTCTGTATAAGGTATAATTGTATCCTCTGCAAAAAAACCGAGACGATAGAGCACGCATTTATTGAGTGTTGGGACGCCGTGTTTCATTGGGACATTCTTCAGCGCACACTGAAAAAAGATCCACCTTTAACTGCGCACGGCATCCGCTTTTTGTCCCTGGAAAACGAGGGGGGAGTCCCTTACGATATGTTCATGCTCCTCGGCCTCCACAGTCTTTGGAGGACAAGAATGACTGTTAATTATGGTGATGTTAATACCAAAACTGTAAGAAAAAATTTCATTGAAAGTGTGGCATATATTCGCGAGGTATACCGTGCACTCCCTGAACCCACTGAATGGTTGCCAATACTAGATGAGTTGGTATGTTTAAAAAGCTATTAATGCGCTGGGAACCGCCGCTAAGTGCTGATTCGCTCTTGAACAAATTGTACGTATGTGAATGACTGTGTGTTTTTTTCATTTTGTCTTTACCGGAAATAAAGAAAAAAAAAGTGGAGTGGTGTAGAGGTTAGCACACCTGACCGAACATTGGGAGGCCCAGAGTTCAAATCCTGGCTCCGCCGTTTTTTGGCTTTCGGCGGGTTCCTGAAAACTTTGATTCTTTGATTCATTAGGTTAAGTACGGTTCATTCATCTGCACATATTCGTTTATATCCTCCTCGGAGACCACGTACGATGGTGTGAAGTGCCCGTGTTGTATATTCAAAAACGTGGCTCTTGATTCTCGCAGATGGTGATTATACCATGTCTCTAAAACTCATAAACAAAGAATACTGCATGTACACGGGACGAGACAAACAGTGGGAGGATTTCTGGAGCACAAGCGAGCATGTACCACGTGACACTAAACGTCGTACCGCGTTCCACGCGGCGGCGTGTGTTTCCAGAACCCCTCCGATCGGATACATTTCGTTTCTTGTGCATTAATAAGACAGGTAGGAAACGCCAGAAAGCCGAGGTGGAGTGGTGCAGAGGTGAGCAAACCCGAGCGGACATTGGGAGGACTTTGAGTTCAAATCCTGGCTCCGCTGTTTTTTTGGCTTTCGGCGGGTTCCTGAAAATGTTGAGTCTTTGATTCATTGGATTAAGTACGGTTCATTCAACGGCACATATTCGTTTATATCCTCCTCGGAGACAACGTACGATGGTGTGAAGTGCCCGTGTTGTATAAGTTTTAACTTATAGACGCATGATTTACAGACTAATTCACATTCAGAAGTGCTTTTATTCACACTCTGTGGCTCCGATAGTGCTTGCAATAGCTTCTTGGTGAGCTATTACAAGCTCTGCAAAGGGAGGGGCATCTTCCCATTCTTTGCAGGCTGTAAAGCTGTGGCTTGCACAGTTCGAGCAGGTCGCACCTCGCTCACTGGCTCCACCACGAAGCATAAGTGCTGCATAAGTCGCGCCACACCGTAGGGCCATATACGGTCGGGTCACAGCACCTGGGACTTTCGTCACTGCACTCAGCTGTGGTGTGGTGGCATGGTCGGGGCATGGGGCAGGGGTACAACTTGGAAATGCTGATCTTCATTACATTTGAAACACATATTATATTAATTTTGTGTCGAGTGGTCGGCATTTTAGGGGTGAGGAAGCAAGCAGCAGCGAGAGCAAGAAAAAAAATTGAGAGCCGCTCTTACTGAGAATTTATTACGAGCACTATGAAGACGCTAAGTATAATTAGAACGCTTCAAAAGCTGAATTAGAAAATAAACGATGTGCTTGTGCCTCAAAAATAAAAAAAACACAATTTAGATATAATTAATAAGGAAAAAACTATTCACCAGGAGGATCTAAACCTGAACTGCACAGTCTGTAAGTTTGAAATTTGACACCTTAAAGCACTCGGCCACCACCCAATTTTATTTACATGTCGTTCATCGAGGCATATGAATTTCGTTTGCAGCTGTCGGCTGCAAGAGGTATTGCCTTATTTTAATTTCCTTTACTCTTCAAACTAAATATGAGAACTGACCAAGAATTGAACCTCACTTGTTGGCTGAGGCACTGTGCTTGCATCAAGGCAAGCTAGCCCTACTTGCTGGGCTTATATTTTGTTTCATTACCCGTGTAGGATTCTGTTTTCGCTCACCAAAAGAAAAAAACAAAAATGCGGCTAAGTTTGACTTGTTCTGGTGTGCAGTTATCCTTGGCAGTAAACTCTGCTAAATGAGGCAAAACTTGTGTATACTTTTTTTTAGCAAATAAGCATTGTTTTAGCAAAATCGGCTAGACTATTTGACTAAGGTTAAACAGAGAACGAGCCTCTCCACCTGGGCCTGTTTTCATCTCCCGCAGACACTATTTCCTGCTTTTTGTGGTTTGTATCAGACTTTTGCTTCTCTGTCCGGCCAAAGCATTTGTATTTGACTAAGCCTGTTTTCTTTAGGAGATCTGCAGGTATTCTTCGCAGCAAATATCTGCCAATCAGGAACAAGAGTTTGTTCTCGGCCACCAAGAGGAAGAATTTTCAAGGTTAGCTATTCCCCGCCTATATGAGTTTTCTGTTCCATTCCTCTTGGATGCCCTTTCCTATGTATTGTGGTCTTGCATTAGTATTTTGTTGTCTCTCCTCCAGAAACACCCAGGTTTGACTAAGATTTGGGCCTTTCTTATACATGCAGGTCTTGGTGGCAAGCACAAGCCAATCGAGGCCAGAAGTTTGCTTTTTGCCAGTTATGGCAAGTTTTTTTCAATTTGAGTGATTGATGCCAATCCGAGTTGTGTGTTTCATTTCTCACAGAAGCTCTATTTCCTGTCTTTATAGTTTTCTTGTGTCACTCTTTTGTGCTTCTGTCCGGCTAAAGCATCTGTATTAGACTAAGACTGGGTTTTTTCAGGTATGCGCAGAGATTCTTGGCAGCAAGCGGCTGCCAATCACTAACACGAGTCTGTCCTCGGCGACCAGGAGCAAGTATTTTCAAAATCAGCTATTGCCGGCCTATATTAGTTTTAGCATTCGTCTAGGAGCGCAAAGTCAAAGCGTGAGGGTTTGCCGTGCAAAGATGTTGACTCGGAAGCGCATAGGGAGGAAGCTTTGCGACAGTAGCGACCTGCCTCAAAAAGTGAAACCAAAACTAAAAACGTGGGTTCTATTAAAAAAAAATCATTGTCAACCCGAGTTAACTCGGGAACAGCAGGAATCAAACAATCCACTGTACGAGTATGCTTGGTTCACGCTATTGTAGGGGTAAGCGATTACTCGGTATTTTCAACCAAAAAAAATTATAAAAGTCTGGTGCCCGTATATTCGTGGATGGGCATTGAGTCGGGGTATTATGGTGAAAATTTCATCCACGTGCCGGAATTCATGTGCCTTGTCCCCCTAACAAGGGCGAAAAGGCCTTCGAAATTTTAGGTTTGCAAACGGGGTGCGTCAGTATTGACGTCTCATTTTCCACCAGGCCGCTCAATTTAAAATGCACTATAAATGACATGCCTGAGATTCGTTTGGGTGTACGTCCTCTCAGCAAGTATATGGTTTTGTCTCAAAAAGGTCTTATCTGATGTTGACCGCACCTCAGGTTTCCACCAACGATTGATCAGGACGAGACCCGACCGGGACACTAGGGAGGAACGGCTTAAGCAACGGAGACTACATATACGACAGCTTCTCTCGGACAAGAAACGAAAATGGATAGATGGTGGGTGTTTCATTTGCTATGCGTTTTGCCATCCACATTTTGTTTGTTATGTTTCATGATTCCTGCAGAGTTCAATTTCAACTATATTAAAATACCGAGCATGCACCTAGAAGCGCCTACCCCCTGTTTTCGGAACAATCCGCAAGTAAGCAAAGAGCCATACCAGACTCCCATCCTCCTGTTCTGGCCCATGCTCAAAATATTAAAAGAAAACATCAAGCGCCAGGTGTTGTGGCGCCCTTGCCAGGATATCGCCGGTCGCAGAGCTGACAGATCCGTGACTGCCGCAAGCCTTTGCGTGACCTTTGGAAACCAGGGATTCGAGATTAAAGAAGTAGCAGAGAAATTGGAGGCGAGTGCCGAAGGTAAGCAGAGTTAACAGAAAAGAAGGATGAAGGGGGTTTTGTCGCATAAGGTATCTATGTCCCGTGCATGTAATTTTGAGTGTCGTGTAGGTGGCTACTAAAAAAATTGTTGCATGAACGTTAAAAATGCAAATTTCTCTTGCAGTTTCCTCGGCCCACAAGCCAGGAGGCGCCTGTTCACTCTCGTGGAAAGGTGATCATACCAGATTTTCTAGTTCGCACTGAAGCAGCAGTACTGAAGCCTGACGAGCTACACGGGATATTTGATTGACGGAGCTCAGAATGACTGGGAACGCTTTCATTGAAGCTTGCTTTGCTGCAATACACGTGGGCAACACTTTTGTCGACGTGTGTCCACTTTTGTCGCAAGAAGCATATTATATCACGCGAATGTAATTTTAAGGGGTGGTTTAGCCTTGCCGATTGCGCCATTTTGGTAAATTTCCTACTGCCTGCGCCTTGCTGCGGCTAAATACATAAATTCCGCAAAAATACGCCAAACGGCGACAAAAAGAGCCAGTCGGTCAGTAAACGAATCCCTTTTTTTTTTTTTTTTGAACAATGGCGTTGTCGACTGGGAACTTGGTGAAAAATAGCCATCACAATCCAATCCAGGCTTCAGGCTCAGTGCCATTATTGTTTTGTTGCGACCCTTCTGGTATGCTTCGTTGTGGCTGCTTCAATTCTGCACCGCCACTGCTAACTGCCCCCGAAGATGATCAAACCTAATTGTTTTTCTGCATGCGCGTAGTAAGTTAGAGACCCCCCATAGTAGAAATCCGCTCCAACGCTCGTTCACCGGCAGACCAGCGGCATCAATACCGAACGTGGTTATCTTTTCGTTCACGTGGTCGTTGCTTCATTTCCTTGTTGCGAATGGTTGCGTGCTCCTTTTCATATCAAATACGGTAAACGATTGGTTACCCACTTGGTTTTCATACTGTCGCCCTGCGTGAGAACTCAGAGTGGAGCTTACAAACCACTTCAATAAATCGCCATAGCTTAGGATGCTCAGACGCTTTGAGTATATTTATCACGGTAGAACTGAAACAAACGAAGTTGCAGTTGAAAGTTTACACAGTGTGGGGTCGGTCTGACTATGTTATATCGACCGTGATTCACGGTGTAGATATATTTAGCCTGTACCTTTACTGCTAGTGATTACACGACCGTTCGTCTGTACTACGCTCACGAGTTTGAAAAAGGTGGGGATGGGTATAGAGACCAATATCTCCGGGTCGGAATCGCGACCGATGATTACCGATGCGAGTGAGGAAACGTATTTACACGATTGTAAGTGGACTCGAATGTAGGTAGACTCCCCCATACCGCGTACCAGGAAAATAAATATACAAAGAAATTTTATAGGAGTGCATTCGACACGGGTTGCGTTCTTTGGTTCGTGGAAACCTCGTTGTTTGCCGCCAAAGTTAATGTCTCGGATCGCCGCAGCCGCCACTGGCGCATTACCCATTCTGAGATGTCAAACTTGCGGCCTGCCACGCATTTGTCCGTGGCCTCGGCGAAAAGAATTTGTTCTAACGAACGTTGCCATCGATAAGCGCCAAAAACTACTCGGGGTCCAGAGCAGTCACGACGAAGCAGAGAACAAACAGAGGTAAAGAGTTAACGTGTCGCCCTGCCGCTTGAATAGCGCGAGACTGTCGACAACCTGCGGCAGGGCACTTTGCCAGGGCAGAACTACTGCTAACCTGAGGTTCATAATGTGCTGCAATATCTGATTTAATGAATTGGAACTGGAACCACCAATAAAAACAGTACAGAAATGCTATTTGTTTGTGTTGCTTCAAAATGTTAAGCTTTCCTGATACCAAGGCGCTCCACAACGAGATTTTCCCTGCTTCAAAATGGGAGTTTATGTGATACAAATTGCTCCAAAATTGAATTTTTCGTGCTCCGAAATTTGCTGCAAAACCTAAGACGGCTGGACCACCAATGAATTTTGAATTTATCCGGCTTAGTGTGCTGAAGGTGGCTACTCAAAAAAATTGCTACTTGGACGCAACTAATTGGAATTCTCTCTTGCAGTTTCCATCGCCCACAAGGCCGCAGGTGCCAGTTCATTCTCATTCAAAGGTGAGGATTCCAGATTTTTTAGATTGCTCTGAAGCAGCAGCCGGAGATGCTGTGCGGCTTATTTAATTGACGTAGCTCAGAACGACTAGGGACGCTTCACTGAAGCTTGTTTTAATGCAATACACACGTGTTATGCAGGAAAACAAGCTTCAGTGAAAGCGTATCCAGTCGTTCTGAGCTCTGGCAATAAAATATGCGGTACCGTTTGTCTGGCTTCAGTATTGCTGTATGCGACCAAAAGTGCGCCATTTTGTCATAAGAGGCATATTATGTCACGCTATTGTAATTTACAGACACTAATCGCAAATCTCTCTTCCAGTTATAGTTTCATTGTTAGTTTTTTTGTAAGCCGATATAAAATATTCGATTCCAATATCCATAATACGTTGAGTACACTCCAATCGTAAACCCTCAATAGATTCCCATCCGACACATGAAGATCCAATAAAGGTTTGCATGGTATAGGCTTTCAATGTTCTTAGCGTAATATAGATATTCTAACCACTTATTGTAATTCAATAAATGTGATGTATATTGGAATCCCATAACAAACGCTTTTAATACTGTACAAAAAAGGTGATGTTTTCCAATACACTGTGCATATCGTATGGTAATAGAATAAAATACATTGTTTACAAACATCCATAATACGCTGTTCATATTGGGGTTTTCCAATAGGGCGGAACGGTGTTTGAAGGGGTGGGGTGCCATAAAAAGGCAAGGAATGTTCAGAATCCGCGGTGCACCGCCCACTACCAACCCCGACATGGGGTTAGGTAACGCACCATAACAAGAAGGGCTTGGCTGAAGACGTTAGTCTAAGAGTGCTGCCGGGAAACTATAACCAAGTGCGGATCTGGACGAGGGCATCTGTCACCAACTAAGGTTAGCCCTTGCCGCCAAAGAAGGTGAATAAAGAAGGAAGTGAGAAGGAGAAGAAAGGTGAAGAAAGGAGAGGTGGAGAAAGGCGACTGACTGAATCATACAGGTCGAGCCAAACCAGGACACCCGTCTACGATTAGCAGGGGCCGAAGCGGTATATTGCCTGGCCATGGGGGATCCGAAGGGCCCAAACGTACCCCGAGCTCAGCTCAACCACCGGGATCCCCTATTTCCCGGACACCGATTAAGGCAAGCACAGCAAGGCCTGGGTGGGCGAACCCAGATGTCTCAGGGTTCGTAGTGACGCCACTCACCACGCACCTACGAAAATACGTGGCCCCTGCGTGCGGG
The DNA here is from genome assembly GCF_016920785.2 of Ixodes scapularis. Lineage (NCBI taxonomy): Eukaryota > Metazoa > Arthropoda > Arachnida > Ixodida > Ixodidae > Ixodes > Ixodes scapularis. The sequence continues at coordinate 94,214,897 of NW_024609882.1, forward strand.
CATGGTGGCCCACGTGGCTGGGGTCCGTGGTGACGTCACTCATCAAGCACCTAGCACCTAAAGTGCAGGCGCCCCCTGCTGGGCTCGGGGTCCGTGGAGAGGCCACTTTCCAAACGCCTGCTTTCAAAGGTTGCCCTTGCGGGGCAGGGGAGGGAGGGAGTTAAAGACTGTGATGGAAAGGAGTGTCTGGGTTGATGCTCTCAAATGCTTGAAATTAACTTTAAAAGAAAAAAATATTCCTTTCCTAAATTCTATCTTTGCTCCCCCGAGTATGAAGCGGGCGCAATACCACAGGGTCGCTGTCGCTTTCGCTTTGTTATCACTAGAATTTGACAGGGCTTAATCAGAATGTCAAACACGCAGATCGCTTTTGCAATTCGCCACCTGATAACGATATCTGTTGAGGAGACATGCGCACATCCGTCTCACGAAGCGCTCGTTCGATGGCAGCAGTTTCTGCAACGTCAAACCAGTCTTACTGCGCGTCCCAATATAGGCTCTGGGCAGAGTTCCAGAAAGCGCTATTGTCGGTTGATCATCAGAGCCACCGTGGAAAAATGGCACAACATTGGGACGGCTAAAATCGCCTGAGCCGCCGCCGTTCCCTTGCGAGATCACGTTATTACAGACTCCCAGCTTTGTGTGGTCGGGAGTTACATTACCGACTGTTTTAAGAGTCTATCGAGCGGGAAATAAATAAATATGAATGCGTGTGTGGTTGTGTCGTTCTAGCATTAGGGAGTTTTAGTTTGTGCCTTCCTCGGTAGGTAGAGACAACCCAAAAGGGCAGCTAGCAGAACAATATTGAACATCCTGATATTATGGCCAAATATAAGTGAAATCAAATAGAGAAGGGCAGATTTCTTTACGTTGTTTGCGCCTGCCTTAAGATAACAAAAGCGAAGACTTCGTCGTACTTCCCTCCTCTGCAAAAGCGCACTTCAAGAGCAGAACTAAAAGCGCCCACCCTCCCCTTCTCTCTCACCATTACCCACCCTTTTTTTCGAAATGAACTCTTCCCGCATGAATAGCTTGCCCCATTCTGGTGATCAGATTGTTTCCAGTCCCCTCGTCGCCGTATTGAAGATGATTGTGGTGTCCGAAGAATATGTTTTTCGTGCAAGGTGGCTGTAGTTTGGACGATGTCGTACGCAGTTGCTCGGCGCAAGCTGATACTCGTTCCTGTCGATTCAATATGCTCTTTACTTTTACATATGTTGTTCACTTTTACATAGAACACAAATAAACGCTGCATGGATAAACTTTTTTCGTGGGGCAAGTATTTTTTTTTTTTTATTATTGTGTAGCCTTTTTTTTAGCGGGGACGAAGGTAAAACCGTATAGGCACTAGTCGAAATAGCGCAAATATCTTGAGCAGCTATGCGATTATTCTAAAGGCGCAAACGACTGTTCGTTCTGCGATCGGAAAAGCGGAGAAACCGCTCACTTCGGTTTTTGATAACTACGACCAAACGTCCACAAAACAAAGTTCGATCAGAATGTGTCCGCGCAGCAGAGAGCATGAAAGTGCCAAAAAGGCTGATTTGATTCTAGATTCATCGCCTCTAATTCAAAGACAACGCCGGGCTTCGAGCGCATTAATTCCAAATATTAAGTTTAATGGTGCATTTAGAAATCCATTTCAAGTCAGGCAATGTTAATGGGATGCTTATTTTTCAAGTTTATTGACATTTATTTATCTCCGACGGTGTTGTATTTTCGACGGCATCGACGGAAACCTCCGGAGCTTCACGCCTGCGAAGCTTCCGGGGTTGCGACAGTCCGGTACTTAACAGCACCTACAGCTTCAACGTTTGTTCTTCTGCGACATTCGACAGGAATGTTATGACTAAAAGACAAAAATGTACGAATCAACAACATCAAATTGATGCGTCAACAGCCCCACAACCACACAGGCTGGCGAAAGGGCCTTCCCAGTGTTGAAAATATTTTAACCCAGATGGCGCAACGTGTCACACCAAATCTGAGTGCCCGGAGGGTACTGACATGTGTACGTACGCGCGACTACAACAATCATGCGAAATCTGCGTTTGCAAAGGCTCGTCCAGCCGCGGAGGAACATTCAGCCCACCTTTGGCCTGAAGAAATCAAGAGACACCCTAAATAATATCAAAAGTTTCAAGCAGAATAAAACTTGACTTCTATTTAATTAAGTTTCAGACAACCCGCGTACATTCAATACCTCATCAGCTGAACTGAAAAACAAAAAGCAAAGGTCTGGCACTTGTTTGGCGACTTGGGCCCAAAGATGCCAGGTGACATCCGAACTACAAGAGTGAAGCCTAACTTAGGCACTTCTTTGGTGAATTAGGGTCAAAATACCCTGACTCTTTCCAAAGAAGGTCAAAGCTTAGCTCTACTTTGACTTTGGGTTTTTCAAAGCCTAAAACTCCCAGACGTTTGCAAAATTTTTGCCCAGAACTGTGCGCTACACGGGAAGCATAACTTTGGCAGTTGTTCGGCGATTTGAGCTCAAAGATTGAAGATGTCAGGCGAACGTCAAGGCAGTAAGCCCAACTCTGTCACACCGTGGCAATTTTGGCCCAAAAGTGCCAGATGACAGCCCAACTATTAGAAATTGAAGGCCAACTTTGGGCATTTGTTTGGCGAGGTTGGCTCAAAAATGCCGAATATCAGCCGAACTGCCACGGTGTAAGTATAACTCTGGCATTTGTTAGGCGATTTAGGCCCAAAGATGCCAGATGACAGACGAACCACCATGGCAGTGAAGCCTAATTGTGGCGCATGTTTGGCGAATCAGGGCTCAAATACACAGACTCTTGACAAGAAAGTTCAGGTTCGGCTCTACTTTGGCTTCGGGCTTTTCAATGCCCTGAACTCCCAGAAAAAAGCCAAATTGTGGCCCAAAACTCCTGTGCTAGCTCGGATACTTAAAAAAACACTTATTGTACGTATCGTATGTGATATTTTTTCTAGAACCGATATTTCGTGCAAGGTACAGCAATTCCGGTCTCGCAGAGATTTCTTCCTATTTTCTCCCCTCCAATTGTCCATTACAAAATGGAAAGCTAGCCGGACGAGGTAGTTTCTAACACAAACGACGTTGAAGGTAAAGAAACGTGCGAGCGTCTGTGGCATGATTAATTCAAAGTAATAAAATTACTGTTAAAAGACGTTTAGGACTGATTGCGCTTATTTTTTCATGTACCGCCTATGATTAGAAAATTGGAGTGACATTTTGTTGTGGACGTGTAGAACTCTGGGCGAGTTGGTGATGCATTGGAACGAGATTAGAGCGCAAATAAAACGACGAACAAGTAGAAGAGATTACAAGCAGACAAGGCGCTGCAATGTATGAGTTGATTACCCACCATTTTTATTTAATGCGACCACAAAAATGGCCCTTGAGGCAAATAAATTTAGGAGATTGTGATCGTGGCGACGTGACACATAGTTATATGTCGGTATTTTCACTAGCTTGATTTTGTTTATCTCCGGATTATCCTGCACAATAGTTTATTCAAATACACAAGTGTACCATTAAAGTTTAGGAAAGTAAAAGAAACGGGTTCTTTTATAACCACTGGAACCTCTAAAAGAAACTTGTTGCAAGATTGAAAAGGTGCGAGGCATCAGTCTCCGTTCCTGATTTAGATGAAGATGTACGAAAAATCCCCACAGAATAGTGCTTTTCCTGTGTTGCTTGTCTGTAATCCTACGTACGTGTATTTGTTTCTTTAGGTTGTTTTAATTGTATCGGAATTAACGGATACCAGCTAGCCCAGCTCTCTACTTTATTTAGGCTATGCTTTTATTCGTACTCGTCTCTGTCCTTTGCGCTTCTTTTAAAAGACAAATATTGCAGACAGTGCTCGTTGAGATGTACCAAGGTAGTAGACGTACAATGGGAAGCCATCTGTTGAAAAGACAGTTAAATATAATACCTCATATTTTACGTCACATATATAGCACTTGGAACGGGAAACTCAGCTACTTTATAAGATTTTAGCCGTTAAAATAAAATGTTGTCTCATCACTCGCAACTTAAATTACTCATATTTAATCGCTTTTTGTATTACAAAGGTGAATCAGACAGTTTTGCCCCAAATTGTTTAGCTCAAGTTATAGCTGTAAATGCGAAGTCAATATATCCATTACCAGCGGGGGACATTTCTTGGACCGGCCCTACCCGGCCTCGGCGAACGCGCCGGCGAATTCTCAATGTGGATAACGTGGTTACCCTCCACTAGAGTGTGAGGCCACATGTGGATATCAGAACCGCCGACAACCTCCAGTCATTTCACTGGGAGAGCCTTGACCACCCACGATACGGTCCAGACCTCGCTCCTGTGATTTCTACGTTTTAGGTCCGTTGAAGAAGCTCCTGGCAGGACAGCGATTCACGTGCAACGATGAAGCCAAGTCAGCAGTCCGACGATGCTTCCACAGTCAGCCGGACGAATCCTACTACTGGGACATCTCAAATTTGGTGCTGCGATGGGACAAATTTCTGAACTGGTGTGGGGACTATGTGGAAAAATAGTGTACGGTACGCCGAATAGTAATTATGTTTGTAATAACTTGTATCTACCTTACTTTGGCTAATAAAAATAAGGGCAAAGACTTTCTGATTCGCCCTCGTAATATACATCGGAAACTACCAACCTATTGTAAGTTTGACACCAAGCCTCCCATAATGCGTTCCTTTGGGTAAAAATAAATGGACACTAATTTTTTTTTTATATGCTGAACGCAAATCTCTTGTTTCACATTTTTCAACAGACTATGGTGTTGAGTAATGAAGAGTGCGGATGTGCGCAATATACAAATGACAACATATTAGACCATCTTGCTCAAAGATTACGACTTTTAATACACACGAATTAATTCCGATACTCTTTCGTTTGTTCGTGTCGAGCGTTTAAGTAACACACGCTTTATTCATCAGATATTTTCCTTGAGAACTAGTAAAACATAATCATATTACCATAGCTACTGTGCCTGGAGCGTGTATTCGACGGGTGTGTTTTGGCATCCTATCCTGCTTATGCATCGATTATAGTCATAAAGTAACAACAAACCACTTCACAGAAGCCAGTTTGTTATTCTGTTCGATGTGGCAGTCCTAGCGGTAAGAACCAAATGTCTCGCCAAAAAGTAGTTCTACCGAACGCAAGTATTGCTGCTGTTGCGGGGCTTCAAATCTTGTATGTCTAAGCTTCCGTCGACAGCTCAACCACAGAGCTTCCTGCGGCACACCTGGCGTCTGCCGAATCCACCACCGCTGCTTTGACACCCAACGAGATCGCAGCCGGAGACAGAATGACACTTGGGTCACATAATCAGATGGAAATTGAGGGATTACGTTTTAGGACGCGTTAAAGACACCACATTCCGACGTGCTACAGGCTTCACAGCATAACGCCTGTCCATCCAATTTGTATTCTAACGTGCACAAAGGTTCGGCAAATCGTGGAATATCCTTTGGTTGAGGGTGGTACGGAAATGGATAAAGTGTAGCAACATCATTCAATGTTAAGTTTCACAAATACCGCGAGCCTTACACTCCCTGTCGGTACAAAGTTTGTAATTTGTATTTTATTCTTTAAAGTTTCTCGGCTTAGTTAATAAATTTTGAATGCGATTGACTCTCAGAACACCGGCTACGCATACACACAATATAACCATGGAACTCAGTCTCTACACAGAAGCATCTTACCTTCAAGAGTTGCAGTTTATCCGGTGACGAAGTTGTTGAGCCAATTAATGGCGTATAGAAAATATCGAATATCAGTCGTCTTGGATGGGCGTGAGCACTTCTGTAATCAGCAAAAAAAAAATTAGATATGTCTATATATATACACGATAATTCTGTTGTTGCTGTGTTTTTTTGTTTTTGTTTTTTTGTCTTGTTCTTTTTTTCCTTTTACTTATGTACGGATTCGAAGTTTTGTTTTAGCTTGCAATACTATGCTGTATATTGTGCACGTTGCTTTTTGGGTTCTCTGGGCTAGTCAATGAGCATTGGAGTTTTTTTTCTTTTTATACAAAAAATCAATGTTGATTTAATTACAAGTAAAGTATACTGTTCTAAATATTTCGGTATTATGTCTAATACATACTAAACTAACTCATAATCAGGAACAATAATAAATTAGACTGATTTATTACCTATTCATGCATTTCAATCCCCTTAAAGCCTTCCGGAATAAAAAAATAAAGTGTTGGAAAGAGAAACTACTGTCATACAGTGTGTGTTTTATAGGTTTGAACAAAATATTCTCACGAATGACGATTGATGAGGCGATGATAACTGAAGAAACTAAACGTTTAATGGCGCGAACTTGCGCCAAAAGCAAAACGGGAATTGGAGAAAACAGCGGGGTGTTGATGTCGGCGAAATTGCAGGATCGAGCGCTGGAGCGAGACAGATTCCGGCTCGCCACGCGGAGCGCCTTTTGTACCGGCGTGGGTTTCTGGAACATTCGGCCTCGAACGTTCGGGGCGTAGAACATTGGTACCTTGGTGAAACGAGAAAGTTCTCTAACTTGTGGGAATCACAAGTAGAAAGAATAAATAAAAGACAAGTCACTCACAGAAATCGAACCCCGGCTCTCTGCGTGGGAGGCAAGCACGAAAACTGTTAGGCCACGGCCCCGCGCTGCCTATACTTGGCAGCTACGCGCGCGGCATTACTCCCCCCCCCCCCCCCTTCAAAAAGAGCATCGCCCCAATGCAACACAAACCAAAACAAAGCAGATAAGAAGAACGGCAAACTAAAGCGTCATTATGAACACATAAGGTCCACAGTCCTATCGAGCGTAGTACGGCTCCAGGCGCACGACGTGGATGACTTCAGGTCTCGGTGGGCGGCGCTATGAGGTCCGCGTTCAGTCGGGCATTACCTCGTAGTTTAGATCCCCGAGTCAGCAAAGCCCTCGTAGGGTCCGAAGTTGCGCTTCAGGAGTTTCTCGCTTAGACCGCGCAGTGGTATAGGGGTCCGAACCCACGCGCAGGGTCTCCGCGCTTGAAGCGAACGTCGACCCGGCGAAGGTTGTACCGGGTAGCGTAGACACGTTGTTGATCTTGAATTCGCAGTCGGGTGAGCTGGCGAACTTCTTCGGCTCATTGAGCAACCACCTGGGCGTCGGGGGTCCCATCGTCAGCTGGTTCGTGGGGTAGCATTGCGTCAAGCATGGTCGATACGTTTCTTCCATGCACCAGCTGAAACGATGTTACCCCTGTGGTCTCTAGCACTGCCGTGTTATAAGCAAACGTGACGTAGGGTAGCACCTCGTCCCACCCAACGTCGTATGCTCTACGTCGACACACATGGAGATCATGTCGGCGATAGTTTTGTTTAGTCATTCCGTTCGTCAATCTGTCTATGGATGTACGCAGTGGTTCGACGGTGGGTGGTGCTACTGAGACGAAAAATTCTTGTGTCAAATGAGCCATGAACGATGATCCACGGCCTGTAATGAGGGCTTGGGGTGCGCCGTGCCGAAGGACAACTGACTCGAAGAAAAACTTGGCGTCTTCAACAGAAGTTTTTGATGAAGGGGCTTTTGTTTCGGCGAATCGCGTGATATAATTTGTGGCGACGATTATCCAACTGTATCCCAATGTTGACGGCGGAAAAGGGCCAAGCAGATCCATTCCGACCTGCTGGAACGGTACGGTCGGGAGAGCAATCGGCTGCAGGAGACCTGCCAGCTTAGTCGGCGGTTTCTTGCGTCGCTGACACTCGGGGCATGATCGAGTTGAAGAAATGAACGGTCTTCGGTAGCCTTGGCCAGTAGTATTTTTCCCGACTCACCGCGAGCGTCCTCCAGTAGCCAAAGTGCGCAGCCGTTGGGTCGTCACGGCAGGCTCGGAGGATATCCTCTCTAAGGTCGGCAGGGATTACCAGCAGCCATGGCGAGTTGTTCTCTCCGAACTTCTTGTAAAGTACACATTGACGGAGGACGAAGCTTGGCAGGGCTCTCAAGAAGACACGGGCAATAGTATATTCCCTCGACCTTCGAGGTGCTCGATTAGCGCACGCAACTCAGGATCGTCTCTTTGACGTCACGCCATGTCGTCGGTGTTCAGCGCGCCCAGGAAGCACTCGTCGTCATCGTCGTCGCTGCTACCGGGAGATGTTTCGACAGGGGCCCTGGAGAGGCAATTGACGTCGCTGTGCTTGCGGCCTGACTTGGATACCGCAGTCATCTTGAACTCATTCAGTCGGAGGCTTCATCGAGCGAGACGTCCTGAAGAGTCCTTTAAATTTGTAACCCAGCAGAGCGAGTGGTGATCCGTGACAACGCGGAAAGAGCTCCGTATAAGTACGGGCGAAACTTCGTGATTGGCCAGACGACCGCAATACATTCTTGTACAGTTGTGAAGTAATTTCTCTCCGCTTTAGACAGTCTCCGACTTGCGTAAGCGATTACTCGCTCGGTGCCTTCTTGCCCTTGAACCAGTACCGCGCCAAGTCCTTCGTTACTTGCGTGCGTATGAATCTCGGTTTCTGCATCTTTATCGAAGTCTCCAAGAACAGGAGGACTCTGGAGTCGGTGCTTCACCTCGTCGAATGTGTGCTGCTGCTCCTCGGCCTATTGGAACTTCTCAGCGTCCTTCGTGAGCTTCGTGAGCAATGTGGAAATCCTTGCAAAATCCCGAATGAAGTGTCGATAGTAGGCACAAAGTCCAAGGAATCTTCGCACGGCCTACTTTTCTGAAGGCGCTGGAAATGCCGCAACGGCGCGAGTCTTCTCGAAGTCTGGGCGGACGCCGTCGTTACTCACCACGTGGTCTAGGAACGTCAGTTCGTCATAGGCGAACCGGCTCTTGGATGGCTTAAGGGTGAGTCCAGTGGTCTGTATGGCTTGGACGACAGCTCGGAGTCGTCGCAAGTGCTCGTCAATATCACTTGGAAACGCTGAGACGTCGTCAAAATAAACGAGACAGCTCTGCAGCTTCAGTCCTGCCAGTGCGGTGTCCATGAACCGCTGGAAAGTTGCTGGCGCCGTGCATAGCCCAATTCATTGAAACTAATTAAATGTTGATTTAAGGGCAAATGTGTCAATTAGAAACTGGTAGAGAGATTTAAGGAGCACTCGATGGAGGTGCTAGCCACATGGTACACCTTGCCTGCTTCTTTTGCCCAGCCTTACAAAAAAAAAACGCTCACGAAATGCAAAGAGATACCATATAACAATGCACTCCCCTAATCGCAGCCCACGCGTGCGCTGCGAGCAGGTGCTATATTAGGGCTGGATAAAAAAGCACTCAAGGTACACCACATTGCGAACCCCTCTATAGGGTGTTTCTTTAGGTTCTGTACAACTTTATAATCAACACCTTTGCCTTTAAATATTTAAAAAACGAGGTAATTTTCCGTTTCTTCGACTCACTGCTGGGCAAAAAACAAACAAAAAAACAATATCTTCTCACAACATGACCTAAAACAAGCCCCGATTTCGTCGGAACTTCCTGAAGTGACTGTCGTCAATACTTAGATTAGATATGCTGTCTTTGTTTTATATATTTCGCAAATCAACCCCGTCCAGGTAATGTGACACCTTTGGGTAAGAACGATATATTGTTCGACCAATGAGTGCTGTGCGATTTTATGGTCTAAGCATTAAGTAAACCTGCGTTTCGGATGTCTCATGTGGTCATATATTTTCGGCAGGTAAGACTTTTGGAGATTGACATTGTTTTGTGTATGGTGTTGTCAAAAATGTGCATAAAAATAAATATCTCGTTGCTTTTGTTTTTGTTCTGTCACTCACTGCCTCACCGAATATTGCTTTACTTTTGTTCTGTTTCCCAAAAATGTACAGTGTCTGTGTTTCTTTTAAAGCGACGAAAAATCCCACTTGCCGTGAAACAAGGAAGAAACAATAAAATGCCGCAATTTAGCCGCAACCAGCGTAAGATATTGTGCCTACGCAGGCCGCAACAACCCACTTACGAGAAAATCCACCACCCACCGCAGACGGGCAACACTGACGTACACTGTCAAAACTAGAGACGCGCGTGGTAGGTCGCTTTCTTCCAGACAGCCGCTCGAAAGATCTTTAGGGCCCTTGAAGAGCTAATATGGAACGCAAGACTGAACCAGATCCAAGACCTGGCATAGGCGCAGAGCATAGCGCACTTCCAAAGGCTCGAGAGATTGAACCACGGCAGAAGACTGCCGAAAGGATGGGCTGCGAAGTAGAAGGGAGACTCTCACTAAAGGACCAAAGGCATGGTGTGAAGACACAAACATGATCGATGTTTGGCTTATCCCCAAAGCACACAATCAAGGACGTAGAGCGTAGGCAGTCACAAAACACGTCATATACTATAACGAAACACGCGAGATCAGACAAAATCAACTTCTCGGAGGCAACTAAGAGGGAAATGATCACGGTCGCTTCTTGGGTCTCCCCAATAATAAAAAAAAGAAAAGGCGCCACGAGATTATCCGAAAACTCATCTGTGCGCAAGGCGAGGGGATGCAATCCTGCGTGCAACTACAGACGAATGAGAGCATACGAATTGGCCAAAAAAGGCGGAATCTTTACCAACTCTCGAAAGGTTTTCCGACCGCGTAGCAAATTTAAACTGAAGAGGATAACTGCACAGACAATCAAAGCGATTGTAGTGGCCACAGATGCGGAGCTTGACATGCGCTGAACACTCAGCCTAAAAGAAATAAAAGAGGATGTTCTCGGGCGCGCAACACCTGCGTGCCTGCGGACAGACGCACGCCAGCTGAACGCACAAACCAGTCGCTCCTCCTTGACTTGGCTCATTTCTTCGGAGTACACGCTTACTATTCCTTCCCCGCATGTGGTGACCCGGACGTGATTATCTCGGCTCCGAGCACCTGCCATCCAGGGGAACGTTCCCGGCGGCCCGGGGCATGGCAACGGCATGACATTTCGGACGATTATGCGAGAGGCACATCTACACCAGCCCCTGCATCCGGAGCCACCACCTCTGCCCCGTCGCGTCTGCCACCGGCATCCGGAGCCACCACCCCGCTCACCCTGCCGGCTCGGCAAGTCAACGTTCATTGGCTTTTTTCCACCACTGCCACAGTTTCTGGTGTCTTCCGGGCAGTCGTGCTTATCTGTATGGCGTGGTGCTGGCCTGGCGCGGTCGCGTGCTGCCACAACATGCGGGGCGTGCCGCACTGCGCCACGCTGGGCATGGACAAGTCACGGCGGACCACACTGCTCTTGACAAGGCACTTCGCTAAATGACCAGTGCCTCCTTATCGCTGGTCATGCATTTCTCTCGGTGCGTCACCTCCGGAGATGACGCTGTATGGATCCCACAGCTGACCGCCATGTCCCCTGGAGCCCGAGCTGCGTGGAGCCCACTCCACATTGGATGCACAGCACGAACACATCATTGAGCCTTTTCTCCGCTGCCGCTTTGCTTCAATAAGCCTGACTTCAGCGTCAACTCCCTGCATGATTTGCGCAAGCTGTAACGCGCGGAGCGTGACATGCGCTTAGGACTCAGCATAAAAGAAACAAAGGAGGATCTTCTCGGGCGCGCAACACCTGCGCCCCTGGAGACAGATGCACGCCAGTAGAACGCGCAGACCAGTCGCTTCTTCTTGTCTCGGCTCATTTCTTTGGAGTACACGCTTACTATTCCTTCCCCTCAAGATCACAAAAGAGTTATAAGTGAGGGGCATTGTTCTGACTGTAAGGTGGATTCCGGGATACGTAGAAATTTCCAGGAACGAGTGGGCCCTCTGGTACGCAGCAAAGGCGGAAAATACGAACAGTTCCACAACAGGCCCAACCACACGTGAAGACAAAAGAGAAGCGGAAGACCTAATGTAGAAGGCCAAACTAGCCAGACATGCTAGAAAAGCTACCTGAGAAATTAAACAAACACGATAAAACGCGCTAACAAGGACATACTGAAGATGGGAAAGCACCCGATTCACGAGGGTTAGGAAAGGCATGCCCTAGTGACGCTCGCCACACTAGCAGCCGTTGCGCTCCTGAGAAGTTGAAGAATCAGCCTACAAGACATATCCCTACAAAAAAAAAAAAAAAGAGTATAGCTTTTCGCTGTTTGAATTATGCTATTAGAAATTTATCTGGATTTTATCCAGTTTTTATCTCTTCAAATTGTATTACTTTGTATGCAATCTGGATTTCAAGGTTTGAGAAACCATTCCAATTAGATTTCCAGTTTAAGTTCCAGATAGTGAAATGGTTGAACTGGGTTTTCCGGTAACGTGCACGTGTGGCGCGCAGAGGCCTCAAAGAATACCAGAAACCTGCATGGAAACGACCGCACGCCTTCGAAAAACCCACAACTCTAGAAGCCTGGGCTCACCCGATAGGCGAAGAACACTCAAAGGCAATCCTGGCTTCCCTGGCGAAGTTGATCAGAAACTCCGGGTTCCATTATTCATCTAATAGCGCAAGGGTCATTCGCGCACCATAAAACCACCTAGAACCCATTCCAACTTCTTAGCCCACAGAACACGTAGTCGTGAAACCTCATTATTATGAAACTTGTTCGCAATCAATGGATCAATATTGTAACATCTGCGGAAGCTTTTGCATTGATAGAAGCAGAGTAATGACTGTAACTATGCCCTTTTTCACGAATGCCCCGTGGGAGTGTATACTCTACATAATATAGTCTAACACATAGTCATATTTAAATTCAGCCCCTGAAATCTATGACATATTTCATACTGCTTAGCACATCTAATTTAAAAACCTTTTGGAGAAAAATAAGGTTGTAAATTATTATACTGCCACGAGTCATCTGACACTATAATTAAACTTACCTCCAAATCTGTATAAATTGTCTCAAGATTGATGTTGTACCTCTTCTCATAACCCTGTTCCGATGAAAAATTAAAAAAAAACAGCATATCAACATTTTATTAAAAAATAAAAAGAAGAGAAACTATTCTACGCTTTAAAGCGTGCCTCGGAATCAAAATTTCCAGGCAGATTAATTAGTGCCCGTCAGGTTACCACAATATTTGGAGCGAGCTTAGCAAGTGATGTGGCTTAGATTAGGTGAGCACTAAGAAAGAAAGTGCGACGTGACTTTAACCATAACGCAAGAAAGCAAAATATCATGCTGAGTGCGGCATAGTACGCTTCATGTTAGATGAAATGTCCTTCCGGTCTGAATATTTACCGAGTAATTTTGTGAGAGGGTATGCCAGCTTCTTTTATTTTAATTCAATGTTTAGTAGTGATGCCATAGAATTTTATTAGCCGGCTTGCCCTCCGGGATACGGCTAATGCGAAATTCCTGCCACCTATTATCAGTATGCCATCCGGAGCAGCCGTGTGATTGAGTTTTTTACCTACTTCTGTCAGTGGACGAGGCACATCTGCATTCAACACTGTGTTAGTGATATCAGGAAAATACATATATGGTATAGGAAGTCGCAAGCGGTCCTTCAGCTGTAAAATAAGCCGGAAGAATCGGCGCGTGCCCATTTAAAGGTTTTCGTTCATGAAATGCTCGCTAACAGGTCAGTTTTACCATGTGACATGTCAAGGCGTAGTTCTTTGCTTTAAAAAAATATAAGAGCAAATGACTTGCCGAAGTCACGGTTGGACGCGTTCCTAGAAAACCGGCTTAGGGGCTGTCCAAACCAGTCCTGGGTAAGTTACTTTTAAAAAGTAATTTGTTACAGTTAAAGTTACTTTCAGTAAAAAGTGGCGAAGTTACCGTTACAGTTACCGCAACAAAAAAGTAACTCGGTACAGTTACAGTTACTTTTTTAAGCAACGACGTTACTTTTCAGTTACTTTTCTCAAACGCTAAAACAATATGAAACAGTAGAAAACGCCCCTCACCAAGTTTTGTTGCATACAAATTAAAAATCATGCTTTTTAGTTTATATTGCAACTTAGCAGCAGTTGCTTTTTGGAAATAGTGGCTGAAAGTTTCCCTCGTTTGATGGCGAGCACGTCCCTGCCCTTGCTGAACAGGCCCCGCGCAACCAGAGCAACACGCGAACCCCGCGCAAACAGCAGTAAATATCGCCTCAACTGTTGCTTGCTTGCACCACGCTGGAATAGAGGCGCAAATCGATATACGAAACATGCGCACTGCGAAGTAGAGGCGCTAATCAAAATACGAAACATTCGCAGTGCCCTCCGTGTGTATTGTTGTTTCACGGTTGATTCAACCGATTAAAACGGGTTTGCACAGAAAAAAGAACAACCGCAACAAAGATTGGGCTTTAAGATATACAAAGATGTAACAGTCCTGCCACAAAGTACAAACGCGTGCAAAACATAACTAGTTTTTTTATCACATCTACACGTGGCTATATTCGGGTCGTGACTCGTGAGGAAGAACGTGTTCACATGTTTGGTCAAGGCCAACTTGACACTAGCAATGTCAAAACAGGCAAATCGGAAAGTGCAAGAAATATCTAGATTGCACTCGTTCAATGATATATTATTTAGAAAAAACTGGAAAGTAACGACAAAAGTAACGTCGTTACTTTCATCGTTACCTCAGAAAAAAGGAATAGAACTACAGTTACAAGTTACATTTTTAAAAAGTAACTCGTAACAGTTACAAGTTACCAAAAAGTAACAAAGTTACAGTAACGCGTTACTAGTAACGCGTTACTACTCAAGACTGGTCCAAACGGAACACTTCAGAAATCGTGATATGACACAGCTCCGTCGAAAGTCGTGGAAGTTGAAGTGGTTGAAATCCGCCGGTCCGATTTCCGTTTGGAAACGACATAGACACACACTACGTTGATAGACGTGCTGCGCTGCGAAGTTCTACAGAACAAACGCGTGACTAAAAATTGAAATGAAAAGGATGAGTTTACATTGAGATGAGGAGAAACACAACGAACACAAATGGGCGCAGACTAACAACTGTTTATTCTTTTCTTTTTCCTCCTTTTCAATGAATGAATTTCCCAATGCGTGATTTTGAAAAGTAGCGAACGCTATGAAATAATGATAAATGTCTTCATGAAGATGTGTGGACTTTCGATTTTTGTGGTGTTTTTCCCGTTTTCTGATGAACGTTCGGCTTTTGTGGTGTGAGAGAGGGAACTTGAAGCTGGTGCAGGTGTCCGCCTCGTTATGCTGTGTATTGTCTCAGCAGTTCAATTTCCTTTTCATTCAGTGCCATAGAAGGATCACTGACACACGTGCCGTGCTTCCCTGATGCCATGTGGAAGGCTTCTATGATTTCTCGCTTGTTTCTATTTTTCGATCTGTCCATGACTGATGTATTTCCGAATAGCGGTTCGCAGCTGCATCTCGCGCAACGCGCTGCTAAGTTGCCAGGTGCTTGCTATTGCCCGCAGGAATATTTATGTTCTCTGAGTCTGTCATTTAAGCACCTCCCCGTCTGCCCAATGTATGAGTTTCCGCACGTCAATGGTGTTTTGTAGACGACCCCTTCTACGCATTCGACGAACTTGTTTTTGTTATTGTAGTGAGTGCGCAGGCGAGCTGGTGGAGAGACGTATCCTCGACTGTTCCTTTTTCTTCTACTTTGAAACTTCCTCTTTTCCTGCCTCAGTATAGAGACGTATCCTCGACTGTTCCTTTTTCTTCTACTTTGAAACTTCCTCTTTTCCTGCCTCAGTATAGAGACGTATCCTCGACTGTTCCTTTTTCTTCTACTTTGAAACTTCCTCTTTTCCTGCCTCAGTATAGAGACGTATCCTCGACTGTTCCTTTTTCTTCTACTTTGAAACTTCCTCTTTTCCTGCCTCAGTATAGAGACGTATCCTCGACTGTTCCTTTTTCTTCTACTTTGAAACTTCCTCTTTTCCTGCCTCAGTCTCAGGCTAACATCAGAATGGTTGTTGTTGTGCTTTACCCGACACGACGATTGACCCGATGTGTCGCCTTCCTCTTCGTTAACCTTTTTGCACAGTCCTTTAAGCTTAAATGGGGCGGATAGGGCCACTTTGACCTCGTGCGTTTCGGCGATCTTTTTCAGTTGGTGCGAAAATTTATGAATGTATGGCATCACTTAAGCTTAAAGGACTGTGCAAAAAGGTTAACGAAGAGGAAGGCGACACATCGGGTCAATCGTCGAGTGGGGTAAAGCACAAAAACAAGTTCGTCGAATGTGTAGAAGGGGTCGTCTACAAAATACCATTGACGTGCGGAAACTCATACATCGGGCAGACGGGGAGGTGCTTAAATGACAGACTCAGAGAACATAAATATTCATGCGGGCAATTGCAAGCACCTGGCAACTTAGCAGCGCATTGCGCGAGATGATAGTTGCGAACCGCTATTCGGAAATACATCAGTCATGGACAGATCGAAAAATAGAAACATGCGAGAAATCATAGAAGCCTTCCACATGGCATCAGGGAAGCACGGCACGTGTGTCAGTGATCCTTCTATTGCACTGAATGAAAAGGAAATTGAACTGCTGAGACAATACACAGCATAACGAGGCGGACACCTGCACCAGCTTCAAGTTCCCTCTCTCACACCACAAAAACCGAACGTTCATCAGAAAACGGGAAAAACACCACAACAATCGAAAGTCCACACATCTTCATGAAGACATTTATCATAATTTCATAGCGTTCGCTCCTTTTCAAAATCACGCATTGGGAAAATCATTCACTGAAAAGGAGGAAAAAGAAAAGAATAAACAGTTGTTAGTCTGCGCCCATTTGTGTTCGTTGTGTTTCTCCTCATCTCAATGTAAACTCATCCTTTTCATTTCAAGTTTTAGTCACGCGTTTGTTCTGTAGAACTTCGCAGCGCAGCACATCTATCAGTGTACAACCAACTAGCCCAAACCCATATCCAAGCTTTATTAACACACACTACGACTTTCTTCCTCGCTTCCTTCGCTCTTCGGGGACCTAGGAGCTCGCCATGCTTGTCGTCACTCGACACATACGAATAATGTTCCTGTTGCCTATCCATCTAGTTCGTCTGGCCATCGAATGTTCGGCTCTGTACCGAAATTCACTTGATCTTTTTCCAGGGTGAGGCTCTTCTACCTTTGCATTGGAAAACCTTTCCGCGTCAAGCGTCGCTCTAATTGTGTCATCACATGACACTACCCACCAGAGTAACTCGGGTCTATTTGGGTAAGGTTTGGAAATGCACTTTCCTTTTCCGTTTTCAAGATGTGAACAGCAGCGGAGGCCTTGAGCGATTGACGGACAGCCAACAGAGCGTGTGACTGTCCGAGCACACGTCATGATCAGGCTCAAGGCCTTCATAAAGATCACAAGACAACTTTCACAAGAAAAAAAGAAAAAGAAAAAAAAACATTCCCTCTTGCAAAAGAAAAAAAAAAAGACGGAAGCGGAGCGGCGCACAGCATATGTAGGGGTTGTGTAGCCTCACGATTTCCGATATGTCGTACTTTGATAGGCCTTTAGCGGCGTTATTTGCTTGTAGCGCCATCTCTCGATAGGGGCAGTGATCAGAGGATATATTCTGCTGCCTGCTCGCGGCGCCTGTCTTTACTTGTTTACGCCTGTCAATTTACTTGTTTACGCCTGTCAATCAGGCGCCTGTGAATTTACTTGAGGCGCCTGATGGCGCCACAAGTAAATTGCGTCGTTCAGTCGATGTTTTGCGAACACGAGTAGAATTACGTTTAGATATTTTTTTTCCTTTTTTTTTTTTTTCCAAAACGAGAACTACGTTTTCAAATTTCATACGGTAAATCTGACCTGCTGAATGCACTTGTGATGACCGGTTGAGCTTTCTATGTGCAGACGCCGGTTTCCCCTGCTTTTTTGCAGCGGAAGATTCACTTGGGGCGCACTATTCAATAACTACGTTGCCGTTTAGCCTCGATGCAAGGAATAAACCAAGGACGGCTGCGAGTTTTCGGAAGGTGAATTGTCAGCAACGGGGCCGCTGAAAATTCATCTTTATTTCAGAACATCTTTTTTTTTTTTTGTCAAGCTACAATGCACGACGCGCCTACACAGAACAATATTAATAACGTTTGGTATCACCGCGCAATTGTCTACTTTCAGTGGTAAATTTTGTGGAGGTGCTGGAAACCCGAGGATGCCCTGCCCCCCCCCCCTCCCCCTTTCTTCAAGGAGAATATAATATACGTGTACTTGTATTGCTCTGAGTTCACTAGGACATCTCTCACCCTAGAAAGTGTCGCTTTTACTGACAAGAGCCCAACAAAAAGTATTTCATTGGTAACACGCTTCTACGAAAAGCAATTGAATGCCCCCTAAGGAGTGATCCGATCCAACCAGGTTAGTAAACGGTCTTTATTGAAGGCACTGCATGAGGAGTTTTGTAGTCAACTCGCAGTACGTGATCATATTTTAGACCTGCAACTCCAGCTTTGCCAAGACCACCGCCCCTTGTGCAAGACTATTGGTTCGGAAGCTCCCAATATGGCTGAAACTCGATAATCGATTATGAATACATTACAGTGCGCTTATTTTTGCATTTGATCTGCGAGTGGACGCGGGAAAGAAAAGTGGGTAAATTTTATTGAAAGAACAACATTTCAAATTCTTCCCGAAGATAATTAAACCTAGATGCCCAAGATTCCTAACCCGGCGCTCAACCACTGTTGCAATGCAGGGACTTCAGAACCGAGAGGTTTTACGTAGCACTCACCGGGAAAATAAATCCAAGATGCAGATTAGCTTCGGTTTCGTCCCAGAATGAAAACGTGCCTCCTGGCGTAAATGTCACGCTAAACACCGTTTTTGCTTTCAGGATAAAAAGGTGGCCATCGCTCATAACACCCTAGCTTCCTCCTATTAGCAGAAATAATTTGTGTCCCTCAGTGGAGCCAGCACACTAGACAGCCTCAGCAGCGGCACCCGTCTTTGGCTCTCAGTATAACCTCCATATTCGTAAACCAGTGGCGCCATCTATTGTGAATTGGAGTCGCGAAAAGCGCGCTCCTCTATCGGATAACTTTATACGGTCATTGCGCGATTCGTCGCCGAGATAGACTAAATTGAAATCTGAGTTCTATTATACATATTATATCCTATTATTTGAGTCTTGGCAAGGAGATGAAAGTACAGAGAGCATTAGGCTTTCCGTATTTTTATTTGTTATTGTTTGAAACTGTTCTTCATAAACATTTCTGGATAAGCCATTTCAAGTCCCCATGCGTTCCTGGCCAGTTTAAAAACAAAAGGGCACAACTTTTAACTTTTTGCTTTCCCACCAGGAACTAAAAACAAATGCGCACTTACTACGTTGCCTCATTCTTCAACAAACTTCACCCCAATGTTATTAATGGAAAATCCTAGTACGTGCTCTAAAAACCTCTAAGAAGCTGCAGTTTGACGTTTGATTTATGGGACTGTTTTTGTGACACATTTATGATTAGTACGTGCTGTCAGACAAGGCTAATGTGCGTGTGGCAGGCCTGATTCTCTATCTGTTTAGATCGCTTGAAATAATAATAATAATAATAATATTATTGTTATTTTTATTATTAACATTATCATTATCATTATCATCTGCATCATCATCGCCATCATCGGAATGGGCAGCAGCAAGCATATCTGCGGCAGCTGCTACGAGCCCTTATTTGGAGGACAATATCTGCACTGTTCTGGACTTCGCGGGGAGTGCTTTCACTGCAAGTGCTTAGACATAGTGGGAGAGGACTACGAGTTTTTCAAGCAACCGGCACACTGGTGCAACCAAAGCGAAGGGTCAGGCCTTCGTCAGGATCGTGCAAAAAGGATAAGTTGGCTTCGGTTCCAAGACCACAGAGGCGTAAATCACTTTTTTTTTGCGCCTTCACCCGACCACCATGTTCAGTGAAGTTGAAACTGTGCTCGCTCTCATTTTATAAAATAATTTGTATGTGCGTACTAAATTTACGGCTAGGTACGAAAGTTACTCGTCGCTTCACATTTCTGCAAACGAATAGGATTTTGAACAAATAAATAATACCAATAACGTTCGACACATTAATTCTTTTTTCAGACAAATCTTGGTTGATTGCTGATACTTGGAAATATTTCAACTGCAATGCTGGCGCAAAAAAAAAACATCTTTCGATTTTTTTCGTTATTTAAACAAAACGTTCATGCACTTCCTACAAAGGTCAAAACGTATTTTAGCAATGTTGCTGTAAGTGATTATGACATCATTTCAATAAGCGGAAGATGGTTAAGCTGCTATTTTACAGCATCTTATTAAAATCCTCCAGCCTATAATGTAATTCGTAGACATCAAAATTATGAAGGAATGTTGGTGAACTATGGAGGTGATGAACTTAAGGCCGTTAAAAAAATTTCGGCAGGCTTTACGACGCTTTGACATTCAATGCAGCGGTGAATCTGTCTGGGTGGAAATAGGCTGTCGTAGTTATTCGAGCATGCTCCTTGGCAACCGACCCTTGATGTGAGTGGCTTTTGAGAATATATGAACCTGTTTGTGATAAATTAAACATAGCCAAAGGCTGCGTTCTTTTTCTTGGAGATTTTAATGACCTCGGCAGAAATTACCATTCAAAGCATCCTTCCTTATTTTCGGGTTTTGACCCACTTAAGGCAAGTAATCTACTCTGTTTTGTTAACTATCTAGAAATGAAGCAGTTAAATAGTTTCAGAATATGGCGGGAAAGGCGCTAAAACTCGCTTTGAGACTTGTTGTTTTGTCCGTTTTTTTATTTTTCCGTGTCTCCGGTTTACGATGGAAGTTCTTCACCAGCTCGCCTGTGCTTTTACCCTTTCTTAGTAAACGTTGATGTTTATAATCTCGTTCCAGTTGGTAAACCTCGTGCCTCCAGATGACTGGCACGTCCCATTTTTTGTTTCTTTTGAAGCTTTATATAAGTTATGACTCGTTCACATTTAATTGGGGTGATTAACTTGGCCTTTTTAGATTCTTAAATGACGTTTATTGGGCACCCGTTTCTGAAGCAACACAGGTAGATTGCGCTGTACAATTACTAAGTAACGCCATTGCAGGAGAGTTCGAACTCTTTTAAAGTGTTGTCAATCATCCCGCTATCCTCCTTGGTTTTCACACGAGTTTAGGTGTGTGCTTAGGCAAAAAAAAAAAGATGCACTATCATGAAAAAAATAAGGTAATGCAAACCTAGTTCTGGTGTCTTAAGTTTTTGAAATCCCGGGCATGAGCTCAACTGTTAGTCGAACGGGATTATAAATATAACCGTGAGGGATTTCAACACAGTTTAAGTTCCGACCGCAAGTATCTCTGGCGTTATATTAGAGACTACATGACCACGTTTTATTCTGCTCTAGGCCTATCTGATGCATCCGGTGAAGTGCTGAGTAAACCTAAATTAGTGTCTAATGCGTTTGCTCATTATTTTTAGCATGTTTACTCCCCAAATCACACCACACGTTACACAGCGGATAACAGCACCTGTTTTTCGTAATAACTTTTCGATAGTATGGTTTGAAAGCGCTGAAATTGAAACTGCAATCAACAAGACTTATCGTAAACTATCGATGATATTTGATGTTATTCAAAATTTTATTGTTTAGGGTCGGTCCTCAATTTGTATGCCATTATTAACACGCATTTTTAATTTGTCCCTCTAAAATTTTATTTTACTTGAGCTTTGGAAACATCCGTCCTTTTTCCCGTTCACAAAGTTGGCAGGGCTGATAGTGCAAATAATTAAAGGTCTGTATCCTTGCGCTGTGTGTTTGCGAAAGTTTTTCAAATTGTCTTATTTGAGCATTTGTCGCATATCCTTAAAAATCAAACTAGCATTTTACAACATGTTTTTTTTTTCGCTGACAGGTCTCTTGATACGGATTGTTTATATATCTTAAAATTTGTTTCGCCAACTGTCAATCAGCGTGGTCTGGTCGACACTGTATTCTTCAGTCTATCGAAGGAAATTGACGCGCTTAATCATTCAAATACCGTTTAGAAATTTGGGTGTTCTGGAGTAAATAAAACAAATTGCACACTTCTATTGAACTATCTGACAGATTGAAAAACATTTCATTCGAATGATTATAACGCAATTAAATGCAAAATTGGAAGCGAGTTGGACAATAATAACGAAAATGCTTTCTGGAGAGAGGGCACAATAGGGAAAAAGAACAAACAAAACACAAATTCACCTTTGCAATTAATTGCATTTTAATCATAACATTAAAATGCTAGCTTTTCACCCTTGCTGGCGTTAGACTGGTAGCAGCTGATAGAGCCTATTTGCTCTACTGACGTCTAACCCCTTTTTAACTCTGTTGGTAGAGCTCTGCAATGAAAATGGAAAGGTCAAGGGTTCAATACCCGGACCAGGTGGATTTTTTTGGTCGTGCACCAGCCACCTAGCAGTGTTTGGGGATTTGTGTTTGTCTTTTGTCCCTCTTGCTCCCTTTCTCCAGGGATTATTTTCGTCATGCCTGTCCAGCTCGCTTGCACATTTGAATTTAATTGCATTTTAATCATAACCTTAAAATGCAAGCCTTTTACCCTTGTTGGTCTTACACTGGTGGCAGCTGATAAAACCGGTTAGGTCTACTGACGTCTAACCCCTGGTTACCTCGGATGGTAGAGCGGTCCACCGGAAATGGAGAGGTCTTAGGTTCGATACCCGGACAAGTTGCATTTTTTTGGTCGCGCACCAATCACCTAACTGTGTTTCGAGATTTGTGTTTCTTCCTTGTCCTTCTTGAAAAAGAATGTGAGGGCTAAGCAATAGACAAAAATATTCTCTACAAAGAATTGTTTCGTCATTCGTTCGAGTATTGGGACATCCTTCTCGACCTTATATATCATACTCAGGTGTGCCGCAGGGGTTCATGATTGAAGAAGTTTTATTCAATGTATGCTAAGTGATATCGTCTCTTGTGCCAGCCATTCGAATATTTTACAATATGCGGATGATATCAAATCAAATCAAATCAAATCAGTTTATTTTCACCTTGTACAAAGATGAAGGAGCTGTGGAAAAAAGCTGCAGCATTGCAGCTTGACGAGTCCACAGACCCTTAGTTTTGGCAGCTAAGCAGCATCCCGCTAAGGTACTTACAAAAGAGAGAAAAAAAGAGAAAAACGAAAGAAAAAGGCGGGAAGGAAAGTAATCTTAACAATACATTGCAACAACACACTCACCAAAGAACAAAACAAAAAAAAACATTGTGATCATAAATGTTTAGGGCGCACACAATTAAACAAAAAACAAACCGTAAAAAATCATACTCTGTCAGTTTCATACATTCTACGGAGTTCACTGTACTTACAGGTAAATAAATCAAAATGCACAAGATGATATTTATTTAATAAAGACGGCAGGTTTCATCAAAGTATCACTGTGAAATGATAAGAATAATGTTAATACTGTGCATGAACGGCGCGACCGCAATTTCGTAAAACTCAATGCTGTGAAAACTGTGGCTGTGTCTTATTCCAAGGAATCCCCAATTGTAAGGTTTTCTTACTTTCTTCACAACCTGCCCCTGCGTATGTGTATTGCTTGGAATTGTATTGGTTCGCAAACAATTCAAAAATTTAAAAAGCGCAACAACGACTTTCGGCATTGTTTCTGATCGATATATTGGTTGCAGATTTTATAAGAATTATTACAGACTGTTACCACGATCCAGTTGTTTCATACTATACTCGAGAAGAGTTAAGCGAGATTTTACTTTTGTGGGGGAAAGTTTACATCGTATTTTTGATTGCTCAGCCCTCACTTTAGCTGTTAGTATTTATGTACCGCGAGTAATACTGAAAGTGACTCCCACTTCCTTCGTTGAAAAAAATCAACCTCATCAGCCCCATAAATCGCATGCAATATTTTTTTAAATGGCTTCAAAAGAGCCAACATTGACATTTTTAACTGGAGTGGTCAGTCGTTTCGGTATTCTCTAAACAATGTTAAACAATGGAATAGTTACTCTTTTGCCTAAATAATAAATTTGCTGTTGAACACGCAGTAAAGCCTCTGTAAGTTTTTTTCTTCTTTTTGTTTTTGAAGGGGGAGGGGGGAGATGTTCGGCCTTCATGCGGGTTTTGTTTTTTGTTGTTGTTGTCGTTGTTTAGACTATTTTTATTTTGTATTAGCATTTGTGTTACTGAATGTAGACTTGTCAGTATACAATGATTAATTTTTGAGAAATTTTAATATACCTGGTGTTAACCGGGATTTTACCATGTCCAGTATGGATCTGAGCGCTGGATGCGAACAGGAATTACTTGATTTCATAAGTTTTAACGGCCTTCATCGAATTAGCCATGCTGTAAATGCTGTCTGTAATCAGTCTTGTACACGTTACTAAAAAAAAGTAATCGATTACAATTACTATTACTCTTGGCTGAAAAGTATTCGATTAGATTTTTTGATTACTGGACGGCAAAAGTAATTGGACATTACTTAAAGAAGTAATCGTTACTTTTCCGATTACTTTATTGTGTGACGACACATCTTTAGCGCTCATAACAATGAACTACTTCCAACCTATATTTCACATTTGCACAAGTATTGAAAAAGAAAAACTGGCTCCCTCTTCGTGGTTGTTGCACCTTCACAATGCGGACACAAGCATTGAATTCGTTTGAAGACGTTTAATGATCTGAGCGTTCGCCAGTGTGTGTTGGGGGGGGGGGGGGGGAGCGGAGGGGGTTCTAGATCTTGTTAAGCTTGAGCAAGGGTTGCCGCTCAAAGTTTGCGTCGCTCATTTCATTATTCACATGTGCATGAGCTCGCATGTTATACAAAAGAGCAGCAGCTCCAGGATTTGAAACGGATCATGTGTAGTATCCATTAGCGGGAGAGATCGCCCCGACCACGTCTCAACTCGAAACATTGCTTGTCACAAAGAACACGTAGGGGAATGGGGAAATATTTCAACTGCCTTTGTTATATTTTGCATCCGCTTTAGGCATTCTTCGGTTCTGGTTCTCCTACGGGCTGCGAGTAGGTACCCTAAGCAGGTTTTTTTTTATTTTTTTCATTACTGTGTGTGTGCGTGAGGGGGCTAGTTTGAACGAAGGACTTACAAAGCTACATTCTGCTTCCTCAAACTTCGCCCTGAATGGCCTTTGTCACGCACTGTGACTTCCTTGGAGCTTCACACTCCCAGTCCCAGCTCGAAAAAAAAACAACAAAAAAAAAACGGACATTTCACAGAAACTGTATATAGAAAGAGATTGACCTTGTTTCCTACAGCTCCGCAAAAATGTTTCTTTTTTCCGTTCGAAAAGAAAAAGCAAATTTTTTGTCAGTTCAGAAAAAAAAGGCATGTGCCGGGGGGGGGGGGGGTGTCCCGTGGACAAATTGTAACGGTTACAAGTAATTTTATTACTTCAAAAAGTAATCAGATTACTCTTGTGATTACTGCCGAATAAAAGTAATCAACTGATTACAAAATTACTCCAAAAAGTAATCGATACAAGTAATTTGATTACTTGTAATGCGTACGGTACAAGTCTGTCTGTAATGTACATGATCTGTGTATGACTAACGTTAGAGCGGACTCGGAGGGCGTTGTTGCCTATTTAGTCGTTCCTGTTGACAAGTGGCATCTTCATTTTTTTAGTAATGGTCTTCTTTCCGTTTACCATTAGCGCACACATGCAGACTCCGGTGTTTGATTATGCTCGTGCTAACTGCTTCAGACTGTACATGCATGTGGACGATACTGACTGGAAAACTCCTTTTTAATGGGCTCATTGTAATAAAACCCCAAACTCAGGAACACAGAAGGGCATGATCACAACACAACGTATCAAAGGAACATAGAAGGGGCCGAACACAACACAACGTCTCTTCTGTGTTCCTGAGTTTCGGGTTTTATTACCATTATTAATCACCAGCTCGCTTGCTTTTTAAGTATTATTGCATTTAAAAGGGCTGACGTTGACTGTGCCGTCTCTCGGCTGAGAGATATTGTGAAGTCTGCATTTGAGCGCTTTATATTAGTAAAGTATAATATCCGATGTGCATTTCCCTGGTGGTTTTCATGTGATCTTCAGCGGGCACTGACCTTGCAATCGCGTTATCGCAAGAGATGTAAATGGTCTGGCATGGAAAAATGGCACTCTTTATTCAAGGAAGATCGGTTTAGACGAAGCGATTGAATAAAAGAGACAAACGCATATTGCACGACTCCATTGACTCCGATTTTAGGTATTGTCCTGAACGACTACGGGAAAATGTTAGGCACAGTAAGCCATCGAGTGGAATTAAGGCTATAACTCTAAGGCCACTGACCGGTCATGTCTACGACTCTGAGTGTTTGCCGTATATTTGCTAAAAGCTTTTCATCTATAGTAAACTCCAATGTCTTCCAGTTTAAGAAAACAAACCCTTTTTCTGATAATCTTCCTGTGTCGATTCCTGTACTGCCCATTGATGATGTGCTTTCGCCCAGAAACAAACTTGTCCCGAAAAGGTCATGTGGGGAAGGGGGTATGTGGAAGAGGGTACGACCATAGTATCCCGCCGCAAAACTACAGTATATCGAAGAGCGAACTTTGATATCGTTAAACTCGGCATCAGGCCCCTTCATGACTGATATATGCCTAACTTTTCTTTCGCTCTGTTTTGAAAATTTGTTTTTTTTTTTAAAGCAACACTTCTTGCCTTAATTTATCGTCAGATATCACTAATACAATTTAGGGAAAACCAGTCAGCACCATGGTACACTCTAAAGCTTAAGTCGCTCTCTAACTGGAAGAACCGAGTGTCCCGACGTGCACAACTTCTTAACACCGAGCAGGCCTGGTCCTGCTTTTCTGCTGATTTCGAACTGTACAAGTCAGCCGTCGAGAAAGCCAAAGCACAATTCTACCAGCGCGATCTTGCCGCTATCTTCAAATCTAATCCTCAGAAAATTTGGAGCATAATTATTCCCCATTACGGTAAACCAGTCTCTTAACTAAATGACAATAGAATTTCTCTTACTGGTGATGACGCTGTTGAAAGGTTTTTTAACGGATATTCTGCCGTGTTTAAAAATTCTTTCATCGCAACGTCACCAGATATTTCAACCATGTCCGTAAAACGTATGCATCCAATTACTTTTTAGAAAAACGGCAATGGCGAATTAATATACTGCCTCAAAACGTCATCGCCACCAGGAACTGACGACATAAACAGCAAAATATTGAAAATTACTGAACCGCTACCAACCATTGTTTTCCATCATCATTATTTCAACAATCCTTAGATACCGGAAATGTTTCCGACGAGTGGAGAAAAGATAAGGCCGTTCCGGCTCACAAATGTGGTGATGCTCACTCCCCACTAAATTACCGTCCCATATCGTTAACTTCTGTATTCTGTAAGCTCAACAAACATGTAAATCATTCTCAAGTTATGCAATTCTTGGAAGAGAATAAGTCATTTTTCCCCAATCAACATGGCTTTAGGAAACACCGTTCACGCGAAACGCAGCGTCCCGCTTTCTCTCACGATATTTGTTTCCTTTAGACTTTTTTTTAAGTTGATGCCAGTTTTTTTATGTTAAAGCTTTCGATCGCGTTTTTTATAAGCTTCTAGTAGCAAAGCCGTCCGCACGGTCTCTTGAATCCTTTATTCTAGTCTGTATTGAAGGATTCTCACCTCTCAAAGCCAGCATGTCCAATTAACAACTGCCATTCCCAAAGCGCTCCTGTAAGGTCCGGTATACCGCCAGGATCTGTTCTTGGACCCCTAATTTTTCTCGTGTATGTCGATGGCCTCCCTCTTTGATTGTCTTCTAAAGTTCGCTTATTTGCTGATGACTGTGTAGTCTACAGAACCTGAACGAACACCAATGACTTGCCTACTATTCAGGCTGATCTAGATCGAATGGATGATTTGTGTTCAAAGCGGCAGATGCTACTAAATACATCAAAACCACATGCCTCTCCTTCCTTCGAACTCGTCAACATATTCACTCTTTCTAGACTGTTGGTAATCTTAATATTGATTCTGTGTCTACTCACTAGTATCTTGGCTTTCACTTCACTTACGACCTTGAATCCATATTAATATTATTATTTCTGACTCAAACCGCACTCGTGGTCTCTTGCACCGTAATATTCGTCTCGCGTCCCAATCTTTGAAGCGACTTATGTAGGTCACATTAGTAGGTCCGAAACTAGAATATGCATCGTCATTCTGGGACCCCTTTCTTAAATACCTTGTACCCGACCTGCATTACTTTCAATATTATGCCGCTCACTTTATATCGTTTCAATACTATAGGTTTGTTAGTGCTACTGAACATAAACAAAATTTATCAAAAACCCATTTATGTTCACGCAGGCGCGTCACTAAATTAAGTGTTTTCCACAGGTTTTACTTTGTTGGTCATCTACACACTTCCTTCATCTTGCCAGCTCAGCGGATATCACCGCACATTTCTCACCGTGTAAAGGTTGGCCGTCCTTTCACTCGAAACACAGCATTCCTGGAATATTTTTTTTCCGGCGACATCTGTGAATTTTAACGGCCTGTCCGAAGTCCTCGTCTCTGTTTAACACATCGATTCGTTCAGCCAAATCTTAACTTCGCTATTTTGTCAACCCACTCTCTTATTTACTACTCTGACTCAGGGGTCTTATTGTATTTAAATAAATAAACAAATAAATCTGAGTTTTCATGTGACACCAAAGCTTAGTCAAAATCTTAACGGTATTTGTCGTAGACGATCTATTGAGACTAACCTTACAAACTTATTGGAGTTCGCAAAGCATATGAATCTCTCCCGTGTCCAGATTAATATTTTTTTTACTCTTATAAGCCGTTTGACCTCGTAGATCACAGTCAATTGTTGAAGAAGATGTTTAACGTAGGTCTTTCGTCGGGCTTTTTAGGTGGTTTGGCAGCTTGGTGGCCGCTCCAATTCGGTATCCTACTTAAAATGCAAATCCTACTATTATGTGGTATATTATGAGGTACCAAAAAGGATCGAACTTAGACCTTTTTTGATTTTATTAAGTTACCTTTCAACTTGTGTCAGTAATTCAGAGATGCAACAGTTCGCTAACATCGTGAAAATTTATCGCAGTATCCACACGACTGCTGACTGTGAACTGTTACAAAAAAAGGTTGAGTCAATTCGCCTATGATGTTGTACAAACTCGCTTCTTTTAAACCCCACCAAAACTAAGCTTGTCCCTTTCTCCCGTATAGTAAATGTTGTTGTTCATCCCCATGAATCGCACAAATCAGAGATTTTAGGATCGCTAGTTGTACCTGACCTTAATGTTTTGATTCACTTACGCCACAATTTTAATACCTGTGTTTCGAAAATTACCAATGATTCCTTACGCATCCTTGGGTAATTGAAGGCGTTACCCGTATTTCCTCAATCACACCTGCATACTGCACCTATTTCGGTCGTTAGTTTCATCAAGGTCAGACTTTTTTTTGTGTGTGAGGAATTCTAGTGGCGTCCGTGAAATATGAAGATTAGAGTGCGTAAAGCGAGAATTCATAAGAATTGTCTATGATCGATACATTGGACGGAAAGTTTCTTTTTTGTTTTTTGTGATTACATGCATCTGTTGGCCACACTTGGTCTTTCGCCGCTTTCGGGTGGACGACTAGTTCGCGACATGTTTTTTTTTTATATAAACTTATCAATGGTGTTGTTTATTACCTGCTGTTATTAAATAAAATTTCACTTCATGTTCCCCAGCGGCAAAAAAAAGTCTACGGTTTATTTTTACTCTTCTAGCTTAAAATCCAGTCCTCCGTTGACTCGGATGCAGAACATGTATGACAAGTGTTTTAAGCCTAACGTGAACCTTTTTCGCTACCCTATTATGTTTTAAAGAATGTGAAATGTGGGGCTCACTTTATAGTTTGAAAATATTTTTGTCTGATCGTCTTTCACTCAGTCCAAGTGTAACCCTCCCAACTCCTTACCAGGTGTTTCTAGCGCAATAAAACACGGATTGATTTATTGATTAATTTCTAATAAAGGACAATGATTTTACATGGAAATTTAGCTAAAATTTTCGTGAAAACATTTCACAACCTCTTGAAGCTGCCATAATCGTCATTCCTTTTGGCAGTATGGTTCTGGCACTTCTCGGAACCCAATCTACTCTAAGATATCAGATGAGTAGGCACTAACAGGATGTTGCTAGCACCCTTTGTAGATTAAGAATGAGACGGGCAGAGTGGATTACTTCCCCGCAGGTGTTACAATTTACGAGAAAAGTTTGAACTCACGGGGTCGAGTGACTTCCTAGCAAGGAAGAATTTCTGCAGGCATGCAAGTCCCATTCGTCGATACTCCGCCGAATTCTTGTAGAAAATGTCATGTAGGAAAAAGTTAAGCGGACGTTATGAAGATTCAGTTTTAATTTTCGCACATGCATAAACAACGCAGCATTTCTATTAATAGAAAGCGTCGTAGGGTGGAAAATACATAACTAGGTATTTACAATTTAATGCGCTTATCAAGTAAGTAAAAACGTGTAGCCAAATAACGAAATAGGAAAGAAGCGCCATTGCACTAGTTCAGTGCTGGGGAATTAACTTTTTATTTATTTAAATACCCTATGTAGCCGTTTTAGTGTGTTTCACAATGAATGGTTCGAATAGAGTATGTCAATTTTTTCAAAACAACACAGAGCACTCAACAAAGCACAAGACAAGCCAAATTTTTAAAATGACAGGTTTACAGAACATTAAAAAATTCTAAATCGTATTATACTGCGACAAAGGCATACGCACTTCGAGATATTTATCGGTTATAGCTTTTGTAGTGATCCGATTTGATAATTGATCTCATTCGGCAATTGCAAATTAAAGTTTCCAAGTGCAGAGGACACACACAGACATGAAGTGGGCAGGACAGCGCTAAACTCACGACTAGGGTTTTAATAGAAAACTAAGGAGAGCAGAATTTTTTGCTTAGTTTTCTATTAAAACCCCAGTTGTCAGTATAGCGCTGTCCTGTCTACTCCATGTGGTGTCTGTCCTTTGTGCTTTACAATTTCAATATGTTGAAGCAACGAGCAAACTTCAATATTCTAGCGTAAAATGCAATTTACGAAAAAACGAATACCAGTCATGAATGACTTTAATTTTTCACAGGTTGTCAACTCTGGTGGAAACTCGGTCCGGAGTGTAGATAAAGGTCGTCTTATCGACAGATATTGTTTCGCTTCCTGGTCTGCCTGGTCGCCTAAATTATACCACCACAACCCCTGATCTAAAGGTTGTGGTGATATAACATATGAAGATTGAATACTCGATTAGATTGAGGACTACTTATTTCAACAGCATATAAGCTAATTAAAAATTGGGAACGAGCAATACGGTATTACAACAAAGAGTTTCTGAAAATAAAATTTCAAAATTCCACCTGGTCGGAAAGCACAATATAAAATATGAATTGCGATTCCCTGATTCACGATATGCGCATTGCAAATCTACAAAGCATCTTATTCAACTTGGGGCTTACAGACAAGCGCATTTTTCCTTTTCACCTGATAGTGCGTATTGCAGTTAGCAAATCAACCGCGAATGCATGAATCATTGGCTAGAGGAAAGTAGACTGAAAGAGAATAAAAAAATAACTTGATATTTTTCACTTCTTTCATAAGCAGTTCTGACTAGCGTTCTTCGGGGAAAACGTTTTTTTTTTGTAGACATGCGATGATGCTTTTTGGTTCAAACTTTGATTTGGGGTAGGCGATTCATACTGAATAAAATGTTAAAAAGCGCCAACAACAGGTGTGCAACAAAAATCGAAGCCGACAGGACAGGCGCTAATTTGGACTTT
Source organism: Ixodes scapularis (assembly GCF_016920785.2). Taxonomy (NCBI): domain Eukaryota; kingdom Metazoa; phylum Arthropoda; class Arachnida; order Ixodida; family Ixodidae; genus Ixodes; species Ixodes scapularis. The sequence goes on from NW_024609882.1 coordinate 94,246,563, forward strand.
CAATTATTCAATATGGCGAGTCAAAATGTTATCATATAACCTCCAGGCTTGGTTCTTCTATGCTGTTAACGGATAAACCAGGAAATAATTTTTTTAAATGAAACTGTCAGTTTTTGTTTTAGATTCTGTAAAATAATCAAAACTTGCCAGGAATAAAAACGGCGCAATTCCACTCGAAAATTAAAATTATTTTTATGTTAAGGGAAGTATTCCTACTAAAAGACATAAAAAAGGAAAACGAAGCAAACACTATTTTTTATAGTTGAGACTTATGTTGACCAAATTGAACAAAAATATACTTACAGAAATCTGTGGAACGTTTCAACTCAGTATTTATGCAAGATCTATTCCACGCCTGCCCTAACCCTATTCCGCGGAATCATCCACGACGAAGGTTAATTTTTTTATTAAGAACATTACCAGTAAACATTATTGGAAAATAAACTAACAGCATTAAATTCTATAATATACTTATAATTATACGTGATGCACTTAAATGTCACGAAATACTTTTGTCCACTGGAAAGGATATGAGAGCCATGGCGTTCGTAGACAATATTTATATTCTGCGCACTATATGTACTTACGAAATGAAACCCCTAATATCCATAAATATAACAAATAATATAAATATTTAGATTATTAAATACTAAGGAGCGCTCTGACCAAAACGATGTGGTTGCGACTATGCCACATAGTTGGAGTACGTGCCAATTTGGTGCACACACATTGTTTCGCCTCCCTACCCCTTTTTTATAATTACCAAAAAACAATCGAAAACCTAGACGGTAGCGGGTCTATTCGCTATTTAGTAAAAAGAATTTTGAGAACATGTAACTTACATTGGCGAGATCGGACACAACAGAATCACAGATCCGGAAGACCGCGCACGTTCGCCTCGAATCCTGCGTTTTGGGGTGAAAAGTACCCCGATTTCTAGCTGTTCGAGTGAAATCAATTGTGTTCTCAAGTAGAGTATTTCACTTTGCACTATATAACGACTCATGTCTACAAACAAACCAGAGCACCCCCAGGCCACGCGATCGGCGCCGCACATGCGCGATAGAGCGTGGCTAAGAGCTCGCCGTCACCTTTATACAAACCATTGGAACGTGATGTTGTCGACGTCGGTATGTGTCCCCGATTTCTTTTTCGTGTCAGAATTGTTGATTCAAGATCTTTCTGGCAATATTTGACCACTACAGCAGCGTCAACGAAATTAAAGAGACACCTTACACCGCAAGCCTTTTCAGAGGGCCCGTTTCCTCTTCCGGATTACTACCCTGATTATACTATGTCTCATGAAATTCCTCAAATAACTATTTATGCAACTGGTGTTTTGAAACGTATTGAAGAACAGCACTCAAACTCCGCTCTAGGTCCAGATAAAATTTCAATAAAACTTTTCAAACTATGCACGCATGAGTGCTCAATCCTACTTTCCCTGATATTTCAACAATCTTTAGACTAGGCGAAATTCCTGATAATTGGAAGCATGCCCAGGTAATTCCGATACACAAAAATTGTTGATATAATGAATTTGGTAACTACAGGCAAATATCGTTAACAAGTGTCCGTGGTAAGCTCATGTGGCATATTGTATTTGCTAACGTTATGCGTTATTTCTACATTAACAACTCTATTTTTGTAAACTAGCACGGCTTCTGGCGATGCCACTCCTGCGAAACGGAACTCTTTGAATTGAGCAATGATATTCCTGAAAATCTGCATTCCCGCTCAGAAACAAAGGCCATTTTTATTGATTTCAAAAACACTTTTGACAAAATGCCTCATCACCGTCTTATGTTAAAACTTCGCACGTTAAGGATAGACCCGTTTGTAACAAAATGTATTGCTGGCTTCTTATCAAACGAAACTCTGTGTATTCATTATGAGAGTAAAGATTCAGCAGCCCAACAAGTAAAATCGGGCGTGCCTCAGGGAACCGTGCTTGGTCCACTGCTCTTCCTGATATATGTTAACGACCTGCCTACTCGTATTCAGTCCACAATAAGATCATACGCCAACGACTGTGTTTATACCTGAAATTTGAGGGACTGGATCACTGTGCGTTTTTGCAGAGTGATCTGATGTGTCTTGAGACGTGGTGTAAAGAGTGGCATTTGCAAATTAACGTTTCCAAAACAAAATATCTGAACTTCAATAATCAACGCACATCGACAGAATTTAACTACATCATTTTCAGTGCCCCCATTGAAAATGTTCACACATATAAATATCTCGGACCTCATTTCACGCCCGACCTTTCGTGGGAACTACCTAATAATGAAGTCATGGCAAAGGCTAATCAAACTTTAGGCTTTCTAACATGTCACTTACAATTGGAAACACGAGAAATAAAACTGATTGCATACACATCTCTTCGTCCGAAGCTGGAATACGCATGTCTCACCTGGAGCTCGCATCAGTCATACTGTATCGATAAGTTAGAAGCCATTCAAAACCGAGCGGGTGGTTTTCATTTGAACCCGTTCGCATTTCTAACTTCTCGTTTTTACCTTCTCATTTCAACCCAGCGCAAAAGAACTTTCGCGTTTCTCCCTTTCTCATTTAAACCGTTCTCAAAACAAACTTTCGGGTTTTGACCCTTCTCAAAACGACTTTTCTCATTTTAACCTTTCTCATTTCAAATTTTCTCAAAACGTACTTTCTTGTTTTGGCCATTGTCAGAAAGACTTTTCTCATTTTAACCTCTCTCATTTCGAACCCAAATTAATACAACATCATGATCTCGGAATCTTTCTGCGGTATTTATGGCGAAGTCGGGTAATTAATTGCCTTCGAGCCCTTGCCTGTGGCACCGGCGACCAAAAACGCGCCAGCGGCACATCACGTGACCCTCTCCACCCGAATGCAAAGCACAATGAACTGGCGTTTTTGTTTGACTGGGTCGCGAGTGAGCTCTGTTAACTTCTTCTTCGATCATTCTATGGTACCATGAACACGCTGCATACTTGAACAACATAAACTACGACTCTTTGAGATGTGTGTAAACAGAAGCGGCTACACAAAACTTTTCAAAATATTGGCATTACCACAGTCCGTACAGCTGACAGAATATTAAAATATAAAATCAATTAAAGGGCAGATGTATAAATCAGTGTGGTGCTGATCGCACGCGCATCAAATTTCAATGAACTTCGTTTGGATTTTCGATTAACTGTTGCCACGGAGGCTTGCCAGCGTCGCTTTCCATATTCTGTTTACTGTTGGTAGAGAGTTTTAGTAAATCGTTCCCATGACTCCGATAACGGTACCCGATACTCCGCCACCGCCTCCCTTGCGCATGCATAGTATCGTTATCAGGGCTATCGGGGGTATCGGAACGATCTACTAAAACTCTCTAGTACCTTTTTTGGAATCCTCAGACTTCTCATTACACCCCCCCTCCTTGAAATTGTAATGCGTGTTCAAGTTTCAAACTGCATCACCATGCATACTTTTTTTTCAGCAGTGTAATGACTTGTTATTACAGAGTTGTAAAATAAAGTGATGTATGATGCAGCCCGTGTCTCAGAGCACACATACCTTGCTCAGGCTGGATAAATTCTTCCAAAAATGTTTACTTTCTTTGAAACATAACTGATATTTCACTTCGTTGTTTTTGCTATCTTGTCTCAGAGCACAAAAGGGTGCCTGTCTCGATGGCTTCGTTTGCCACTCGAACCCGCTATTTGCCGCCTCAGCGAGCATTGTTTCGTTTGGTTCCCTACCCCGATTCGGACTTGACGATACTGGATACAGTCTGGCAGACAAGCTGCCCGACCTCTTAGAGCTCGGGAAAACTTCTGCTGGTAAATTGCCGGTACACGCCTGAGAAGCGCAACCCGAAAAGCTTGCACCCGCCAGCCTTTGACCACGCGAACGCCCTTGCCGAAGATATGAGAAAACTTTTTTTCAGAGAAAATGAACACCAGAATTGGCCATTACAAGCAATAACACACGACTAGCACAATGACCCATCCGCTCCACATGACGACATCTTACGACATACAACGACAGAAGAGAAATGAAGTACCGAATCTGCGCTAGCACTTTTGAAACCACGTCACCATGTGACCAGGTAGCTACGTCAACAGACTCGGGGTGGCACGCAGGCACAAGGAAAATTGTTTCATATGCTATGCAAGAGATGGTGCCGCTTCGCTTCATCTTCAACCTTCACCCTTAACTGTTTTTCCTTTCCCTATACCTCACTACGGTGTTCAAATGACAACGGGTTCAAATGAGAAAGGGTCGAAACGCGAAAGGTTAAAACGCGAAGGGCGTTTTGCGAATATGTTCAGACGAGAAGGGTTCAAATGAGAATGGGTTCAAATGAGACGGGTATAAATAAAAAAGGGTCGAAACGCGAAAGGTTAAAACGAGAAGGGCGTTTTGCGAATGGGTTCAAACGAGAAGGGTTCAAATAAGAATGGGTTGTTTCGAGATACACCCAAACTGAGCCACCCGCTTCGTTCTCCGATATTGTACCCGTACAAGTATAACAACACTAAACCAACCAATATACCCCATCTTACAGACCGGCGTAAAATAATTCAACTAACTGCCCTTCATCACCTGGACCATCATTCACCCTCAAAGAAAAAAAAATTTTGCCCAGCTCCCAACCACGTCTCGGCACGCACAGACAACTAACAGAAACTTCTGCTCGCCACTATTAGAACTAACACTTCCAAATTTTCTCCGTTACAGTTATTTATATCAGACTGGAATTACCTTCTCGACGACATCGTTACAGGACAATAGTCTATTATATATTCGTTCCGCAATGGCGACACTTTACAATATGTAAAAAAAGAGCGGATAGAGGAAAATATTAGAAACTCTTGCTGACTTGTATGTGTATTGTTGCTTTCGCCATCCCCTTATGTAAAGCCCCAACTGGGCGCTATAAAGGTATATTAAATGAAATTAAAGAAAATAAATAATGTGACACGTGGCAATTCATTCCACGCGGGGGCCGGAGAATGGACCCTAAAGCCTGATTTGCATGATAAAAGTCTGCACGTTGTTTTCAGTCATGGCGTCGCTCAGGCTGCAAAAGCGCGAACCGTAGCTGAGAGGGTCGACGTCGAGACTGAAAATTGCACGCAGAAACTGACCAACTGAATCAGGCATAAAAAGGCTGTGACAGCCACTGGTAACAATTATCAACATCTCCATGCATCTACTGGTTAAACCGAGGCTACTTGCCCTAACTAACCCTCAAACTTAAAAAAAAAGTATTTTGAGGCCTGACCTGGTTGAGCCCTGGTCCGGGTTTGATCTACGGACCGGTGGCTTTTAAACCAGCAGATGACAGTTTGAACGATCAGGCAGCCGTTTAAACTTGAAGACGCACTGATCACAGTACGGCGGGTGGTTATTATAACTTAGCGGTTTCTCCGCGTTCATTTTGTAACAGAACAAATCAAGCTGAGAACACCAAGTATCCGTGAATTACACCCAATGTGCTTCCCGCACAAGCAAACTTGGTCCGACGGCGTTTGGCTTTCCTTCTTGCGGTCACTTTCCACGTCTTAAGACAAACCCAATAGGTGAAAAACGCATGAAAAATAAATTACAAACGATTCCCGACCCGTTTAATTCGTCCACCCTATTGAAAATCGCTCTGAGGGGACTTCAGCAATTCTTTAAAGGATGTGAAGGGGACTTCAGGAATTCTTGTGATGTTTCAAGGGTGCACCGATATTTCCTGGTGGGATCGTTGGCCCCGTCAGAGGCTCTCCTGAAATGTCTGAAGACCCCTTTACAATGCCTTGAAATGTCTAAAGCCTGTCAAGAACTTTTCTAATAAGGTCGGGAAAGCCTTCAGGCTTTTTGAGATGTCAGTTCGGCCACGGCCTAGGTAGAGAAAACACATTTCGCAGAATTAGAACATAGCTACGTATTGTTCGAACAGGGAAAACAAATAATTATTTGGAGAATGTCGATCGCATGTGTGTACGGTCAGTTTTTTGTTACTGCTCTTTTATCAAACACAATTGGGCTCCTCAACCCGTCTGTCACTGCCCGGGTGTTCGGTCGCCAAGGAGCTACGGGTTCGATCGTCCCATGTGGAAAATTGACAAGGCGCGGGCCTGTTGGCCGAGCGGCTTTTTGAGGCGAACAAGCTTTACTTGTTGCACTAATAATAATATAAAAGGGCAAGCCGAGAGCAGCGCGTTGCCCAAATTCAGGGACGCTGGGGAGGTTCTGAGGGCGAAGCGGCAGTGACTCGTCCCGGGAACCGGTTTCCCCGCGGGGCCGGTCCCTAAAAAGGAAACAAAAAATAAACAAAACCATTTTGCTTTTCACCAGAGTCGGAAGTCTTCTCTTTTTCGTCGTTGTCAAAAAATTACACCATCTTCCCGAGGGGAACCATGGGGAGATGCGGAGCATCGCGGATCGTTATTAACGGTGTTATTAACGGTGTTAGTAACGTTGTTAGTAACGTTGTTAACTTGCGTGTTGTTACGTTGTTAACTTGCGTTGGTTACCACACATCGCGTGAACGTTGTTGGAAACTCCGCGATGCTCCGCATCACCCCATGGTTCCCCTCAGGAAGATTGTGTAATTTTTTTCGCGCGCTCTGGGAAGAGCGCTCGAGAGCGCGCAGAAAGAACCACTCGAATTCGCCATAAAACACGAACAGGCAACTCAAATCCCCCCCCTCCTCTTTTACAACGCCTACACACACACATTGCGCTTCTCTCCGCCCGGCGATGGCGAGAGGGTGCCGGACAGCACGCTTCTCCAATAGTCGGCGGGAGAGAGTGGTGCAAGGGAGCCAGGATGTCAGGAGGCCGCTATAGCCATTTTCTTTCCGCTCGTGGGTGGTTTGTTTCTCACCGCCGTGGAGATCTGGAACGGACCGGTTTCCTCCATTCAGAAAGGTAAGCACTGTTTTGAGGGCTCGCACCTTGGTCTGTTTTAATCCGTGCCGTTTCTTCCATGGTTCCGCAGGTGAACTCCAGTTCGGCGTTGGCCGCCTTCAGCACCGCTCGAGCGCCATCATGTTCAGCGCATTCAAGGAGATTGTGGCCGGTGTCGGCCTACTCGCAGCAAGCCTGGCAGTCGGGATCAGCGTGCCACCGCATGTAGTGCCTGCGCACCAGGATCATAGCACTGTGGGTCCTGGGAAGGTGGATGACGGCCGCTGTCCCGTTTTGTTCCTCGCGCCTCTTCGTCCGACCGGCTTCGGAAGCATCCAGCGCGCGAAAAATACGCCGAAGACGCCGCCCCGACGACATCAATGACGAAACCGTGACTGTTGTCGGAATTTCTCAACGGTGACGGGATCTGCTTGCGAGTTCGTGGTTTTCGCTAAACGTGCTTGCTGAGACTGTGTATGTGTCCGTGATGTGCACCTGCTCGGTTTTATTAGCTGAACTACCGTACATCAGGAATATACCCAACGGCATTGTGACTACTTTGAAAGATATTTTTCGTTGTGATAAAGAAATCAGTTGTTCCTATTTGATGTGATCTCTTTCGTCGACAGCTGCTTGCACCCGGGTTAGAACAAGCTTTGGTTTTTATCGTCTTTTTGAGTTTTAATACGCACGTAAAACACAATGTCCGCAATGAATTTTGAATAACTTTTTGAACTGAATTTTCGTCTATGGTTCACAGTCATTTGGGCGTCTAAAGGGTTGAAGGGCTAAGGGGTTTGGGTTGAAAGGCTATGGGGCTGGAAGGTTTTCTCTGATGGGTATACCTTAAGGGTATTTTTGAAGGGTTTCGAAGGCCTGTGAGGTCCCATAATCCAAGGCTGATGGGCCCTTTAGAATTATTTGCAATAGGGCATCCGCGGCGTTTTAACGAGAAAGCAGGTTTTGTCTGGTTTCTTCCAAAACAATACAGGAAAACACGTGCCGCATAGTGATTTCCGCCCACCGTCCAAGACCGGAAGTGCACCCGACGCGCCACCACCGCGCCGTGACGTAACAGAGTTAAATTAATGTATACCACGTTTTCTTTTTTTTTTGGGGGGGGGGGAAGGCGTTTTTTAAAATGTCTAAATATACTAGGCTGTTCTAGATATAAATTAACTCTTTCCGGGAACAGACTTCCAGCTGCGATGTGCTTAAGGGATTGTAAATATACATTAATCAGCAATATAATTAGCTGAGTTGCAATAATTAAATTTTCAAGCTGTGAAAACAAACACATGGCTTTAATTAAGATCCAGCTGAGCATCATCAAAAGCTGGTAAATAAGACAAATTTAAGACGACTTGAAGCTCGTGGTAAGCCTGAGGGTGCGGTAATGTTACCACTCGTGAATTAAGCGCAAGACCGGTAATGCGAAAATACCAATTATAGCCCTTCCCACGTGACTGCAGTCGTCCTACAATCCACTAATATAGGGGTTTTCGATGACGCTCCGCAAGTTAGTATCCAAAACTTTGTCTGTTTTCACGAATTTAAAAGTTAATGAGCTAAAGTTACTTCTTTCTTTTTGGTAATTAGTGTGTTTCTTGAAATCGGTGACATCCGCGGTTGCCAACTGTACGTTCCATAGAAGCGTTTATTTTTTTTTTTAAAACGCCTTCGACTTAGGAATGTTTGAAAATCTTCGCAGAAACACCCGTATGGTAAACGCCAACCAGGATAGACCATTTTCAACACGCGCTCTCCTTCTGGTAGCAGCTGCACCAATTATATCAGTTTGCTGTTGTTTGGGCACGTAATATGAGCAGGTATTATACAGTGTTTGTTTAGCGTTGCTGGCTCTTACATGCGCAATACTCAACGGTATAGCGCAAGCTAAAAACGACCTGCTCAGACCTGTTTTATTTGTGCACCATGTTGCCGAGTGAACACCTCGAATCATCTTGTTGAATAAACTTGCCAGGACTGTAGGAGTCCCCATGTTTATAGTGGCACCATGCTCCTCAAAAGAAGTATTGAAATTGAAAGCGTTTCCAAAATTTTTCCTTCCAATGAAACCAAGCCGCAGCTGCCTGGTCAAGCGCGCTTTTTTGCGAGGTACGGAGGCTACGAGCACGATTGCACAGCCAAATTCGATCACCGAGCCTCTGTCAATCGTCCCGTAAAAACGGCACCTTTCATCAGTTCCTTCGCGGGGGGAAATCTATGACCTACTGTTCGTTCGTTCCTCGGCGATGAACAGCGCAAAGAGCCTTAGCGTTGAGCAGAGGGCAGCGTTCACGCATTTTGCGAGCGGTGAATAATTTCGCGATGCACTCCTTCAGCGGCACTGCGATTTGATTGGACCGCGGTAGGTCCCAAAGAAAAATTGCCCAGCTGAACATAACACAATTACACGTAACACTGAATTTGGCGAATACAACGTCGCCATTGCTGCACCAGTCGAGATAACCACTATCTTGAAATTGGTGCTCTAGCTGAGCCCGAGATCTCTCGAAAATTTCCCTCAAAGCCCGCTAGCCCGCAGCGCAAAATCTCCAGCGTTACGTGCGTACGCAATATGTTAGCCCTTCTATTCTGTTCTGCGCATGCACACTTTCGACCCGCAATTTCTTTGCGTACGCAAAGCTTTCGCGTACTGTTTAATAAAACTGGCTTTTAGTGAACTTGCGCAGTTTTAGAGCACGCTAGTGCTACATTTAGGGCGTGCCTTAGCGCACGCTATGCACGGAAGTTTTAAAATAGCGTTTCTCCTCTGCGACGAAAAAGCCCCAGCATAAACCCAAGAGGCACGCAGTGTTGTACACGTTCCTGAAAAAAAGGAACGAAAGCTCGTTCCTCGTTCCTTCTGATATTTGGAACGCGTTCCCGTTACAAGTTCCATATGCGTAAAAGGAACTCGTTCCCGTTACAGTTAAGGAAATGGAACGTATCGTTACATATACGTTACATTTATATTTTGACGATTATCATATACAATTAGATCAAACAAAGTGGTTTTTGTTGTTTTTTATCTATCCCACCAAACGGCAACATACAAATTTGAATGCAGTGATGAAAAAGCACCAAGAGAAGAAGACAAGCGGAAGCAGTGTTTCATTTGTTGATATATTCACCTTTAAAGATCTCAGCTTTTAACCATATTTTGTGGTGGGCGATTCAGACGAGCGAAATCTACTGTTGCCCCACATTGCATGAGCGTTTCACAACAACCTCACACGTTTCAATCTAACGAAGTCACTTGTTCAAACATAACAACAGTTGCTTCTCGATGCTGCTGTCCGCAAGACGAGCAAGTGAAGAAGGTAGGGCTGTTGGAAGGGTCGTGAAAAGTACAAGTCCTTCTTCGTGGAGGCTGGATTCGTTGTTCGGTTTGAAGATAGGAAACAAGGGGAGAAGAAATAAAAAATAATTTTTGTGTATATTTCATGCCACCAATATTCAGGGTACAAGGGTGCGTTCGATATCGGGTAACCTGCTCTTTTGTTGTAACTGTACGTCTATTTGTGGAAGTTCAGTGATGGCTGCAGTCGGCCTTAGATTTCTGGGTGTATGAGGATTCGTGGAAGCGAAGGAAGTAGCTGAGTTTGAAATTTCTTTCTTTTTGTGTCTTTTCCTTCGAGTAAAAGTTTGGCTTTTTATACCGCAGTCTTGGGCACTGAAAAAAGAATCGATATCCACTAGCTCTCCTGCACCCGACAGTCATCAAGCGAGTATCACACAAAATTAACCATATGGTATGTAGCCAAAAAGTTAACGAAATCCTGGTCTTCGTTTAGATGGATATTGTTTTTATACTTCTAGAATTTTCCTTTCAGAAATAAAATACAAATTGCTTTACTGAACGAAAAAAAGGAACGCCGTTCCATTTTCCGTTCCAATAAAAATGTAACGCGTTCCCGTTCCAGTTCCATCAATGCAAAATGGAACGGCGGCGTTCCTTCGTTCCTCCTAAAAGGAACGCGTTCCAGGAACGCCGTTCCTTGGAACGCCGTTCCGTACAACACTGGAGGCACGTCCTGCGCCACCTAGTTCCATGTTCGATGAAATGATAACCAATTTTCCCGAGCAAACGAGGACTACTAACTTCGACGAAAAGGTCCTGCACTCCTTCACTCATCATATCGGGACCGAACGACGAGCCCCCGTTCACGGAGCCTCACCGTCGTAACAACGAACGACTCACCGTCGCCCTCCGTAAATTCAACCACATTCTGCAACTGGAAATCATTAGTGCTTCTGTGAGCAACTGGCGTCACCCCTTGACATCTTCCAAAAGCCATCGCTGGTGACTGACGGTCATGTGGTTATTACCGCGCACTCAGCGTCCAGCCTGTCCCCTGACCTGTATCCCCACCCGCACATCCAGAACTTCCCTGGAAACCTGGCGGTCAAGACTATCTTCAGCAGGATTGACGTGGTTAAGGCGCAGCATCAGATCCCAGTAGCAACACAGTGTGAAGCACTTCCAGCACATTCTGAAGGGTAGTACGTGTCACGTACTCAACGAGTACAAGCTTCTCACCTTTGCCTCCAAAGGCCTGCTTACCAAATATTTTGCTCGCGAGATCCCACAGTTGGGATTAATCTCCGAATTTACAGTTGACATTCGACACTTTCAAGGATCTGGGAACTCCGCTTCGGACGCTTCTTCAAGAGTAGCCGCTCTTACCCCAGCCCGCGCAAGTTGGACTCCCGAAGGAAAAATCCATCAATGTAACCCTGTTTGGCAGTCAATGTTTTCTAGTGGACCGCTGACTGTGCCTGACTGTACGTCAATCATGTCTGATTGGCCAACAAGTTACTCTGACCGACAGTCAAACTCCAGTCAGACTCCGCTTGTCGGCTTTCTGATGGTTTCCTGGTGGCAGTCGGCCGCCGCGAAATTCCATCAGGATGTCTTGGTGGCGATTCTGACTGCACATCGATTGTCTCTGACTGTACGTCAAAAAGCTTTGACGTGCAGACAGACGTACGGTCAAAGGACGTAAAGTTCGTTCGGACACCACTATTTCGTCAAATCTATGAATACAAAAAGTAATCTATGCACGAGAAAACGATTTCGGGACGTGAGCCCATAAAACCGCTGACGTTAGATATTTGACACGCAACCGACCGACAACCTTGATCAGAAGCCCGCGGAAGCGCCGAAAACGACACTTCGCTTCGCCCATAGAGGCTTCGCCGCTTCGCCGAGCTTTCATGAACGATCGCTCTCGACTCGTTTTGTTTGCCCGCTTGCTCCAGCCTGTCGATCCTGCCAGGGTTCTACAATGTCTTATGTTTTAGTAGAATTTTTACCCGACAAGACCCAGCCTGTTGTGAGTTCCGACGATGTAAGGGACTTTAGCGGTGTAGTTGAAGACGACAAGGTGTACCAGGTCTACTGGGCCGGTGACGCGCGAACAGAAGGGTCGTTCTACGACGCGAAAGTACTCTACATGGCAGGTGAGTAGAACTGAAGTACGGCGAGGGATGTACAAGTGCTTTGCATAACATGCTGACGGCTTAACTGCATTTGCAGCCGAAGCATCTCGTATAAAACGATTAGTGAAATCGAGTTTCAAAAACGGTGCCATGGCATAGCGGTTACGGTGTGCGATTTGTACGCAAGTGGTCGCGGGTTCGAATCCGCAATTGTCCTGCTTTTTTTTTCTTTTTTTTTCTCGAACATTTTGTTTTATCGAGGCATTTGGCGATATTTATGAGTGCGTATAGCTTTACTCTTATATAAATGCTGCCCTTGTTGATGAAAATCCCTTGGCAGTGGCAGTCAGACGTCATCTGATGGTCCACCAGATGACGTCTGATGATCCATCACGTTCCACCAAGGCTGCTGACTGGCAGTCAGTGTCCCAAATTACGTACCTTGATGGAATTTTCAATAGGGCTTAGAAGCAATGGACCAAGAACAACGCGACGATCCCGACATATGGGCAGAACTTAAGAAATACTCGTCGTTCACGATCAGCAAGATTCCTTTCCAACTGAGCTTCTTTACGATCACCTGCAATACGTCTACTGGCCACACATGTTCCTTCGTTACGCTTTCATTTTGGAGAGCGGGTTTCGAAGTCTTGCACAACCCACACTACCCCGGGATTTGCAGCACGCAGTGCTTGGTCACAGCACGCTATGTATGGCCAAGTATAAACACAGACGCACGTCGCTGGACCAGGAATGGTTCGCAGTGCCCGCGCACCAATGTTACGCGTCAAAAAATCACCCCGCTTGTACGCTTCTCACACTCCCAGGCCCGATTCGACGGCATTCACCTGGAGCTGGTTGGAACCCTGCCACCATGACAAGGGGTTACCTACAGCCACCCTGCCTGGGCAGGAACTGAAGGCAATCTGTTTTCTCGAGCATCACCGCCAAAACCGTCGCGGAGGCATTTATTATGCTTTTGGCATTTTGCATTGTATGCCCGTTTACTAGCACCTCGAATCGCGGAAGGCAGTTGGAGTGTGCGCTGTTTAGCGCTTTGGCCCAGCTTCTCGGTCCACGACAAAATCGGACGACAGCCTACCACCCTTCGGCTAACAGTTGAAGGCCTCACTCAGAGCACAGGAGGACAGCACGCATTGGCTGCAGCGTTTTCCTCTCGTACTAATCGGCATCAGATGTGCATTCAAACCCGGCTTAGGGTACACGTCGGCTGAACTCGTGTTCGGCACAAACCCACGTCTACATGGAGAGTTCTTTACTCCTTTGGATGGACAAGTCGTTCAATCGTCGTGCTCTTACTTAAATCGTCCGCGAGTACTTAAAGACCAACTCCAGCCCACTCCTCCCAGAACTCCTTCTCACCGCAATATTTTCGTGTCCCAAGACCTGGCGACGTACACAGATGCCTTCGTCCCCCGTAATTTATTGAAGAAGACTAACACCGGTGTGCAACGGTCCGTTTAAAGCACCGAAACCGGCGTTAAAAACAATTACCTTAGTTGTCAAAGACAAGCAGCAAGCTATCACCGTCAACCGTACTAAACCCGCTTTCATCGACCCCCCGGCTACCACTTCAGCCTTCACTTCACCTTCGTCGCATACCGGAACCGGCACAATTTCCCAACATAAATAAGGAGTTTTTGCAGATCGTTTTTGCCGTCCCTCAATTCTTTCCGCAACCCACTACGATACACGGAACTCTGCAGTCAAGGCCGCCCTATTGAATATCACTATGAGGGGACTTCAAATTTTCCTAAAGGATGTGAAGAGGACTTTAGGAATTCCTGAGATGTTTGAATGGGGCACCGATATTTACTGGTGGGTTCGTTGGCCCCGTCACAGGCTCGCATAAAATGTCTGAAGTGCCCTTTACAATGCCTTGAAATGTCTAAAATCCTGTCAAGAACTTTTCTAATGCTCTGGGGAAAACCTTCACGCTTCTTGAGATGTCTGTGGGGCCACGGCTTGGGTGGAGAAAACACATTTCGCAGAATTAGAACAATGCTGCTTATTGCTTGCGACGGGGAAAAACTAAGTATTGGGATAATGCCGATCGTATGTGTGTACGCTCAGATTTTTATTACTGCTCTTCTATCAAACATGAGTGGGCTCCTGAACCCGTCTCTCACTGCCCGGGTGTTCGGTCGCCAAGGAAGCCACTGGGGGCGACCGCTTCATGTGGAGAATTGACGGGCCGCGGGACGAGTGGTGTTGGCCGAGCGGCGTTTTGAGGCAAATGCAATCCTGTCCGCTCGAGGCAAGATCCGTGCAGCAAGCTTTGCTTGTTGCAGGAATAATAAAAAAGGGCAAGCCGAGAGCAGCGCGAAGTCCAGAAACAGGCACGGGGGGGGGGGGGGGAAGGAGGGGGAGATGGAAAGGGCGAAGCGGGAGCGGCGACTCGTTTCGGGAACCGGTTCCTCCGCAAAAATTAGAAAATAAACAGAACCATTTTGCTTTTCACCAGAGTCGGACGTCCTTCCCTTTTCGTCGTCAAAAACACGAACAGTAACAGCAACCCACACTGCGCGTCTCTCCGCCCGGCGACGGGGAGAGGGTGCAAAGCCGTGTCTCCAGCGGTCGGCTGGAGAGAGTGGTAAGACGGGGAGGCCAGTATAGCCATTTTCTCTCGGCTCGTGGGCGGTTAGCATGCTACCGCCGTCGCAGCCGCGGATGTCTTGAGCGGACCAATTTCCTCCAGGAAGCTTTGACCATAGCTTTGAGGGCTCGCCTCTTGGCCTGATTTGATCCGTGCAGTTTCTTCCTTAATTCCGCAGGTGAGCCCCAGTTCGGCGTTGGCCGCCTTCAGCACCGCTCGAGCGCCATCGTGTTCAGCGCATTCAAGAAAATGGTGGCCGGTGCCGGCCTACGCGCCGCAAGCCTGGCAGTCGGAGTCAGCGACCCACCGCATGCTGTGCCTGCGGACCGGGATCATGGCACTGTGGGTCCCGTCCTGAAACAGTGGATGACGGCCGCTGTCCGGCCATGTTCTTTGCGCCTCTTCGTCTGTTCGGCTTCAGAAGCATCCAGCGAGCAAAAAATACGCCGCAAACGCTGCCAAAAGGCATCATGGACGGAACCGTGACTGCGCTCAGGATTTCTCAACGGTGGCGGGTGCTGCTTGCGAGTTCGTGGTTTTCGCTAAACGTGCTTACTGATACTGTGTATGTGTCCGTGAGGTGCATTTGCTCGGTTTTGCCTGAGTTACCGTACATGAGGAATTTACCCAACGGCATTGTGAGTACTTTGAAACATAGGCGTAGACCACGGGGGGGGGGGGGGGGGGGGGGAAGGGGGGGGGGGCGCGTCGGCGCTCGTGCCTCCCGGGGGTCATGATCCTTACCCAGACGCTGTTTATGTGCCATGTAACGAGGTTCTAGTAGTGGCATGCAAACAAAATAACCCACACAGCGACCGATAGATGGCGATATGCATACGCTGTAAAATGTACCCCCTAAAATAAACTACTGATAATTTCCGGTGTGCGCTCAAAAGCCCCCCCCCCCCCATCCCCCCACGGAGAACTTCTCAGCCTGTCCCGCCCGGGAAAATTGAAAGTCTACGACGCTGCTTTGAAAGATATTTTTCTTTGTGATGAAGACCTCAGTTGTCCCTATTTGATATGATCTGTTTCATCAACAGCAGCTTGCGCCGGGTTTGAACAACCTTTGTTTTTATCGTCCTTTTGAGTTATAATATGCATGTACAACTAAATGTCCGCAATAAAGCTTCAATAACGTTCTTAACTGCATTTTGGTCTGTGGTTCAGTCATTTGGACTTCTAAAGAGTTGATGGGCTGAGGGGTTTGGGAAGAAGGGTCTGGCAGGTTGAAAGGCTGCGGGGCTGAAGTGTTTTTCTGCAGGATATTTCTGAAGGGTTTTGAAGGCCTGTGAGGTGTCATAATCCTTTAAGGCTGATGGGCTCTTTAGACTTATTTTCAATAGGACATTGACGCGCAGGCGCAGTAGCGGCTTCTTCATTGCGGAGTCCTTAGGGGAGGGGAAACGGGGTCTACGAAAACTCTATAATACCGGTCTGTGACATTGACCCCTTTTTTCGAATGCGTTCATCGTCTCCTGACTTCTCAATTCTCAAGCCAGGAAAGTAAAAGGGGGAAGCGTGTTTCACTGGTGGTCTCCGCTACCATCCGGACACGGCGACAACCCAGGCGGCGACAAGCGTCCTGCAAACTCCAAGCAGCGAGCAACATGCGCGCGTGCGAGCCGAGAGCGCCGCCCTTGGAGGTTCACCGTAAAAGACGGGGGCGCGGGGGGAGGCGGTAAAGCGGAGGTGACAGCGGCACGTTCCGGGGACAAGCTTATTGGTCCGCGTAGTGAGTATCGTAGCCCTTAATTCTGATACTCGTACACTTGCCAAGTTCTTGAAGAGTGATAACCGCAGGGGGTTCAGCCGCTTGTGCCTCTAACACGCTGAGACGAGCCCTTTTCCAGCCGATTCTTCTGTAGTTCCACTGCCACACACTCAGTTTCGGTTGAATCCGCATGTTGAGTCCGTGTCCAAGATGGCCGTTTCTGATAGGGTTGGTCTACTCCCTCTTGGCCGTCTTCGCTTAAAGGCGGACCAGCAGAAATATTCTTCCGCCTGGCGGAAAGTCCTCCTCGCCCTCTTTATTTCTTGTATTGTAGCACGGCGAGGCGAGGGGAAAGGTCCCCTTTTGCGCCGGCTTCTTCTAAGAGGATAAGCCGAGAAAATCCCCATTCTGAGGGACGGGCGATGGGTGCGGTGGGTTGCCGGGTGCGGTAGCAGCGACCTCGTGACTTACGGGTAGCTTCAGCTCCTATCACGTAATCTGCCCTATTTTTTGGCGCTCACCAAGCCTAGCCCCTCGGGTGTAGGTTTTACGGAGCTGCAAGGCTGCGCCCGCGCAGTCACCGAATTTCAGCTGTCGAAGGTATTTGGTTTAGCCCGTGGCAAAGTAAACGCATGCTTGAGAGCTGCGATGCGTTCCCGCATCCATTGAAAGAACGTTTCAAAAATATTTTCGGCTGATCAAGGAGCTCAAAACACATGCGCGAGAAGGGGTGACTCAAATATTTAAGAATGACTTACATTTTCACAAAACATTCCGTCTTCAAAAAAGACGGCTTATCACGCTCAAACCTGCCTCGAATTGGGATCGATGGAAAAGAAAACGATGTACCAGGCGTGGGCATCTTCTAGAAGGTCTCTGTTTTCTAGCAGCGAGCACGAATTATTGGAGAACTTTAGCAGACTATGTTTTCAGGCCACGCTATATTTAGCGGGAGCTCGCGCTGCCACTTCGATGCATTCTCTGAAGCGCGCGCCTGAAGTGGCAGCGGGCCTTTGAAAACGATTTACTAAAATGCCCTGTTGTGTGTCTAACTCGCAGAACATGATGGCCAGCAAAATGTATGAAATTCATATTTACACATTCCCAACAACCACCTGAGGTGAGAGGGCATCAAGGGTGGATGTCAATTTTAGAAAGTTTTAGTGGGTCGCTTTTAGCCACTTCGATAACCGTAAGGTCCGTACCCCACAACGAGATGTAAGCTAGACTCGCTGTGAACATTCTTTATCGAGTGCGGCTATGGAGTCGAGAAGACAATATTAAAACAGTTTTTGGCGAGTCTAGCGTGCCGTGTTATGGTTCAACGTTGCTTGTATTGCTACCATAGCCCGGGCCGCCACTTCGAAGTATCTGTGGTGTCTCAAAGAAACTAAAGGAAAAGCAGACACTTTTTTTTTAACTTGACACAGAATTGTATTTATTATTGTAAAAAAAACTTGTAGGTACCCTGCGCCACGCAGTTAGCACAAACAATTTATCGCCGGTGTTTCCCACTTTTTTTTCCTTGTTAGAAGTGAATCATGTATAGGAAACTGTTACTGCGAGTATCCAACCTAAGCTGTAGATTTTAGTGCGAGCCAATACGTTGCTGGGGAAGATAGCAAAAAGCGCCGCTGTCGTGTTTGCGCTAACAGTGTGGCGTAATGTACGCATACCGCTGCACAATCAACGCTAACGGAGTGAATCAGCAAATTCAGTGGCCCCCCCAAAAAATTGTGTTATTTTGTTTTATTTTTATGGTTGAAAAGTTGTTATTTTTAAACAAGCAATTCGGTAAAGAGTGCTTCCGTTGGGCACCAACTTACGAGGCATCAATTTGTTCTTATACACTAAATTCTGCATGGCCCTTGCGTAAAAATGTCAATATTGTGTTCGTGCTAGCTGTGTCACGCACAGTAAGAAGACCAGTTCATTGCTCGAACATTTAAACAAGGCCTTTCTTACGCTTTCTTACGCAAAATAGACGTTTTTCGAGTACGCTCTATTACTGGTGGTTCATAAAATAATCGAAGTTGTTTATTTAGAGGAAGGAAGTTGTGGTGAGGGGAGGGGGAATTGAATACAAAAGACGACTCAGGGAACCTCGAACTTTGTAAATATTTCGCTCAGCCTATAATCCTGAGCTAATTAAATCACTTTTGCTTTGTCCGTTTTAGAACTTGTTAACAGTCGCGCTAAAGGCCAAGATGAGCGAAAAGTCAGATGCCCCTGTTTATTTGAGCAAGAGGCTTATATATGCGAGACAGAACTGAAAAAGCGTACGAGTGTAACCGTAGCAGTTTCCGACCAAGCCTGAACCTCAATTTTTCTGAGGGTAGCGGACATTTCGTCGAACGCCATTTCAGCGAAACCCGTCTCATCGAATGAACGGACATTACAACGAACGCCGTTTTATCGAACGCCGTTTCATCAAATTTCTCTGTTATGGCTCTGTACCGAGTTTCGGGGCATAACAATGCTTTATAAATGTTTCACCTTGCATTTGTTAAGACTAAGGTAGACACTTGTGAAATTGTTTTGAAGGTGGTGTCAAATTACTAGAAATAAAAAACCATTGGCATAAAAAGAAATAAAAACAATTGGGTAGGCGACTTACTGAAAAGGTTTACTCATGTACATACATGCCTGTAACCACGACGCTGCAAATATAGGACAGACAATACACTTTTAAGTGCCCGTGCTTTCTGTTTTTGTCTCTGTTTTAATTGTTTCATGTGACATGGAGAGGGCTCATTGTTTCATGGAGGCTTTCTTCTCGAAGCAGGGTATGTTCACGATGGAACTTATCTTGTCACTGCACCCAGTGATATAAAAACAGAAACAAAAGAAAAAAAAAGAGAATTAGATGAAGTTGTGTACAAAAATTAAATTCCAAAATATTACAGACTGTAACGTTGTTCGATGAAAAGGCGTTCGATGAAAAGGCGTTCGATGAAACGGCTTCTATGAAACGGCGTTCAAGAAAACGTCGTTCGATGAAACGGTCTTCGATGAAACGGCTTCGATGAAACGGCATTCGATGAAACGGCGTTTGATGAAATGTCCGGACGCACTTATAGCGGTGTGCGTGCATTACGTGGCACTTTTAACCCGAACGCAACATCGGCGCTTTTTACTATTTCTGCCCAGCAACATGTATTGTGTAGCACTGAGCTCTGCCACTTAGGTTGGATAGTTGCATCGAGTTTTGTAAACATCATTTATTTCTATAAAACAAAATTGGAAAGAGCGGCAATAGTTTGTTCGTGCTAACTGTGTGGCAGTATACTTAAAATGTGTTTGCAAAAACAAATTACAAACGCGTATCATATTTTAAAAAATCGGCTATATTTGATTAATTTTTTATATTTTTAATGCCTTTAAAAACACTTTAAAGTGGAAGCACGTGCTATAGCACCGATTTAAGCAACGCTGAACTATAACACCAGAAGCTTCGATAGCCGCACTCGATCAAGAATGCTCCCAGAAAGGTTATAGCTTATATATTGTTGTAGGGTGCGGTTATCCAAGAGCTACAGACGATCCACTAAAACTTTTTAGTATTGACACACACCATTGCTGCCTTCTCACCTCATGTGGTTGCTGGGATGCGTAAATATAAATGTCACCTACACTCGTTGGCCATCATATAGTGTGAGTTACGCACACAATATTTGTGCTTGCTGCTAGAAAACAGAGACCTTCTAGAAGATGCCCGCGCCTGGTACATCGTTTTCTTTTCCATCGATCCCAATTCGAGGCAGGTTTGAGCGTGATAAGCCGTCTTTTTTGAAGATGGAATGTTTTGTGAAGATGTAAGTCATCCTTACATATTTGAGTCACCCCTTCTCGCGCATGTGTTTTGAGCTCCTTGATCAACCAAAAATATTTATGAAACGTTCTTTCAATGGGTGCGGAAACGCATCGCAGCTCTCAAGTATGCGTTTACTTTGCCGAGGCTAAACCAAAGACCTTCGACAGCTGAAATTCGGTGACTGCGCGGGCGCAGCCTTGCAGCTCCGTAAAACCTACACCCGAGGGGCTAGGCTTGGTGAGTGCCAAAAAAATGGGGCAGATTACGCGATAGGAGCTGAAGCTACCCGTAAGTCACGAGGTCGCTGCTACCGCACCCATCGCCCGTCGCTCAGAATGGGGATTTTCTCGGCTTATCCTCTCAGAAGAAGCCGGCGCAAAAGGGGACCTTTCCCCTCGCCTCGCCGTGTTACAATACAAGAAAGAAAGAGGGCGAGGAGGACTTTCCGCCAGGCGGAAGAATATTTCTGCTGGTCCGCCTTTAAGTTCCTGGTCGTTTCGCACCTCCAGTCTCTCAAGCCTCTTGTTAGACTTGCTCTCCTGAATCTGCAATCCCGTCAGGAACATCTGCATCTGCTGATGCATCTGCTGAATTTTCTCCTTCAGCTGCGCGACCTCCGTGCGCAATTCCCGCATTAGATTGAAGTATACGTCTCCCAGTGTGGTTCCCGGCAGTGGGATTGCCTGCTGTTTTGGTGTGTCCGTTTTCCGCGCTTTTCTTGCGAAGTCGAGTGTTGTGCTCCATCTGCGCTTGAACTTCTTTTTCTAGCTTCTGCTCCGCTTGCGACTTCGGTAGGGAAGGCCATTTGATTGTGTTGGCCAGATCCCTTCCCCCTGTTGGCGCTTGCGTCCTTCCATTCTTCAAATTTGCCACGCCTCTTTCCTGGAGGTAGTTCCTCGATCTGCTTCTCCTTCTGTTTGGCGTCACTTGTTTACGCGTCTGACTCTGTGACTTTGATCTGCTGTCCATCGACACATCCGATAATGTAGAGCTCCACGCCACCTGTCGCTGTCATCTTCTCCGGCTCCAGCTTCTACTTTTCCTGCTTTTTGCCTCCATCTTGGGCGAATCGGGTCAGCAGAACTTCTGCTTGCATTCTTTGGCGTACATACGATCAGGGTTGTAAAAGTTACTTAAAAAATGTACCTAAGATACAGTTACAGTTACTCTTATGAAAACATACTTAGTTACGCACCTAGGTACTTGCTTAAAAATGTACCTAGGTAGAGGTGCAGTTACTTTAAAGATACTGTCTTTATTTATTTTCCCCAGATTTCTCAAAATATATTGGAAGTAAAGCTTTTTATACTAAGGATACACTCAAAAACGAGTTCGATAAATGTGCTCTATTGGTGTCAATGCGATGTCCACATCGGTGTTGAGTCCTCATGTGCCTTGTCCCCACGCTCTAATTGGTTCACCGAGGCCACAGCTTCCACCGATTACCATGTCACGCCGAATCCACCGAAACTCGCTTATTGAAGTTCTTGCCCTGACGCCGACGGGCCCAGAAGACGTCAGCCGCATGAAGAAACGCATGAGTCAAGTGCACATGCATCTAACCTTCGCGACGACGAGCGACAGTCTTCTAGCTTCCTCGTTTTATTTTTTTCTTTTGTTAGCCGGAAGAAAAATGGTTTTTTTTTTTTTTTTTTCGGAACTTTCTCAGTTTTGATAACTGCAAAATTTGAGGCCGATCTATTGAGTGGAAACTGTAATATATACGCAATGTTGCATTTCTTTACGATTGTAATTATAATTTATATTCAATTTTATTTTATATTGTATTTATGGCAAAGCAGTGCCACCACCAGGACAAGATACGGGCAACAGAAACTGCGCACATCGTTCGAGTTATCTCCTTCCTTGTATAGCTGTCAAGGAACTTCAAACACGCAATGAAGTCGATTCAGGTTTGAGATGAAGGAAGCAGGTCGCTATTTTCCCTAAACGGAGTTCCGAATCGATTAAGAACGGCATCGCTAATTCACCATTCGCTCGAATGAACACCTACATTCACTAAAGTCTGTCGTTCGATGAAACATAATAGGCGGGGCCTCGTTCGCTAAAATGTCGTTCGATAAAGTCAGTGCCTGCAATGCCGTACCCAACTCTACGTTAATCACGGCACAAGGTAGTGTGTTAATACTTCAAGATTTATACTTTCTACCATTTTGACGAAGTGAATAGAAAAGTACCTGTGAAAAGTAGCTTCACTTAGTTACAAGTTACTGGAAAATGTACGTAAGATACAAATACAGATTAGGAGAAATTAAAGTACCTAGGTTTGTACCTCAGGTACAACGAAAGTACCTAGATACCGATTTCCAGTTACTTGTACCTAGGTACTTTACAACCCTGCATACGACGTGGGCCTCCGCATAATGCGCAGAACGTTCACATTCCTGTCCTTCTTGTGCTCCTGCCTTACCGCAAGTCTCGCATGCGTATCCCCGTTGCGGCGATACCCGTTGACCGGTTTCGCCACAGTTATAGCAGGCTGCCCTCGTCTTCCTGTATATGTAACACCGTTTTTCTGCCCTATCGAACGTAATCGCGAATGGTACTCGGTTCCCCAGCAACGTGACTAGCGCCGATTGCGATTTTCCGAGTCTTCGGGTGTTGCCTGCACGTGTTAGGGGTTGTAATGTCGCGTTATCCAGCCCTTGTCGGATCCCATGGATTATTCCTCTACACGTTTCCGCCGGTCGGGTGAGATATGCCTCGGCCTCTAATTCCAAACCGGGTAGGTCTAGTCTTCTGATCTTCTCGAGTCGCGCCGCGTCCTCGTCGTTATCAGTGCAGATAATAAGAATATTCTGTGCGGCAGCTAGTCTAATCTTGTAATCCTGCTGTAGCTCCGTTGCTACCGGCTCTAACATCGCTTCGCCAATCTGTCTTTCGATGCCACGGTGCTATGTCAGCATAGGCTTAAAGCTTATGCTGACATAGGCTTTAAGAGCTTATGCTGACATAGGCTTTAGGCTTCAATAGAAAGCTGAAAAGACTGTCCAACAAAAAGAGAAGATTGTTCCGTGCCGCTAAACACGTTTCATCTGAATTGCGTTGGCAGGCCTATCACGATATTGCTGACGAGTATGCCAAAACAGTAAAAAATGCAAAACAAATTTTCTTTAACCATACGCTTCCATGCATGCTTCTTAATAACCCTAAACGATTTTGGAATATTGTCAGCAATAGCGTAACCAAAAATATATCTCTTACTTCTTCTGATGGGATAATTGTGGAACCTGCCCAGTGTGCTTCTGTGTTGAATGATATCTTTGTTAGATCATTCTCAGCTCTTAGTAACACTTATGTGCCTCCTCTAACTTCTCGGAATTTTTTACCAATGGACCCTACCTTCATTGATGTCATAGGAGTATCTAAGGTAATAGATGTGTTGAAGTGTTCATCAGCCGCAGGTGTTGACGGTATTGACTCTAAATTTCTAAAAAGCACTAAAATGTATTCGGCCATCATTCTTTCTAAGCTATTCTCCCAATCACTTGAGTCAGGGTCCATACCTGATGATTGGAAGACAGGGAAGGTGGTACCGTTGCATAAATCAGGTGACAGCCATGACCCATTCAACTACCGTCCCATCTCTCTAAGGAGTGTTCCTTGTAAAGTCCTCGAACATATCATCTGCTCCCATTTAGTGTCTTTCCTTGAATCAAATAGTTTCTTCTCGTCCGCTCAACATGGTTTCAGAAGGCCATTTTCATGCGATACTCAATTATTGTCTTTCACTCATGAGCTCCACTCCTTCCTTGATAACGGCTCTAGCACTGACTGTGTTTTCTTAGATTTTTCAAAAGCCTTCGATAAAGTATCCCATAAGCTACTAATCCATAAGCTTCGCACTCTAAACATTGATCCTTATGTGCTTGATTGGATTATCGCCTTTCTATCTCATCGGGTCCAGTTCGTCAACGTAAATAATAATAATTCTCATTTGGTGCCTGTCGATTCCGGTGTACCGCAAGGTTCTGTAATTGGTCCCCTGTTGTTTCTAATTTATATTAATGATCTTGTAACTAATATTTCCTCGCCGATCTGCTTGTTCGCTGACGACTGTGTCCTTTTCCGCAATATAACTGACCATTCTGATGTAATTCATTTGCAATCTGATCTTGACGTCATAGCTCTCTGGTGCAACTCTTGGCAAATGGAACTTAACACTAATAAATGTAAGTCAATGAGAGTATCCCGCTCTAACAGTTTATGTCCTACTTATAGCATCTACAATAAATCCCTTGAGTCTGTTACATGTTATAAATACCTTGGAGTCCATATAACCTCTGACCTTACCTGGAATACACACGTCGAATATGTTGTAAGTAATGCTAACCGCACGTTGGGTTACATAAAACGAAACTTTTTTCAAGCCCCTTCTTCTCTTAAACTAACCTTATACAAGTCCTTAGTCCGTCCTAAATTAGAATATGCGTCATCCATATGGGACCCTGGTCACCAAGGTCTTATCAGCAGATTAGAAGCTACACAAAACCGAGCCGTTCGTTTCATCTTATCTAACTATCATCGTACAGCCAATGTAACATCAATGAAATTAACTTTGTCACTTCCCAGTTTGTCGTCTCGGCGCAAAACAGCTCGTTTATGCCTGTTTCACAAAATTTATCATCACATCCCATCTCTCCGTTTGAAACTAATGCTCGAGCCCTCTTACCGTTCATCCCGTCTCGACCCTACTCACAAGGTAGGCATACCTAATTTTAACACCTTCAAATTCAGCACCTCGTTCATACCTCGCACATCGACTGACTGGAACCACCTTCCCGCTTCTATTGCAGATAATAATGATATTTCACTCTTTAAGCAATCACTTATTAACAGCACCCTTGGTTGATTAATTACGTTTATTTATTGTTTGCTCACTCCCCTCTAAAATGTACTCTGTACCTTGAGGGTAAATAAATAAATAAATAAAAGAGGAAGCAAATTAGTTCACAAGATGTCTATTTTAGAAACGTAAGCGCAAAAAAAACTTCAAAATTTGAACAACAAGTGAACTCTGAGGACTGGGGAGTGGTTCTGTCTAGTGTGTTGGCTGATGAGGCCTTAAGCTTTTTTTAGAAAAATTTAGTATTTTATATGATCGTTGCTTTCCATATCAATCGCACAAAGTTCACCATAAATTCCGTAAACCTTGGGTTACGTCTGAAGTATTAAATATGATTAAAAAGAAAAATGTTCTTTATCATAAATTTGTACTTAGCAAAGATATTGCCATTTTGTCTGCCTTCCGAAAGCAACGGAACGCAGTAACTAAAGCCCTAAGACAAGCTAAACACATACTTTAACAATCTGTTTGATGGGGATAGGCGGTCAGATGTGGTCTGGAAGAAGTTGAATAGTTTAATGAAAAATGAATTGCATATAGATAAGATAACAACACTTAAAATTGATGGTATTGGCATAAGTGGTGTGGCTTTAGCAGAAAAATTTAATGAATACTTTGTTGAAGCTCTTCATAGTACACAAAGTGAGCATGCTTCCAAATACATGATCAGAACACATGGCAGTTTTTTCTTATTCCAACTGATGAAGCTGAAGTATACTCAGTTTTTCAAGACTTAAAAAATAGCAGGATCAGTGATTTTTACCAACTTCAAATTAAACCTATTAAGCATGTACTACGGTCTATTGTTCCGTCTTTGACACACATTTTTTTTCTTATCTAGCGTTGCAAACAGGGGTCTTCCCTACGAAAATGCAGGTGGAAAAGGTTTCAGTTTTACATAAAGCTGGGGATAAAAATAAATTACGAAATTATAGGCCTATTTCCGTATTACCAATATTTTTGGAAGGCCTAGAAAAAACTTTACATAAACGATTATACTCTTTTTGTGACAAATTTTCAATTCTGACACCCTGTCAGTATTGGTCCAAAAAGGTCGCTCTACTGAAAGGAAATTTTCAATTCTGACACCCAGTTAAAGGAAAAATAATTAATTCTAAATAATATTGAAAATAAAGTGATTACACTCGGAGTGTTTATAGATTTATCTAAAGCATTCGATCGCCTCAATCACGTAACGTTAATTCAAAAGTTATACATGCTAGGTGTCCGCGGTGTCGCTCTAGAGATGATTAAAAGTTACTTTGAAAACCGCTATCATAATGTAGAAATCAATAAAAATAGATCAGATCTCAGGAAATTAACAGCCGGCGTGCCTAAAGGCAGTATAGTGGGGGCCCTTCTTTTTGATTTATATATCAATGATATAGTAAATATTGATGATACCGGTAGCTGCATCATATATGCAGATTACACCTCTCTTTTTTTCAGGGAACGACGCTGACCAAATTACACAAAAGGCAAATCAATATCTTGATAAGCTAAATGCTTGGACGATATTAAATTCCTTAAAAATAAATGTAAATAAAACGAAAGCCGTTCTATTCAGATCACGTATTACAAAATGTACCTACATGACTATCCCTTCACTTGGTGAAATAGATATAGTCGAAAATATAAAAGCACAATATAATATATAAAAATATAAAAAATAAAATTGTAGTAACTGGAGGTTTATTTACATGATTAAAAAAACGTATGCCGCTGGCTAACCTAGGGCTTGCTTCATGTCGGCTCAGTCCAGTCAATCGCGCTCAGTGTTCTCTCTCGAGCTCGCTCGCGGTCTCCTCGCAAAATCTCGTCTTCTGCCTCTTTGTCCGAGTTACCACACACACCACACTCGTCTCTCTGAATGCCGCGGCCCCACGAGCCCTCGCCGTAGCCGTATGTAGCTTAATCATCAAGGCTGCCGTCCTCGCGACAGATGCTGGAGCTCGTCTCTCACACTTGAAGCTGACCCAGGTCGTGGCTCTCAAACTCGCTGGTCCGCGAAAACGTAAACCAAAGTTTCCATGTCCTCGCACAGAAAAAAATTGTCCCCAGGAATCTCGGCGACTCAGAGTCTTCAATACACTTTGGTGTAGAAAATAAAACGAGCGTTTTAGGGTTATCGCTTTCACCCGCATACTACACAAAAACACAAGGAAGCGAAAAGAACGTCGTATATTCTTTGTTCCAACATTCGTGCTCTAGTCAGTATTGAAAACGGAGTTACTAAAAACTCGATGGAAGAAGTTCAAATTCACGCGTGAAAGAGACTGCACCAGGTATAACTGTCAGGAGCAGGTCCGCCCACGAGTGTTGGGATTACAGTAATTCCATGTGCAAGAATACAGACTTCTAGAAAACGCTGGACATCGACGCAACACCTGTGTAATAAATTTGCATTTTTCGAGCAGAATAACGTAGTACGTTCACAGAATAACATGACACGACCTGTGTACAAAATAACTCTGCAGTTACTTTGGTCTGGCCACCTGCAGCGTCCGCAGCAGCTAGTGAAGCACGTCACTGTCGAGGCCTAGGTGGGCACAGTGACAGTACATTTTCGCTTTATCTGGAGCTTATTCTGCTGACATCGACAGCTTACGTTTGGGTGGTGTGCTATATCTAAGTGAAAATTACACTGCGAAGCATTCTGGAGGAGCTACATCACCCCAACTTAGGCGACACTGTCTTGAGGAGATTTAGAGAGGAAACCGGGATATAAAAAATGAAAGCCGTTTACAACTCCCTGTAACACCGAATTAGAGCGCAGCTCTTGAGGAGGAGGAGGGAAGGGTACTGGGGGGTGAAGTGACCTGGGGGGGGGGTCACGTGACCTTGGGGAGTCACGTGATCATGCCGATGATGTCATCAGTGACGTCACTGATGACGTCATCAGTGACGATGACGATGCGGACTCCGATGACGTCATCAGCGATGATGACGATGACGATGCGGATGTCGGTGACGTCATCAGTGACGTCACTGATGACGTCATCTGTGATGATGACGATGACGATGCGGATGTCGGTGACGTCATCAGTGACGTCACTGATGACGTCATCTGTGATGATGACGATGCGGATGCCCCCCCCCCCGAAGTCACGGGACACCCCCAGGTCACGTGACCCCCGCCGAGGTCACGTGACCTCCCCGATGACGTCATCGTCACTGATGACGTCACCGGCATCCGCATCGTCATCGTCATCATCACTGATGACGTCATCAGTGACGTCAC
This sequence comes from Ixodes scapularis, assembly GCF_016920785.2. Taxonomy (NCBI): domain Eukaryota; kingdom Metazoa; phylum Arthropoda; class Arachnida; order Ixodida; family Ixodidae; genus Ixodes; species Ixodes scapularis. The sequence continues at coordinate 94,275,143 of NW_024609882.1, forward strand.
TGATGACCTCACCGGCATCCGCATCGTCATCGTCATCATCACTGATGACGTCATCAGTGACGTCACTGATGACGTCCCCGGCATCCGCATCGTCATCGTCATCATCACTGATGACGTCATCAGTGACGTCACCGGCATCCGCATCGTCATCGTCATCATCACTGATGACGTCATCAGTGACGTCACTGATGACGTCATCAGTGATAATGACGATGACGATGCGGATGCCGGTGACGTCATCGACGACGTCATCGGGGAGGTCACGTGACCTCGGCGGGGGTCACGTGACCCTGGGGGTGGTCACGTGACCTGGGGGGTGTCACGTGACTTCGGGGGGGGGGGGTCACGTGACCTCGGGGGTCACGTGACTTCAGGGGGGTCACGTGACTTTGGGTGTCACGTGACCTTGGGGTGACCTTGGGGGTCACGTGACCTTGGGATGACCTTGGGGGCCACGTGACCTTGGGATGACCTTGGTTACGCCGACGCCGACGCCGACGCCAACGCCGACGCCGACGCCGACGGCGACGCCGCTCAAGCCGGGAACGGGCCCCTAAGAGCTGCGCTCTAAAATAAAACACAGAGCAAGAAACGGGCAGTAATGCACGTGGACGTTACGCTAAGTAGAAATCTCGAATATGTCAATTAGACCTAACACCTCATCCTCTTGCGTGATGGTATTTAGCAAGAAACTTGAGTTTGCAGCAGATTGTTGGTTTAATGAACTACGGGCTCTCATTTCGTATTTGTGACCTCACAGGAAGCGCCGTTAGGTGTACATGAGACGTGCGTGAGTTCAATTGTTTTCCGATGTCTCTTTTTCGGTATCCATGTTCGTTTCAAACTGTTGTCATCTCGCACCAAGAATGGGTCAAGTCAATGTCTGAAAAGTAAACATTTCGGCAGAAATTTGCCTGGTTAGGTGAGTGTTAATATGCTGCACGTACTCTAACCAACTGTGTTTAAAAAGCCCGATGTTTCGAGGCATGCTTGGCCGCTTGTTCACGGGTGTCTAATTTGTCTGGGTGTTCGCCTTTCTCTTCTCCTTGCCCGCTGCCGTTTAAATCGTTCTTTTCTTTTTGGGACACAACGAATCCCGTGAATGTAACTGCTTGTAAGGGTACCAAATGACCGGTTCAGGCTGTTTTTTTATGTTGAATATGCCATGACTCTAAAAAGTGTCGTTTTCTCCAGTTCCATTTGGGGTCCAGTACGGAACTGCTGTCGAACTCGGCGAGGTGGTTGCTCTTTTCTGCATGAACGAAAACACATCGGGTGCTTTCGTTCTACTAAAAAAAGGCCGCGGGAGCTCTATCGATTATTATTATTATACAATTTCATTTTATATATTATATTTATAATTACCTTAAAATGCTAGCCTTTCACCCTTGATGGTCTTAGGCTGGTGGCAACTGATAAACCGGTTTGCTCTACTGACGTCTAACTGGTTAGCTCAGTTGGTAGAGCGCTCCACTAGAAAGGGAGAGGTCCCGGGTTCCATATCCGAACCAGGCATATTTTTTCGGTCGCGCACCAGTCACCAGGGTTGTAAGGTACCTAGGTACAAGTAACTGGAAATTGGTATGTAGGTACTTTTGTTGTACCTGAGGTACAAACCTAGGTACTTTAATTTCTCGGTATCTGTATTTGTATCTTAGGTACATTTTCCAGTAGCTTGTAACTAAGTGAAGCTACTTTTCACAGTTACTTTTATATCCACTTCGTCAAAATGGTAGAAACTATAAACCTTGAAGTATTAACACACTACCATGTGCCGTGATTAACGTCGAGTTGGGTACGGCATTGCAGGCACTGACTTTATCGAACGACGTTTTAGCGAACGAAGCCCCGCCTATGATGTTTCATCGAACAACAGACTTTAGTGAATGTAGGTGTTCATTCGAGCGAACGGTGAATTAGCGATGCCGTTCTTAATCGCTTCGGAACTCCGCTTAGGGAAAATAGCGACCGGCTTCCTTCATCTCAAACCGAAATCGACTTCATTGCGTGCTTGAAGTTCCTTGACAGCTATACAAGGAAGGAGTTAACTTGAAGGATGTGCGCAGTTTCTGTTGCCCGTATCTTGTCCTGGTGGTGGCACTGCTTTGCCATAAATACAATATAAAATATAATTGCAAATAACTGATAATTACAATCGTAAAGCAATGTAACATTGCGTATATAATACAGTTTCTACTCAATAGATCAAACTCAAATTTTGCAGCTATCAAAACTGAGAAAGTTCCGAAAGAAAAAAAACAACAAAAAAAAAAACATTTTTCTTCCGGCTAACAGAAGAAAAAGAAAACAAGGAAGCTAGAAGACTGTCGCTCGTCGTCGCGAAGGTTAGATGCATGTGCACTTGACTCATGCGTTTCTTCATGCGGCTGACGTCTTCTGGGCCCGTCGGCGTCAGGGCAAGAACGTCAATAAGCGAGTTCCGGTGGATTCGACGTGACATGGTAAACGGTGGAAGCTGTGGCCTCGGTGAACCAATTGGAGCGTGGGGACAAGGCACATGAGGACTCAACACCGATGTGGACGTCGTATTGACACAAATAAAGCACATTTATCAAACTCGTTTTTGAGTGTATCCTTAGTATAAAAAGCTTTACTTCCAATATATTTTGCAAATTTGGGGAAAATAAATAAAGACAGTATCTTTAAAGTAACCGTACCTGTACCCAGGTACATCTTTAAGCAAGCCCCTAGGTGCGTAACTAAGTGCGTTTTCGTAGGAGTAACTGTAACTGCATCTTAGGTACATTTTTTTAAGTAACTTGTATAATTCTGCCAGTCACGCAGTTGTGTTTGGAGATTTGTGTTTGTCCTTTTATCGCTCTTGTTCTCCTTCTCCAGGAGTTATTTTCGTCGCTTGATCAACTCTTGCATTTCAACCATTTTTGCTGCCATTGGTGCAACTAAACAGCTGCGAAGCGGTGAGGCATGAAGGACTACGGAGCCAAGCCGGAGAATAGCGGAGTTAGTCAAGCCGAACCAGCGCTGTCTGAGCGACTGAGCGCCGAGGAAAAGAGAGCCTTTAAAAGTGGGGCATTTCTTTTTCCTCTCCTCGCACAGGGTTGGCGCATGAGCCCAGCGATCGCTGAAAAGGGGTCAATATCAGGGTGAATGCAAAAGACACTTGACCAAATGTCGCATATGTCTAACATTGGGTGCGTGTAGACAGCTGAAGATCCCTATGTATCCCGACGATCCAACAAGATTTAATATGAAAATGTGCACAGTTATTTTTGGTTCCATTTCGTACACTTGAAATGCCGTTTTGTTATGGCAATGCTCAAGACGTTTTGTTGATTTATCAAAATGGTGAAATTTCCAGCAGGCCACGAGGAAAGTGAGGCATGCTCACTTTGGTATGAACTGAAAAACACCACATTGTGAGGATATTATAAAATGACCACCAAAAACGTGAGTTTCCGGCGGGACCCACGTGGGCTGCCTACGTACGCCACAATGGGCCCAACGAGGGGAGCAACCATGAGCTGCACAATTAGGCCTGCTGTGAGTTCCCTTTGAGGAGCCCACGTGGGTACCCAAGTCCTCAGAGACTCTCAATAACAGGTTCTGATAGTATTCAACCTTCACTTTCCTAAAATCAATGTTTATTGGCTTCGTGTCTTCTCGAATTCCTCGAAAAAGCTTTGATCTCGACATATGGTACAGTTATGAATTATGTGATCTCTCCCCAAGCAACTTTCGTTGACAGCTCGGATACTGGGCTAATGTTGTAACACTAGCTTAGCTCGTATCAGAAGCGAGTGATACGCCAGTGTACGGCGAGGATTCGAATCCATTCAGGCACTCATGCCCAAGAAATGGAGATTGCCAATGTTGATTGATGAAGGTTTCAAGAGAGTCACATCTAGACATGCTTGTACGTAATTCAACTAGTTTATTCACTTTACTTTAGTTGAATTACTTTTTGAATAATTGAGTAAATGTTTACTACATTTTCATTTTCTTAATCAATAGCTTACTTTAAATCCTTTCTTTGCGTAACTCCTACTTAGATTACGAATTGCTTTCAAAATTTAGTGGTAGGCTTGCTTATAAAAAAACATACATGCTTAAAAACACAAAAAAATGTCGGAAAATTAGCTGATATTCGCGAAGATGGCAAAGTAGAAGAAGATCTTCTGACATTCGCGAAGATGGAGAAGTCAAGACAACCCAGAGTGAACGCTACATTTTAATGGCTCTGTACACTTTTCCGTCTACCTCGGCAGCCCTCGGGACCGTCTGCGAGAGGCGAAGGTGTGTCTCGACTGTGTTTTCAAGCAAGACCGAGTAGCCTCCAGATTAGCTCTGGAGATTCGCGCTTCGTTCTGTCCCTAAGCTCAGGTATACAAGCATTTCTCGAATTTGGCAGCAACGGCTTGTTACCTGCTTCTCTCCAATGTAAAAAAAAAACTCTTGCCCGCTGCAGTAGGTGTAGCTATTACACACTGAACCCTCACCCAAAGGAGACAACTAAATGCAGCACCCGCGCAGAGGGTCATGTGTACACTGTACAGCGCTGGAGCTCGCGCTGTACTTGAAAAATCGCGCAAAGGTTACAATTTGCATTGCATCTCCTCTCAAAATTTAGAATATGAAGGTCTTCTAAGATTCGAAGATCATCCGAGAAAGCTTCGTAATTCCCCCAACTTTTCTTCATAAAAGAAATGATGAACAGGAAACGCGGTCTGCTAAATCAAGCTTAGGCAGCAAAACCTCGAAGTAAAAATGATACATTCGCAGTACATCATTCAACAAAGTACAAAATTCAAGACAACAAAGCACGAAGAAGCGTCTTTTGATGAAAACATAAGCCTTAAAACAGCTTTATATATTGTTAGCCGAATTTGTCTAAAGGATTAAAACCTATTACTCTCTTGTTACCATAAAAAATGAAAGCCAATTCCCTGTAACGCCGAATTAGAGGGCAGCTCTTCAGGAGGAGGAGGAGGGGAAGGTATAGAAAGGAGGGCATGCCCCTCCTCTCTATCCGTACCCTCCCCTCCTCCTCCCCTGCTCGCCTCCAATTTAAGAAAGAATTTCCCGCTAAATTTAGCGGGGAGCTTTTTTCGCCAAAGTTAGCGGGCAATTTTTCCGCTATATTTATCGGGCAAATTTACCCATATTGCAACGTATGATGACGTCACGAGTGGCATCACACGTGACTTCATCTCTGACGTCACTGGTGACCCACGTAATGGCACACGTGACGTCACTTGTTACGTCATTTGTGACGTCACTAATGATTCTCGTGACGTCACACGTTATGCCACGTGTGATGTCATCATGAGAAACGTCCCATAATGCATCGCACGGGTACGCCGACGCTGACACCGACACCGACGCCGACACCGACGCTGACGGCTACGCCGAAGCTGACGGCGACGCCGCTCTAGCCTGGAACGGGCGCCTAAGAGCTGCGCTCTAAAATACAAAAGGGAAGTTAAAAAGTAATTTGGTACTCTTTACGGTAGTTCGTAGTTTACATAATTCATTTGCTTTTGAGTGATTCTTACTCCACGCTAATTACTCTTGAGGCCTACACTAAGTAACTCCACTTAATTAAACTTTAGTAACTTGTGCATGTTTGCCTTTACAGCACATTTTAAAGTGAGCCATGCATCTCAAACCTTTTTTTTTCCTTATTGAGCAACCAGCTCACCAAGGAGAAGTTTGCGTCTTAGGTACAGGACTGCTGCAGCAACAGTTTAGAAACTCTAGATTTCCGGTTTTCTTTTAAAGCACGGGGTCAATCGCTACAATCTGGATAGGAAACTCGGCAAATGATAAGGCTTACCAGTTGCTTAGACCTAAAAATAAATGCGCTATTACCCTTCGCAGGGTGAAAATGTCATGCTCCATGTACTCTAAGAAACGTGGACGCTCCAGATTTTTCAGAGCGCAGCTCTTAGGCGCCCATTTCCGGCTTGAGCGGCATCGCCGCGGCGTCGGCCTAGCCGCACGGTGCATTATGGGACGTTTCCCATAATGAGGTCACACATGACGTCCCGTGTGACGTCACTCCTGACTTCACTGCGCGTTGCATTATGGGTAAATTTCCCCGCTAAATTCAGCGGAAAAAATGCTTCGTTAAAATTAGTGCGAAAATTCCACGCTTATTTAGCGGAAATTATTTCCGCTATATTTACCGGAAACGTTTCCCCGCTAAATTTTTGCAAAAAACTTTCCCACTCAAAGAAAATTTTACGCTAAATTAAGCGGGAAAATTTAAGTGCTATGATTTGCGGAAAAAATTCGCCGCTAAACTTAGCGGAAAAATTTCCCAGCAAAACTTAGCGGAAATATTTTCTCCATAAATTTAGCGGAAAAATCTCCCTGCTAAATTTAGCTTGAACATTTCCCCGCTACGTTTAGCCGGAAATTTAGCGCAAATTTCCCGCTGAATGGGAGGCGAGAAGGAAAGGAGGAGGTGAAGGTTCGGATGAGGAGGAGGGGCATACCCTCCTCTCCGTACTTTACCATCCTCCTCCGCAAGAGCTGCGCTCTAATTCTGCGTTACTGGGGATTGGTTACGTCTTTCTTTTTCTTCATTTTTTTTCTTTACATTCTATACACATTTTTCGTTCACCGTTTCTTCGAGTCACGTAGTGAAGGTCCATAAAACAGAGACTGCGAGGATACCTAATCGAAGTGTATCTTGATAACAGGTAACTCGCCCTTTGAAACCAGAGCATACGGTCCATTTAAATATGATGGCGTGTAGTACTGGCCTCAAAAGTGCAAGAAGAAAAACAAGCATACATTTAGCGAATCTGGCTATACCTTTCTCTGGCGTGCGAAACTAATTCGAAATATTCCTGTGCCTTCTTCAATGCCGCATCTGCTCTCAGTCGTTCGATGTGAAGTAGTGCTGCACATGGCCAATCTTTATCACGAGTGATAATTCAAATGCCTGCATACAAAAATAGCCTATCATTTTCTGACACCAGATTTCCGTCATTCTGTTCTCGAAACACGCCAGGGTTTGTAGGTCTCCAGCAGTTTAAGTTCTGAGCATAAAGGAGTTAAAATACGCGTTACTTATTGCGTTCACTCTAATTAGTTCCTATTTCGTTCTTCAGCACTCATATCGGCTAATACTGCAGTTTCATTGGCTGCCAATTAATGATAAGACGTTGGGGACCCGCCCTGCGCTCCTTAAGCTCTTCGTGAGAGTAGCGCCTATTGAAATAACCTATTTTCTATAACGTTCAGTGAACTGGACTAAAAATATGGTTCCATATTCTATCAACCAGGTATTTCAGAAATACCCGTTGCTCCACAAAACGGCATTCAAAAATTTCCAGATGAAACGATACGCGTGTTACGAAGGAGACGAAAGAAGAGTCTTCGAAGGAGCTTTGGAGCAGACAAGTTCGCGGAAACCTTTATCTACAAAATTCTATCATTCATTAAACGCAGTATTGATGGTGCTATTTTTTAATTATATCAACGGAACTAAACCGTCTTTTCAGAAAGTGAAGAAGAACCTTCCTTTATGCGAATTTCTGCTGGAAATTTCTCGGGCAAATTAAATTGGTCTACAGATCACATGACGTCAATTTTCCTACTATATTTAGCGGAGAAAATGTATTTATATACAGGTACCGTATATTCGGTTACGTGACGTTACTTTCCGCGCTAAATTTAGCGGAGACTCTGAAGGTGTTTAGATTACATTACATCGATTTGCCAGTCATATTTAGCGGAGAAACCGAATATTGGTGTTTAGGTCACGTAACGTCACATCACATGATATCAATTTACCCGCCTGTTGTTGTGGGGAAACTTAATTGGTGTAAAGATCACATGACGTCCAACCACGTGATATAAATTGGCGTCAAGTGACCTTAACAGCACTATAGTTATCCCGCTAAATACAGCAGTAAATACGCGGACGGACAGGAGGCCCGACGGACAAAATGTGGGATTCGGAGGGTGCTGTTAAAAAACATTTCTTGATTTTAAAAAAAAAAAAAGAGGTACAACACGTACTCAGGGAGAGTCCAATATAGGTCTCCGCAGCTCAGTGGAGTCGGCAGGTTTTCGCTTTCTTTGTCGATGGAGTGCGCATGCTCGCTCGAGCACTTTTCACGTGATTTTATACCAGAACCTAGTGAAGCGGCACTTTTCGAAAATGGTCCATTTTATCGCAACTCGAGGTAATCCCAGAAAGTATGTTAATTCCGGCGTTACGTCTAGTTGACTAACCTCAACGATGGAAGGCTTGATGTTGAGTTTGATGATGACGTCCTTGCAAGATAAGAACCCGTTGGTTACGAATCTGGCTGCTCTAGCTGTTTCAACTGGGTCTGAAAGAAACAACAGTATTTATTCAGGCCATTCTCTTTCATCCACTTCGAATGTAATAAACGAAAACCTACTGCGTGTAAGTGTTGAAGTACATTTTGCATGATATTAATATAAAGCGAACGTTTGCAGCTAGTTCTATAATTTACACTCCATCCACCCATAAGCTGGGAGTCCGGTAAGAACTACGTGCCTTTTGAACCGGGCACACGTCTATCCCTTACCAAGTGATCAGCTCCCGTAAGCCACGCGGAGATTGAGCGGTCAGGCGGTGAAAGGAAGCGAATTGATTGGTGCGCCAATAGCTCCAGGAAACGTGAGTACAAAACAGCGTTACCTCTGTAGACATATTTATAGTTTATAATTCAATAGACTGTTGACGCGTGGGCACATTTTCAGGAGAGCGGTAATGTCAGTCCCACCAGCTCACACGAGACTATTCAACCCGACACCTCTCGCGGGTCTACCGCAAAAGATAGGTGATCGAGAAGAGCATTCCACACACGCGAGGATGCGCTTTAATACACCGTTTGCCCGGGTGGATGGTGCTTGCTCTCCGGACACATACTAGCATAGCATGGCATACAGGTGTGCACGTTTTATAAAAAAAAGGCGACTAATCCCCGTCAGACTTTGTTTTTTGCGTGGCTGCTTATGCTGAACGCTCGCGCGCCTTTGTCTTCTAACCACTGTGGACCTTGCCTGCCACACCTTTCTAGCATGCGAGTGATATAAAAAAAAAATCTGTTGAATTTGTACTTCTATTTTTTATGATGAATTCAGTTGCAAAGTTCAGAACAGTTCACTAAACCAAGAAGGGAGTCGAAAAAAAAGTGAAAGCCGTTTACAACTCCCTGTAACGCCGAATTGGAGCGCAGGTCTTGAGGAGGAGGGGGGAAGGGTATTGAGGAGAGAGTAGACCCCTTCTCCTTTTCCTCCCCTCAATTTTGAATGTGCTCCGGGGGTCACCTGACCTCGGGGGGAGGGGGGTCACGTGATCTCGGGTGGGGGGGGGGGGGGGTTCACGTGACTTAGGGGGGGGGGGAGGTCACGCGACCTCGGGGAGGGGGGTCACGTGACCTCCGGAGGGTCACGTGACCTTGGGTGTCACGTGACCTTGAATGTCACATGACCTCTGGGGGCCATGTGACCTCAGGGGTCACTTGGCCTTGGGGGTCAGGTGACCCCTGTGGGTCACGTGAACTTGGGGGGGCACGTGGCCTTGGGGGCACGTGACCTCTAAGGGTCACGTGACCTCTAAGGGTCACGTGACCTTTAAGGGTCACGTGACCTCTGGGGGTCACGTGACCTTGGGGTGACCTTGGTGGGTCACGTGACCTCGGGGTGACCTTGGGGGGTCACGTGACCTCGCGGTTACGCCGACGGCGGCGCCGACGCCGCTCAAGCCGGAAACGGGCGCCTAAGAGCTGCGCTCTAAAACCGGTTTTAGAGGGAAGTGCCAACTCGAGCACAGAAGATGTTCGGAAGTTTAGAAGCCTGAAGACTCAGCCCTGGCTTCGAATGTAAGAGCCCGCGCAGCTGCAGGGGTGGAGCGCAAGCGCGCCGCCTGCGTCAGCTGCTGACTTTGGTTGCAATTCCACTCAGCATACATCGAACAAAACAGAGGTTTGCTAGAGACACATTGCAGAGTTATCTGCGGACAAGCCTAAAGCATATTTCACACATTCCTGCCACGTAGATAGGCATGATTCGGACATCTCCGCAGACAGTCTTTGTATAAATGCGACTGGATTTCAAGAAAGAAACAGGTCTCGGACAGCGTCAGTAGAATGTCTGTTGTATGGTGTATGAGAACTGTGACCACAGCTTTTGGAGTGAATGGGGCATAGTAGTTGCAACGTTTTACGGGATGGTGAATATCATTCATTATATCATTTGATGAGGGAACATCCTGGTTTTCTTTGAGTATTCCTGGAACAGAGTTGAGATGTGATACCGAAATGCTACATTGCGTGTCTACTCGCCTCGGCAATGTGTGTCGTATTCTGGAATTTTGGGAATGATTGCACGCGAAAATCAAACACCTTTTTTTTAATTTCATCTCTTGGTCAATAGTAGTAGCTATCATAAACCAGGGGTGACCGGACGTCCATGTTTAGAAACTCATGAAAGGTAAGCATTTCAACTGAGCATCATCAAAAATAAAGGAAGCAGTACAATACTAAGCACATATCTTCTGTCGTAGCCTTCATTATCTGTGGAACTGAGCGTCGTCTTAAACTTAACTTTGAGAAAGATCTGGAAGGATAAAATTTCCTCGAGTTAAAGTGCGTGCATAGTTACAAAGTCTATGAATGACATTAACGCAACGTTTGCCTGGCTTCTCTGCTTTACAGTGCTCGACAATCTCAGCGCGAACACGACATCGGCGATATTTCTCTCGGCTTCGAAAGGAAATTGGCGCAAACCAAACGCCACTATTTGGGTTAATACCCCAAACAAAAGTTTTCACAGCGGTAGTATTTGTAATGGCGTTTTAATTTGGAGAGAAAAACAAAATGAAGACGGCGATTGCTTGTTCGAGCGTGGAATGTCGCTAACTCGCGACAACGCATAGTAGCCAAGTTCGTGTGGTGCATCGTTTTTCCATATCGCTTTCCTTCTAATCTTGCACGGGCTTGGGCTTGGAACAGTTGCAGTAGCCGGGAGCCACGCTTTGACCCGAGAAGAGCCCTGGTTTGGCCTTCCCAATCATAAACAATTTATCGAAGGAACTGCTCTTCTACGGTCCCTAGAAAGTCTGACTATTATCCAGTTCGAGCGCCTGTCTCCACGTAGTGAAAAGGCAGCGCAGTGGATGATATTCCAGGGGGCGCTGCACGCAATCGGCGTACTGTTGTAACTGTTACCTCACTCACTTGTTACATTCCTCAGTCTCAACAAGCTTAGTGAGAAAATAATTGTTGACTACTCTGCCTTCTTAGCAAAGACAGACAACTTTTGTTAGGCTGTGAGGTCCATGCAGTGGCGATAACGGCAAGCATACTCAATTTATTCATCCTCCTCCTTTCCAAACTGTACACCAAAGCGATGAACAGATTCAGAGCAGCAAGGCGACAGCGGGTAAAGCTTCTCAAGGGCAGCATGTGTAAATAATTCAACTGCAAAGCGCACAACATTTGCTTGTGTCGGTCATATTTTCTGCGGATTTTTTTTTTCTTTGTGATTACTGCACTTGACGCGCCGATTTCTCGCAATGCCGCCAAGCGCTTTCATTTCGGGGCAGCCACCGGAAAGGGGGGGGGGGGGGGGGGCGGGGGGGAGCGGGGGCAGTGGACGGAAGACTGGCGAGTCTATCTAGGGACCATAGCTCTGCGGAAGCAAAGGTATTATCAGGTCGCCCTGTGTTGGAGACGGGTTCTGGTATTAAACTCGCCGAGGTTGTCGTACATCGAAGGCTAGTCGCGTTTTGTTTGGCGAAACACGCCGCTCTGGGTGGCCTTTTACGATTGGCCAAAATAGCACTGTGACATCTTGAGTACGATCACTCTAATCTACACTATTGGAAATAAGAGGAATGTCCCAGTGCCATCTTCTGACGGTGTTGGCGGCTTTGGCATAAGGACTCGATGACTGCAATCTTCCACAGTTTTTCATATACTCATCAAGAAAATCGTTGCTGGCAATTTATAATCATTGTCATGACGTCAGAAATATAAGCCGTAGTTTCTCGTAGACAATAGTTGTGACGCGGTAGACATATTCTTTATGCTATCGCTGATAAACAAAAATAACGATATCAAGTCGTTCGGAAACTTACTCAAGGGGGGTCCACCGCACCACCTCATTTCTTGATTCAACGACATCGCGCCTCTCGCTTTTAAAAGGGCCACCACGAGCATAAGTATCGGTACCTGCATATTGTATTGTTTTCGAAAAAGTGCTCAGGACTTGTCGCTGGCTGTTGACAGTATTTAGAGTGCAAGCGATCTTGTCGGCCTTCCTGAGTGATGGCTGCTGTACACACACGGCCCTTACACGGAACAAGCACAGCAGCTGCGACAACCCTAGTCTCTTTGGACTGTGTATTCAGAACAAAAAGCGATGGTTCACTTCCGTGAAGCCATTAAAACTCATAGTAAAAATTATGATTATTTCACTTCGTTCTCAATTTTATTTTTACGGCGACAGCTGGTCATTTGGTAGGTTTCGGTGCAGATCCCGTGTATCCCGAGTATGATTTCACAGTATGATTTACTGAAACGCTGCGCGCAAATATCGCAAAAAATCGGTGTCCCGTGACGCTGCCACGTAGCGTGGAATGCGCTAATGCAAATTTCAGCGCGAATATTTATCCAATATATTTAACGAGGCAACGCGTGACATCCCTGTAGCTTAAGTGTCGCTAAAATCACGATGGTCTAAATTGCTCTCTTAACCACTGTACATTTTATTTCCTCGGACTGATCTGAGTGTTTTAAGTTGTTTTTTTCTGCTAAATTATGAATTCATTTTTGTGCACACGGTCAAACACTGATACCTGCCGGAGAATTCGCCCTACCTTGCAACCGAAAATTAAATGATACAAACAATACATAGTGTACCTATATCAGCATATAATTGTTATTGTCATTAAGCGTCCTATTTCATTCAAACAATAAAACGCATATTATGAAATTACATTCGAAAAAATGCGTTATTATGAAGAACGCTTAGATTTCGGCGGCAGGTCAAAGAGAGCCAGGTGTGCTAAATTATATCATACCTCGGATGGGGCATGAAATGTGTTTCCTCTTTGTTCGGAATATAATATATAAAATTGTAATGTCATATTTTAGAGGAAATTACCTCAAATTAACCGCATCTTCTTGCATCTTCACCAGAGCAAACTGCACCGAAATAAACGCGTGTCAAAATTACAAAACGCTAAAATGGTTTGGCAAATACTTGTATGTTGCTGTGTTCTTTCACGGGAAATGGTGCTTGACACACCACTAACCTGAGCTCCGCATAATGAACGGCTCGGAAAGAAAAGGAATATTCACAAATACAGTAGGATTTATTAGTGCCGATTCCTGCTGTCTATCCGTAACACCTTGATTTCATCTCCACAATTTCCACATTGTTGACATGCTACGGAATGCGTAAGCACTCAGACTTCTCTAACAGGTTACATCAAGACTAAAGTACACACCTGTGAAATAGTATGAATCCGATTTAAGACAACAATCTGTACTAATGAAAATAAGGCCACCTTGGTGGCTTTGAGTAGAAATCGTCGGTTTGGAATCCTGGGTTTCGAATCCTGGGAAAGGTGCCTGCAATATGACGGAGGCTAATCGCGTTTAAGGCACCATGTAACCGACATTTAAGTTTAAGTTTAACCGACATTTAAGAATATCAAACTATTCAATTTGTCGAAACTAATCCTCAGTCCTTCAGCGGGGCATTCCAGATAAGCTTCGTGAAACATATTAAATAGCGCAAAAAGACAAGGACAAGAAGTTCTGTATACTTCTCATCCTTGTCTTTTTTGCGCCATTTTATGTTTTACTAAGATCAACCAACTAGCCCAACAACGTACCCTACTGAATAGATAAGCGAGAAAAGAGGAAAAGTACGACGAAATGGTTGAATAGATAAGCTTCGTTGGTGTTGCACGTGAAACACTAAAATATGGTTTAAAATTAAGGCACTGGGTGCTACCCTCTGATGCCTTCTGTCCAACGGCGCACTGCATACCGCTCTCAGGCTGCGTACGACTCAAACCTAGATTTTATCCATTTAAACTTCAATCATTTTGGCAGAGGAAGAAGGGGGAGAGGGGGGAGGCTGGCAGAGTTTCCAAGTCAGCATCATTATGAGCTCGAAGTTAATTCTGTATAGTTATCGAGCAAATGAATGAAATTCCTACAAGAAAGCTCGCTCGTTGCAAAACAATCGCAGCAGACATAATTGCATCGTTTTATTTCTAAACGCTACTACAACCCAGGCGCCGGATTTGCACACAATAATTCCCAGATAAGGCCCTCCGCGACAGGGGACACAGTCAGAGGCAACGTTACTATATCACTCAGATGGGAAAAACTCGCCGTCGAAACCTGGGCTGCTGGCGTCCACCGAGACCGAGCTAAATGCGACAACAGCGCCACTCTTTATCGTTTGTCTGTACTGTGGTCACCTTGAGCTTTCTGAAAGCCTGTTTTTGCGTAAAAACAAACGGAAAAAGCTTTTTTTGTATGAAATTTATTGGAGTTTAGTACAAAAAGGGGAGCGCGTTATGTTTTTAAAATCTTTAGTTTGCGGGGTTTTGCGGCACAATTAATATTGTTTTTATACAACCATGCCTCAGCGGTCCTTTCAGGTAGCGCGTCCCGACCTAGGTACATTTTAACTTCGGTAGGTCGACGCGGCGCGTTCGCTGGAGAAACGGTCCGCTGTGTCTGTTCTGGTGCAGTTCCTGGAGTGGCCGCTGGGGAGAAATGGTGGCGTTGTGTTCGTCATTAGCTTGGTGCTCGGAGACAGATTGGGGCCACTTTTTCAAAGCTGTCTTATGGGAGTTTCCCAACTGAGTGTTTTAGTAACCTTGGTCAGAGGCGAGCTACTTCCTGTACCGCCCATGGAACGCGAATTGGTAAACCCTGGGAGACCGCAGCGCCATTTGGATCCCCTGGTACCCGGAGGCTGTACGAAAATCATGGCGACACAGCGAAACCAAAACCGAAACCGCACGGCAGCGCCATTGTACTTTGGATGGATGGGCGGTAGCCTGCGCCACCTAGAATCAAAAAATAAATATTGTAGCTTCTTTTTTTTTTTTTTTTTTTGCCCGGTTTTTTGTTGCTCCGCTAGGCTTCTGCTGCTTTGCGTCTGGTTTTCGCGTTTCAGTGCTGTTTAATGTGTTTTGAAACGCACACAAGCCAGCACTGAAACACGAGACCAGCAGCAAAGCAGCAAAAACCAAGCAAAGCAACAAAAGTGACACATACACAAAAAATATGCAATGCTTGTTCTTTTGTGTTCATTCTTAATCAACAGGCAATTGAACATAGTTAAAATTCCGCACAAATAGAAAGGAACAGTGAGGAGGGAAGAGAAAAGAGACAAGCGCAAAATTTAACCATGTTCCATCATTACCAACTCGCCCAACTAACCACCTTAAGGCAGTAGAAAATACAGATGAAATTCCTCAAACTCTCTCGCTATTTTGCACACAAGAACCAAAGAAATGAACAACAAAACAGGATAAACGTTAACATTACGTGCGACAAAGGTCATGATATGCGTCCTTGCAAAAACACTTCGCTAAATTTACATAAATTCTCTGTAGGTTCGTGATTCTTTTCGAGCTTCTTGGCGTATACTCACAAGCCTTGCGCCGCTCAGCCAGAGGCGTAGAGCCTAGAAAATCGAAAGTTGAACTAATCGCTTGATTGGCCTTTGCGTGCCTGACATGGTGATATGAAAACAGTGCGCATATTCTGTGCCTTTCAAAAAACGGTATTTCAAGTTCAACACAGGGACACTAAACACTCGTGTCTCCTCCGTTTTTCTTCTCCTTGAGTTAAACGCCTCCACGCTAAATTGAGTCATTTCGAATTTGATTATCTAAGCATAAGTCAAGACCGACGAAGGTGTCTTGCAACTAAAGGAATCTAAGCAATGAGGTTAAGAAAAACAGAAGCTCAGCTTTTTCGTATTGAGTCTTTATCGATAACCTGAATTAGTTTTTAATATTATCACTTAAATTTAGGAGTGCGTCACTCCTAAACGAATCGCGAAACCAGTACAGATCTCTCCATCGCTCATCCTCAGTTAATCGAAAAATATTTAGGCTCATTATACTCCTTGCGAACAGACTCGTGAATCGCTGACAACAATCTCAAATAAACAGCTCACTGCCAAAAGTTTACCATATTTTGAAGGGAGCATATATGCTCGATTTTTCTATTACATAGAAGTCGCCAGTAATTTGACAACGACATATGGTCACGGGTGGTGACCAAAAACAGGAAATAAACAGGAAGGAATAAACGTTTAATGTGGCGAACTTGTGCCAAAGAAATAAAGGGGTACAAAGATAATAACAGAGCGTCGTGGGCGTCGAAGTCGGCGTAGCAGCACAGTCGAACGCTGGGGCGAAAACTGATTCCGCTCGCCTGGCGGATTTCCTTATGTACCCTCGTGGGTTTCTGGATCGTTCAGCGTAGAAGGTTCGGCGCGTAGAACATTCTAACCTTGAATCAGCCTAGACGGTTCTCGAATTCACCAGAACATCACATTACAGTGTCAACGAAAATGTGTAGCCGCAGCCAGAATTCGAACATTGGCCTTCTGCTTGGAAGGCAAGCGCGATAACCGTTGGGGCACGCGCGCACTGCCTACTTGGCCAGCTGCGCGCGCGGCATTACTGCCCCCTTTAAAAAGTGCATCGTCCCGATGCAACCAAAAACAAAACAAAGCAAATAAAAAGAACGGTAAACTAAAGTGTCATTTGGAACACATGAGGTCCACAGTCCTATCGAGCGTAGTACGGCTTCAGTCGCACGACGTGGACGACTTCCGGTCGTGGAGGGCGGCGTGACGAAGTCCGTGTTCCGTCGGGCATCACCTCGTAATTCAGCTCGCCGAGGCGACGAAGAACCTTGTATGGTCCAAAGTACCACTTCAGCAGTTTCTCACTGAGGCCGCGGCGACGGATGGGCGTTCAAACCCACACCCTGTCTCCGGGCTGGAAGTGGATGCCCCTGCGACGAAGGTTGTAGTGGCCGGCGTCGACGCGTTGCTGGTCTTGAATCATGAGTCGGGCGAGCTGGCGGACGTCTTCGGCGCGTTGAGCAACCACCTGGGCGTCGTCGCTCTCGTTGTCAGATGGCTCATTAGGCAGCATTGCGTCCAGCATGGTCGTTGCCCAAGCAGCAAGTTGTGAATGGGCCAACGCTGGCAAGTGTGTTATGGCCAACCATATTTTCGATGGCCCAAGCTTCGCCAAAGTGCTCGGCAATAGAAGTGTTTTCGTCCTCGCCTGGTGACTTGCCATTCACTTTATGCCAGTCGCTGGCCATTCAATTAAGGCTAGTGACTGGCCATTCCCTTCAGGCCAGTGACTGGCCATTCACCTTTGTCCAGTGGTTGGCCATTCAATTTAGGCCAGAGACTGGCCATTCACCTTTGGCCAGTGACTGGCCATTAACATTTGGCCAGTGACTAGCCATTCACTTTAGGCCAGTGACTTGCCATTCACCTTTGGATAGTCACTTTCGGCCAGCCACGGGCCATTCACGTTTGGCCAGCCACTGGCCATTGACTGCCGGCCAGTCACTGGCCGAAAGTGGCTGTAGTTATACACTTCATACAGAATTTATCACAGACTGCCAGAAAATTTGGGTGTTAAACCCTCAGAAGACTGTCAAGAGTTTCGGGAGATCAAGTTTGAGAACTCAACCCCAGAAATTCTTACATAGTAATGACACGCGAAGCTGCTGCAAGGCTGCTCAATATTTATTGGACTTCCTGAGTACTAAGTCTTACGACGCTGGTTGCGACCACCATTCCAGTCGTCGTGGGTTCAGGGATGGTATGTTGTCCCACCATTAAGATCCCCCGGTAGTGCAGCAGTAAAAAAAATAAATAAAAAGAAGTAACTTTAGGTGAAGGGACAGTGCAACAAAAGTGAGTTTTAGTAGATCGTTCCGATACCTCAGATAGCCCCGATAACGATACCATGCATGGGCAAGGGAGGCGGTGGCGGAGTATCGGGTATCGTTATCGGAGTCATGGGAGCGATCTACTAAAACTCTCTACTGTTCAGTTACAATACTTTTTATTTTACACAAGCTTACTGGAACTAAGGAGAAAGAGAAGCCTTGAGTACACAGTAAAGGTTTTTAAACACTTAAGGGTGTAAATCAGTTTGCCCCTGGGCTAACACCCGTATGGCGTTTAGGAAAGCACCCTTCACAAAGGGTGCTTGCTAACACCCTTGGTAAAGGGTGCTTGGCATGAAATGGGCACCTGCTGGGGTGGCCCAGTGGATGCTGGGCCACCCCAGCCAATCTGGCGCCGGGAGAGTATCATGCGACGTTTTGGTTATGTGGAGTTCAAGGTCACATGACGCTCTTTTGACGCTGGATTGGCTGGTAGCGTCCGCTGCGCTCGGACGAAGGGTGAAATGAAGTATAGACCCCAGTGAACATTTCATTGGAATGTGTCTAATACACATATCAGAACTTGTAAATTATACGAAAGTCATATGTGGTATTGCATATTCTTATATTATTATGATATGATTTACAGCTTACCATGTTTACTGAACACATTTACACTTCTTCACTTAGAGGGATTGCCACATCACCACATACGAGGCATGTGATAAAGAAATCATGAGTCACACTAAACACTACTCACTTCATGAAGAAGTAATACAAAAGAGCTCCTTGCAAGCCACATCATAACCCCGTGGGCAATTGGGAAGTGCTACGGCACCCCCCTTTTTCGAACTCTAAGTGAGCAAGCAGTGGCGCCAAGCATCGCACTGCACGGCTGAACCATTGTGAACATCACGGTCTGCCACAAACGAAGCATGTAAAGCTTTCCTGTTTGGAGATCAAGTGACATGTTTTGTTTGTCTAAGAGGATTGCAGGCAACACGCTTCGCTTATCACTTGTCTCCTACGCGCATCTATTTACTAATTGGAAGCAGGGTAGAGGCGGGTGGTTTAGCCCTTGACTGAACCACAGCAGTATTTCATTCGGTGAAGCTCATTATGACATCAATTAGAATGTGTTAAATTGAACATTTATTGAACCTTGAGAAATGGAAAATACAATGTATGCCATTTCACGAAATAAAGAATGCTATCTGCAAACATGTAACGAAAAATATTACAGAATGAACTTGCACTCTACGGCAAAAAAACAAACGTTTCAGTAAAATACGCTATCCTCTTGCTCACGTACAAAGAAAATTATAAAGTTCTGTACGACGGCTATGGATAAGGAACTCGTACAGCTAAATTCTAAGCACCTCGTCTACAGGAGGTCAGCATTAGTTATCACAGAAAGTGCCCAACATTTAAAGAAAAAAAAAAAGAAAACATGCCTCCATAAAACCTTCTATCATTCGTTCTGGAAGCAAAATAAAAATTAACCTGATAATACTGGCGAGAAAAGTGGATTATACACTTTTAAAACGGCTCAAAAAACATCTCTTCAACCACATACCTTTCTGCAAACTTTGCTCAAAAATTTAATTACGACTGTCTGTGGATTGGTGTCGCTCAAGCCAAGGAAAATCCTCTCCAGAGCAACCAGCGTGTTGGAGGCCTTGCATTCGTACAGGATACTGAAAAACCAATATGCTGCCAACATCATGCACAACCCCTCTTCTGCATTAAAAACGGAGAACAAGCGCTCACGATCCTCAATAAGGTGAAGAAAGTCTGCATCGTCCAGCTCTTGCTTGTTGTAGAGGACACATGGTGCCGGTGGGGTGTTCTCGTCCTGCGTTAGGTAAAGGATAAAGCAAAACATATTTTAATGTAGAAGGCCAAAACATGTTTGCTCTTGTCAACTGCTATTATTCGCTGCAGTTAAGGCCATGAGCATCAGCCTCCACACAGGCATACAGTGCTTATGTTGGAACAAGTAACCGGCGTCTGCAGCAATGTAAAACGAATGAAGAATTACAATCGGGGCAACATCACAACATGCAAGTATTGCGATATAATTTTAGGGGCACTTGTGAGTATCTCTATTTCTGTACCGAAATGCATTTCCGAAATCTATTTGTGTTTCAGTAGTGAAATACTTTTGCGATGCATTGTGATACGCTGCCAGACTTATGTATCTTGTTACATTTATTGTTAGAAATGAGCTGACAGGTTTGGAGATAAAAAAAAAAAGCCACGGAAAAATCCGACGCGTCACTGGTTTATTTTCGCAATGAGTGATTTTTTGCTTTGCTCTCACTTTTAACTTCTACAGCGGCCGGTTTTCCTTCTGCTGACAGCAGCCTTCCTGTGTACATTTGAGGTTATTGTATGGGTAAGAGGCCACCAACAAATGCACAGATGAGAAACAATATGTCTAAAAGAAGAAGAAGGCAAAAAGCAGGGACGTTTCGGCAGACACGCTTTGTCAGGCGGTGTCATCGGTCGCGAGCGTTCATTGGGTGCGATAATGGGTTCTTTTCGGTATCAGCGAACATAGCCAAGGGAAGTCAAGTTGCAAAAAAAAAGTAAAAGGGACAAACACCGACAGAAGGCGGGGAGCTTAGGTGCTACAATCTATGTTTGCCACAGACGCAACCTTCTCGCTTCGCAACCCTGCATTTATGGACCGTATAGGGCTGCCGACTGACCATAACGGTACATGCTAATATTTGTCCCTTGGCCAATGTTAATTTTTTTGCCTCCTTCTCTATACTGAAAAACCAAAAGATGAAGGTTACAGAAAACAGCCAACATCAAAATGTTTCGCATGTAGCTGTAGAAATTAATTATCAAGGGCCATTTTTTTAAGTACAGTCGCCGGCCATCCGAACACCAACCGGTGCAGCAAAAATCCAGCATGCAGCCTGTCGAGGTTGACGGCTGCGGTTGTCAACGGTGGAGGGGGTGATTACACATTAAAAGGTGCTCGTGATAATATATTTCTACAGCTATCTATGATACATTGTTGCGTTTGCACCTCAATGCACCCCTCGAATCCGTGACAGACAAAGGTGTTCTGACAAAATATACAATGAGTTGTCTGCGTCAAGAGAAGAGCAATCTCAGTGGCCCAAAAGGTAACCTGCGGCTGCTGGGTGACTTCATGTAAACGGACCCAGAATTCACGAGCTTGGAGAGAGGTGCAGAAACTACGTGACATTCAACTAAAAAGTTAGTAAGCTTAAATTATTATCCATTTTAAGCCAAAATCCATGATTCGCAGATGCCCATTATTTTCACAATGAAGCCAAAGGCGAACCAAGTAGTAGTCCGTTGATTTATTGCCGAATAGAATACACTTCGAGTACCAAACTGGATGCTTTGCTTATGTTTGGAAGGTTGCAATGACAAATGCAATACTTAATTGGGTGAAAAGCAAAGTTTTGAAACAGTTATGTACATGATTACATTCTACAAGTCGTTGTACGTGTATACACTCTGCACAGCATTCTATTTGAAACCTAACAAAATTAAAAAAAAAGGCCGTGAGAGTTCTGTCGATGTCTTCTTCACTGCGTGTTCGTGGGACTCGGCGCACATTAGTAAAGGGGATAACTGTCACAGTACGTTGACTAATTGACCAAAATCTGTTAGCTTTGTAATTCATGGCTTTATGAACCATGTTGCAACTGCAGTGTTAAAAGCCAGTTAATATTAAAGGCTATCCCTATTTAAACCATTCACAAAAAGCCAAGCGGCTTGGAGGTATTCATTGTCCAACTTTTGCGTTTTTAATGTCGGATGCAAAAACCGTGCTCAGCTTGAGCTCAAGATTTCGTGCCGTTAATAATGGGCAGAAGAGTCCCCTAGTCATACCGGATACGTCGTCACTATCTCGACAGCGCTCATTTTCTAGCTTGAATGTGTTGCATGTTGCACCCTAACCTCAAAAAGAACAGTCTTCCGTTGAAAGGCACAAGAAAACTAATTTTAAAGCTAAATAAACGATCTCTCAATGTGCACCTGGTGGATTCATGGGGAGCGTATTTGGGAGGTAATCTAGCAACACTGAGGAACTTGCTACGTAGTCGTGACGTAGCAGATTCCTTCGGAGCAGCGCCGCCCTTTGGAATTTCAACGTTTTCTTTCTTAGCTTTCCTCCTGGCTCAACTCACAAATCGCGCATTGTACCAAACGGTCCAAGAAGACGGAAAGGAATGACTCCCCTCATTTTCGGACCCTCGTTCGTGCAACCGGAAACAGCCATTCTCGCCCTAGAAAATTAGCCCGTCGCTCAAAACTCGAACAAAAGTTGCTTTCCCCATCCCGTTCAGCTCTAAGCTGACAGTGTTGTGGAAGCTACGTGCTCCTTGGGCCAGCCCACGTGGGCCAGCCACACGCTCGTCACGCCACGGGTACTTCGAACAGCACGGTTGTAACGCGCTGACGCTATTGACACCACAACGCTGACAACGCCACCAAGGGCAAAGCTCATAACCACACCTGCCTTGCTACTCCACGAACGCGGGGAATCTTTTCTTTCTGTTTTTGTTTGCGCCGGATATCCCATGACGCATCGCGCTCTCCGTTCGCTTCTCTTCGAGCGCTTGCTCGAGTGCACCGTTTGGAACAAAAAATATAGCCAGTCGTTCAAAATACAAACGTGCGATTATCATTTACGGTTATTATCCGTCATGCTTGACTCACTTCCGAACAAAATTTGAATATTTCAATTTTTGTTTCCGTACCCCTTTAAAGAACACAACAGTGATGATGGTTTAATGAACGATGATGATGAAATAATTTTGACTAAAGAGAGTGACCACAAGTGCATACTGAAAGAATCACTAACAATGATGAAACCTAGAAATCTATTAGTGCCTTCCCTGTGTTTTGCCATCGAGTGGAAGAAGTTTCTTGGCCTATATTTTTGTTAGAAACAGGTGTGATGCGTCCGTCTGTTTTTTTTTTTTTTAAATCTTGATGTTGTGCATATTTTTTATTTCCTAGGTTGAAAGCTCGAGGCATTCCCTTTTGTTTGTTCAATCACATTTACCCAAATGTTAGCAGGTTGCTTTTTTATGTTTACTGTCCTTGGGTATGTCAGTGGTTGTGAACATTCAAACACTGTAAGGCCCAGGAAGGAATTCCCTTTGCAAAGTGGTGGCAAGCGGAAGAGAAATTGTAAAGACTTCATGTCTTCCCCTACGTTTTCTTTTTTGGGTCGCCTATTCATTTTTTGCCCATTAATACTCAGCTGTGTTTGATACTTCTCTGCGTTTGTGTCACCATTCAGAGAACCCGTCTTTAATAAATTATGTGTTTAGCCTGTTTAGCTAGCTTGCACCCTCGTTTTTGTTTATTAATAAATGACTGTAGGATTCAACAGCAAGAGCGGTGTTAATGCATACTAATAAATAGCAGCATACTTTTATTGACTAGTGCTGATTATTGGACTAGTTTGTAGCCAATTATTGAAAAGAAATCATGAAGAATATGAGAACAGAGGATATGAACACAACACAGCGCTGTGTTGATCTCCTTTTCCTTGTCCGTGCCATTCACATTCCATGTTTTTAATAACACATTTATTGATAATTTTCTGCTTGGTATCATCTGTATAGGGGTTCACTGGAACGACCCACCTGCTATTGCATTCACTTTAGGGCAGCTCCCCCCTCCTCATGGTGCCATCGTTCAGGAAGTGCAAGGCGGGTGTCACTCTTACTCGTGTGGTTCAGTTCCCCAGGTTCCCATAGGTATCAAGCTGCTACCCAAACTGAGTCAGGCCTTCCAGCCCTGCAGGAAATGTCAATTCCACTCTTTTAGACGTAGACACCCACATTTTGCATGTACGTGAAAGACGCTCTAACAGAGGGGAAACAAAATGATTGGACTTTTTTTAATGCATCCTTTTCTTTTGCTGACAACATACATAAACGTTACACGCTATTGTACATTCAGTGGTGCGGCTTAATTTAGGAAGAGCACTTTTTTTATATAACTTTTATATAAAGAAAAAACTCAATATAATGGGTCGGGCATAAATGGTTGCTATGAACTGTCCTATACATTTACACACTACCTGATATCATCAAAAGAGTAGACTAGCGTAGGGCTGCACTGCACCAATTACGACTTTGTAACCAATTAATAGTTGGCATTTATTTGTTTATTACTATTGGCTATTATTCTTTGACAGAAAGAATAACCGGGCGAGTTGGTACGGTGGTAGTCTTTGAACTCCATTAAATATTTAGGTTTGACATTAAATAATTTTTTCCACCTTTTTTCATGTTTTTGCTTTTTCTAGCTGCTCTGATTTTTGTAAGGGCTTTCGCCACTACTAAAAAACGTGACATCTAAACTCCTTTTATTTTTTGCATCACACAATCGTAAACTCAAAAAGTGTGCCGGTTCGGTAAACGCGAAGAGACCTAATTTCCGAGGGTAAAAGCTCTAAAAAAAACGGACAAGTAAAAGAAACAAACAACACAGGGCGTTGTTTGTCCGTTGTTTTTAGCGCTTTTACCCTCTGAAATATGACGAAGAAGCCGCGCGTCTCTACGGCACAGGCATTAGCTTATGCAACAAATCATGCTGCACGCTCGCTCTTGTAACGTTTTTCTCGCTCCCGCTTTATGAGACAAATCGGTGGCGAGCGGCAAATCGGTGGCGAGCGGCTGTTAGGACAAGACGTCAGTACTAGCATGACCAGTGATTAACACTTTGGGACGGCGACTGAATGCTCGAACTGCCGTCAGACGGCACTTGAACGCTCCGCACGAGCGTCGTCGGACGAGCGCCGCACGACGGCGCCCAGAACATGCCCACGGTTCCGCCGCACGGGAATCTTTCTCACACTGCGGAGCGAACCACAGGGTTCGAAGAAGATACGCTCTTTTCAAATAACGAAATAACACAGGGCAGAAGCATATATGGGATCTAGCATAGCTTAGCAAGCACACGGTGCACGACAAAGTTTGAAACAGCAGCCTACTCCGCAGAAACAAATAAAGTTGCTTACCGGCGTTTGCACGAGTCGTGCATGGGCGGTTCTGAACTTACGGGCGTTGGCAAGACGCAGCGTCTCCCAGCTCTCAGTCATCGATTGCTATTCTTGAACACGGTATTCGTAAGGAAGATATCTAAAATATCCACTAAAACGGCTAAAACGTAAAAAAAAGGAGATTTCCGAAGCCTCTGGAATTTCCACGACAATAGACCGATGTCACCAAGCGAACTGCGCAGGCGCGCGCATTGCGGAAGTGGTGCCGCCGCCATGCTACTTGTAGTCATCCCTTCCCGGCTTCCCGACTACATACGGCTGCGCGTACGTACATGATCATAGATTATCATTTGGCACGCCCCGGTATCACCTTGATTCTCTTGCATGTTTTTACTTCATAAGATTGTGTTGTTTGTGATGCCTTACATTCCTCACCAAGTGCAGAAAAGCAGTTTCAGTCGTCTTATCGCTTTATAGTCGCTCTGTCGTCTGCTTCGTCGTCGTCTGCTTGTTCGTATTCGTGAACGCGTAAGCCCACTGCCGTTCACGGGGTAATCCCACTGCGGCCGCGGAAAAAACAAAACAAAAAAACAACGGCGCCACTACTCGAGCATTCCGACTTCTCGGACGTCTCAATTACCTTGCAAACAAGTGAACATCTAGTGCAATAGCAAAGAACAAGAAAATTTGAGGGACCATCGGCTCGCTGTAGCACCACGGAACAGCCTCAAATGTGATGACAAACTGAGCTTGGTGGTGCTCAGTCTTGTGCATAACGTTTAATCAGCCGTCAAGTAAGAGGAGCTAAATAGACTTTCTCGGTCAGCGATAGTTTTCTAAAAGTTGTTTCATTCTGGTTGACAGCCTGTGCGACAGAGTACAGACGAACAGCGGGAGAAGCCTGCACACAAAGAACTGATCTACAGAAAGGTCATGCCTGACGCGCCGTAATAATTGGCATCTATCAAAAAGAAGCAACCATGCCAGATACCTGAAAGCTTGGGGTGGAGATGATTATTCGTGCACAGTGTCTATTCAGTTTTATTTTATTTGCGCAAGATCCGAACGCTAACAGTCGCCCGACAGGGGAAGATTTTTTCTGCGGCCTCGACTGGGGCTAGTGCAGAATGTATCAGAAACACCAGCCTAATAGACCACCACAAAATGGATGAGGTTCGTTTGTTAGATTTTTGGCGGTAAGTACGTGTTGCAGTTCTAAATTGCTTTATGTAATCTTTTCGCGTTGGTATGGAAAAAAAATGAAGGCTGCTTCCGAAAAAAAAGTTGTTTTATATCAAGTGGTGCATATCGGGAATCGCTGCTCTTTTTTAGTGATTGTCATGATCTTTTGAAGCACATGCAGTTGTGCTTGAAACATGTCGTCGCAATACCAGTTATAACCACCAAAATACACCAAGTGAGAAGTGTATTGAAAACGGCCTCCGCAAAGCAGTGCGGAGGTCCTATTTGAGATAGACCAACGAATAGGCCGCTACGGAGCAAATGGTCAGAGAGATGCTGCAGCTTACGGAACACTTCGGCACGCTGAATGTCTTGTGCCCTGCGATCTTACATATTTAGCTGACGTTCAATAGTTGGATATAAATTATGAAGAAAATCGCGAAACAAATCGTAAAACGCTATTTTTCCTGCCGCTCTGTCCGAGCCCTGTCGACCTTTCTTTGCCATGCTTCTTTCTTGCGGGAAGACATAATATCTGAGGCCTTTTTGCCTGGTGCTGTTATTATACCTCCGTGGCATACGACATGTGAAGCCACCGATTGAAAACCATGAGTAAACACCAGGCTAAAAGTCTCGTGCTAACCCGAAAATTTCCAAACGCCGGGCGTACGATGCGCGCCGATGCGGCCGGAAAACTGGGGAGAACTACAGGTACCAGAACGCACTGCGGCAGCGGTGGCGTCGCGCAACTCCTCGTGAGATCGGTCTATTCAACCTAGCCCAACGGAAGCTGATTGCGATAGCGATTGTCTTGCGCAGTCTTCAAGAGTCTCTTTTCCTTTTTATTTATTGTTATTTTTTTAGAACGATACTAAGCAAATTATTTTGATATCAGTAACAATAGGAATGTCCTTAAAATAATAATGTAAAACATTACAAAAAGTGAGTAAATCGTAGGTTTTATTTAAACCTTAGGTTGTTTCTTTTTTGTGTAAACCAAAACCGAAACTAACTTAAGCAACGTTTTCTTCGTCGTAATTGTTTGCCTGTGTGTGCGTGCATGCGCGTGCGTATTTGTGCGCGCGCGTGTGGATGCGTCCGCGTGCATGCGTGTGTGCGTCTCTGGTTGTGCGTGCGTGTGCGTCTGCGCGCGGGCGTGGGTTTGCGCGTGTGCATGCGTGTGTACGTGCGTGCGCGCGTGTATGAGTGCGACTGCGAGCGCGCAAGCGTCTGTTTGTGCGTTCTATTGCATTGCGCCCGCAAGAAGAACAATTGGATGTCCCTGGACACTGTTAAAACACTAACTTATTTATTATTATTATTATTATTATTATTATTATTATTATTATTATTATTATTATTATTATTATTGTTATTGTTATTGTTGTTGTTGTTATTGAAACATATCCATGAGTCTTTAGACACAGGGCCCTAAACTTTTCTATAGCTGGCTGTAGCTGTATCTATACGTTTCTAAGGCCGACCATGCAAAGCTACAGGGGGTGATAGCCTGCCATTAAATTTTCCAGAGACGGCCATAGGTCATTTTTGTATGGGATGTCTCGGACTGGTTTATTATGGGATTTGCCTCTTTATGTGTGTGCGTTTTTGTGCATGTCACCATATTCTCAAATGAATATTTTACTCAGGCCGACATGGTCATGTGACAGGTTTCTAGCAGCATGTCATTAATATTTGTCAAACCTATTCACTATATTTCGATTTGATGTTGCCAGATATAAACTCGAGACTAACAGATTTTTTTACTGTACACTTCCATCAATAAATATTTGTAAAAAATGCTAGTATAGAGCCTTTCACCCTACTTTCCTATTTCTGAGCATGGAGTGATTTGTAAGAAAATGAGATATGAACTCATATATAACACTTTGTTTGCAAACATAAAAAAATGTATGCAAAGGAGGCACTTTATTATCAGCTATTTGCATGAATTACAACTGACATTATAAAAAACTAGACTGCTAACAACTGTTGATTTTCAAGCAGAAATCTTACCTGTACATTATGGACAGAGCCATATATAAGCTTTCCAAAACCATTTCACATTATTTATTTAGCACCCTCTTCTACACCCTTCTCAAATTCTTCACTAAATGTAGGGTGTAACACGAAACAGCACCAAGTTCGGTAAAATTATGAAGTTGTATTCCTACTTTTTAGGGTGTTAAAAGGGTGTAGCCGAGGGTGCAAGTTGCTATAACACCCGTTTTACACCCTTGAAGGTGTAAAAACTTTTACTGTGTAGTACGGTCGAGCATAACTGGAGCCAATCACCACGATAGCGTCAATAGCGTCACGGCGTTGCCCACCACCCGCCAACAACCACGTTGTTAACAACGAAACCAGCGTTCTGCACATCTAGGTCGAGATGTTCAATTTCTTTTCCTTTTACGTGTGGTTCAATTTTGAACGTTCCCCTTGCGGTTTTAACCGAAGCTGTTAGCTTTCGTTGGCTCAGGAAATCAGTATCCTAGCACATATATAAAACATTACTAAGACTAGCTTAAGTTTAATCAATATATGAGAGACGTCTTGTTTAGGCTCTTCCCAAGCACAAAGCCTGAAATATCCAATCTTATCCGATTCAAGCACAAGCTGATCGGGAAGCGTGGCTAGCGTGGCGGTTTACTAAGCTGAGTGCATCGATACACCTATAGGTTTTTAAGGTAGAGAAGGGGGCTTATGGTCGGTGTACAAGTACACTCGCTGGGTAACGGAGGGTGCGTCTTCCAGGAAAGGAATCATGTGCGCCCGATGCACCCGATTACAACGTTTTTTTCTTCGAGTGCAGTTGGTAAGTAAATATGTGGAGCACTAACCGAAAAATCGCGGATGTGGTATTCGCGCTAAGAGTGCCGCGCAGCTACAGAGCGGTATTGTTAGCGCGAAGATGACGTTGGCGCTGTTTTCGTATTTTATTTTCATAGAACAACGACGGGCACGATATTTTCCCACTTCTGGTAATGTTCCAAATGAACATATCACACCACAGTGCTAGTTAAGTCTACCGAAAGTCTAACGAAAAAAAAACTCAATAAAACGGTGATCGTTTGCTTGCGCTAACAGTGTTCGCGCGATGCACGCACGACAATCCTGCCAACCACTCGCTCATGATGCTTCTGTCGCTGCCCGTCGTCATGCCAAAGTTTCGTCAGCGTGATGAAAGTTAAGATTATGGGTGTCCCTTCGGCGAAACTGAAAATCAACACTTCTGGCCAGACATTTGCCGACCGTGTTTATGTCTTCGACGGCCAAGCTGAAAATCAGCACTTCTGGCCGAACACTTGCCGGCAGTGTTGATGTCCACGGCGGCCAAGCTGAAAATCAGCACTGCTGTCCAAACACTTGCCAACCGCGTTTATGTCTCCGGCAGCCAAGCTGAAAATCAGCACTGCTGGCCAGACACTCGCCGGCCGTGTTTATGTTTCCCGCGGCCAAGCTGAAAATCAGCACTACTGACCAAACACTTGCCGCCCGTGTTTATGTCTCCGGCTGCCAAGATGAAAATCAGCACTCCTGGCCAAACACTTGCCGACCGTGTTTATGTCCCCGGCGGCCAAGCTGAAAATCAGCACTGCTGGCCAAACACTTGCCGGCCGTGTTTATGTCTCCGGCGGCCAAGCTGAAAATCAGCACTTCTGGCCAGGCGCTTGCCGGCAGTGTTTATGTCTCCGGAGGACAAGCTAAAAACAGATAGTTTGTGGCTGTACTCTTGCCGGCCTTGTTTATGTCTCCGGTGGCCAAGCACTTAAAGTGGCTAAGCTGTCCACACACTGGCCAACCGTCGGCCGATCGAAATTCACTTTCTGGTGCTGCTTGGGTACCTTCCGACCATGTACCAGCTGGAAAGGGGTGAATCCAGTGGTTTCCTGAACCGCCGTATTGTAGCCAAACCTGACGTACGGCAACAACTCGTCCCATGTCTTGTGCTCCACGTCGACGTACATGGAGATCATGTCGGCGATGGTTTTGTTGAGTCTCTCCGTCAGCCCGTTGGTCTGTGGGTTGTAGGCCGTGGTGCGACGATGGCTGGTGTGGCATAGACGGAGGATTTCTTGCGTCAGCTGTGCCATGAATGATGATCCACGGTCTGAGATCAGTACTTCGGGAGCGCCGTGCCGGAGGACGACGGACTCGATGAAAAACTTGGCGACTTCAACAGCCGTTCCTGATGAAAGGGCTTTTGTCTCGGCGTACCGCGTGAGATAATCGGTTACGACGATTATCCATCGGTTTCCTTGTGTGAACGGTGGGAAAGGTCAGAGTAAATCCATACCGGTTTGCTGGAATGGGGCAGATGGCGGCGCAATAGGTTGAAGAAGTCCTGCCGGTCTCGTCGGTGGCTTCTTCCGTCGTTGGCACTCGTGGCAAGATCGGATGTAGTGGTGTACTGTCTTCGCAAGCTTGGGTCAGTAGTACTTTTCGCGTATCCTTGCAAGAGTCCTGCTGTAACCAAGGTGTCCCGCCGTCGGGTCATCGTGGCAGGCTTGAAAAATTTCTTCTCGAAGACTGGAAGGGATCACCAACAGCCACGCCGTGTTGTTGTCGCTGAAGTTCTCCTTGTACAGCACGCCTTGTCGGATGGAGAACGTTGGCAGTGTTCGCACAAAACCGCGGGGAACGGCGCTTCCTTGGCCCTCTAGGTGCTCGATGAGCGCTCGCAGCTCAGGGTCGTCCCGTTGGAGTGCTGCCATGTCGCTGACATCCAGAGCGCCGAGGAAACACTCATCGTCGTCCTCTTCGGTGCAGGCAGGACCGGCCTCGACTGGGGACCTTGACAGGCAGTCGGCGTCATTGTGCTTTCGGCCGGACTTGTACACCACGGTCATGTCGATCTCCTGCAGTCGTAGGCTCCACCGAGCGAGGCGTCCGGAGGGGTCTTTCAGATTCGCCAGCCAGCAGAGCGAGTGGTGGTCTCTGACCACGCGAAAAGGGCTTCCATACAAATATGGACGAAACTTTGTTATTGTCCATACGACAGCGAGGCACTCCTTTTTAGTCGTTGAATAGTTCCTCTCCGCGTTAGACAGCGTCCGACTTGCGTATGCGATAACTTGCTCTGCTCCGTATTGCACTTGGACTAGAACCGCACCCAGTCCGGTGTTACTGGCGTCGGTGTGGATCTCAGTTTCAGCAAACTGGTCGAAATAGCCAACAATTGGGGGCGTCCGGAGTCTTCGTTTCAGCTCGTCGAATGACCTCTGGTGTTTTTCTGTCCACTCGAACTTTACGGCGTCCTTCGTGAGGTGTGTCAGCGGTGCGGATAGCTTGCCGAAGTCTCGAACAAAGCGGCTGTAGTAGGCACAGAGTCCGAGAAATCTTCTCACGGCCTTCTTGTCAGACGGCGGCGTAAATGCAGCTACGGCGCGGGTCTTCTCGGGGTCAGGTAGAACACCTTTGTTGTTCACGACGTGGCCAAGGAACTTTAGCTCCCCATAGGCGAACCGGCACTTTGTTGGCTTGAGTGACAGGCCGGCGGTCTTGATGGCTTGAAGCACGGCTCGAAGTCGTCTGAGGTGTTCGTCGAAATCTCGTGTGAATACCACGACATCGTCCAGGTAGACGAGGCAGCTCTGCCATTTCAGACCTGCCAACACGGTGTCCATGACGCGCTGGAAGGTGGCTGGTGCTGTACAAAGTCCGAACGGCATCACTTTGAATTCGTACAGTCCGTCGGGAGTAACGAAGGCAGTTTTCTCCCGGTCACGTTCGTCGACTTCAATCTGCCAGCAACCACTCTTCCAGTCCATCGACGAAAAATATTGGGAGTGGCGCAGTCGGTCTAACGTATCGTCAATGCGAGGGAGCGGATAGACGTCCTTCTTCGTCACAGCGTTCAGTCGACGATAGTCCACGCAGAACTGCAGGATTCCGTCCTTCTTCTTTACAAGGACGACAGGGGACGCCCATGGGCTCCTTGAGGGTTGAATGATGTCGTCGTCGAGCATCTCCTGGACTTGAACTTGAATCACTTTCCTTTCCTTTAAGGAGACTCGATACGGCGACTGGTGGACAGGAAGTGTGTCGGCGTCGGTAACAATGCGATGTTTCGCCATTGGTGTTTGGCGAATCTTCGATGTCGTGGCAAAACAGTCACTGCATTCGGCAAGGAGATCAACCAGTTTCCGGCGCTTCGTAGCTGGGAGCTCGGGGTCGATGACGAGCGGCGGTGGCGTCGTGCTCTTCTGCTGTGGTGACGAGGTTTCCTCGGAGATTGCGGTGACCACGGCTGGCGCGTGAAGCTCCTCGACGTGGCCCTCGGTGGTACTCTTCGTTAGGTGCTGCGGCTCCTCTCGAAAGTTCGTCACATGAACAGTTGTACGTCTTTCTTGGAGATCCGTTACGCCTCTTGCGACACCAATTCCTTTTTCGAGGAGCAGTTGGACGCTGCCTTCCAGAAGAGCTTCACCGTGTATGGCTGCGTCGGTTATAACAGTGACGAAAACACTCGACCGCAGCGGTAGGTTCACATGGTCGGCGGTAACTCGGATCGTGGTTGACGTCGGGTTGGTCTCCACCGGCGGTAAAACGGGTTTTCGCAGCGTCAACTGGTTTACCCCGAGGTCGATGACGGCACCATACTCGCAGAGAAAGTCCATTCCGAGGATAACGTCCCTCGAACAGTCTTGCAGAACGACGAACTTCACAGGGCACGTTTCACCGAGGATCTCGACGCGAGCAGTGCATCTCCCGACTCGCATGATGAGATGTCCTTAGGCGGTTCGTATTTGGGGTCCATCCCACGGCGTCATGACTTTTCGCAGGCGGCGAGAGAGCCTCCCACTCAAGACAGAGTAGTCTGCTCCGGTGTCCACAAGTACCGATGCGTCGTGGCCGTCGATTATAACGTTTAAGTTGTTGGACACCGATGCAGGGACGTCGCTGTGATCCGTAGCGTCGAGAGAGAGGGAGCGCTCCGTCGTTCTTGGAGGCTCTTTACGTCGGTCGCGTTCGGCAACTCCACCTCCAGGGGTTGCCGCGCCTAGTTTCCCCTGCGAGGAGCGAGGGGCGACAGGCTTTCACGTCGGGGTCGGTGCATGGGCGAAGCTGGACGTCGCGGTGACGGCGACCGGAACTCTCGGCGGGGCGCAGGCTCGGGGTACTGGGGTCGTCGCAGGTACTCGTCGATCTCCCGAGGCCGTTCATCATACCGGGGGCGCGGGTCGTTTGGGTGGAATCCGCGCAGCCCGAGTCCTCGGTATGGGCATCGGCGGTACACATGGTCAGCTTCCCCGCAGTGGTAACACGGCAGGCGCCGGTCGGCCGTCCTCCAGACGTCTGTCTTCCTCGGCGCAGGTCGCTCTGGGGGAACGTGCGCCTGATCTTCCTGTCGTCGGGGGTACTGCGGCGTTGGGGCGTCTCTTCGGGGCGGCGCCGTGGCTCGGCAGGAAGCTTGCGGCGGTCGTCGGGCCATGGCGGCGTAGCTCAAGGTTGGTTCCTCCGGTGCCACCGTGGTGACGGGAACCTCTGGTTGGAGCGCCCGATGCACTTCTTCTCGGACAGCCTCGACGATGGAAATGGTTGGCGGACGGCTGGTGGTTGGCAGCAACCTTCGCAGTTCCTCCCGGACAACCTCCCGAATAATTGCGCGGATGTCCGTACCAGGCGCGTTTTCGCCGCTAAGCAGCGCAGTTGCAGTGACGCTTGCCTGCCGCTGGTAGTAGGAAGCGCGCGCTTGAAGGGCGCGCTCGATGTTTGTCGCCTCGCTGACGAAGGCGTCGACTGTTGCCGGCGGGTTGCGGACGAGGCCTCCGAAGATATCGTCCTTCACGCCCCGCATCAAAATGCGCAGTTTCTTTCCCTCGGTGGCCTCAGGGTCGGCGCGAGAACTCAGGCGGAGCACGTCTTCCACAAAGCTGGTGACGCTTTCATTGGGGCCCTGGGTCCTGGTTCGCACTAGGTCCTCGGCTCTCTGTCGGCGGTGGTGGTTGACGAAAGTAGCCTTCAGATCGGTCTTGAAAATGTCCCACGACGTCAAAGAGGACTGATGGTTCTCGTACCAGTGTTTGGCGGTCCCCTCAAGCGAAACGTAGACGTTGTGCAGGCTCTGCTCGTCGGTCCAGCCATTGTGGTGGGCAACGCGTTCGTACTGGTCAATCCAGTCTTCTACGTCTTCGTAGAGTTCACCGTGGAAGGGGGCAGCCGTCCGCGGTGCGACGGGCATGTAGATGACGGGAGAAGCGGCGGGGGCTTGCGACTGGTTGGCCATCGTCGTCCTCTGCGGCTTGGGCTTGTTCAGCAGTAAACCGTACTCAGGATCCTCTCCCTCGGTGCGGCGGCTGGTCCGAGTTTCAGGTTCTGCGGTGAGTGGTCTTCTCACCGAGCCGAGAATCGGACTTGCACTGCGGGCCCTTGGAGGGGAACGCTGCACGGGCATGCGGTACCCCGCACCTCCACTAAAATGTCACGGCTGGTGACCAAAAACAGGAAATAAAAAGGAAGAAATAAACGTTTAATTTGGCGAACTTGTGCCAAAAAATAAAAGGGTACAAAGATAATAACAGAGCGTCGCGGGCGTCAAAGTTGACGTAGCAGCACAGTCGAACGCTGGGGCGAAAATTGACTCCGCTCGCCTGGCGGATTCCCTTATGTACCCTCGTGGGATTCTGGATCGTTCGGCGTAGAAGGTTCGGCGCGTAGAACATTCTAAGCTCGAATCAGCCCAAGACGGTTCTCGAATTCAGCAGAACATCATATTACAGTATCAACGAAAATGTGTAGCCGCAGCCAGGATTCGAACCCTGGCCTTCTGCGTGGAAGGCAAGCGCGATAATCGTTGGGGCACGCGCCCGCTGCCTACTTGGCCAGCTGCGCGCGCGGCAATACTACTCGCGGCAAGAAAACAAGGGGAATCCTAAACAATAATAGGATTTGGTTTTGTGATTGGAAGCCATCGCTGCTATTGGGGCAAAATCCAACAATTAATACTCACTACCACTGCGACAGTTAGGTTCTGTTTCAAAGATTTAATCAAAAACTTAAGCAAGAGGAGAAGCCAAAAAGAGCGTACCTCACGTCCACTGGAACTCGAAACCTCGAAACCATTGGAGTCCTGGCTTTCGGCAGCAATTGTTTCCGAGTCTTGGGTAAGTTACTTTTAAAAAGTAGTTTGTTACAGTTACAGTTGCTTTCAGAAAAAAAGTAGCGAAGTTACCGTTACAGTTACCACAAGAAAAGAGTAACTCGTTACAGTTACAATTATTTTTAAAAAGTAACGAAGTTACCTTTCAGTTACTTTCTGCCACACAAAAAAAAATTCGGAAAATTAGGATAAACTAGAAAACGCCCGTCACCAAGTTTTGTTGCGTAAAATTTAAAGGTACGCTTTTTACGCTTTTGTACGCAACTACCTTCAACACAGCAAAATACTCTCTGTACGCCGTCTATGATAGTTCCTTGTTCTCATCAACATCCCTATCCTTGGTAGCAATAACCCATTCCTGGCTCGTTGACAGTTGCGCTGGGTTCATAGAGTCCCGGGATATATTTCAGTTTGTACCCGCCAAGCCAGAAACAAACCCCGCGCAAACAGCAGCAAATTTTGCCTCGACTGTTTACACCACGCCGGAGTAGTGGCGTAAATCAAAATACGCAACTACTCCAGCGTCCCGCGTGCCCTCCGCGTGTATTCTTGTTTCACGGTTGATTCACCCGATTAAAAACCTTTTGCGCAGAAAACAAAAAAGAAAAACCGCAACATAGATAGTGCTTCAAGATACAAAGATGTAATTATTGAGTCACACAGCACAATCCCATTTGTAAAAATAACTATATTTTTGTTTTATCAATTTTACACATGGATATATTCGAGTCGTGACTCGCGAGAAAGAACGTATACGCAAGTTTGTGCAAGGCCAACTTGACAATTGAAATGTAGGTCCAGATAATTTGGAAAGTGCAAGGGATAGCTAGATTGTACTTGTTCAATTATATGTTATAAAGAACTGGAAAGTAACGACAAAAGTAACATCGTTACTTTCATTGTTACTTCAGAAAAAGTAATAGAACTACAGTTACAAGTTATATATTTAAAAAGTAACTCGTTACAGTTACAAGTTACCAAAAAAGTAACGAAGTTACAGTAACGCGCTACTTGTAATGCGTTACTACCCACTGTTGTTTCCTCACTTGGCACAGCTAAAGCACCTCTATCCTGGGAAAAGTGGCGCCATTCATTGTTGTGGAAATTCTCGAGACAAGTGCCGCGCGCCACCTCTGGGAAGAACATGGCGTCAAAAATCTAGCTCAGTGCTGCGCTGTGCCACAATGATCTTTCCAAGGCTGCATGTTGCACGTGCCTTGTGCATCGACGCACCTGGCGCTATTTGAAAACATGAAGGAATTTTAAGCACAGCAAGTGGTGTGGTGATGAAAAAAATCCAGGCTTGACCAGATTACAAAAACAACGAGTTCCCACGAAAAAAGAAAAGAAAGCCGCGCCCGCACGAACATGGCACGAATCTCGCGCCGCGAGGTACTCCCAGAAGCGAAACAGCTCGCGGGCTTGCGTCTCTCGCGCGTGGTAACGGTCCACCAACTTCCCGGCGCTTGCGGCCAGCGCACCTCGAGGCGCGAGGCGTGAGTTGGGAAAGAGAGAAAGCGCGCCCAGGACACGTTGAAAGAGTGAAAGAGAAATGCACGATAACAAGCTTGAAAGCCAGAGATACCTTCAAAACAACATCATCGTTATTTAACGTTATAAATCATATGAACCATATTTATTTAAAACAAAATACCGTCTGCTTACGCCCACTAGGAGCGCGGCAATCGGAAGCAGTTCGCCGCACCGGACGTACGTCATAAATATACGCGGTCGGTCGGAAGTAGCCGAGAGCTTCATTTCCCTGGCACGGTTCTGGCACCCACTCTATAAGCTGAGTGAAAACATATCATTGGTCACCTCAACAACTTCCGCATTTCCATCTGCAACTCACTTTATCTTGTCATCGTTTAATTTCTATCCCCTTCTCCCAATTGAAACACAGGAAAATGTATAGAGAATGGCGGAGACGTCGTAAGGTAAGGTCAGGCATAGTCTCGTATATACGGCGAAGCCTGCGCCTTCCACGAAAGAAGCGATCGCCAAGGCTGCGAGAGAGAAAACGAGAGAACGTGACGAAAGCCGGTCTCGCTCTACGCACTGACAAGCTGGTGTGTTTGAACACTCGGCCACAGTACCACTCCTGGCGAAGTCTACGCACCGTTTCACTCTGATTCTGACCAGAGGCGGCGCTACGATTTAATAGAGATAATCAAGTAGCGCCAATGCATCGTCATGGCGCTCCTCATCTTTCAGCGTTCGCTGTCGCCCGCTAAACCGATCACCTACGGCGAATGCACCGTGACGCTTGTTTTCTCTGCGTGATCGGTGTAGCCGCTAATACTAGAGAGTTTTAGTAATACGTATAGGAGCAAACGCAGACCCCATACGTTAACGTTAACGTTGCGTCCTCCACACTACGCATGCGCCATACGTACGTACTGCGGCGAGCCTTGCGTACGTACGCTCGCTATCGCGTTTTGCGAACGTACGTAGCGGTCAGGGTTGGGCAGAAATACTCAGAAATGTATTTGGAAATACAAATACTGGGATACATTAAAAAAGTAGCCAAAATACTGATACTAAAATACATCTGTAAAAATGTATCGCGATACGTATCGGAAATACATTTGAAATAGAGGCAAAAAGTATTTGGAAATACAAATACAGGAATACATTTTAGGGAGGGCAGAAATACGAATACAGAAATACTGATACTGCAATACATTTTTCAAATTTTTTAGAGACGCCAACTGAGATGAAGCTTGAAGTGGAAGGTTTTGACCCCAAAATTACTTTCCCGTAGGCTTGGCACTTTGCCTTGAAGCTAGTGGTTTCGGACGACAAAGAATCGTCACTAAGCTCAAAAAAAAAAAAAAAAAAAAAGTTCCATCAAGGACTGACTGCGGTCCGTTCCCTGACATCCTGTCTTCCTGACGAGGGATGCGAAAATACTTCGACCTCTAAATAAATTCTATGACACTCTAAATCCCATCAAAACGCCACCACGCCCCTGTCCAAGGGGAACGTCCCTGCCAACATTGATCACATGAAGTCACGGTGAAATAAACTGGTATTTTTTATCCGTAGGTGTGGCCTAGAGCATTACACTTTACCGCACTGCTGTATGAAAGTACCATAGGTACTTTCCTTGTAGGTTACCTCGTTGAAGATCGTGCAGGCAGTGTCATTTGGAATTTTCGAGACTAGTGGACCACATGAAGCATCCTGGAACACGTGTCTCACCTTCTGTTACGGTTAAAGAAAAGATACGATAGCATTCCTGTTGTGAAAGTCCTTCCTGCAGACCCTCCGCCACCGACACATGGATTGCAGTCATCAAGTTTCGCATAGCATCCCCCGAACAGAGACCTCGTGGACTGCGACCTGATATTGCCGGCACAGGTGCGAGCTCTCCGAGAAACGGCGCGCTCGAGACGAGTCGCAGGTGTACGAAGTCTGGGTCGGCACAGCGAGGCCACGTCTGGCCTCCTTCCTGGGTTTCGGATCCCCAGAACAGCGGGTCACTTTCATGTCGGCTGATGACGTACGCTTGAGTCGTGCAATATTACGGGCGCAGCCGCAGACGCATTCGAATATGTGTTGAACTTCACTGCCTGAGTCATCCTACTATTTCAAGTCAACCACCGCCAGGCTCGTGCTGCAACAGACTGTGTGTGACTCAGCCTTGCCGGTTGAGCGTATTGTGTACGCTAAGGCAAGAGAGACATTTATAAGCGGACATTGGATGCCAGCAAACAATAACTCAAGAAATCCCTAGCTACGGAAGGACCTGCGGCAGACGATGCTCTGGCTCCACTCCTGGCACGCCACCTGGTTCGAGTCCCCGACTACGCAACACTTCTCAGAAGAGAAAGGAGGACGTATAGAAAAATAGTCTGGAGAATCGGAAGGAACCTTGGTCAGCATAGCAACAATGCCCCAGCATCTCCTTAACTCTGATGCCCTGAGAAGTAAAAACAAATAAAAAAGTATGCGTTCGGACTTGTTTTTTTTTTTCGGGGGGGGGGGGGGGGGGAGTATTTCTCAAAAAATGTAACGAGATACATTTCATCCTGGTTGTATCGCGATACAAAGAAACATTCCAAAATGTATTTCGATACAGAAATACAGATACTGGTGAAAACAATGTATCGCGATACAGAAATACAGATACGAAATGTATTTCTGAAATACTATCGCGATACATTTGTATCGCGATACTGCCCAACCCTGGTAGCGGTCCCCAGCGTGCCATCTCGCTGCTCTCGTCGCGCACGGGAGAGCGCCAGACTAGTACAGTTTGAAAAATGGCGGCGGTGAGGCAAAAAAGCGGAAGTGCTACGCGTATTGTACGGGTTCGCTTTACCATTGAAGATGACATCAACCTCCTCAAAGAAGTCAACGCGATGAACCCTTTCGAGCACCCACAAAGATGGGTGTCGATAGCCAAGAACGTTGGCGACGCCGTCGAACCCCAAAAAATGTTTACCGTGCGGTCGGTACAAAAAAAAAAAAAAAAGACAAAACGCGTTTACAACAGGCACACGGAAACACGCACTTCCGTAACAAAGCTAGGAGAATCGGGGCTTTGGATTGGCTTGACCGAATACCCGCCTTGGATTGTTTGAAGCAGTTTGCAGGAGCACATCTAGATGGCGCTACAAGTCTTTACGTATGCGTTCTTCTTCCGCTGTACTAAAAGTGCGTATTCGACGCGCTCCGTAACGTTCCGTCGACGCAACGTTAACGCTAACGTAGGGGATTTGCGTTTGCCCCTATACGTATTACTAAAACTCTCTACTAAACGAAACGCAAAAGGACGACGGGCGCCGTGCGCTTTTAGCGCTGCTGGATTGGGTCTAATGGATTGTAGCGTCGTCTGCGGTAGGACCTCGAGTGAAACTGAATACAGTAAAAACGCATAGGTATGCATAGCAATGTCTCATATCTGAACTTCTACGTTTCTAGTTTTTAAAGGATCGTATAATTAAATGTCCTTCCGTTGCTTATCACATGTCGCTTGTATTAGACGGGAACTAATAAATTGAATATTAGGCAATAAATCGCACATATTTGCTATAAAAGACAAAAATTAATTTGATTCTCAGAATAATTATTTATTTACAGAATATTAAATCTGATGTTCCATTGTGATATTTGGATGTGTTTTACATCTTTCTTTTTCTTTTTTTTCTAAAAATTGGCTTTTGATGATATTGCTGAGCCACTGAATGAAGACCTCACAGTCAGCTGATCGTTAATTATAGTTTGTGTAGCCTCCTTCAGCGGTCTGTGTTGTACCCTGTGTGAAAAAAAAAATGGTTAACATTATATTGTCAAAAGCTAATATGCATCAAATTAGTTCACTTAATCCCAGCAATCAATCTGGAATTTGGAAATCTTTTTTTTTCAATTTGATGAGCTGGACAAAAAATAACAAACTAAAATATCTTAATACAAATAAAACGTGGGAACACACTCACTGTAGCCCCTTCTCCGGGTAATCACAGTGCAGATGAGGGCATGCACTTACAACGACAGGGTACAGACATTTTAATGTTCTCCTCAAAGAAGCTGCCGCCTAGATTCGCGGTCATCTATCACACGTCTAACTAGATTCTCAGTCGCCACGGACGCGTAGTTTCTGTAGAGCAAGCTTAGTGAAGTTTCGGGGAGGACGAACAGACGTTCACGAGCATGGCAGCTAGTAAAAAACTCTGCAGCCTTACAAAAGTCGCGTATGTGGACTTATTATAAGCATATATAAAATAGTTGCCATACTAAAAATATTAGGCGATGGCCTCGTTGCACGTGCAATGTAATGACTGCAAACTCAGTCGGTAAGCTTCTTTAAAGAAGTCATTCTTAAGCTTCAGCCACAATAACTGCTTAAATATAATCTCTATTCGCATGGACAACTACTATGGGCTAATCAGTTAAGCCTATTGAGCATAAAGAGCGAGTTGAACAGACAGGACACTAGACCCTTCATCTTTCTGCACTTGTTTTTGCCTGGCGCTTCTAATGTTTAATGGGCTCATTTAATGTCGTCCCATTAAATAATTGCAATACGCTTACTTGAATACCAGCTGAACGTTTAGGTAAGCGATGGAGAGAAGAACACAAACAAGCACACTGCTGGTAAGCATGTCAAATAAGCATGTCTAACCAACCGGCTCAGCTCCAGGCCGTTGCAATATTCATTGGAAGTCGAACATATCAAATCACGAGAAGTTAAGTTACTTAAACATTTTTCTTTAGGAATAATAAATTTAATGGAGATATTTTCCGAATAATTTTGACAGATTGAACTCACTTGAAATGTTGGTGAGCAATATTAATAACTGTAGGTGCTCTTCAATGTAGGCTAGAAATTTATGTGAACTAAATCAATTGCGACCGGCTGCCTCTAATAAGTCGTGGCGCCCGATTTACGCGACAGCACGTGTTGAGAGAGCGTCAAACACAACCTTTGCCTCACACACTCGATTTTCCACGGGCCGGTTTGGAAGAACCTGGAGTGGCTCAGTGGAAAACATGCCTGCACGATTAACTGTAATTGTTTCATCGCGAGCTGTGCGCCCTGTTCCCGCTTTCACGGCGTGTCTCGCTGTGGAGAGAGAAAAAGAAAGAGAGCAAAAGGAACATAGAAAGGCAGAGGGATTTGCCTGAGCAATAACGTTTTGTGAGACGTTTTGTGTGTTGTCCCCTTCTTCGTCCGTCGTCTCCGGTTTTCAAAAATGTACAAAAACTTTCTCTGCCTATCGCGCCAGGGAAATAGAGCACCAAGTTGCGGTAAAATGAAGAGGAGGAGTGGCTCAGGAACATAGGTCGGCATATTAAGCTGTCCTCACTCAAACTCACGATCACCATTTTTTCTTCAATCAGAACTCACGCCCACTCACGATCACGATTTATTCAAAATAGGGTCATCACCCGGACTCGCCCTCACGGTTCAACGCAAAACCAAAACTCACTCGCCGTCATCATCACGGTCGTCACGCTCATAGATCATCACGGTCATCACGCTCACAGGTCATCACGAATCATCAGACTCACAGGCCATCACACTCACAGATCCTCACGATTCTCACACTCACAGGTCATCACACTCACAGATCCTCACGGTCCTCATACTCACAGGTCATCACACTCACAGATCCTCACGGTCCTCACACTCACAGGTCATCACACTCACAGATCCTCACGGTCCTCATACTCACAGGTCATTACGGTCCTCACGGCACTCACACTCACAGCTCTTCACGGTTTTCACACTCACAGGTCATCATGCTCATCACACTCACAGGTCCTCACGGTCCTCACACTCACAGCTCCTCACGGTCCACACACTCGCATGTCCTCGCGGTCCTCACACTCACACAGGTCCTCACGGTCCTCACACAGGTCTTCACGCTCATCAAACTCACAGGTCCTCACTGTCAAAGGTCATCATGCTTGCCGGTTGCTTTCTTTGTGCTTTTCTTTTGTTTCTCTGAAGCCGTTGGTTTGTCTTCGCGTGAGTCGTGCGGCGGGGAAACTACCCCAAAACAGTGAACTTCTGAGCCACTAATCTAATTTGAAAGAAATGTACTATGTTAATGTTTATGCTCCGCACATTTCTACCAAATTTCGTAAACCTGGATGAATCACGAAAGAAACTAAGTGCAAGCTGACGAAAGTGGGTCTGTTTAACTTTCGCCTGCTGACAAGGGCGGCGGAAAAACACAAACGCGCCTTCCGACAGGTTACACAGACAACGTCGCAGTGATTAGAGCATCGCCTCGCAATGCATTCCTCGCTCATTTATACACAGATAAGCAATTACTACATATAGACCAGTGTCTGCTCTGTTCCACGGGCGCCGCCATTTCCGTTTATGCTGACGCCATGACACATTAGGGGGGCTGCGCTCTTTGATAGAGCTAGATTTT
Source organism: Ixodes scapularis (assembly GCF_016920785.2). NCBI lineage: Eukaryota > Metazoa > Arthropoda > Arachnida > Ixodida > Ixodidae > Ixodes > Ixodes scapularis. The sequence continues at coordinate 94,318,274 of NW_024609882.1, forward strand.
TTTAGGAACCTTCGCACGTCTCGTAGTGAAAGAACGTCAGAAATGCATAGTCACGAAGCTCCGGGAACAACACCGATGACAAGAGCGCTGCAAAGAGCAAAAGCCTTATTTTATGCGCAGCCCCTCTCTTTACGAAGCCTGCGTTTGAGATTATTATTTCCAATTTTTATCGCCGGGGGCTAGGATTTCGGACACTGGTCTATATCACCCCCGTTTCTTTTTTTGTGCCACCCACAGGTACTTTTACGGAAGTTTATGCCTGCAGAATGTATACATGGTAAACATATGCAACGACCATTTTTTTTCTTGGGGGGAGAGCGGTAATATTAGGTAGGGTGGTTTCACGTGACGACGGTTTGAGATCTCACCATAATCCCTGTTGACAGTGGTGTCTGTCAGTCGTTTGCTATTCCATGAAGAAAGGCCGCGGTGGCCGAGTTTTCTTCTCACTCGAGTTGCTTCTGCTTTTGTTGATCGACCGTGCTTGCCGGAATAGGCTGCGATTTAGGGAATCATCGGCCGGCATTGTTTTTTAGTCATCTCGGCCTTTATAAAATACTGTCAGCATTTGTTATATTGATACCTGCAGCCGTCCTTGAATTGATTTCGTTTGGATTGGTTGGACTTTGGCATGACTTTGCTTGGTTTGGTTTGGGGGTTTGGGGCCGTCCCCATGTGGCTCTTTGTCGCGCTCTCGATGATGTAGGGCGCGCCACTTTCCATGTGGCAAGCCGCGTCATTCTTGACGCGCAGTTTTATAATGGGCAATCAGTTCGTCGAACAAGGTTTCATAGACAGATTGTTTCAGCGACACTGCGATGTTTCATCGGAAGATCGTTTTTTCGACATTTGTTTCAGCGATGTGTCATCCGAAGATTGTTTCTTCGACATTCGATGCTCGACAGAGCTTACTACTCAGCCACCATATTACTAAATATCGTCGACACATTTTTTTTTTTTTTTTTTTTTACTTGTGCGTCTAGACGACATTTCTCTTTCTCTTTCATCGACGCGGCGTTGGCTTCTTGACGTCATGCGTTCGTCGCGTGTTCGCAGCGCACTACGGTGTCCGCTTCGGACAGGGCGCAGGTGGCGGAAGCGCAAATGCTCCTCACTCTTTGTACGCATGCAGTGCAGTGTGCTGTGCGTGGTGTTGGCTGTGCGCTTACTTCGCTTACGTTGCTGGAGTGGTGCGTGCGGTGCGGCGGCCTTTTGCACACGTATGGCCGTTTGGGCGCGTGCACGGCCTGTCTAGCAGATATTTGTTTACGTAAGGAGCGTAGCCTATGAAGCTGAGGCTCGGCGCTCGGCAGCCAGACGGCCGGACGTAATTGTTGCTTTCTGTCGTGCTTTTGGCCGCGTGCACACTCAAAGCTCGCGAGATGCTGAATCATTCTAAACTTTTTTTCTAAAAGGAGTTGTAGTGAACGGCCAGACCGAAGGGGAGGAAGAAGAAGAGCGGATCTCGAGACAGAAGATTGGAGGAACCGATCTCGTCGGTGCTAGTGGTTCGAACTGGGTGTATTTTGAAATAACGTATTAAATATTTATGTAGCCTCAACGCTACAGAGTGTTTCTCGACGCAGTAATGGCTTAGTATACCGCTCATGTTTTGTAGGATCATGTGAGGCTTATTTTGTGCCCAGTAATGTACGCGAAATACCAAAACTGACGTTTTGCATTCTCGTCTTGCAAGTGTTCCGAAATAGGTAGTGACGTAAAGATTAATTTGTCGGTTTCGGTAGTCTTTAATAGAGCACTATATAGCTCCTACGGAGCAGAGTAACGCAATCCTTTGATCCGCGTGTTTCGCCGACGACATGGCCCACGGAGCAGCGCGGCGCGAGTCACGTGGTACTCGGGGTTCCAGGAGGCAGCCCGTCCTATGGGAGAATACATAAAGATCGACTCCACACGGCTGATTAAAAAATAAACGCCAACTTCACACTTTTCGAAACTAGTCTGTCGTGAAGTTGGTAAAGCACTAAACATTTTATCAAAGTTTTCATAATATCGGATACGTGTGAAAATTTTGAGAAGGCGATTTCCAAGGCAATGGCATTTGAAGCAGACGATTTTTGTACGCAGCGGAGATGGACTTTCTGGGTTGGCCGTAGCGGGTTACGTGGACGGTGGACGCCACCGCGTCGTCTGCTGCATGATGCCGCTCAGGCAATTTTTTTGTTAAATTATGTCCTTACATGGCACGCAACTTAGCGCAAATTATTCTAAACTGTTCTTTTATTATGTCAAAAACTGTTGACGTTCCGCACATCTCCACAATATTGAGGAAGCAATGATTTTTTCACGTTCCCCTTGCATTTCTGACCGGAGTTGAAGCCCCCGGGCGTTCGCCACTAGTCGCCGAGAGATGGCGTTCGAGAGTGCGCTACTCTGCTCCGAAAGAGCTATATAGTGCTCTAGTCTTTAGAAGTCCAATGAACGAGGTATTTGCATTGTTGTAGAGTCGGAGCATGAGCAGTTTCAGCGAATATAGGGGGCGCTCCGATCGATCCAATATGGCGGAAAAGAGGGTCTAGATTTGCGACGTTTGTAGAGCGGTAGCGAATAAATTAAACAAAGCGTGTCGTTCTCTGTTTGCTTACGTGTGCGAGACGATGCTCGCTTCAACCAAGAGCTACCGTGATGCTACAAATGAAGTGTTCAAGCCAGTCGAAGGCAAGAAATCTTGCCATAGTCAAGATATATGTGCAAGTGTTCGATGTGAGCTTTCACGCTGGTGCAGCTGTCATCAAGTTGAACCGAATGTACAGTCGGCACGGAATGAAACGCGAAGAAGGAGCGCATGGTTTTCGAGCCACGCTGAGTTATCTAGAGACGCAACACCGAAGGTTTGGATGCACTGAGCAAGAGTCTAACACATCGAAGGAGGAGCCATCTTCTTGCAACTCCCATCTGGTTCAGATGGTGCAGCATCTGGCGAAAACCATGCACCCACTGTTCTTTTTTCATTCTGTGCCGACTGTACGCGGGTCCAAAGAAAGGTGCATATCAACAATCTTAGCGCGTTGAAACTACGACGCGTACTCTATCTAAAACTAAACTTATCGGACTGCGGCTACAAACATTTTCGTTGACGTTGCTTAGATGAAGTAACCATTCAGGCCTCGCATTAAACGGTGTAGCGAACTCTTCGGTTCTAGATACTTGCGCTAAAAAGCGGTTGGATGGAACGTATGACAGCTACAGCATACAAGGGACGATTGAGGTCTTTATCCTGCGTTCTATGTATGGAAACATCGGTATCCTTGGTGTTATATTGCGATCAGCTGGTCGCCGATCGTCCTGTTTTTATGCATAATGTAAACAAGCCCCGGAAGCGCCAATCTCATTTCGATGTGCTTGTGGACCCCTGCAAGCCTCCTTATGGCTTTTTGGGAAAGCTTTATTGTAATAGCAATAGTCTCATCGGCCGTTCGAGTTGTATGTACCACGGTGATATCTGCTGTGCGTGATGTGCAAAATAAACAAGTCTGTATTAAATGCCAGAAGGAGAACAAAGGTAAAGCTTTTGTAACTTTTTTTTCTTTTTACAAAACAGGGCAGAGCTTCTAAAACAAGAGCAACCTAAGCTGATATGTAAGTGTGCTCAAGAATGAATGGCAAAAGGTGCTTATGCTAAGCGGTAGATGTACACAGTTGATTTTCTTTTTGCCTCTGCGTTGTAAATTGCAAGATATGTATCAGCAGAAGGCACGTGTCCTTTTTAAAATGTGTTTTATTAGGGCAAAAATAGGTTTTCATACACAACCGAAGAGTTCGCAACACCATTTAATACGAGGCCTGAATGGTTACATCATCTAACCAACGTCAACGAAAATGTTTATAGCCGCAGACCGATAAATTTAGGTTTAGATAAAGTATGCGTCATAGTTTCAGCCTCAAACGCCAAACATTATTGATATGTACTTTTCTTGATGACAGCTGCACCAACGTGAGAGAGCCCACGTCGCCGAAAGCTTGCACACATATCATGACTATGGTATGGCAAGATTTCTTGCTTGAAGTGAAGATCATCTCGCTACGACTAGCTACGACCACCCACCGCAGCGATGCAGGCGTCGAAGAGGTGCAACGCAGTCAGTTGCCGTCACCCGACTCTGCTCGTTTGACATTCACGGCTTTCCGCCCAGGTGCTTTGTTTGTACTTGGCACCAAGTGTTATTTTCTGTGCTTGCGTCTGTGCTCAGTGGCTGGATATGGGCCTCAAGAGCAGTTCTTCAGGCTCAATAGCATTCGCCAAAGAACTTGTGAAGAAAATGTCACCCAGGAAAAAAGCACGAAGACACAACGCACCAGCTTGGCGGACTATGCAAATCAGGCCCTGCGGATTATACACCAAATGCAAACTATCTAAAAAAAAAAAACATTTTTCGGCTCAAATTGGTTTCTGCGGACTATACGCCTGGACACTGCCTGTTATTATGCATTGTATAATCACTACTGTTTGTTGCGGCTTGAGACTGCCTTCCTGTAATGATGCGGAGGGGTCAACTGTGAACCTTGAAATCAACATATTTAAGCACATCTAGACGCGATGTTCCATGAAGCCAGATGGTCAGGGGAAAGGTGTGCCATTACCTAATTTGCAAACAGCACACCAATGGTCACAATCAAAACTCACCGAGTCAATGGGCAGTTTCCCACTGCAATATTTATCGCCGTGTTATCACCCATTTGGACCAGTAAAAACCTTGAGGCTGTAGCCTATAGCACACCCATTCTGGATCTGCAAAGCTTATGCTGTAGACATGCATCATCACATGAGCATGTTTCTTATCAATCTTAAACGTAAAATGCTAGTTATGCAACGAAATTCCAATATCATCACATTTTTAGCAAACTCAATGGTCCCACCTGTTACACTTTTAGCTTTGGAAGTAAACCAGTTCACAGTACCACCAGTGGCATACATCGTGCCAGGCATCAGTGCCGCGTGTGGCAGCAAAATGTCTTAACTGGGGAAGCAAACCTAATCGATCGTGTTGATTAAAGCACCTAGATATGGGAGAAATTATCGATCAATCAAAGAAGGTCACTCGAAAGGGAAGTTTCCTCGCCGAACGAACATTACTTTTTATTGGGTGTTCCGCAATGTAAGGCCGAAGTCATTCACTCCCTGATCGGTACAGAAGCATTTGCTTAGTAGTCGGTCGTGCGTGATAAAAACAACAACAAAAACAAAGGTGGATTAGAAACGCGATAGATTCGCCTTTGCACGGAGTCCTTAAACTTAAAATCATGTCAATATAAAGCGACTGTGGTACACGATGCTAGCAGGTATCTTAAAATTTACCCGTGTAGTCGTCACACCCGTGCACCAATCGAAAGCATTGCTGCAAGCCCCTTCGCCGTCAACTTTGAGTCGCTGTTGAGTCTGAAGAACTGCTCTACGAGGTCCATATCCAACCACTGAGCACATACACAAGCACAGAAAATAATACTCGGTTCCAAGTACAAACGAAGAATCCGTGGCGGAAAGCCCTGAATGCCAAACGATCTGCGTCGGGCGACGGCGACTGACTGCGTAGTACACTGGTTGCGCTCCTTCGACGTCTGCATCGCTGCGGCGGGTGGTCGTAGCTAGTCGTAGTAGATCGAGTCAGCTCGGTTGCTCGTACGGGAACACTATAGAGCCACGTAATATTCTTGCTGCCGAAGTTTATAAGCCTACGTTCGCGGCCAACGCATTTACACAAAGCCAACGCCCAGCGAACCTATCCCCCTCTTTTTCTTTCGGCGACCGGCCGCCAGGGCGGTGACACCATCGCTGAAACTCCTCAATCATCTACGTCGTCTTCTTTGCCATAGGGCTCCTGATCGATTCTACGTGCGCGAGCTCTCGCTGGAAGCGTAATCCTATTTACATAGTGCTCATCCGTGTGTACTGTAGTGAATATTTCAGGCCCAACATATCAATAGTTTATTGTTATCAACCAGGAAAACGCAATATCTGTAAACACCCCCCGACAAAGAAAGAAAACGAGAGCGCGCCGTTCGCTTTGACCAATAGACCGATCTCACCAACTGCCTGCAGCGTGCCTGACGCAGCCATAGTTGTACTTCACAGGAGGCAGCGGTAGTGCACGAGACGGCTCGTGATCGACACTCGCAAGGTGGCGTTTACCCTCGTGCGGAAAGACCACCATTGCGACAGAGAAGGCGTTGCGAAACTGGCGTTGAGGTCGGTCTATTATCCCAAGCCCGGTTCACACATCTACAGAGCGTGACAGAAAATGCAATGAGCAGCTTCATCAAGCAATCATGTGTCACGGTTGTCCCGGTGTCATCTCGTTCGTGTCGTTTCTGTCGCTCCTGTAGCTCGGAACGCAGATGTGTGAGCCGGCCTTTACGAGCCTACTCTGATGGTACGCTTGAACGTCACGGAAAATCGGTCTTCTCGCCTTTTCGAGGTGTCGCCACGGGTAGGAATACTAGCGGGGTATTAAGTGATTTGTTCGGCACACAAGCGTCAGTACAGGTTATGACTGTCAACATTGCCTGAATCCTATTCTAATTCTAAAATGACATATCGAACGTGTCTTCCCGGGCAAAATGTCCGCCCCTATCAAAATCGAACTTGGCGGTGTTTTTAAATGCAATATTTAGCATTGTTTCGCGCATTTAGTTCCCGGAAATTAGCAGCACATTCGGGAAGTTGAAGTTGACTGTTTTTTTTTTTTCGTAACTCGCGGAAATGATGACATATGGTTTCTCTAGTCATTTAGTTGCACATCTACCTGAGATATTATAATTTATGTTGCATAATTATCAAACCCGCGGCTTTTCTGTAACCATCGGTTCGAGACAGATTCTCTGTCGCTCGGTTAACAAGTGTTCATTCAACGCAGTAGCGCACTTCAACGACCCGCTGATCAATCTTGCCCTTTGCTACACCATTGTAAAAATTCATTACGGGCTTGAATCATCGCGATAGGTGTCATATGCCTTCCAACGATAAGAAGTGTTAAATAATTGAGTTGTAAAAAGTTGGTTATCAGATATATTATTTTTGTTTTACAAGAAATGCTTCCCTCACTCTGAGTACCTATGCATTCGGCCATAATAACGTAAAAAAAGAAACATGAATAAACAATGGCCAAGGGGAGCACAGCGTCATGCACAAAGCCCGAGAAGCCCGGGCAATTGGCGCCTCGGAGTCGCGTCCAGCCGGCGCGCCGGCAACCCGGCCGTGGCCGTGGGGCAGGCGCCGCAACGTTGCGGCTGCCGCGCGCCTCCGTCAGCGAAGGCAAACGGCACACGGCGAATTCTACGAATCCCGATGAGCCAGTAGATTTATTGGAGTGAAACACGTGACAGCGTCTCACAGGCGTCCATTCTAGATGCTCTATTTCACAGGCGTCCATTCTAGACGCTCTAATTCGCCCACTGAGTCGTAGCTTCCACAGTTTGCTAAGTGTGCCCATAGGCAACCAGCGATGCAGCTTGGCACTACATGTTGCGCCATCTAGCGACTAAAAAATAAAACAAATGGGGTGGTCCCGGGTCGCGAGGGCTGCGGGCGGACGCATTTAGAAACCACGTGCGAACGTGGCATTTTGGATCTGCGTGAGACTTTTTAGAGCGCAGCTCTTAGGGGCCCGTTCCCGGCTTGAGCGGCGTCGCCGTCGGCGTCGCCGTCGCCATCGCCGTCGGCGTCGGCGTAACCGCAACCCTCGTAACCCTCGTGAGGGTTACGAGGGTTACGAGGGTTAATCTCATGAGGGTTACCCTCACGAGGATCACGAGGGCCACGAGGGTTACTTACCCTCGTAACCCTCATGAGGGTTACGAGGGTTAGTTACTCTCAAAAGAGTTACCTTCACGAGGGTTACCCTCACGAGGGTTACTTACCCTTGTAACCCTCACGAGGGTTACGAGGGTTAGTAACCCTCGTGAGGGTAACCCTCGTGAAGGTAACCCTTTTGAGGGTTACGAGGGTTAGTAACCCTCGTGAGGGTAACCTTCACGAGGGTTACCCTCACGAGGGTCACGAGGGTTATGAGAGTTACCCTCACGAGGGTTACTCACCCTCGTAACCCTCACGAGGGTTATGAGGGTTAGTTACCCTCACGAGGGTCACGAGGGTTATGAGAGTTACCCTTACGAGGGTCACGAGAGTTACCCTCACGAGGGTCACGAGAGTTGCCCTCACAAGGGTTACTAGGGTTACCCTCACGAGGGTCACGATGGTTACCCAGGTCGTGACCCCCCCTGGGGTCACGTGACCTGGGGATACCCCCCGAGGTCACGTGACCCCCCGTTGACGTCATAGGCACTGATGACGTCGTCAGTGACGTCACTGATGACGTCACCGGCATCCGCATCGTCATCGTCATCATCACTGATGACGTCATTAGTGACGTCACTGATGACGTCACCGGCATCCGCATCGTCATCATCATCACTGATGGCGTCATCAGTGACGCTACTGATGACGTCATCGGTATCGTCACGTGGCCCCAGGTCACGTGACCCCCCGACGTCACGTGACGCCCCAAGGTCACGTGACTCCCACAAGGTCACGTGACCCACAAGGTCACGTGACCCCCCGCCCCCCGAGGTCACTTGACCCACCCCCCAGTACCCTTCCCTCCTCCTCCTCAAGAGCTGCGCTCTAATTCGGCGTTACAGGGAGTTGTAAACGGCTTTCATTTTTGGAACTCTTTTTTTCATAAAAATAAATCTAAACTTCACGTCTACCTTTCCGGGTTCCTGTGACATCTCCCCTAAGCCTAGAGTTTCCCCCAAAAATAAACGCCGCTACTGCTGCGTGAATGGCTGCCACAGTCGCGAAGGTTACCCAAGCCTCAGACTTTACCGCTTCCCTTTAAGATCTTGGGAAGCGACACGGCGACAAAGTGGATTACTGGAGTGCGATGGATCAAGTAAGTGAATTTTACATTAATTGTTGAAGTGAACGAAAATAGATGTGCAGGCTTGGAAAGTGGTCTGACAGACTCCTTTTGCAAAATAACGTATTTATACAAGTTGTTTTACGAGTCTCTGAGACAGCCATTTAGAGAAATGCAGTAGAAAAAATCGGGCCGATTGTTGCTTCGCTTTGACGTCGAGAATCAGGCGATCAGGTCTTCAAGCGAGACGCCCTTCGACCTGTTCCGGCACTCGTAGTTGCAGGCGTGCATTTGGTTGCGACCGCGCGCGCCGTTCGACACGCGCGGTCGCAACTAAGACCTTTTAAGCATGCAAGTTTTCAAATAGTGGATTTTCGTAGAACAAATTTTTGTTTGTTTCGGCTACCAAATTTAATGCTGAGTCTAGTAGCAAATGTGACGGCGTAAAGAAAACAGGATGCACTTTTTTTTTTCTAGGAAAAGCTCGTGCGGAGCGTAAATATCCTTCTCACTCGCACACATTTTTGCCTGTCGCCTTTTTACATCAGGCTTGTGTACTGTTCTCTAGCATGCAGAGTTCGGTTATAATTGCCCATATTTGATTCTAGTGTCGGGGGGGGCGTCGGGAGAAGAGGACAGTCGAGCGAGGCGCGAGGGGGGGCCAGCCGGCGAGGAAAGAGGAAGAGCCTGCTGCACGAGGCTGGAGCCGGGCAGGAACGATAGAGCCGTTCTGGATGGTCCGGCTAGTGTTGGTCCCCGGAGCATTCCACCAGCGAACTTCGGATCAGGACCGGCGGAAACGGCGAGCCTGGCCTTATCGGCCTCGGTCATGACGGTCCAGGAGTGGTTCCGCAGCGAAACTCTGGCTGTGATAGCCCGGAACAGCTAGCGTACGCAGTGCGTGGGAAGGCGATCCGCAGGCGTGGACACGGACTGCGACTGCGAGCTATGAACGACAGGTGACAACTAGGGTCGGCGGGTCCGGACCGCCGGCTCTCGAAGACGGGCAACCGGGAAGTACAGTAAACCCATTCGCTGCCTTCTCGTTGTGTTGTGTCACTTCCTGGGAGGCGAGCGAAGCACAGACCGATCGGGCGGCGATTATTATAGAGCGACCCCGCAAGTGCACGAAGACAGTTCAAACTGGTGTCCAAATGACAACTCCAGATTATGCTCTAAACACTTCGACCTATCAAGGCTCCCGGTGGTCTTAAAAAAACGCATAAAATAAACAGGGACATGGCGCGCACGTGCACACGGGGACTGCTGAAATCGGGGTCGCCGCCGCTCGTCACGGCCCGACGGGCAGACTGGCCGACCCATTAACACACACACCTCCGCTTGTGGCGCTGAATGCAGCGCTCTCGTGTCGCCGCCTGGCCATTACCGGCTGGCTATCATGCACTTGCGCCATCTTGCCCCAAACGACACTTAAAAGCATGATATCGCACAATGTGAAAGACCACACTCGAAGCTTCGACCGACCATGACACCGCCTTTGTTGCACTTCCTGAGTGATGACTCATTTGCGAAAGGTACGTTGAGGTGCGCGGAAAAATAAAATTCCGGGTGCTGATGAGGATCATGCGAGTCATTTAATTTTATTGCAGCCGAGCGAACGTTATAGTTGACGCAATCATGCAATTCTGCGCCCACTGACACCAACTTGACAACAGGAGCCGAAATCCACACGAGCCTTTCTATGCCACAGAGAGAGGAGCGCTAGCAGTTTGGAGCGCTTCCCCAACTCCGACGTTACCGCGCCGCCTCGAGGCGCCATCAGTCCGTTGGCGTCTCGCCGTCTGCCGGGAAGCGAAGAACGAACGCCGAGGAGAGACGAAAGCGACTCCCCCCCCCCCCCCTCCCCCCATACTCCCTCTGCCCTCTACAGCTGGTTGAGAGATTGCGCAGGGCGCTGGCAAGGAGCCTGCAAGAACAAGCACCTCCCCCCCCCCGCCTCCTCCGCCCTCCACAGAAACCGGCGCGCTTACATGGCGAAGGAGCAGGCGAGCGACACCCAAACCGACCATGAAGGCCTGAACCCCACACAGTAGTTGCGAAGCGAGAGTCTCCTCGCCCACTAAGACGGCCCGGGAGCTCACGTGACCAACCCAGCTAAGATAATACCAGCGCTCACCGCGACTCATCATGGTCATGGTCCTCAGGCTCACGTCATCACGCAGACTAATGCGATCACCGGACTCATATCCACCCTAAGACTCACGTCTTGATTCAGGCTCATGCTCATGAGCCTCGAAACTCACAATCACACTCAACAGACCTCAAAAGTCACTCATGAGTACTTCACTTAGCACTCAAGCTCACACTCACACTCAAGAGTTCTAAGAACTCACAATCAAACTCACGATCAAACTCGCGCTCATGAGCTCGCAGGGCTCACACTCGCACTCACACTCATTAGTTCCCAGAAATCGCGATCACACTCACGGTCAGACTCACGCTCGTCAGTTCACAGGACTCACACTCACACTCGCACTCATGAGTTCACGTAACTCATGATCACACTCACACTCACGCTCACAATTTTTCGAGACTCGCGGCCTCACTCACGATCACCTCAAATCTGACGGTGAGCGTGAGTGATCGTGAGTGATCGCACTCATGAGTGAGAATGCCGTGGTATGCTCAGGAATCGTAGTGCCCGTATAAAAAGTCACCTCTTCTTTATTGTATTTTGTGGCAGAAGGGAATTATAAACACCCGGCTTCTTCCATAGTTCCCCTCTAAGGATTAGCTTCATCTTGTACACGGTGAGGCAGCAAGGAGCAGGGCGAGGCGGGGGACTGGGAAAGGAGGGTAAGTTGTAGGTGGTAGGTTAGGTCTGATGGACAAACGGGGTTCCCGTCCACGCGTGTTCTGCGGGCCAATAAGAACCGCTACGGGCGCGATATCGTAGAGGCGTACGCCATAAAATAGGCGCCGAAGAACATTTCGTCGGCCTCTTTGTCGCTGTCAGAGAGAGAGGTTAAATTCCTAACACCGGAGTTGACGACCTTGGCGGGCCGGGCGAGTGGTCCTTGCTCCTGAGAGGGAAAGCGGGACACCTCCTCCCTTCCTCTCCTTCCCGTTGTCTCTGCGGTTTACTTCCCCCCAGTTTTTCTCCCGGGACCTTGTCTTGCCCCCCTCCTTCCTCTTCTCCCTTCTTTTAAATTTCCGTCTCCTATAGTGGAGTTCCCATGGCGAAACGTCCGGCAATAAATCATTTGTTTCTTGAAAGTTGAAAGTTGAGTTGTCCTGTCCCCTGTCTTTACGTATATATAACTCTTTCCAAACTTACATCGTTACCAACGCGCTCACTAACAAGTGTATGAAGGGGCCCGCAGATGTTTACGAGCGCCAAACCCCGTTTTGGTCATGTTCCTTCTATCATTCTTTCACAGTTTTGGCGATCAGTTGTAGCGCGGAAGTGGCTAAATTTCCCCCAAGGACACCAAGCCTGAAATGAACTTTCGGCCTTTACGCCGATCTTTATACACTTCCATCCATTTCAGTGGGGAGAAGGTAATAGACAGCAAACTATTAAAAGATAAAGTGGGTGGCGGATGGAAATACGGAGGTTGACGAGGCGATAAGAATGAAGTTATTCCACAACTCATGGTTCGATTGCAGCCCTGCGTTCCTACCGTAGAGGGCTTTATATGGGAAACGTAGAGCGGAAACCCGGGCGGGGGGTTGTAGTTGGGTGTTACATAAAACAATACAATTCTGACTGCGGCAATTACTTTTTCACGTGTGAAGTGTCTTACCGAAATTGCCCTCACTGAGTAAATAAATTTACATAAATAGTGCCAACCTGATGATGTTCCTCACGCGGGTACTCTACCGCCTTCACCGCACCCCCCCCCCCCCCTCGCCCAAGGCCCATGCCTCCCAAAATTATTCAAGTTTAAATGAATCGAAACTGGTTTTAGGGTGTAGGCAGCCTGAAAACGTATGCACTGGCCCGTTAGACCGAAGGCATCGAAAGGTAGCAAGCTTTTCAGCTAGCACGCCACAGAAACGCCCAACTCGGGCGAAAGTGCGGCAAACATGAGGGCCTAACCTGGACCCAGTTATGTTTTGCTCCATGGCGCTTCGGTGCCAAACTACGTTGTCTAACTATAGCCCTAGCTGGGCGATACTACGGCACGACAAAGTTTGGCTTTTCTCTGGTCCGCCACAGGAGTGCCGAAGTGCCATACTTGAGCAATAACTTCCAAAGCAACGCCTAATTTGGGTATTTCAGACTTGCCTAAGTTTTGCTTTCTTTCTGGTCCTCCTCAGTTTTGTCGAAGTGAGTGCCAGACTTGAGCCATAACTACAGAAGTAAATCCTAATTTGGAGATTCGGGCATGTCAAAGTTTGGCTACTCCCTGGCAAGGCTCTGGAGTGGCAAATAAGTGCCGAAGAAATGCCAGAGGCCTACCGAAGTTTGTAATTTCTTTGGTGTGCCAAAAAACTGACCTTTCCCACGATCCAGAAGACAATTTAATTAAATAAGCGTTGGAAACACTATGGTTAGATGTCATCATATCTGTTCTTAAGCAGCACGGCGATGCTTGTCAGAGTCGTGCCAGTACCAGCCGAAAGTCGGTTCCAATATCGCTCAAATTTCAAGTTTTACACTACCGTTTGATATCCGGCTGGTATTACTGTACAGTCATTTTTCCCCGGCCAATTGTTTGCGCAATATCGTGAGAATACTTTACGATGCATCTGCTTCGCATTGGCCGGACGTCGTGCAAGCTTGTGTTGTATGGGACGTTGCATATCATTTGTTGCATATTTATTTATTTATTTATTTATTTACCCTCAGGGCCAGAGGCGTTACAGAGGGGAGTGGGTAATAAAAGTACAACACAATATACAGCGTGCAACAGTAAATATTATACAGTAGTTATGGCTCTTTACAAAGAAATATTGGAAACGGCAGTTTTAAAACACTCGATGTCGGGGATTTCGGCAATGGCTCCGGGAACGTGATTCCACATTGTTCAGGCACTGGGAATAAAAGACTCATAAAAATGTTTAGTACGACAAGAAGGAATGGCAACTTTATGACGGTGATCGATGCGTGCTGAAACGTAATGAGGTGTTGTTAGTAGCCTTTCTTTTAGAATCGGATTATTATGATATATCTTATGAAACAAACACAGACGGAACATTTTTCTACGTTGTGAAAGAAGAGGTAATGATAGGCTAGACTTCATTGCGGTCACACTGGATGTACGATGATAATTTGAAAGAATGAAACGAGATGCGCGGTTCTGAATCGCTTCTAATTCGGCGATAAGTGATTCTTGACCAGGATCCCAAACCGAAGCTGCATATTCCAATTTAGTACGAACTAATGTTTTATATAAAAGTAATTTTAATGAGCTGGGAGCAAGACAAAAATTTCTTCGGAGATATCCAAGCATGCGGTTGGCGTTATTTACAATATATTCAACGTGACACGACCAGGACAGATTAGCACAGATATGCACACCCAGATATTTATACGATGATACGGTTTCGAAAGAGAGATTATTTAGGCGATAAGAAGCACAAGGAGTATCAAGACGGGAAACACGCATAGATTTACACTATGTGATATCAATCACATACAGGAACGAACAAAAAAAATTCGATCACTCCCAGAAGTTTATTAAAACACTATCGTTACACACACCTTATTCTCGACATATTTTGAAAGGTCATATTTTTCTGTAAAGCTAAACGTAAAATTCTAAAATAGAAATAACACTGTTTTCATGCCAAGCACTCATAAATTAAAAAAAAAAAGAAAACGTGGAGATTGAAAGGAAAGCAGAACTACTATAAAAAGCATGCTTGAAGTGTACTTAGAATAAAAGAGGGGCATCATGTAATCCTTGATAGATAGAAAATCCGACTCGGGCAGCCCAAAAACAGAGTCGAGAAATAGGGTTGGCCACATTCAACCGACGTCTCCTCGTCGGCGAAGGGAAGTTTTTGTCGAAGCGGGTCCAACAAACACAGCACAAATATTCCACGGACACCGTAAAAAAAAAAAAAAAAAATGCCATTACTGAAAAATTGCCATGGATGCGTTCCGGCCGTTTACAACGCACAAAGGCAACAAAGCACTGTAAAGCGCGTTTCGCAAACCGGAGCTACGTGACCTGCCTGATTCTACAACTTGGCAAACGGCGAAAACAAAAGCCACAGAAATCTTATCAGCGCGACCTAAAGTGTCACGTGAAATATTTTCGTCCAAGCATTTTTGTTGCATCCTGTGAATAAAAAAAAGGGAGGAAAGGGGCAGAAACAGCCGCTCTATCTCCTTGTTGTGGACGCGCTCCCCAGGGCAGGGAGGAACGCGAAAAAAGAAAGGAGCAGGGGACCTATCTTGGACAAATGTTTCGTTTCTACTAAAACAACCGGAAGTGACGACATCGCGCCTGATTGGTTAAGGTTCGAATGATGAAAGTTCCCTATGAAAATGTGGGCGGAGACGGCGAACCACCCCCACCAGAAGTGACAACACTTTGACGTACCGTTTTCTCCGTGTTCCGTCTGAAAAGGGAACAAGTCTGTCATGGTCTCTTCGAGGTAGCGGAATGGGAAACATGGCGTCTCGGAAGCAGAGCGACAGTTTTCTGTATGTGGAACTTCTTTTTTTTCTCCGGAAAGGCTCTACCGGCAGCACCGCGATGCCTTTGAACTACCGGAGGAGGCACCTCGGAGGCAGCACCGTCTCACCAAGAACGTGGTCCGTTGGTTCTGCGACGAACTGCGCGAGGAGCCTGAGTTGAGGAGGCTGCGAGGTTCGTGGACGGTGATGACTGTGGAACAGCAAATGTTTTGCGCACTTCGCTTTTACGCCACGGGGAGCTTTTAGGGCATGGTGGCGAGCGACGAGCACATAGCGAGGGATCAGGCTACACTCAGCATCGTTGTCCGGGCTGTGTCCCTCGCTATTGTGCAGTGTCTAGGGATTCGGCGCGGCTGGATCGACTTTCCCCAGACAGCTGGCGAGAGGGACGACGTCGGGAGGGGCTTCCAACGGCTCGGCAGGCTACCCGGCGTTATCGGTTGCGTCGACGGGACGATGATCGCCATCGTCGGCCCGTCAGAGAACGACCCCACCGTCACGAAGGCGGCGTATTGGTGCCGCAAACAATACTACGCTCTCAACGTGATCGTATTAAGTACGATCACATATACACTACGTCTCACCTTAGCATGAACTAATTGAGAAGGCTGTGCAAGGGCGAACGGCTTGACTGGAGCACTCGCTGCACGAGCGCTCGAGCAGCCGACGGGGCCTTATCCAAAGCAGCTGGCTCGCGCTTTTAGCTATAGGTCAATGCCCGTTCTGAATGGGTTTGAAAAAGAGCGCAACGTTAATGCGGTCTGGATATGCCATTTTATAAATGAGAGTTAACTGTTTTTAGTACTCGTTCATCCTCCGCACAAGCGTTTGTTCGACGGGCGGAGGGAGGGTTCGTCAGGTGAAAAGCTTTCGATCTGTTTGTTTTCATGTCGTGTTAATCTTTTAAGCATTAGTCCGTGTCCTGCATGATAAAGTGTAAACTCTCCTTTAAAGAAAACAGAACAAATTTGCCTTAACTATTACGTGAATCAAAGGTAGTGCCTATTTATCATATAATTTTAATCTTTGTAAAACAGACAGCGCTCTGTCTGTGTCCTCCTTCATCCTGTCTGTCGTTTTTCGTGCTGTTTTAATATTTTAAGTTTGTAAACCGCGTAATTTATGATGGTGTGTTGGTCAGCATGTAAATAGTGATTTAAAGGGCCCCATGAGCATGAGTGAAATCCACTGTTTGTAGATTCAGTGGAATTAATGTCGACATATGTCACTAATGCAGGTGTGTGACGCCGACTGCCGGGTCATGAGCATCGACCCATGGTACCCTGGGTCGGTGCACGGCTCCTTCGCGTGGCGCTACTCGTGGCCGTGGAGCAACCTCGAATAAGGCCGGCTGATAGACGACGGCAGGTTCCTGCTCGGTAAGCATACTCTATTTGTTGGTTCTGTACATGATGGCTCTCCACCAGATATAAGCTACAATATCACACGTACTGTTCCGAACATGGATAACTGGCATACGCTCTGGCCATACCTATGACACGTCTCCTTGGAAACACTCCGACGCAGCTGTCAAGTACAGTGAGGAAAGGTTGCAAACAGCAGCTTTACCTGCTTAGTTGTCAAATATTTTAAAGGGATACTACAACAAAATTTCGGTGCTTATTTTTCTGTCTATACGTGTTCAAAAGAGCAGTATCACATCGGACACATCAATATCTTGTTAAAAAAAAAAACACAAAGGCATTTAAAAAAAAAAAAAATTGGCGGTTAGGAAAGAGCAGCTTCTAGATGTCGCGAACGCCGTTTGTAATGTCCGTCTGGGAACTTTAACAGGTAATGACGATAACTGTCTCGCCTAGAACTATACATGCTTTAACCTGACGTCATCTTGACAGCTTTAGGGCCAGCAGAAGAGACGGGGGGTAGGAGGAACTCCGCACTCAACAGGACTCTCTTTTATCTGTCCCAAGATTATAGATGATTAACCCGTCACTCAAAATTCACCCAGAAGCAGATTTGGGGTTTTGTGTCGGTGGCTCGATCGCTGCATGCTTCGACCGCTTTGGTTGCTGCAACAGCTAGGGCATCCGGATGATGTCTGCCCCGCCGCAGCTTTGCTCATCCCTAGACAAACTACATCACAATTGCACCGGATGTGACAAGCTCTCTGCTGGCTACTCTCCGAGCGCTTGCCTGTGTGGGCTGTTTATAACGAAAAATATAGCCATGAGGCTCAAAATACAAATGTGTGATTGCCATTTACGGGTATTGAGAATCATATCCAGCATATTTCTGAACACGTTGGGTGCATTTCAAATCTCATTGAAGTAGTATTTTAAAGAGAACAGCATTAATATCATACATTTTCGTCTCTGAATGTGCAGGTGACAGCGGCTATCACCCGTGTCTTAGCTGATCACCCGTTTCCCTGGATTCCACGTGACCTCCACCGCATGTGGCCGGTTTAATAAGGAACCTTCTTCGATGAGATCCGTTGTGGAGCGCTGCATTGGGCTGTTGAAAAGCAGATTCCGGTGTCTGCAAAGGTACCGGGTTCTGTATTATTATCCAACAACAGCCACCGTCATTATATCGGCGTGTGAAGTGCTCCACAATATCTGCCTTTTATCGAAGGAGCCAAAACCGGGGCCAGGCTCTGACCCTGACGAGCAAGGGCTGGAGTCTCGGCCAAGCTCAGACGGTTCTGGGTCGAGCTCAGAGGGGTGAGCGGTGGATGACGAGAGGCCGGCTCCTGCCCACCCTCGGGTCAGCCTCTCGGAGAGGGGGAGGGCTCTGAGGCAGCGCCTTGTTGCCCAGTTCCAAACCCGCCACAGCGTGCTGCCCTGGAACCCCACGCAAGCCACGGTGGCAGTCCCGCCCACCAGGGACACCACCATCGCCAAGGAGTCCGTCGCCACAACGGAGGTCTCGCCCATCAGGGACACCGTCGGCGACAGGAAGCCCCTCATCATCCTCGCCACGGTGGCACTCGCGCACACCAGGGACGCCACCGGCGACAGCGAACCGCTCGTCGTCCTCACCTCGACTGACGCCCTCGCCACCCGAGAAGCCCTTTCCGTGGCAGTATGTGCTTCACTTGTTGCTCCAGTCATGGCCGTCCATAAGCTCCACAATGTCAACTCCAACGCCTTGCGCAGTTCGTCGCACAACCACCGTGCTACCTTTACGGACATCTAGTACTGCTTCCGAAAAGCTATTCGGTGCATCACGGTGATGTTGATAGAGCCTTTTTTTTTAATTTGCAAGCAGGGTGCATAAAATGCGTGGGACAATAACAGAAGGTTTTGTAGTGTTAGTATGTGGCTAGCCCACAGGGGGCATCTGGCTCGCCCTTGCAGGAAACTGAGAACTCAATGAGGCCACTGGTGAGACCCATTTTCCTTTTTTTACTGTAATATATTGTTTGTATCGGGTTTTGACATTGATTCATTTTCTCTACACTTCCATTGCCCTGCTCCATTTTACTATTATGTATTACTCGA
Organism: Ixodes scapularis; assembly: GCF_016920785.2. NCBI lineage: Eukaryota > Metazoa > Arthropoda > Arachnida > Ixodida > Ixodidae > Ixodes > Ixodes scapularis. The sequence goes on from NW_024609882.1 coordinate 94,337,230, forward strand.
TAGTCGCATATTGGATTTGTGTCAGTTTGAATATATAAAGAAGACAAGAAGCAGTTTGTTTTTGAAAGTGCTTTTTTATGACGTGAAAAATAAATATGTTTGAAAGCACAGGTTGCAATACTTTCTTTAAAGTGAAATTGAGCAAGGACTAGTAAACACCGTATAAATTCTTTGTCATTATCAAGGATATATCACAAACATTCTTTCAAAGTTCACATAATTCAGCACACTGCCATTTCGTTTGTGTTTTGTCACGCATGGAAACATGACAGATTCCATAGTAGAATGATATAAGGAAACAAACAAACAAATAACACAGGGACACAGATGAAGGGAAACTGGACAAGACGCACTCTCAACTGAAGTTTATTGAAAATTCAACTTCAGTTGAGAGTGCGTCTTGTCCTGTTTCTCGTCGTCTGCGTCCCTGTGTTTTTTTTGCGATTTTTTTTTTGTTTGCAATAAACCAACTGGCCATAATCTCCGCTTTATTGCGATATAAAAAAAATGGCGAAACCGGAGGCCAGTTTCAGGCGAGTGGCAAGTTGTGGCTAGAGTGCAGACCTCTTAGTTTCAATTTAAGAAAATTCCAATGGCACAAGCCACTTGACACCTTTGATGAAAACACACACACTTCATGTCATAAAAACATGAGGAATGGCTGGTTTTCGCATATATCTGTCATACCTGTTTCCAAGATCATATTACTAACTTGCTTCACTGGTTATAGTGACTCCAATAAACAAACACAGAAGGCACAGTTCTTTGTAAACAAAATATGCGCTGAAAAGTATGGATACTTTCCCGTGATGTCAACATTGTTGTAAAGATGTTTAGACAGCAGGGCATCACCATTCCTTTAGGCGGTGGCTCACTCATAGTATTATTCAGTGTATGGCGAGCCCAGTGTGCGTAGGGGCTTGTCCATTAGCATGCACCACATACCAGTGGCACAAAAAAACATATTTCTTGTCTCCACCTGGAGAACAAAACAAAAGCAAAAAAATAAATTCCGACTTCGCACATTAAATAATTGTCAATTAAACTAAATTATTTGTGGCTGGACTCGGCGCAACTCGGCTGGACGAGGGGTGACTGGGCAGGTCTAGGCAGGTCTTGGCTTCGCTGGGCTCGGCTGCTCTCGGCAGTCAGCAGCAGAACGACCTCGGCGAGCACGCGGGTCGGGTTCTGGATTTCCAAGGCCACCGCCTGTGCTGCACGGGCTTGCCCCTTGATGGCCTCAGAGACACCCTCCATGCATTGGCTGAGGGTCTCAATGGAACGCAGGAGCTGAAAAGACGGGTCATTTGATGCGCAGCAACAACATATTTCTAGACATCAAGAAAGCGTGAAAGCCTTGCATATGTCACAGTTCGGTTTGCATTATGCTTTTGTGGATCTCCATTGCCCTCCGTTGCAGTCCCACTTTAACGGTTGCATCTTTGTTAAACTCGTACCTATTTAGTCATGGTACTGAGTTCTATGTTTGTCTCAATACCTGGCCTTAGAACTCCACGCCCCGCACATCCCTCGCCTAGTTCTGCTGCAGCTGGGGAGCCTGACTCGCGACAGCCTGCATGGCAGCCTCGTCGTGCAGCTCCTGTCTCGACATCCGGGAGGTGGCACGAGGCCTCGTTGGTCGCACCCGGGGCCTTGCAGGGGGCCTCACATCTGCCAGGAAACAAAGAATGGTTATGTTATGTCACAATATCTTAGTTGTCCTCATCAGAGATCTCACCCGGCGAGGTGGAGGGCACCGGCTCGGCTGCCTGCTGCCCCTGACCTGCCGGGGCACCTCCGGGTCTTCCCTAGAAAGGAATTTATAAGTTCTAGTCAGCACACAGTACTTGTCTGCACTTTCTAGATATTGAGAGCGGGTTTGTTGAGGCTGCATTCCACCCTGGGGAAACAAAATTAGACTGTTCCAGAGGTAGTGACATTCATGTCAAGGATTGACTCTCCAAAAAATGTCTAGTGGCAACTCGAAAGGTTGCCCTTCCCCTGCTTTGTGAAAATGTACCTCTATAATACAGAAATGGCATCTTACGACAGTGTGCATACAATACAACTGAAGGTTGCATCAACCACAAAAACAAGGAGAAAAAGGACTGCACAAAAACTACACTTGTTTTAGCCTTAGAAACTTCAGTTTCACTGCAATAAATCTAACTCTTTTGGTGATAACTGCTTTTGTTTTAGGATTTGCCTTTACGTGGACGAATAATTTCCTCCCTCTCATTCGCTCAATTATAAAAAGTACCAGCACTTTTATTGCATATATTCACGATTATATTTATCGCATACAATTGCGGTATACATCGTAGCTCACTGATAATAATACCCTACACGGATATTCTCCTCCCTATTGGGATTGAACAGCTACATGTGCAATAGTATGTTATGTTCAAGTGTAACTCACCTCGGCCTCGTCCTCAAATGCCGGGACAGAATACCCGGTAGCGCCAAAATACGTGTGAGTATGATGACACCAGTGAGCGCAGCCGGGCGCCACCGCCCCCTGTTTGCCCGCGAGTAAAGGAAGCAATCCATTATCTTGGTCCACACTATGAGTAGACCACGCAAATTACCTTGCCTGTTTCGCCAGCTCCGCAACTCGCGCCCGCGCCTTCGACACCCGCACGGCCCAGTACCGTTTCCAACCTTCTGGCGCCTTTCTCGAAGGCCCGAGGAAGTTAAGCCGGGAGGTTAGCTCAGTCCAGAGACGAACTTTTTCGTTTCTGGGCAGCGCCGGGCTAAGCTCAGTAGTGCCGCGTGCCAGAGAGGCCACATCCTCCTGTTTCTTCAGCCGTCAGCGACAGTGATTAGAACGAGGCGCTCATCCGGTTACCGCATGTTGTTCTAACCTTTTGTGCGAGTTTACTCTATCTAATATTTTCTGGAACCGCTACGATATTAGTTTTCATTTCAGTAGAACACGTGTATGTCTTTTAGTTTGACAAGTTTCTTTAAAATAGCGCCGATGTGAAGTTTGCCGCCGCGAGGGATTGGCTGTTATCGCTTCACTAAAAGCAAAAAATGCTCCTCCGGTTGCTAGAGAAACGGACGCTTGTGTAGAGACTAGGTTCCAGATAGGTACCACCGGGAAAGCGTAGGTACGGCAGGGGGACAGCGTAGCTACTTCCGCTCTTCGGAGGTTGGCTCTTTACGCCTTTCAAGTGAGTGACAGATGCCCATCTCGCCATGTCGTCACGGCGTCTAAGAGGGCGGTTTCGCGGTGCGCGCCGTTCCTTGGTTACGGTCCTCCCGCCGCTACGTCACTTATGTTTCTAGTTTCTCAAAAGACCAACATAGGTCCCCAGGATAGCTAGGTTTGACATTTGAGAAAGGGTATATGGGAGTGACGTAATGGAAAGGAGCCACGTACCCTAGCACACTCACGTGGCGGCTCTGCCCACTTTGACGCCACTACGTCATCGCAAACCTGACACCTGCCACCCGTTTGAGCGACGTCCGGAGCCAACTCCCGACGAGCGGAGGGAGCTACGCGTTCCCCGAGGCGTCCCTACGCGCGGGATACGGGCTAGGATTTACTAATGGTGAATTCCGCACGCAGATCTCGAGCGCTCCAAAAGCGCTCCATTTGGAGCGCGCATATTCCGCTCGTAGATCTGGCTCAAGTTAGTCATCTTCCGCTCGTAGATCTCTGGCAGCGCCCGCTCCACGGAGCGCCCCAAACTCCGCCGAACTTGCTCTGCGGGGTTTCACGGATCTCTCCGGAAGCTGACAGAGAGGCCCACGTGACTTCCGTCTAAATCGGCGGTGCGCCTGCGCGGCGAGGTTGGAGAGATCGGCGGGCCGGTCGGGTCGTGGAGTCGGATCTGTTCGGGTGCGTCGGTTGTTTACTCTGGATTGTGACGGCTCGAACGCTTCTACCTCGCGTAGATCAGGGATAAAGAGTCGGGAATGTGGAGCGTGGCAAATCGTAAGCGCTGACGTCTGTGATCGTGAGAGGAAGAACGAGAAAAAGAACAACAGAAAAGCCGGAGGCAGACGCAAGGTTAGGCCTTTTCATTCTGCAGCCAGTGATTGTTTACCTTTTTACGCTGCATTCCGTCGGCGTTTTCCCGTGAAATAAAGCAAGAAGTGGTTAGGCAACGACCGCGCAAGTGATGGTTTGTTACATCTGTGTCTATTGAAGTCGTACTACAAATCTGAACTCCACGCTGGCAATCCCTGTCCGTGCCCCGCCGCTTCGAGGCGGCCGAAAGGTATGTGACGGTGCCGAACGCGGGCGTCTTCGTTATTTGTGACATGGGTGCCGCGGTACGTATAATTTCGCCCGGCCTGTGTCGCGTGTTACTTCTGCAGCTAAGCAGTGACCGTCGTCACTGGTCGTTGGAAAGATCCGCCGGCTGAAGCGTTGGTGGGCTGGTCAAGTTCAAGCAGCGGCCATTTTGTACGGCGGAGGGAGAAGAGATGGGGAGGGGTGTGGGGGAGGTCGCTCCAAAAATGCAAGTTTATCTTCCCCTCGTCGATTCGGAGCGGGTCCCACGGAGCGGAATTTTGCCTCCCTCGCGGATTTTGGAAAGCGCTCCAGATCTACGAGTGGAATTCACCATTAGACACGGGGAGCAGTCTCTGCGTTTAGTTAAGGAACGGCAACCAATCCTGTGCGTCGCTGGCCGTCGCATCTGTTCTAGTACAAGTAAAAGTATTAAAAAACAATAAAAATCTATTGGGCGTTGTTAAAACAAACCGCTTTGTTGTGTCCTTTTGCAATACATTTAAAACTTAATTAGAGATAAAGTTGTTTCAATATTACAAGGAATGTGGGATGCGCGCTTCGCGCCTTCTTTAAAGCAACATGTCGGAGCAAGCCAGGGTCGTGGAGTTGATGGCTGCACATAAAAAGCTCCCGTCACCAGCGTTTCACGGTTCGGGCGCTTCATGAAGGCGCGGAAGCAAGCAGACGACCTGGACAGAGACGCCTGCTTGCTTTGTTGAACCTAAGAAACAATTGGTTGGTATGACTTACCCTGAAACAGGGAATAAACAAGATTCGTAAGCGGAAGGATCAACAAACAGCGTCTTCAAAAACAGCTGTGTCTTCGGAAACGCGCCTTTCTTTTCCTTCCCTGTCTCAGATCAAGGTATGTCCACTTTTCACAAGCTCGCCTACGCCCTCACCGTTTTTGAGACCTATAGTGTAGTCACAACTTTCAACAGCTACTACTTTCATCTTGTCTAGAATAACTCAGTAGCAAACTTCGCCACGTCTTTTTTGTATATACGTAAACGACTTCATTTTCGCGAATCGCCTACGATTTGCAAATCGCGAATCGCCTACTATTCCTTTACGATGTCAACACATTGGAATGCATATTGAGATCCCACCGGGTCGCGAAAATTAGAACCCGCGAATTATTCCAAAACTTAAGCTTTAACCTAAATCGCGAAAAATAGGCCGCTTAAATTATATTATTGCCTAGCTGCATTTAATCGTGTCCTCAATATGGAAGGCCTTCGTGTATATTAATAGATATGTTACGAAATACAACCTAGAGGTAGTGCGCCCAAAACGTGTTCAAATAAGAGATCAATATGTTTCACATAACGTGTAATTTAAGAATCTCTTTATGTTGTGCTATGCTAGTGTGTTCATGTTTACTTTCGAGAATGAAATATCGCAAAACGTGTTTTCATATCATTTTACGTTTTCAAGTTACGGTTTTACATTCTAAAAATAAAGCCTTTTCAAAAATAAACTAGCTGTGCAACATAACATAAACCCGGATACTCTACGTAAAAAAGGACACATACACCGAAAGGTCTCAAACACAGCTGAAATTTTTATATTTCAAAAAGTGCTTAAATAGGCACCGCGACAAAAAGTAAGGGGGAGGGAGAAAGCTGGAATGACTTGAGAGATCTTAACTGAAAGAAATCCCAATACTAACATCAAGAGGCAAACCTGAGTGATTTAGTCATAATACAGAAGGTAATAACGGGATGTTTAAAACCACAGGGGATATGAAACAGTGCCCACAAATGGCAATATTCCTGATTTAATCAACACTAAAAAATAGGTCTTTACAGGTCTGCAGATGATATAAAGTATTTCTAGGCTCTTTGCAGGGGAAAGACAGGTGACCTTTGTCGTTTTGGCAACCAGCAAGCTTTCTCTGTCATTATCCTACGCATTTCATGCTTTCTGCTCATAAAATGGAAAGGCTATCGATATCCCCGCCTTGCACTTATAACATGTCTGGGGGCAGTACCGTCCGTCTCTGAACACACCACTTGAAACCTGTGAACAAATCCATCACGTTCCTCGACCTCACACTGGAATTTAAAGATATAAACTGATGTTGGAACTATGAACGAAGGTTGTGCAAAGGATTTCTTTTGTTTGCTTCTGGACATTCTAAAACTATAAAACGCAGTGTTTCCTACATTGCTCTTGTATCGGCCTTAAAGAAATATTGTCACCAGAATAACGGGCGAAGTTTTGAAAAGCAATTTTTCTGCCTACGTGATTCAGGGTATCCAATTGGTTTCCTGGGAAGCGCATCTAAAAACATCTGCAGCAAACTGTAACACAAATCAGCTGACACAGATATGGAAGACAGAAAACAAGAAGCAAGCAAAAAATTGTGGTACCCTACATTCATGGCATAAACCATAAATTAAAAGGAAGTAACTGCGAGGCACGGCAATAGCTTTGTGTGCTCTGCTCCAAACAAGGCGTATTGTATGGAGAAAGGTGTAAAATGCAGGCGAGCTGGTGAACGACATCCATAGTAACCCCAATATGTAGGAACAATAAAGAAACGGACAGAACAATGAAGTCTCTAACACAGCTTGAAATTTATTGAACAACCATCGCCTTGTATACATGTCCCAGACCTCTTTCACAATTCAAACGACCTCCTCGCCCACCACGCAGTGTACCTTAACAAGACAAGACAAAGTAAATTGCAACGTCAACCAGAAGAAAATGTGCACCATTTTTCACAAGCCACATTATGCCTCGTGTGACGCAGGGGTTGTTTATCACATTCCCCAATCACGCGGCATATGTCACATCGGTGAAACTGGCAGGTGCGTAAATGATAGGACAAGAAAGCATGCAGCACCTGCCAAGGGAACAACAGCAGGTTATTGCCACGCCTGTAAATGCAGTGTTGTGTTCAGCGGCATCACCATTCTTGCAAGAAACAAAAGCATGCATCCATGATCAATGCGAAAATATTTAGAACTATGGCTATCGAAGGAAACAAGGCAGCATGCGTCAGCGTACCTTTCATCAAACTCGACAAGAAAAGCAATAGCGTTTGGAATGTTTAACGTCTTGCTAAAATGTGGGTCGTTTCACACTAAATTGTATCTATAGCTGTCAGAATAAAGAACAGAAAGAAGCGGATAGCTGTGGCACATGAAGAGTAAGAAGTGTTAAGCCATGGTTGGTAGTCCAGCAATATGTTTTTCTCTCAAGTTCAAGCTGGCTCTAGCTATGGCGGCTGTGTAATGAACTGTGCAAGGCGTTCGTGCTGAAGACACTGCATATTTCATGGACGGCCATGACTGCGGAGCAGCGAGTGAAGTGTGCACTTGACGGCTTTCACGGGGAGGGCTTCACTGACGGCAAGGGAACAGACGGGTTTTTGGTGATCGGGACCTCAGTCGTGGTGGTGAGCGGCTCCCCTTCGCCGGTGGCGTCCGTGCTGGGCATCACCGTGGCGAGGGCAGTGGGCTCCCCGACGGAGTTTTTTGGGACGAGACCACCGTCGTGGCGAGAGACCCCGTGATGCTGCCGGCGTCCCTCATGGGTGAGATTGGCGTGTGTGGCGCTGCGCAGGGGCACTGCTGCAGGAGGTGTCGAACCGGGCGACAACGCGTTGCCTCAGAGCCTTGTCCGAGAGGCCGACCGGAAGGTTGGCAGAAGCCAGCCTCCGAGCTCGGCCCCTCCGAGCTCGGCTCAGACTCCGACTCTCACTTTTCAGGGTCGGAACCTGACGCCGGTTTTGGCTCACTCAACACAAGGCAGGCGTTGTCCAGCACTGCACGGCCGTTATGATGGTGGTGGTGGCTATTGATGGATGGTAAGGCAGAGTCCGGTGCCTTTGCAGACACGAGAATCTGTCTTTCAACAGCCCTCTGCAGCGCTCCACAACGGGCCTGACCGAGGAGTGTGCCTTACTAGACCGGCAGCAAGCAATGGAGGTCAAGTGGATCCCGGGGACTGGGGTGATGAACCAAGACTCCAAACCGTAGCCGTTGTCGCCTGCACGTTTAGAGGACGGAATCTATTATAATCTGTTCTTTTTAAACTTTACGGCAAGAAAGCAGAAAAAAGAGCTGATTGCAACTTTGTGTTTTCCTGGTACTACGCTCCTTCTAATAGTATTTACAAAGACGTGCCAGAGGTCTAGACACAGGGCCTGCACAGTTATTAATGTTTGGTACACCATGTTTTCTGCGGTACTGTGGTTTTCAAGCGGTACACAGCCACCGTATACAAGAGGAATGAATCGAGCATGCTCACCGAGAAGGAACCTGTCGTCGTCTACCAGCTGCCCTTGCTTGATGTTGCTGCAGAGCCAAGAGAAGCATTACACAAAGGAGTTGTGCACCAACCAAGGGCACCGTGGCTCCATTCTGCGTCACGCATCTGGAAGTATGAGAGAGATACCGACATGAATTTACCTGAATGTTCCACTCTTGGTTCACAAAGCAGTCTCAATTCCAGAACCTTCGAAGTTCTTTTGACACTGTTAACATCATTGCAACACACCTTCATGGACGCACGATATAATGAAAAGAAACCACTTCTTTCAAACAAACATAATGTGGCGGGCGGAAGGATGCACGTTTTAAAAGTCGCGACATACTACCTAGAGCACACGCTCCTGCAGTCGGAGCACAGGAGCGGATTCAGAGGGGGTGGTCCGCATGACTTGAACCCCTTCTTGAATACTGCATGTGTCAAAATTTAGGGCGTAGAGACGGGGGGGGGGGGGGGAGGGGGGTGTTTAAACATGATACGCTTACCAAAAACCCGACACCCCCCCCCCCCCCCCCTCTCTCTCTAGAAATACCTGCGTCCACCTCTGGCGAAGCACACAAGCCCTCACCTCTCATTTATAAAATGGCATATCGACACCGTACCGACGTTACGTTGTATTCTTTTTGACACACATGGAACTGATTTTGAGTACATAATACGAGTGTACTTACCACCATCACGTTGAGGGCGTTGAAATGCTTCCTGCACAGGGCACTGCCTTCGTGGCGGTGGGATCGTTCTTGGACGGGCCGACGATGTCATTCATCGTTTCGTTCACGCAACCGATGACGCCGAATATCCTACCGAGCGGCCTGAGGCCCGTCTCCACGTCGTACCTCTCGCTCGGCGTCTCGGGGAAGCGAAGCCAGCCGCGCCGGACCCCGACACGACGCACGATAGTGACGGACGCGTCGCAGACAGAGCCGCCGACTGTCTTCAGTCCTGCGCTACGTGCTCGTTGCTCGCCTCCAAGCAATGGAAGCACTCCGTGTCGCAGAAACAAAGTGCACAACACTTGAAGCTCCACAGTCGTGAGGTCCACGAGCTTCGTTTCCCAGTCTCTTCACCTCCGGTTCCTCGCGCCAATGTTGTCTCACGCTGCCGGCGCTGCGTCGCACGCTTGCAATCCTCCGGGAGCTCGAATGCTGCGCAGTGCTGCCGGTAGGTCTTCCCGGCAAAAACAATAACTAAATTAGTTGAAAAATGGCATAATCACCCGGCGACGACGCGGTTTAGAAGATATGACCAACGAAAGACACCTACTCAGGAGCAAGTACCTTTTGAAACGTACTCAGTACAAAACAAAACGTCAATATGTTGTCACGTCCGGTAGCCAACTCCGCCCGGTTTAGCCGACTCCGCCTTCATTTTTCTAGGGGAATTGCGTCAATCTTGCTTCCAACCAATTAGATGTGAAGACGTCACTTCCGCGTACTTTTAGAAGGAACATGTACAATGTCGAACCTAGCTATCCAGGTCTACTTCCCCCTTGTTCAGTTAGCGCATAGGTAGAACATCGCACTACTGGCCAAGTGTTCGATGCACGAGCCCTGGAAGAAGCGCACTGTTTGTTTTGTTTTGGTTAAGTTTGTTTTTAAATTACCAAAACAAAAATAAACAAACACCCACCGATGGAAGCAAAATTAGTCCTTATTATCCACGGACGCGCAGAAAAACTATACAAATATCATTGCTACAAACTTCAACACGACGCTGTTTGACAAACAAGATTTGGGTACCCAGGTTGTATCTAAGCTGTTTACGCAGGTCGCAAAACGACAAATTCGGTCCCTCAGTTCTTGTTTTTATTTTTCCTATTTTTTTTTTCTTTTACCGTCGCGTTTTGGACATTTATAAAAATCAAGGAGTAAACATATCCGTCATAAACAGTTAAGCTTTGAATCGATGCCGACACTGCTACGTACAGTGGGCTTATAATGCGGCTGCGATCAGCTGCGATAGCGACGGGATTCGGCCCTCGGACACTTTGACCACCATATATCCTGCCCCGGCTGCGTCGACTGCTAAGACCTGACCCCAGCTGCGACCAGTGCAACCCACGGTGCAAAGACTACAACGCTGTGACGCAACAAGGACTACAAACGAGTTGCGGCTCTTTGAGGTCCCTTGTTCTCGCGACCGCTGTGTAGAGATTGTGATGCGTGGTTTATCTGTGCGTCTTCTGTGCAACTTTTGGTGTTGTCAACCCTTACCGTTTTCCAACCGACCATCACATTAATTCTGTGCTTGATGGCCGTGCTGGTGTTGTGAACAAAGGCTCGAACGGTCGCTGACGTTCTCTGTGTGCATGGGCGCTCGTTCGTTCTTATTACCGCTTATCGTGTCAACCGACCATCACATTAATTTTATCTTTCTTGAGCTACAGATGGCAGTTCTGCTGTTGTGAACGGAGGCGCGAATGGTCGACGACGTCTCATGTGTGCAAGGGACTACCGTACTATGTTCTTACTGAGTGTGTCAACCGATGATCGCCTTGTGTTCAGTTTCTCCACGCATAACCAACATCACTATGGCAGAACTGCCGGTTTTAAAGGTGGTCGAGACCCAAAAAGCGAACCCTCACCGATGTCACCGTGACTCCCACTGTCAACCGGTGATCATCATTTATCTTGGTGGTTTGGCTCCGCGCATCACCATGATCGCTATGGCAGTGCCCTCTACTGCGAAAGGGGTTGTGAAGGAAGACGCAAAGAGTCGCCGAGCTCACCTTGTTTCGCAGGAGGTTGACGTATTATCTTTGCTTTCACTATTGTATTTCATGTTTCAGCGTATTAGAGAGCCATATGTGCGGTTACTGTGCAGTCAATATATCCGCAGAGAGTCATGTTGTGAAACTGATCGAAACCGTAACTACAATCGGCTATCTGCGTATTGTTTTGACTGCCTCTTCCAGCTTGTTTCTTGTAGGCATAAGTTGGTAGAGACATGTGTGTGAAAGTCCGTCTTTCTTTTATTCCCGATCTGGGGATTTGATGGGAGCTGTACACCAGCTTCTTTGTGTTTTCACACTTGCTTCGACGTTGAAGGACAGAACTGTTCCTTCTTCGTTTTATTTCGCTCTTTTAATCGTTCCATTCGTTCCATTCGTTCCATTCGTTCCAAGACTGTTCCATTCGTTCTAGGTACTCTTGCCAGACTTGACTTTCGGGGTCAAAAGGCTCCAGTGTACCGTACTTTGGCATCTTGTAAGCAGGTTAAATGCGTGATTTACCCTTCGTCGCCAGTGGTTACGAGGTAGTAAATAAGACCGAGAAGGCCACGTCCGATGGTGTTCCTGGCGCATGCTGAATTGCTCGCGCCACCGGCGCCCGTGCATTGCACCTCTTTATATTCTAACGCGCGTGTGTGTCAACGGTGGCGCTTGCTTTTGTATATAGCAATCGTAACAATCCCCATATCCCATTACCCCATGCAAAGTAGCTAACCGGGATAAACAAACCAGGTTAGTCTCTGTTTTCCTATTCTAATTTGTCTTTATCATTTTAAGCCGATTCCTGGTGGTCTCTTCCCGCGTAGACTGCTGGTACACGAACTGCGGTGTATTATTGTACAAGCTGTGGATTTCCAGCGCCACTGTGGCAACTTGCACATTGGTTGCAGAAAAGATCGCCAACATTTTCTTTTCAACGCTTCTTGGCATTTTGAGCCTCAGCAGTGGAGTTTCTTCAGGCAATATCCAAACGGATGACCGTTGCTTGGGTTTGAGAGCACAGTGAATGGTAAACGTTTTCTCGCTCTTTACAATGGCAGATAATTACTCTTAGGTTGGCCACTTTGGAATCGGTACGGCATTCCTTGGCACCATTCCACCCTTGCCTGGTTTTGAGCTTCCGTCAAATTTTTAGGCGCCCAGGGAGATGAAACTTATCAGACAAAGGTGCCCATGAAGAAACGCCGAAACACTCGGGAAACCAATCTTCAGCGACCCTTCAGTATCATCATGAGTCAGCCGACGATCTTCCTTAACGAGACTCCCCATAAAAGCAGCGCTTCCTTCGATCAAAGTTGTTCCAAACCTTCCAGTGCGCTTATCCACTTTGCGAGAGGTGCGGCTGGCACTTAATTCACCAAACCAACACAAAACTGTTGCACTTGGTGGTGGCGACGTCCGGGAGAGGTGTATATGAGACGTAGAGGCAAGAAGTTTTTAGCTGAGTTTGAGACGTTATCTGTCCCTTTTTTCTTTCTACTTCATGATTTTCTGTTTTTCAAACCACAGTCTCAGGTTTTCCATCAACATGTATAGTGTATATAATCGCGTTAAACTTTGCATGCATTGGCTCAACGTTTATAGACGAGAGGGCGCTGCGGTCAAATGCTCAAATGCGTATATAACCACGTTCTATTAGCGGCGAGATGTTTTGGTGGCGCCCTCCTATGGTTCCCCCTTGTGGCGCCATTACCTTGCGAGCACCAAGTTCGATGGGGTTTGTAAATAGCATGGTGGAAGCCTGAAATCATTGCGCTCTCAAAGCAACACTGCCAACCCCGTCGAAATTAAAGTTCTTTCACTCCTCCTATTTCCGTCGATGGTATACCCTTTACGACGTCATAGTCAGCTTTGGGCCAATCATGGAAGGCCGTCCACAGCGACGCTTTCGGTCGCGCACGTCGCCAATACCACACATTCTCTTTCTGACATGGATGAAAACGAACGAAAAGCTTGGCATGCTGCGGCTCAGCGTCTACTCAGACAGCAAGCTGCTCCGGAGACCATGGTGCGAGAAGCTGCTGCAAAGCGTCAAAAACGCCAAACGGACCCGGAGTTGAGAGCTCGGAAGCACCATCAGTTTGTCTATGCTAGAAAAAGCGCTAGAAAAACTGCATCGTGACGTCACCGGTGGGAGGAGCCTAATCTCTATCGCCAACAGACTACATCGGAAGAGAACTGCACCGTGACGTGTCCGGTGACGTCGCCGAACTGTGGCGATTGACTTGAAACTACGTCGCTTTTTTTCTCCCTACAGGGAATTTCGGAGAATCGCCGAGTGAGCTAACGCACACCAGCTCGGAGCATAGAGTAATATTGTAAACTTGAAGAGGGAGGACACAAGCGCGGTTTCGCGGCCCACATAGGTGCGTCTACTATTCTCCGCCAGGCGGCGCTTTTGAATAATGTGGTTTACATTATTTTATTTAAAATAGTTTCTTTTTAAAATTGTCACACCCTAGTTATATTTAACATATTTAAAATCATTAAATGGTTTTCATATACTACGTCGCAATCCCGTGATGTATGGCGCTTGGTATGGTCTATGATGGAGTCTCCGCATGGTTGGCATGGTCTGCCGTCTGCCCTTCTCCCCACCGTGCTTCCTCAACGCTCTTCGGTCGCCTCGCAAGCAACGAGGGGATGCATAACTTATGCCACTCGCGTTCTCGAAACGTTCACCTTAGCTGTGTTCCAAAACTTACTCGATCCAACCCCAGAGTACAGGTTTCGCACCGTGGCGTTTCAAAACTTACTCGAGCTTACTCGATGACGTCACAACTCGCGTTTCAGGAGCGGGTTGTTTACTCCGGAGTAATTACTCGCGCTACCCTCCTCGATCGGGGGGTAACGTCTGATGAAATCGAGTAAATACGTCACGTGATCTGCTCGTCGTCTGCTTTCTACGCTAACAGCCGTCAAAGCTCGTTTGCGTTGTTGCGTTCGGTGACAGATTGCAAGAATGGCTGAGAACTTGACGCCGTCGTTTTTGTGCGGTTATTGCGACATGTCTTTCTCAACTCATGAGTTAGCTGTGCAACACATTCACAGCGTACATCTTGCGCGAAGAGGTATGCACATATTTCTCAGTAGCAATTTCTCTGCATCCTCGCTCTCAGCGTTGGAGTGAACTCGCTGTTCATGCTTTCAAGATTGAAGGCGTTCGACACTGGCCAGATTACTTAGTTATTAAAAAGAGACGTCAAATGAAGCCCTATATTACAGGGACCCGACGTTTCGAGGCCTACTCGGGCTCTTTTTCAGGGGTGACTGCAGGAATGGCCTTGCTCTGGATCATCGACTTCTTCGTCTAGGGTGTTGTTTTTCTTTTTGCGTCGGTTATGTGACGAAGCCCGTTTACGTATGCGAATGGTAAAGCACCGAGGGATTTGTTGATGTTTCCTGGCGTGCTTTGAATATGCCATGATTCTAAGAAAGTCTATGCCGGGGATTGGGTTCAATGTCAATGACGAGGTGTATGTTTCCTCGGTGATGTATAACTTGGCTAGAAAAGAAAAAGAAAATATGGCTGACGAGGCTGTCACGCGGCAACAGACAACGCCGTGGACATACATTCTTATTTTCTAGACTGAGAAAGTTACACTGTCAGTTTTCTCCGGCCGGTGGAATCGAGCACCGGAATTAACGCACCTTTCAACCGAGGTGTATTTGAAGGGCACGGAATTTCGGTATACTTAAAGACAATGATTGCGTAATGGTACAGAGCTCTGACGAAGAGCAGAATTAGGAGATATAATTTTTGTATTCAATCTATACACAGCCCATGTGAAAGCTGAGCAAGACGGGCCACCTCCAAAACAGCCAGCTGAGAAGGAGGTGTATGTTTATTGGGCTGGAAGACTTGTACGTTCAAGGCTGAAAATAGTCGGACACAGTAGATGATGATGATGAAATCATGAAGTAGATGATAAACATGGTCAAAAATCGCGCACAAAGAGACAAGAACAAACGAAGAGTGTAACACAGACAGGCGCGTCTGTGTTCTATGTTCCTTCTTCGTTTGTTCTTGTCTCTTCGTGCGCGATGTCTAACCGCGTTCAACGTTTACCAAGATGCCCAGCTTACTACTTTACTAAAGAGATGCAAGTATCTTTTTTTCCAGAGTAAGCATAATAGGACTTGTAAGCAGTGAAGGCTTTGAAAATTTTTTGTAAATGATCAGTCAACATGCGCCCCCCCCCCCCCTTTTTTTTCCCACCCTAAAAAAATGCCGTTCAGTTTTAAAGTTCTCTCTGTGATATATTTTTGTTTCTCAGCGTCAGAACTAAGGTAATTAAGTTACATATTTCACCGAGTACCGCTACACTGCGTGGAATATGATTTTAAATTTCCGCAAATCGTAATCGATTCAAATTATGATGCGGGGAACGCATATGTATAAGGCACCTGGAGTTTAATAACAGCGATAGCTCTAAGTAATAGAAAGAAATGTTTGATGTCTAACTGAAATGAGTTTTGATCTCAATATGCAGTTCAAAAGGAAGCTGACCAAGTGGAGCCGGTAGAGCCACCTCCAAAATCATTGACACCAAGCAAGGAGGCATACGTGTATTGGACACGACCAGCCGTAGTGGCCTTAATCGAACGATGTGCCAAGATGGAAAAAAAAAAAGTAATCCTGTCTCCAGGACGTTCTGGAAAGGGTAAAATGATACATTTTCAGGTATTTTGTGTTATTGCTGTGAAATGAAGGAAATGCATGCTCGTGCCACAACTGCGTAGTGGCAATTTTCTCTTCTCTTTTGTTTTTGTCTTTTATAGCACGCATTTTTATTTTATTTATGTTTTTAACGAAGATAAGGAAAATATGTCTTTGCTTACCAGGGACTAGATATCTACAGCGCGTAACATTTCACACGAGCATGTCTGAAGATGAGAGATGTTTACAAAAGTCAAAATGTTTGCCACTCATAGGGAACTCGCCGGTTTGGTGGGCTTGCTTTTAATATAAAGAGGCAGAATATCAATTTTGACTACTATTTCAGGGAGCGTTCATTTGGACAATCTGGTCACAAGAAACTAAAGACTCTAAAAAAATTGGTGGTGATTTATTTCAGGCTGGCAGCGACCCTCAATGAAATGGGGTACCCAGTCACTGAGGACCAGTGTTGCAATAAATGGAAAAATTTGCAAAAAGCGTATAAAGGTGTTAAGAGGGCATAGTACCTCCAAGCGCCATAGATAATACATGTAGATTTTTGACGTTTTTAAAACATTCCTTCATGAGAACCGCTCTTGGTATTTGCTTTAAACTTTTACGATAAAGAGATTAATACTTAATTGTTTCATTGGCGCAGATCATATTTCTCAGCACTTAGCACAAATATATATTTTTAAATCTTGAAATCGACTCAAAACGGCAGTTTTGACACTTTTGGGTTTAATGACGTTTTACATAATCTACCAATTTTTAGAAAACAGTTGTGTTCGCGCAAGTGCCTCTAAAATTTAATACGAAATTGATTGGTATCAAAATAATTAGTGTAGGTTAATCTGTTTCGGAACTACAGCGATATTTCCGCAAAAGGAGTTTCTTTCGAAAAAGAAAACAACAAAACAAATTTGGTGTGTTTTGCATTTTGTTCTTCTCCCGCTAGATGGCGGTCTCTGTCCGTAGTTTGTGTAGTTCGGTGCACACATTTTTTTTGTATTCATACGCGATCTTCTTTCGTTCGAGCGACAGCGAACGCGGTTCAGTTCAACGCTGCGGCGCTTGGCGTTTGGTGCGTTCGAATATTTGCCGTTCGGAAGTGTTGCGTTCGCCTCTGGCGTCATGGGTCGAAAACAGGCTTCCTACGGCAAGCGAAAGCTAAAGAAGTGCCTGATTGAGAATACTCGTAAGCGACAGTCTGTGGAGGCTTCGCACGTTGAGGTTCCTGGTGAGATCGAGCCATCGTGTTCCAGCCCGGATGGTTTTGTTAGCGAGAGGAGCGAAGGTGGTCCTCAAGCCGCGACCGTGCGAGGCTCGCCGTAAGGTGTTCTTCTGCGGCCGTATTCCGCGCCCGTATCCTGTTTCATTGTGCCCGCCGAGGCGTCAGCGTGCGTGTCTCGCTTTCCTGGTTCTCGGTGGATAGGTCTCCGTGTTTACGCACGTGGCAAATTCACCTTGGAGCTATGGGTCGAAGACAACCGTCCTATGGCAAGCGGACCGCGAGGTGTTCCACAACCTCGTGGTCCGTCAATGCGTCGTGCTTGTTTGTACTTTTTTTTTCTGACGCAAAGTTTTATTTTATCGTTATCTTTCACACAAACGTCTTTCCGCCTTGGGGTCGTGGAAGTCGGGGATGAAACGTGCACAGAGAAGATCGTTCTTTGCCTACTTTATATTTTTCACGGACGTTCTGTGAGCTCCGTACGGTTCGTGGTCACCGCAATCTGACGCGGGGAAAACCGGGTCGCCTGCTCTGTAGTCATGGTATTCTTAGGGGAGGGTGATAACTCGCTGTTCTTCTGGAAATTCACAAATATCCCAAAATGGTGACATAGCTAATAATTAAAGTATGTTTTTTCCGGTGTTTGTTTTTGAGCAAAAAGTCGGTGCATGTTTTTCGGTGCTAATTTTTTTAAACACCAGTTTATTATGATTGAACGTCTCGTGATGACGCTAAAAAGCGTTGATGACAGAGGAAGAAAAATGCGATTGGACAAGAACATTTCCAATTCTATTCACATATCTCATACGCTCTTCTCGTTCGAGCACCTATCCCGACCGAAAATGCCTGTGAACGCATAATCAGTGTACAATCTCTTGGCCTAGAGAGCTATTGCACAGGCTCGAACGCGCTTCACACCCCAGTAGACGAAGTTGGTGGCACTTCGACTTCGAAACGTATTTTTGCAAGGCAAACTGGACGAGGGCAAAAAAGAAGGGAGAATGAAAGGGCCGGGAAGAGAAAGGTAGTTCGGAAGAATAGAGTAAGGAGAATAAGGAGTTTCAGCAGATCGTTTCCGCAACCCGCTAAGCGCCAGTTTAGCTCTGCGTCATCCGCCACGAGACCTTGAACTATGCAGAAAAGACTGGAGGCGTGCATGCTCAGTTGCGACGCGTTCTTCGAGGATACCGATACGGAGGAGAAAAACGGCCTGCTAAATCTCGCTATCTCCAAAGCTGAGTGGTAACGCCACGCAGAGGAAACGGCAACCAAACGTTCCAGGCGTTGAAAATCAACCTCCTTTCGAGATATGCTCATGAAGGTGGTGCATATGTTATGTTTGCAGCGATGCATAGCAGACGCCTCAACGATCGCGATTACTTTCAAACTCTGGCCTACGCAAATGATAATCTACAACGCGGTCAAAAGCGATGTCTTGGGCACCCCGATAAGTCGTTTTTGTTTGCACTGCGGATTATCGGTTTCCCGAAGTTAGCACAAAGAAGTTCAAAGTGGGGAGTTTCTGTCTGCCTAACAGAAAATTAAGCACCCTCAACATTCCATAGCTTCGCTTAGTGAAGTGGCCTACTAATCCTTGGGGTCTCGTGCCTAGTTGTTCTGAAAACGGAGAGAAAAAAAAAAAAAAGAAGGAACTCTTGAACGTTTTTGTTTAGACTTGAGTGACACACCCAACCTCTGTCGTAACAAAGAGTCGTAAGAAAATTTCTACCTCTCTCCAATATATGTGACCTCGTAGGACCGCCGAGCTCGTGAAGTAACTCCAGCGAAGCACATGGAACCGCTCTCTTGCGGCAACACAAAACTATTCTATAATATAATTTGTACACTCGTTACTTTCACAACACCATGGGACCTCGTATTTTATCCTTTCCTCGTTCATATTTTTTTCTGCCCATTATGGCTGTTATGGCGACAAGTGCGACTCGGTTACCGCGTCTAGTTTGAGGTCAGCGGGGCCAACCATGCAGCGGAGAGTGCGGAATTGCGGGCGCTGGCATCGGCCGTTCCCGAGATACAGAACGAGGCAAAGCGCGCTCGCTTTGCATCTACGCTTTGCCTTTGTTCAACTGTTCGTCAGCGTGAGTTGTTTCTGATACAATGACTTTCGCCGGTTGTTTCTGCGGAAATAAAGCAAAGGGACACTAAATATTGTCTTTGCAAATGATGTTTTACCAGCTTTTGCGTTTATGACAGCAAAGCATAAAAAAGATGCTGGGCCTTTTCCTCGATATTATTATATGATCTCTATGTTCGATGTAGACCATCGCGATGCTCGTAAGAGCCATCAATGCAAAGTCCTATTTTTCTCTCCCTCCCGGCTCTGTAAAACCACCGAGCTCCTCAAATACCACAAACAAAGTAGGAGCCCCAGTTCTTCTGAAAAAGCTCCTTCAATAGATGTCGAAGCCTTGTCTATGTTATACTATTTTCAACCGGATATAAACGCGACGTTCAACTTGTAAAACCTCCAATAAGCGAAAAGTGTACGATAGCATCCGTCGTATATTCATTACTTCCATAACATCGTGGCGCCTCGTATCCTAATGTTTCCTCGTTTAAATGTTTCCTTTTTTCTCGCATTACGGTTGTTACATCGTCAAATAAAAAAAGACGCAACAGTTATTTAATTACATGCACGAAGCAAGTAATCTAAAAACCGTACATTCTGTGGTTTCAGTCCACCTAAGCTTATGAGTCCACCATGTCATGTGTTGAAACAAGTAAAAGTCATTGCCAAAATGATTAGAATAGAAAGTGAGTCTATCGCGGGTATCTTCCAGCAAACGTTCGCGCGCCTTCAATACGATTTCTCAATAAATCGCCACTGTGCCCTTTGGACACACTTTGGGGACCAACACATGTTTACGTCCTTGAGTCAGCGTGTAGTGCTGCACCGCAATAAAATGCAAAACGAACACTATAGGCTGGTTCACACTGTTTGTTTTTGCTAGCTTAGGAGGGGGTCACATACCCTATATTCTTATCTTCCTCCAGGACAGACGTACAGAGCCATACCACAACACGCATATCAACGCAACACGCAACAGAGCTATCGCTCTCCTGTTGGCGGTACAGACAACACGACGTAGCTCCGTGGTCTATCGAGGGCATGGCTTTTTGCCCTCGCCCACGCACCTCCGTAGGCGAGGGCAGGGGCGTGGGCGTGCAGCCGCGGCCGTTGAAGACTAGGGAAATGGTCTCGAAGAACCGAGATATGGTATCTTGGGGTGGGGGGTATATAATAATCACGTGCCGTTAGTATACTCTAGTTGCTAATCCAAATAAATGTTTGCAGCTTGTGAAAATATGTTTGCGTGACGATTTACCGTTCGCACTACTGACGGATGTTAGCGAATCCTTCATGTTCGTGGCTCGCAGTTATCGGTACCCCTTCAGATTGACTTCACCATATCTCTCTCTCTCTCTCTCTATATATATATATATATATATATATTGCTTCCAGGGCGTTGTAACAATCACAAACACGCGAGAAAAAAAAAAGCTTGTTGAGTACGCGTGATTTTGGGCTCTAAAGATGCGCGATAAAGGTCCAGCTTGGGGAAAAACCAATCCTTTTTGTTGTAAGTTTGCTTGCAGCTCATTTCCTGTCTGTTTCGTTTATACTCCGTTTCACCGTAATTTGGCAAACCTCAGTTAGAGGTGCTGTGAGGGAATCACAGTCGCGGAACAAAGCACGTGACAGCTACTTTTAGGAGCAGTTCTATGGGACCTGGAGCGCGTTTCCGACTGGTGTGTTTAGCGTCCTATCCCGCTCAAGCATTAAAAGTGGTCCCGCAGTGGCAAAAAATGACGTCACAGAAGCCGGAGTGTCATGCTGTTGTCTGTCGCGGTCCTGGCGATTCATCGTAGAAATGCTGGCGAAAAGCACAAGCGAACGCAAGTGTCCCTGTCGCCATGGCGTCCCAACGAAAAACAATTATGCAATTTTTACGTTTTTGTAGTTCGGTAATTTAAATAACCGTATATTTTTTAAGGAAGTGCAGACATCATAATTAAATAGAGACTTCCATGCTAAAACATGCAGTGCGAAGGGAAGCCAACCACTTTTTTTAATGTCCAAAAAAAGAGGCTATGCAGCATCGTTCGTACAGTTTTTTCTCGCACATTATGTGATGTTTTCTAACGCGAAAGTACCGACGTAGAAACGCTGTAGAGACGAAATGAAAAAAAAAAGAAAACACGTTTTTGAAGTGAACCCAGTCTTGTAGTGAAACAAAAGAAAAAAAATATTTAACGATTTTTTATGGTAAACGCTTCACCTCTAAGTAGAACTTCAACCAAGTGGCGAATACGCGCTTTCATGCCCATTTTAACGAAGTTGGGAGAACGATGTATCGCGTCTTGTGAATACACATGTGGAGCAGCATGTTTATGTTGTAGGCATTGTGTGTAATCGCTGCGCAGTACCTGCCAAAAGAAGATATTATTTGGGCACAGTCTCCGTTTCCGTCTACGTGTGCTACGAATACAGCAACTCTGTTCGTAGAAGAAGTGATGAGGAAATGGCGTGCCCTTGATGATACGATTGTGATTATAAAATTCAATTTTTAATGAACTAATAATTGCGACCTGTCCGGTCGCCTGGAACCCCGACAACTACTATCGTTCTCTGGAAAGTTCATTAGTTTACCTACACCATTTCCCGAATCCAACACAGCGCTTTTCAATTTTAGCGCTGTAGATAGCTCTGCAAACAGTGTATACTTGTGTGCAAATATTCGTCTAACAGTTTCGCAACGTTGGAAAGCATCGGAATGATTCAGAATCACTGCGGAGTTGATATTTGGGAAGACTGGTATTTGGGAAAAACGGACTGTGGCATTTGAGGACAGGGGAACTGCCGCGGGACAAACGTGCTACAATCGCATCAATCCAAGGTCGTCGCTTGGGCGACCGCGTGCGCCCAAGAAACCTTTCTTTTCTTCTTTTTAGTGTGGGGGGGGGGGGGGGGGGGAGGGGATGGGGGGAGGTGGTGTAGGCGCTGATAATCTTCCTCCTTTGTGGCTTTTGACAGACGCACAACGAGACTGGCAGAACTAGCGCATGATTCACTTCTTCCGATGGAGGCGTTCTGTCTGTGTATGCGAACATGATTTTTTTCCCCTTTTAGTAGTTAGTTGTTCTTGCCTTGACTCGGGTCCCAGTGAGTGCGTTGTCATTGTATGCCCACTATTTTTTTTTTTTTTAGTTTATGGTAGTTCTTGCGCTGATGGGGTACCAGGGTAGACGAAAGAAAAAAAAAAATTGTGCCTCGACAAAAAAAGAAAAAAAAAAGAAAAAGAAACAAACAAAAAAAGTTGTTGTTGCGATCAGGAGCGTTTTCAAAGCCCGGAGCACCTCGCCTTCGTTCCCGTGACCATGTCGCTCGCTTTCGCGTAGCACCCCTCAATTCTGAAGGCCACCGTGTTTTTCAGGGAAGGAGGCGATTTTAGGTGCGCGCAGTGTTACCAAAGGTGCAGGATTGAAAGCGTAACCCAAGCACTTGAAGAGAAGGGGAAGAGGAGCTCTCTTTTTGTCGGGACTCTCTTATATGGGTCTCCACGTCGCGATTGTCCTACAATATCAACTTTCATTTATTTCTCGCTCGTGGCTTCCAAGCACGGCGCGCAACTATTGAGATTGGGTATAGTCATAGCTGATTAACCCGGTGCATATTCTAACACACAATAGTTTTGCGAAATCAAGGTTTCGCTGAAATGGATAACTCACACGTGCAGTTCGACGCGCAATACCTTTCACGTATTGACTTGCGAGAGATGCTCCCAACACGGCTGAGTCTGGTGGTGTTCCAGACCTAACATCTACATTTTGTTGCCTTACCTGTTACTATTTCGCGCGCAATTTGCGCCATATCGAAATGAAAGCGCATGATGAAAGTGACGCTTGTTTTCCGAAATTTCACGCCAGCTCGTTGTCTTCGCTGGAACCTTGAGCGTTTCCCAGCGATGCAGACCGTTCAACAAGAAAAAAGCGTACGATGGCATCATTCGATCGTACACTCATTACTTCTATAACACCGAGCTGTCTCGTATCCTTTTGTTTTTCTTTCATGGTACTAATTTCTTTCTGCGCATTACGGCTGTTACGACGCTAAGTCTGGCTGCACCCTCGAATTTCAACTTACCTTATATCAGGGACGGACCAGTTTAAATCAGGAAAATATAATTAACACTGTAGCAAAGTAAATCCATCATATCGATCGGAAATACGATTTGACATATTCCATCTGAACACATACTATGCACAGCGAATGCAGTAGAGAGTAAGCGTGCAAAACGCCGCCACACAAGGCTACCGTAACATCTAAGCGATTTTTGCATAGCACCGAGCACGGAAAAGAGAAAACAGATATTCATTCACATAAACGAAGCAAATTTTTTTAAAGCCCGGACACTCCGTACGTCCAACCTAGCTAAGGTTATTAATAGACTCGACAATGTCATTTGTCGAAACAGATAAAAGACGTTGGCAAGTATGATTTGACTGAATAAGTGAATCTAACGCACGTATTTTACCAACCGACGGTCGCGCGCCTTCAATACCATTTCCAATTGTCACTGCGCACCTTGGACACACTTTGGGAAGCAATACATATTTACATCGCCGCCCGAGGTCTTCATTGAACGTGTAGTGCTGACCAAAAGAAAATGCTAACCTGACTCTCAATCGCTCGCCGCAAAGGACGATTTTGAAGATGCGCTACTCTAAGTCACATGAGATAATAAATAAATAAAAAAAACAAGGTATAGAAACGAGCGTCGTAAAAAAGGGGACCGACATTTTTATTCCTACCTCCGCACCGACCAGTGGACACGGCAACCCAGCCGTGATGATGTCGCCTAATGTACCACTACTCATGCAGGTTTGCACTTGGTGCCTACTCATCGCTTCGGGCCAAACGTCGTCTTCATCGCCTATCGGATATCGCGCTGACATCGCTCATCTGCAGTTGCTACACGTGGCCAACATCTACAGCACACCCTTCACGGGCACGATGACGTCAGAAGAACTTCAAGAAGCAGCGCCACCACTGCCTATAAAGGAAACGCAAGCGGCTGCGGGCGCCAGTGGACACGGCAACCCAGCCGTGATGATGTCGCCTAATGTACCACTACTCATGCAGGTTTGCACTTGGTGCCTACTCATCGCTTCGGGCCAAACGTCGTCTTCATCGCCTATCGGATATCGCGCTGACATCGCTCATCTGCAGTTGCTACACGTGGCCAACATCTACAGCGCACCCTTCACGGGCACGATGACGTCAGAAGAACTTCAAGAAGCAGCGCCACCACTGCCTATAAAGGAAACGCAAGCGGCTGCGGGCGTCAGTGGACACGGCAACCCAGCCGTGATGATGTCGCCTAATGTACCACTACTCATGCAGGTTGGTGATAGAAAACATGTTTTTCACAGCGATTACCTCTGTTTGATTGTGTTGCCGTGTCCACACACAATTGCAGCTTGTGTACGCGATTGTTTCTCTGTAGCAGGCCTGTTGCTCATACTAGCTGGAGATGTGGAGGAAAACCCTGGGCCTATTACGCAAGAAATGTTTAATGATATGATTCGGACACAAAAGGAGATCCTTGCTAAAATTACTGAGGTACAAGTAAAACAGACTTCTTCGGAAGAAAGTATGCTACAAATGCAAAACAGGCTACTTGCGATAGAAAAAAAACTTGAGAGCGTAGGTGAAACTGAGAACAGGCTTGCTAAACTTGAAAACTCTGTTAGTGGCTACGATGTCGAAATAAATACTCTTGTAAAACAAATTGATGACTTAGAAAATCGTTCACGACGAAATAACGTTATCGTAAGGGGAATTAAGGAAGAGTCTTCTGAAAACGAGGATGTACTAATGAGGAAAATCAACAATGAGGTGTTTGACGCTATACTAGGTCAAAAACTGAACTCTATCCAACGTATACATCGACTTGGAAAAAAGATGACTGGTAGAGATCACCCTGTAATACTTACAGTTGGGGATTTTAAAGAGAAAATGGCTATCATGAAAAACTGTGTCAAACTTAAAGGTACCCAAATTAGCATCAATGAAGACTATTCCAAGAGGGTTGTTGAGCTTCGAAAGAACCTGTGGAATTCAACCGCAGAGGAGAGGAAAAACGGTGCCAAAGTCAATCTAGTCTTTGATAAGCTGTGGCTTAACAATGTTCTGTACGCCTGGAATGAAGTCAGCAATGAGAGATACAAGTGTCGCGTTCCACCGGAAGCAAATAACGAGTGACTAAAACAAAATGATTCAGCATGTTTTAAAATATTAAACATAAACGCCAGAAGTATTGCAAACAAGGTTGACGCGTTCGAAAGCATAATGCTAGAGCACGATCCTGAAGTGGCCGTAATTACCGAGACATGGCTTCATGAAAATATCTTAAACTCCGAAGTTACTCCACCGAATTATTCAATAATAAGAAAAGATAGAGAGCGAAGGGGAGGCGGAGTTGCTATTATGATTAAAAATAGCATCAAATTTGAAGTCCTTGAGGAAGTACGGGATGTAGAAGCATTATGGATCAAGACAAAATTGAATAACCGTACAGTTTATATTGGTGGCGTGTACAGAGCCCCGAATTCGCCAGTTGAAATGCTGTTAAAACTAAGGGGCTACATGGATTCCAATTTACGTTACGGAGACAACATTTTGTTACTGGGAGATCTTAATTTACCTGGGATTGACTGGTCATCATATTCTCATGGAACGGCGGGAGTAGCTAGTTGCGATCAATTATTAGAACTTGTATTTTGCTATAACTTATCCCAGGTGGTAACAGATTACACTAGAGTATGTTCAACAACGTCAACAATTTTAGATCTAGTTTTTGTTTCCGAGAGTTTAAAACCATATTTTTCGAAATGTGAAACCGAAGAAGGCCTATCCGATCATAGGATGGTACTCGTCTCATTGAATGCTACCCCAGAAAAATCGCACAGTCATTCAAGAAAGATGTTTTTGGATTTTAGAAGTGCTGATGATGTAAGCGTACTTGATTGCCTTGAACAATCGTTTGATGATTTTATGTTTCTTTACCAATCAGATGCTAGCCCAGACACGTTATGGGACTATTTTTCAAGCATGACGTTACGGTGTATCGAGCGATTTATACCAAAGCGCCCTAAAAAAATCGCGAACAAAAATCCTTGGATTACAAGGGAAATAATCCACGCAAAACGACAACTGAAGCGGAGACGAGCGAGTTCACATGGTACAGGTGTAGAAAAAAAAACTTGCATTCAGCGATTGAGTCGGGAGCTGAGGCGTCTAGTTAGAGAGTCTAAAGAAAGGTTTTATAGTATAACACTTAAAAAATTCCTTAGCGAGGCACCTGAGAAGTTCTGGCGGTACGTCAACCCTTCGGCTAAGTTCCAGCAGCGTGCCTCTGACCCAAAAAATGAAAAGCAGAGCGTTGAAAATTTTAGCACTTTTTTTTCATCCGTTTTCACCAACGATGATGGAAATTTGCCAAGCTTTAGTGATTCTTCCAACAATCCTCCCATCAATAACTTAGATATAGGTGAGCAAGGAGTTTTTAACCTTCTACTTAACATCGACTCAAAAAAGAGCCCAGGTCCAGACGAAATTCCGAATGAATTTTTAAAAAGGTATGCTGAGTGGGTTTCTAAATACCTTACTATCATCTTTAGATTGTCTATGAGTAGCGGTTCTTTTCCCAGCGCTTGGAAAATAGCAAAAATTATTCCCATCCACAAGAGCGGTAGTGTTAATGACGTCTGTAACTTTCGCCCCATTTCCCTTACTAGTACATGCTCAAAGCTCCTTGAACATATCATATCTAAACATCTACTGGCTTACCTTGAAAAATATGACATATTATTTAAATCGCAGCATGGTTTCCGCAGAGGTCTTTCCACGACTACCCAGCTCATAGAAACTGTTCATGATCTCTCTCAAAGGATAAACTGTCGTGGTCAAACTGATGTAATATTCCTAGATTTCGCAAAGGCGTTCGACAAAGTATCTCACCCCAAATTGCTATTGAAAATCAGTGCTGTTTTTAAGAATCCAGCCATCACGAAGTGGTTTTCCTCTTATCTTTCATCACGGAAACAGTACGTTAAAGTTGGGGGTAGCAAATCCACTATGTCCCCAGTTGTTTCAGGCGTACCCCAGGGCAGTGTCTTGGGTCCTCTTTTATTTTTGATTTACATTAACGATCTGCGCAATGACATCTCGGTTCCAATCAGACTATTCGCCGACGACTGTGTGATTTACAATAAAATTGAAACATCGGCTGATCAAGTCGAATTAAACTGTAACTTAGAAAAAATTAAAAAGTGGTGTCAAAATTGGCAAATGGTGCTAAATCCTGAAAAATCTGTCTTCATGTCTATTACGAGAAAAATAAATGTTTTGGCTTATAATTATTGCATTGCGGGTGCTGAGTTGGAGAGAGTTAAAGAACATAAATACTTAGGCTTAATATTTACTCCTGATCTAAAATGGAACACTCACATTGATAACGTATGCATCAAAGCTAATAAAGCACTGTGGTGCCTTCGACGAAACCTCGCTATTGCAACTCCTGAAATAAAAAGTCTAGCTTATAAGACACTGGTAAGACCCGTCATCGAGTATTCTAAAATTGTATGGGACCCATATACCGTCACAAATTGCAATAAGCTGGAGAAAATCCAGCGACTCGCATCCAGGTTTATTTTTAATAAATACAGCCACGTTCATTCCCCCACAAAACTATGTGAACTTGCCAATCTTCCTACATTTGAATCAAGAACGAAGTATGAAAGGTTAAAGTTTCTTTTTCAGATTATTCATAATTGCGTAAAAATAAGGAAATCCGAGTACTTTGAAATTTCCTCCACCGAATCCTCAAGACATCGTCATAGCATGTACATTCCTAATCCATCTGTTAAAAACGATTGCTTTAAGTACAGTTTTTTTCCGAGGGCTATTAAAGATTGGAATATATTACCTGATTCTGCTGTGTCATCTATGTCGCTAAATGAATTTCTGGACCGTGTCAGTGATATTATTGTATGTGCTACAAACTAAAACCACTACAGCTTGTGTAAAGAAATGTTTCACAACTACGAAGTGATATTCGTTTCGTAAACTGCCGAAATGACGAAGCCTCTCAATATGTCTGTAACCTTTGTGTATGCTTGCGTGTAAGCGTACATGTTTGTTTGTTATTGTCCTTTTTTTTTCTCCACCCCTGTAATAGCCCTGTGCAAGGGCTGACAGTATCAATAAATGAATGAATGAATGAATGAAGCGAGCGCCACCCACTGCATCACACAGCGCAGAGGCCGGACTCGGCCACCGCGCGTATTACCACTGATATCCGATGCTATGCACACTGAGCTGACTGACCGCAGACATACCAAGCGCGCGCGAGGGAGGGAGAAACTTCCTCCGCCGGGAACACACGACACATTTTGGGGATCTCTTTCACGCAGCGGATAACGCGGGCCTTTTCGCACTTCGATACTGGCGCCATCTAGAAGTTGCTCGTTCAACCAAGTTACGATCCGCGCGCCATCTGGTGGCTGAAACGGTCGAATAAATAGAGGTACCGCGCCCTCTTAAAGGGATACTAAACCAAGGAATTTGGTGTCCATAATAAGTGGCGCACGTTCTTTCCACGAGCCAGCAGCCGCCGGTGTGTGCGAGCACAGGCAACAAAAATGACGTCACAGACCTCCATTCGTGGTTGAGATGACAGTGAAATGTATGGGCTTCGGACCAAAGGAGAATAAAGACAAGTTTTTCATCTACACAGTGGTGCCTGGTGTAAAACGTAAGCCATGAATTGGTCTAACAAGCACGTAGCTTTCACTTGTAGAGATGAAAAGCCTGTCTTTATTCTCCTTTAGTCCGAAGCCCATGCATTTCACTGTCATCTCAACCGCGAATGGAGGTCCGTGACGTCATGTTTGTTGCGTGTGCTCGCGCACATCGGCGGCTGCTGGCTGGTGGAAAGAACGTGCGCCACTTATTATGGGCACTAAATTCTTTGGTTCAGTATCCCTTTAAGGACCACAACGCCAAGAGCGGCAACGACAGGTACGCATTTCAAGTCTCCATTTTTATATTTCTTGAATGAGATTTTGATGAAATCTTTCAGCACTGTATTAATCTCGCAGGAAGGATTGGCCATTCCTCAAGGAAATGGATGAAATCTTCGGGCGAAGGCCGGAGGGGGTCCCTCTGGCTGTTGCAAGCACCTCAGCTGGTCTGAGCGTCAGGGAAACCGGAGAGAAGCCGAAGGCGGAGTGCAGCCGAGGAAGCAAGAGAAAGTCGAAACTCTCGTAGTCACATGAGTTGCTGTCCAAAATCAAATGGCGTTAGAAGAAAGGAAAGACAAGGCCCTCGAGGATTTTAATTGTTTTTTTTTAAAGATTTTTAGAACTCAAGAAAGCAGAAAAAGCCAGAGCAGAAGAAGAGCCATGATGTTTGAAACTTTGTAATCTAGATTTTAATTGACGAGCAAAGAGCTGCAATGATGTGTTCACCTTCAATGTTATTTATTTTTGTGTGAGTGTGTGAAGATATGTCACAATGATTAACATGTTCGCGTAACCACGGGATCACAAAGAAATGTGAAAGTTCCAACTAGTTTTTAAATATTAACAGTAAATTGGTGAATACGCAAAGAATAAAAAAATAGGTGTGTCTCCTATTCTTGTTAATAAACATGAACTATGTACATATATACCGGGGCTTCACAGGCTGCGCATGATAAAGTCTCTCTTTGCCTTGTCCCTGGCCTTGTCTGTAATAATATTGTTTTGTAAGTCCGAATAAACGGGGCAAGTAGGGGGACAAAAGAGGAAGAAGAGGACACAGCGCCCAGGGGATCTCAAAACGTTCTACACGTAGTGTTGCTTGTTAACCGGTACGACCGGTACACTCAGGTAAATACTACCACATTGTCGCGACTCGCCGTGGGTGCGTCGTCTTCGTCCGAGGAGGACCCACCGGACCCGCTGGAGTCGCTGTCCGTACCGTCACCTGCGGGTCCATCGTCCTCGGTGTGTAGGGGACCGTCGTAGATGTCCCGCCACTCCATGCACGCGTTGTGCATGACGCAGGCTGCACAATCGTCGTGACGATGCGTTCTGGGCGGCGGGCTTCAATGTACTTGAGACGTCGGAACCGCCCCTTGAGAATCCCAAAGGCCCTCTCTCTAGCCACTCGCGTTGTTGCGTGCTTTGTGTTAGTGTCTGTGCTGCTCAGTTAGCCGGCCGTTGTTCCTGTAGGGGACAAGGAGGCTTTGTCGCAGCGGGTACGCGCCATTTCCGAGCAAGTGGCTGTCGAAGGGGAACTTGTCCGCAGTCAAGATCGTCGGTAGCTCGGACCGCCTGTACATGCGTGCGTCGTGCACGGACCCGGGATCTCCTGCGCTGCAGTGAAGGAACTTCGCCTCGTGGTCGCAGATAGCTTGAAGGAGCACCGATGGCAATTCATGTCGGTTGATGTACGACTGGGCATCCTTGCCCTGAAGCCCCTTGCAAACGATATGACTTCCGTCGATTGCTCCCAGGACTCCAAGGAAGCCTGCTTTCGCCTCGAAGCCGGATATAATATGCAGTGCCTTTTTCTCCGTCGGCCACGACACGAAGTTTGGGCTGTGGGTCAAAACAGCTAGACCAACTCGGTGCACTACCCTGCACACGGTAGACTTGGAGAGTCCAAAGCGGTCTCCCAACAGACCTGTAAAATATAAAAACAGCCAGCATTTAAATGATATGCAACAATGAACCACCTTGAGTTCGTTCCCATACATAGTATACGCTTATTTTGTCATTGTAAATTTAAAGCGATGAGACCCTTTCACTGGCGCTGAACAGCTAGACATTTCAGAAATTATTGTGGCCAACCAGACATTTCAGAAATTTTAAGTAAGGAAATCCTGCTCAGACGACTTGCTCTCCGCATAGCTATGCGCAGAGCAAGTCATGTGCTTCTTGCATAGGAGTTGCGGTGACGTCAGTACGACGCCAAGCTCTGATTGACTTTGATATGAAAGGATATAGTGGGTGGATCTCAACGCTAGATGCCTTGAGGTCCCACTATTTTTTCAATCAGCCAATAAGAGCTCGGCGTTTTGACATCATTGCAACCCCTGTGCCAGAAGCATACGAACTTGAACTCCGCATAGACAAACAACGAGTTGGGGATATTTATTATTGGTTCAAGATCGAGAAATAACCCGTTCCCACAAAGTCACCTGAAGCACTCCAGGTTGGCAAGACTCCACACGAATATCAGAATGCTGGGTAACGTCCATGGCCGGCCGCCGGCGAGGAACTTGCGGTTGAGGGGCGAGCAACGTCACTAGGCGCTCAACAGAAGTCCTTCGGAGCCGAAAATGACTTTTGAAGTCCTCGGGAGACTGGCGGGGGACAATGGTTTCCGCATACCCTAAAATCTTGGCCACTTTGCGCCTGAAATGATAAAAAAAAATATATGTATATATATTATGTAGGATTTGTTTTAAAGTGCAGGTGCATTCGTTTCGCGTGTTTGCTTCAATATATACAAAATTTATCGTTGGTTTCCGTCCCCGACAATAATCAACCAGCTACTCATAACACACGTGCGATTTGTGATCTTTTTTTTTTCCCGGTGACTAGCGATTCGTAGAATGCAAGCTTGGTAACACAAAGACAATTCATTCGGAACAAACAAGTCGGTTGTGTACGTGTATATATATATAAAAAGAAATAATAAAACAACACTTAAGGGACGGCTTCCACCCGAAGTCTTCCTTTAGACGTAAAGCGTAGCTAGTGTGGACGTTCATGGTACATTATATAAAAGCTAAAGAAATAAATAAAGCCTACACGCAGAACATAATTTAGTAAAATACGTATGACGGCCGAATGTTCTTTTATGTTGCCTTTTTATATTTTACGTCCCACGCAGCTTATTGAATAAGATGAGAGTGAATACGTAATTCACTCTCATCGGAGTGAATAGTTTCGCTTTTATTTGTATACAATAACTACTATAAGCTTCAAGCCGGCGTTGCAAGGTGTGCCAATGAAGCACGCTCTGGATACTTTTTCGATTAACGCGCTAAATGCCGGTTTAAAGTTTATCAGGAAATGTTTCCTTACCTCTTCTTCGTTGTAAAACTCTCTAGGATTTCTCACTCTTCCGCCGCGTCGTCACTATCGAAGAAAAACTTCGAAGCGGTTAATATCATCGTCTCTTCGAGTGCTTCCTCCATGATCAAAACAGATCGTCTGCTATTTCCAGAATCGAGCCTGCTATGCTTTCGTTTTACCGTAGCACAAGACGAAGCCAATCCGCGCAGTATCCAGGTGATCATCCAGGCCGTTCCAAAATCTAGTCGCGGATCGTCTACTCGCCATGTCACGTGGTATTAACCGCTGACGTAGGAGACAGGTTACTCGGGTAAGATTTGGAACATACCCCTTGAGTTCGTGCTTCATGTTGCCGAGCAGCCTCAGTTCTTCGTTTTCGCGCAGTAATTGGCGTCGGGTCGTCAGGCCCTACTTTAAACAGAAGGTAAGTTTTTGCAACTTTATATTTTGCGCAGGTTAGCAAAAAGATAGCGTAAACGGCACGACACTTCTTTCACTCACTTGTGCTGATCCGTCACGCGTGCGATAAGTTTTTGCTGTATTGTTACGCCGATCGAGCTATACCATCTTGTGACATGTCGGTTTCCCTTTTCGTTGATTTTTCGTCAGCCGATAGTTTTCTGCTTTCGATATAAACTACAGGAACGTGTCGTTGAGCTCCGATCTAAGAGATTATGGATTTTACGCTCTTCGTCGCTTTTTCCCCCGCTGAATCAGGTGATGCCCTACGGAAGTTCCTGCTGCGTGCTCTGGTACGCCAACAATGGAAAGACAAATAAAAAAGCCAGGTGTTAAGTTTTTTCGGATTCCACATGATTTAAGGTACGTATATATTTCGATTCAGTCCTTACTTAGACCGTTTTCTGGAATCAAACAATCATTATAGCCGAGAAAAGATATTTGCAGAGACAACGTATTTGTTTAAAATATTCTTCTTCACAGTACGTATGGCAAATCAAGAAAACTTCCAAATATTTAGGGGCTAGATAGATGGTGTTGTCTGAGTTACGCACCACGTTTAACAAAAACAAAAGGGTAAAAAATACATATTCTCAGCAAAGAGCAAACTTTCACAAATAGTTTGCAAATGACACCCATAAAGTGGTGAAATGACAACTAGCCAAAAATTTCTTTTATATGGCTTTAGCATGAATACAAAGACACCAATCTCTTTCATGTTGCTTGACCGGGTGGGTTTCGAATACATGACCGTTGTTTGTTTGCCCATATAGTACTGCACTATAAAAAAGAAAAAGAAACTACCGGAGGGAATATACAACCGTGAACTTTGCGAAACACGAAGGTTTCACTTAGCGGTGGCATTCAAAACTTCCGATATCTAAAAGAGCAGTGCTCACACATTTGCAGTTTATATCACCCGTTCAATGAATGTAACATAGGTAGTAAGTACAATGATTTTTTTTCAGGTCAAGGACATTGGTACGGTATGCTAAACGCCCTGAGCTCATAGGAAAGACCGCCACACAGATCAATGTGGGCTACCGTATGTGTAGTGAACACTTCACTACAAAGGGCTTTATGGATCCTGGACAGACGAGACTCACCAAAACTCCTGTCCCTACTGTTCGACCGCAAATAAGTAGGCTCTCTGCAATAACACAAGGTAATAACTTACCTTTGCTGGCAGATTGTAACAGGTTCCAATTTTATATTTTTGTTGTAACCAATGCCAGCTCTACTTCATTGCTGCCACCTGCCAGCATGATGTTAATGCTGCTCCCTGGCACAGTCTCGATTGTAGATTCGACTTTATTTTTGTTTTATTGGTTGCCACACAACTGTTGCATTTATAGCATTATTTTTCAGTGGCAATGACAGCCCAAATTAGTTGAAATAATGTTACTACAGCCGGAAGTCACTCTGCATTAAAACATGACAATTTGTGTCCTCCAATCGAGTGTTCTGCCAGTGCTGTGTGACTTCTGACATGGCATGCTTGTGTGTATCAGTCAGTGGTGATGCACATCAAATACAATATACAGCCCCTGTTTATATCGAACTTGGCAAGAGTAGAGGATCGGACTTTCGCCATTCAAAGTAGACTTTTGACGTCCATGTTTATTGTGAGTGTTTGCTCCACATGCTGCTTCGTTTTTGTGCACAACAAGAATCTGACGTGGAGGGCCGCAGGACGTCACCTTCCACTGGTGCTCATGATAAGCCATTTATTTTAGAACTGATGTCCGTATCTAAGATGCAAACCTTGTTCAACAGTACCGGTAGCCACAACAAGCCTTTGCGACGCGGAGGGCAGCATCACGCCGCCTTCCACTGCTGCTAATGGTGAGATCAGTTCGTGTAAAACCGCTGTTCATATCTAAGATGCAAACCTCGTTCAACAGTACCGGTAGCCACAAGAAGCCTTTGCGATGCGGAGGGCAGCATCACGTCGCCTTCCACTGCTGTTCATGGTGAGATCGGTTCGTGTAGAACTGCTGTTCATATCTAAGACGCAAACCTCGTTCAACTGCACCGGTAGCCACAACAAGCCCTTGCAATGTGGAGGGCAGCATCACCTCGCCTTCCACTGCTGCTGATTGTGAGATCAGTTCGAGTAAAACTGCTGTTTATATCTGAGATGCAAACCTCGTTCAACAGTACCGGGAGCCACAAGAAGCCTTTGCGACGTGGAGGGCAGCATCACGTCGCCTTCCACTGCTGCTTGGCCTTTCTTGACACGAATTCCAAACGTGGGCTCTGTTTGCGTAGAATTTCGATATCCTTCTGGAGATAGGCCAAAATTTGTATATGAATATCTCCAAGCCGGTTGGATTTTTTTCAGTTCTGTAAGTTAATCTTGCTTTTCCAGTGTGTGTCTTGAAGCTTGCAAGTACATCATGGGTAATAAAACTAGTAATTCGAAAGAATTAGTAAATTTGTGCTACTTATAGCTAATTAGTATGTTTAATGCAATCCCCAACGTCCGCCAAGGCTGCTATTTTGTGCCCGAAAATAGTTTCTTTCATCTCGAAAAGCATATTTCTAGGGACTTTTGAGCACCTTCACTGAAACACAATACGCTCTAAGTGAGACATACATTTGAAGAGCAAGCTTTGCTACCCAAATAATAAGCACTACTTGCAGTTAATTAGCAAACCACTTCTGTCCAAAAAATATTTAGAATTAGCCGTTGAACTTGTCCAGTTGCCTACCCGCCACCGAAGTGTGCAACCGAACTTTGTAACCGAACTTTGACCAAGTTGCAGTTAATAAAACGGACGTGCCAAGACAAGCGTATCCTATAAAACATATTCAGAAACCTGTTGTGGCATTCCTCGGAGCAAAGGCGAAAAGCACCCACACCTGAAAGTGTGTGAAACAAGGCATCACACACTCCCCGAACATGAGCCATACGCTCTATTATGGCAAGAAAGTTATGCTCTAGCTGCTGAATGAAATTAAAGGCAACGTCTGATGGCACAACTAGGTTTCCAAAGAGTTTACCAGGTACATGATATGCTTTAAGCACCAGAAAATATTGGTGGGACCTGGTCAGGTTACTGGACTCGTTCTTTGAGTAGCCGATAACAAACACATCTCTGTGTCGTCTTTTCAAGAAAAAGTTTAATGAGATAGCCTCCAACGTAATAAGTGGCAGAACCGTCAATAATGTTTGACTTTATACCTGATGCCAGCTCAGATATGTCTTCTAGTGGAGGGAAGTTCTCAACTTGAGGACATTCTACGTGGTCGGCAATTGAACTTTCATGGAGTGAAAATATCGACATTTCGTGGAGGAGGCCAGCCTTGTCATCCTCAACGTTTCCACTACTCGAGAGTTTAAAGAAATTTTTTATCCCCATATGCTTCAGACCTGAGGTGAACTGGTATACATTGCGATTTGTGTCGCATCCCTGTTTTTGTCTGATTGTTCCGAACATGTTCTCGAGTGCATCTTGCTGCAGTCGTCGTGTAAGCAAAAATTGAAAGTCGTAGTTGGTTGAAATGTCCTCCGAGAGCATGAGGATAGTTTTTATAGTAATTTGCCACCCGGTCACGGTTTAGGGTTGCCTCCTACCCTGAAACTTCCATGTTGCAATCCACGAAAACTGCTGATGAAGGAAATCAACCAGCTCCAACTCTCCTTTCAGAATGCCATAGCGCAACTTCTGCCCCGACTTTTTGAGTTTTGAGCTATTTAGGCAATCAAACAGTTTGTCCATATGATCGCAGATGTATGCTGTAGCCATGGCTGCGGCAGGAAGCTCCTTGAAATAGACAGGGGATAGAATTGCTAAACACACTTAGCCGCTCAGGACTTGTCTGGCACGCTTAACTTTCATATTGCTGAAAGGTTTCTGGAATATATGTCGCTCAGACAGTTTTGGAGCCAAACGCAGTCGCATCTCGTGGTTTGAACGATAAAGTTGAACAATATACATCCAGTCAACGACCTCACTTCCAACGGAAAGCTTGTGCGCTTGAAGGTTATTCCTAGTTGTCTTGATGAGGTGTGGAACGTCGAAGGTGAAATAAACGTGTTCGTTTTCAACTTAAAAAAATGGCTTTTGAACAGACACACCTGGCTGGTTGGCCAAGCATACGTTGGACGCTCCCTGATCGCACACGACAGCCTTTACTGTGATTCTAGCAATTTTAAGTTCCTGAATCAGTGAATTGAGAAGATTGCGGATGAAAAAGGATGGTGTTGATGTGTGCGCAATAGTGTATGCAAAAGGCTGCACCCACTTTTTAGAAATTTCAGAGAGCAGAACAACCAGGGCTATGTCTGCAATGGTGGAAGTTCGTTCTGCACCGTCATCGGTAAATTCAATGAAATATGTCGTGTGTGACATCCTAAGATAAGTTCTTTTTTAGCACTATCTCGTCAAAAATCGAAGTACACACATGATCCCGAGCGTTCCAAGACCGCGTTTGGGATTTGATGGAGGCCATGACACCAGGTATGATACCTGGAGTCATTATTACATTTGACAGCCACCTTCGCAAAAAACGCTGTGTGGGAAGCCTTATATCTGACGACAAGAAACGATACGCCTGGGGACCATGAAAATTTAGGTGCAAGGCAAACATCTTGAGCCACAGTGGGAACCGTTTTTGCCGTCCTTTGCACCTTAATTTTGCCTGTGACGAGATCAGTTCAACCGTCTGTTCACTCACAAAAGGACGCACCATTTCGAAAGCTTCTAAAACATACCGAGGCTTCTGCTTCTGTTCCTTCCGCAGCCTTGCAATTGTTTTCCTGAAACTGAAAACCTTGGCTTGAAGGGGTTTGATGGCTGGGTCGTCTTGTGCACTTGGTGGAACTAGGTGTTGAACGGCCAGAGCCTGTCAAAGACAATACCGAGGGCAAACATAAATCAGGCTCCGCGAAATTCATACTGGGTACAACGCGCCATAAATGGCATTACTGTAAAATACAGAGCTTGCAGCCAGATGACACAACAAGCCTCGCCCGTCACTTTTAAAGCGACTAAAAAAATGCAAATGACGTAACATCTGAGACTTCTAACTCCGGACATCAGTGCAAAGCGGTCAAGCTGCACGCTCGTGCGCCGGTGAAAGGATCTCAGAACCAATCACAATATTTACTGAGGTCATGCAAAACTTGAACCATAGATAACAGGATGGCCAAATTAGTGCAGTAAGCAGCGAAAATCGGAAAACCACCCTTTTTGAAAGCATTTTACCATGGCACACATTGAGTCTTGCATCAGCCACCATCTGGAACCCTATAGTGATGTTACAACTGCCTCAGGCCAACATGAAAATGAGCCATTAATTAATATTTTCTGAATTGCAACAATCTGCATTCTGACTACAGAGGTACTGAACAGATTTTCGCAGTGCTTAATGATGTGGAGAGGCCAGGCCATAGACTCACAGGCCCCAGGAAATTCAGAACGGCTACCAGACGTAGATGGAGCGCTGTGGTCAAAGAGCTGCTCAGGAGAGCTGGGCACCGGCATTTGTTTTGAAAAGTGTTTGATTGTAAAACGCGAATGCTTGCAAAAAGAGAATTCGTGTTGGACATTTATTTACCGTGAGCACCAGTGGAAGGCGAAGTGATGCTGCCCTCCGCATCGCAAAGGCTTGTTGTGGCTACCGGTACTGTTGAACGAGGTTTGCATCTTAGATATGAACAGCAGTTTACGCGAATTGATCTCACCATTAGCAGCAGTGGAAGGCAACGTGATGCTGCCCTCCGCGTCGCAAAGGCTTGTTGTGGCTACGGGCACTGTTGAACAAGGTTTGCATGTTAGATATGAACAGCGGTTTTACACGAACTGATCTCACCATGAGCAGCATTGGAAGGCGACGTGATGCTGCCCTCCGCGTCGCAAAGGCTTGTTGTGGCTACCGGTACTGTTGAACGAGTTTTGCATCTTAGATATGAACAGCAGATTTACACGAATTGATCTCATCATTAGCAGCAGTGGAAGGCGACGTGATGCTGCCCTCCACGTCGCAAAGGCTTCTTATGGCTACCGGTACTGTTGAACGAGGTTTGCATCTTAGATATGAACTGCAGTTCTACACGAACTGATCTCACCGTGTATCAAGGAAAATCTCCGAGCCGGTTGCACCTTTTTAAATTCTGTATATTGATTTCTCTCTTTCCGGTGGGTGTCTTCAAAATTGGTAGTGCAACATGGGTAAAAAAGACAGTATTTAAAAAGTTGATTAGATGGGTAATTAGTAGGGCTGGGCGTCGATTAAAAGTTTTAACCTGATTAATCGCAACTCTTTAATCGATTAATTAATCAATTAATCGGTCATGTTAATTTTTATGCATAATATTTTAAAAAGTCAAAATAATATGTGTTTTCTGTTTTGCACGTTCTGAATATGAGATAAAGGACGGAATACGCAATGTTTATTATGAATCAACCTTGATGTGTGGTTAAGAACAGTTCAAAGGCACTTAAGCTCACATAGTATTGCTTCAGCTGCATGAGTTGAAAGGGTTTGTTGATATTATCCGGCAAGAGCAGCCTCCTTTAATTGTTGAAACTATAGGCTCTGTTGCGCTGAACTACACGTGTAAACTTCTACACTTCTCAGGACTTACAAATCTTGCCCCTACAGTTTACTTTAGACTATATTTTGACATAGAGTTTGCCCTTCATACAGGTGTTCTCGTCCACGTCTGCGTGGCGAAACCGTTTACTTTTTATTTTATTTTGGTTCGTTAAAACACTAATTACCGATTAACCGGTTAAAAAAATGAATCGCGATTAAAGCCTTAGTCGATTAAGCGGTGCGTTAATCGATCAACTGGCCAGCCTCAGTAATTAGTATTTTTTTCTGCAATCCCAGCCGTCCGCCGAGGCTGGGAGTTTGTTCCTGCAAAAAGTTTTTTCTTTATCTCGAACACTAAATCTTTAGAAATTTTCGTCAGTATTTGCTGAAACACCCGGTACAAGATCAAGATCTTGTCGTGTCAAGCAGCTTTTTAGATTTGCATATGTGAACTTTCTGTCGAATATTTATTGATATCTTTATTCACATATCTGGGGCATTTAGCACATTTTGCACAGCTCAAGTCAGATATTTGGGTGTGTGCTTTATATGAAAAGTCGTGGCACATACAGCATATGCCTTCCTGTAATTTTGTGTTTGTTTTGACTTACATGATCAAGGTTATCGTGTTAAGCAATGTTATCCTGGCTTTCGGTTTTTGTTGTGCCTGCTCGTAGATATCACACTTTTAAAGGCAACATTTTTTCTAGATCTTGAGATCCATTTTGCAGTATGTCAGTTTTCATTCTTCTCATATTCCGAAAGACGTGCCGATTTTTCGGCTATGTCTCGCCCGATGCAAGTTTTAGGCTATGTGAATTGACGTTTTGAATTGTGTACAAATTTGTTTCTTGCTGTATGTGGTGTGCGTGGCGTTCTGTTTTTATTGTAATGATAAACGCATTATATTTATTGATACACTTGCTTTTCATGTGTAAGCCGTCGTGATAGGAAAAGTAGTTGCTCACTCTGTTCACTTCCGAAACTGTTTGGTACGGTTCGGTTAGAAATCACTATGTAAATTGTTCTATTTGCAAGAATACCTTATATTTCTTTTTTATTTGATTGTAACAATGGGAGTATTAGTTTCTTGTAGAACATATTGTGCTTCATATCTTATTTTCTTGTTCATGTGTGTTCATGAATGTGGTTGAAATAAAGAGATTTCGAACCAAATGCTCTCGTTTCTTTTAAATAGGGCAGACGCCATGGACACCGTGGGTGCTGTAAAACTAAAAAAAGGTGTTACAGTAACAAGCAAATATATTACTGTAAAGACAGTTAATAAAAATATAGAGTAGGCGAGCTGCTGGATATAATTAACCCGAGACTGGGCATCTTGAGGGCACTGGAATGGGGAGGGGGGGAGGGGGGGGGGGGAGGGCGCGCCGATGCCTAAGCGCGCCCAATTCGAAACAGAAACTACCAACACCGGGATCACCTACGCACGCCCAATCCGAAACCGAAACTTCCTATACCCGAAGCCGACGCGGAAACGGAGTAACGTCTCCTAACATCCGCTAGGAGCGGTAGCTGTCAGGCGGGCTAAGTGGGCCGCTGGGCCCTATGGTCGTATCCGCCTCTTTAGGCTTACTATATTACTCTACGCTCGGAGCAGGTGGAGCGAAAGCTCGCGCTGCAGAACCCAGGGATCCTGGGTTCAATCCCCGCCCCTGCCCGTTTCGATCTACATGAGCATCCTACCGGCGTGCGGTCGTGCGTGGTGCACGTTAAAAAGACCCCAGGGTAGCTAAACTCGTGGAGAAAAACATTCTTCGCTTTCTGACGTAGCGGGAGGAGTGACAAAAAGAACGCCGCAAAGTTTCCTCCTCCCTGTGCGCGCTCAACTTCCAACTTTTGACGAAAAATCCCCCGCGATCCCTAGGAGGTGCACAAGAGCACGAGACAGGGCTGGAAGGCGAGCGTTCACGCCGCTCGCTGTACGTTGTCTTTGAGCTCTCTAGCGCCGACAATCCCGTCATGCCTCGCCCAGGCGAGGAGCGAGAGCAGACGACGAAAGTTCGTCTGCTACGATCCGGCATTCGCACAGCGGAACCGAAAGAAAAAGTTGGTTTTCTGCTCGAAATCGCGTCCCGCGGGACACAAACCCAAACGCAAGCTTGAATTGTAAGCGTCTGATATTTCACGAAGGGAGGAATCGACAACCCGTGTTTTATTTGCAAAATTTGAGCCGCTTTGTTGCCGTACAGACGCTGAAACCTACCAGTGTGTAATGAAAGGCCCATGACAAACACAGAGGCCGCGAGATCTCGCATCATCTGTGTGCGGGTGAAGACTGGAACATTTTTCGACAAAGCTCCCACAGCAGAAACCTGTGACGCGTTCACTCAGCGTTCGGGTTGGCTAAACATAAAGACGTTGCCCGAGGCTCACGCAAAGTCATATTTGAATGGCAGCTATCTTGCCCCGTCGTATTTTGTTTGTGAAAGCTCTCGTTCTCAATTCCCTTACCAGAGAAATAAAAAGTCTTACGAAACGTATTGTTAGGAGTTCCAAAGAACTAGATTTAAGCCGCATCTTTTCAGTGGTTCACTCATAATACTATGCTTAAAACGAAGCAAGCTCTTGCGCGTACAGTGCCCTCAATTTTCTCAGGTGTATGCTGTTTTGTAGTCAGCTGGTTTCGGAAACTTACGCCGTCTGTAGATATTTCTGACAGCCGAGTTCCTTAATTGGAAGTCATCGCACATATAAGTTACACGTTCCAGGAACCAAAGTTTATGGACAAACGATGGCAGCGTCACGATCATCTGGTGGGCTAGTTGGTTGACCATATTGTTGAATTAACAGCGCAAATACGACAGGAAGGAGATATAAGGGAGACAGGATAGAGCGCTGAACTAACAACTGACGTTTAATAAGAAGAGAAAGAGGAAGAAGAACCGAAGAATGCTTTTAAAACATGCATAATAAAACCAGCAAAAACATATGCTATAGCTTGAGTTGCCTGAAAATGAATTGCTAAGAATACCAAGCTTTAAGCTGGTCGATTAAATGACTTGTTGAAATCAATTGAGTCCTGGGACGACGAGAATAGAAATTCCGGTAGAAAAAAGAAAGAGGAAGTTTACGTTTAAAATATTCACCGAATCTAAGGGCCGTTAAAGATCGCGACTTAAAAAGTAAAGTTCTTTTTGTGACAAGGCCACGGACGGCGCGCTTACGCAGGCATCCCCACAGGACAGAATAACCTGTGCCTCGTAGAGCTCGCGAGTTCGTCGTTCCCCTAAACGTTCCAGGATTTTTCTTTTCCTGAACAAGGCGGAGCACTGGCAGTCCCTGACATGTATGGCAAAGTGGCCTGATGGCGACGACTTTAGTGACACGGCATGTTCTCTTAGACGATCGTTGACACACCTTCCTGTCTGACCCCCATACACTTTCCCACAAGTAAACGGTATTTCGTAAACGACCGCACATTGGCATTCGACGTATCTTTGTTGATGTTGAACTCCGCACCCATCTTGCTGCTGCTGCTTGTTGTTAATTTTCGGACACAACTTCTTTAGTTTGTCCGGTGCAGACAACACGACTTTGACGTTATACTTCGATGCAATCTTCTTAAGGTTGTGGGAAATCCGGTGAATGTATGGAAGCACAGCCGGTCGGATATTTGTGTCCCTTTGTATCGTCTGTCGTCCCTGTGTGGTGATAATAGACTCGGCGACGTCATACAAGATGGAACTCGGGTAGCCAGAATCTTGAAGACGCTGCACTTGATCATGAAAGATGGCAGCGACTGGGCGCTCTGGCATGCCCACCCATCACGTCGAACGAAAAGGCGCTAATTTCGGTTTGAGGTCAGTACTTTTCTACAACACCTGTGGCGTCAGCACCAGTCTGCACTCGGTGCATTCGGCAAGTACGTTCGGGGCCTGTTCTCCGTACAGCATTCCGCGGGTGCAATGCATTAGAACTCTCAAAGTGCAAGCCTGGATCGCGGATCGGGAGCCCGTCACTGGCCTCACCGGCGGCCATTGCTTGACAACAGGCAATACGCCGCGTCTTGTTTAGTTCTCCCTTCGTTTTCGTATTCGTTGTTTTGGCGTATTACACCATGAGGCAATACGTACACGCAAGTCTATGGGAGAAATACGCAAAAATAGGAAGCTTGTACGCTGTGCTCAAGGGCGAGTATTTTATGACGTGCTGCGATGATAATATGGGGTGCTTGGAGATCAAATAGACATTCGTCAAACGTTCGACATCTATTGAAAAAAAAAATGGCTCGGAGGACCAGCGATTTTACCGAC
Source organism: Ixodes scapularis (assembly GCF_016920785.2). Taxonomy (NCBI): domain Eukaryota; kingdom Metazoa; phylum Arthropoda; class Arachnida; order Ixodida; family Ixodidae; genus Ixodes; species Ixodes scapularis. Next base: position 94,380,817 of record NW_024609882.1, read on the forward strand.
GTCGCTTGCTTCGATTGCTAAATAAATGGCACATTCAGCGACTGAACGGCACGCTCCGAGTTTCAGTTTGTCACGGAAGCCCTCGCAGCAGTTCAAAGAAAAAGCTTTCACCAAGAAGTACTATGCTCACGCGGTTACAACGATGCGAATGCCCCCAGTAAAAGCCTTATAACTTAACCGTTTGCTGAGCTCTGATGACTCCTAGGTCACGGATGACTCCACAATAACGCTCGGTATCCCTTGTCTTATTAAACACATTACAGTTAACGCCCAACAAAGTCGCCCTCGACGCTCAACCACACAACATTTATTTAAACAAGATTGGTATTCTAACCCGTTTAATATTCCTGCCACAAAATGTACTGTTATTTGCGAAAACACGATAGAAGTTTCAGTATCGAGAACAACCTACTAACATACTAAAATTGAGTTTTCCCGTTTCTCCTATAGCATGCATTAGATCGTGTCAAGCGATGACTGCCGGTGGTGCCGCTCGACCCCAGCAACACAGGCCTCTATCTGCGATCCAGCCTACTAAGAGATCCGTGGTGCCAGTGCTATTAGACATAAATCGTTTATTTGCATCGGTACACCCACACCTGCCGATGTCGGGACGAGGCGCAAAACCGTACATCCGGCCAATATTGAAGACGGTTTTCGGCTGAAATTGCTTCGACACTCGCCAAGAAGCAACGTGCTGCTTCGGCGACTCGTTTGCGTAATTTATTTGTTCAGTAATTTTATTGGGTCCCGGGCCAGTGTGTACACCCCAAAAAAGAAATGCATTGCGGTAATTATACCTTGACGAGAAGCAGGCACGTAGCCAGGATGTTGTTTCAGGGGGGGGGGGGGGGGGGGAAGGGGGCGGCCATGACAAAGTCCTTTATGAGGGGGAGAGTGGGGCCGTGAGGCCCCCCTCTCCCCCTCCCCCTCCCTGGACGTCCAGGGGGGGCCTTATGCCTCCCCCCTGGACGTTTTAAGAAACGTTTTTTTTTTTTAAATCACACATTTTTAAATGTGTGAGGTTGACATTTTTTTTTTAGCTTCTGTTACTACACTTATTAGGGGGTTATTTATGGGGCACCCCCCTTACATGTATAAAGGTGCGAAAATGTTGAATATGCATTTACCAACGTATATGCACCAGCGGTCTACCGTTGGTGCATATACGTTGTAGGGTTCGGTGCCACTGCTCGCCAGCAAGAAAGACACGCAAGTCAGGACATAGCAAAAATACACCTTTACTTCGTTTCGGTCCCTTCGAGTCTGCCACTGGCGACCCCTCGTGAGCAACGCACAAGGCGCTCGAGCTCGCGCCCCGTGCCCTCGGTTTGTATCGGCCACTCCCGAGCTACTGCACACTCCGCATGTCGCTTGCCACACACTTCCCCCCCTCCCGCCCCGCAGCCCGCGGCGTTAGGAGCTGTTTTCAGAGTTGCTCATCGTCATCAATGTTTATCGCGATCTCCGCAGCATCTGGTGGTGACGGGTCCGCGTGGGATGGGGGGCGGAGGAGAGCAGAACGGAGCCTCCTGATAACGGCGATGGCGCGTGCTAGATCGTCGTCCCTCATCCTTTCGAGGTGTAAGATGGCTGCCCTTGCGGCGGCTGCTGACTCCCGCGAGCGATGAAGTGCTCCAGCTCTGTGGGTACGGCGGTGGATTTCTGGCACCTCGCAGAGCGGGCACAGGAGTCGGCGCTCGTCTTCCGTGTAACTTTGTGGTGGGTTCGCCGGGCGGCGGGTGTTCAGCGTGAAGCCTCTGAAAGGTTCAGGCACTTGGGCGTCCATGTCAACCGTCAAAGGGCGCGGCTGGTCGTGCCAAGCGAGGCTGGACGACCAGGCCACTGGGTGTCCGTGGTTGTCGAGGGTGCCCCAGGTGGCGGTGGACCGCTGGTGCGATCGTCTGGATCCCCGGCGGCGGTGGTTGTTCGGGTTGTCTCGTCCCCTGGGCTGGTAGTAACGTCTCGGTCGCCAGTGCCGGGGTGGTGATGGGGACCGTCTGGCAGACTGATTGACTTGCAGCATGCTTGGAAATCAGTAATAAAAAAACAGGATGTCAGTAATGTCCATTACAAAAAAAGCAAACGTCTTCTACGTAAACGCAAGAAAAGGTGAGCTAAGCTCGCGAGAACAGTCAAATGTATACCGCTCAAAGTCGCGCGCAATCAATCAAAATAGGCGGTAAAATGCTGGTTCTCGGCTAAACCCATTGTAATCTTCTTTCTATAATCTTCGTCTTCGTCACCGACGTTGAAGTTTTCGAGAGTGTAGGCGGTAAACTAAGTACCAGCCAGATCAGCAACACTTCCCACCTGCGACAGAAGTTCATCAGCCGAATCATAATACTGCTTGAGGTCGATGACATGAACAGGTCCCGTGAGTCGACCAGACTCACAGTCGACCAGCGTGTACGTGAGGCATGAAGCTTTCTCAAGTACTCTATATGGACCGTCCCACCTATCAGCCAGGGATGCCGTGAAACCTCTGGCTGCGTTACTAAGTGGGTGTGTCCGGCGCAGGACCAAGTCTCCAACGTGGAATTGCACGTCCCGGTGACCTCGGTTGTACTGCTCAGCCTGTTGTAGTCGGGCGACGTCCAAGCTCTCCCGGGCATCACGAACGATGTCCCTGAGTCTCAGTCGTAGATTGCCTGCAAACTGGCCATAGGAGCGAGAAGCACCCGGATCGTCGACAGAATAACTCTTTTCGAGCGGGAAAGTCAGCTCTTTGCCAAAATTAAGGCGCGCGGGTGTGAAACCTGTAGATCGGTTAACCGTGGTTCGGGTTGCGAATGCAAGTTCTGGAAGCTTCGCATCCCAATCCCGGTGGCGCTCGGTGTGAGCGATCAACATCGACTTCAAATTTCAGTTTACCCATACGGTAATATTTGCCTGCGGGTGATTGGGAGACGTCCGCTTGTGTTGTATGCCCAATGCGGCACATGAGTCTCGGAGCACTTTGCTGGCAAAGTAAGTAGCGTTGTCGCTAATCAATTTTTCCGGAAATCCGAAGCGTGTGAACGTCTCCATCAGGCACGACCATATTTTCTTGGACGCCGGCGATCGCATTGCAAATAGCTCCACCCACTTGCTAAAATGATCCGTGACAACCGACAGGTACTGGTTGCCACGCGGACTGCGTGGGAAAGGGCCCATGACGTCGACAGCGACGCATTCCCATGGGGATCGACTTAAGACTGGCTGCATTAGACCAGGGGGCTTACCACCGCGCGGTTTGGCTTTCTGACAAACCGGGCTTGAACGAGCGTACCTCAGCACGTCCTGACGAATTCCTGGCCAAGTTGCAGTACGGCTTAACTTTTCAAAAGTCTTGCAGCCACTACTGTGACCAGCCAAAGCGGAGTCATGGTAGTATCTAATGAATGACGTGCGAAGTCGGCGAGGTATCACCGCTCCAAATGGAGTAGCTGTGGAACCACCCTCCTCGTCGTCGATCTGAGGTATGTACCGGAGCAGCAGACCGTCTTTGGCCAGTAAGTACGAGTCGAAACCAATGTCAGCGTCTCTGTTGCCACGTCGGTCACGTGAAGACAACCACTCAGAGACCCCGCGACAACGTCCATCGCTCTGCTGTGCAGCCCGAAGCTCATCTCTGCTAATCAAAGTACCCCAGCGCGAGCCAGCATCTATCGCAGCCACAACATTGGCGTTCTCGTGCACGTGCTCTTCGCCGAGCGGAGCGCGCGACAAAGCGTCTGCAACTTTGTTTTGTGAGCCCGGCTTGTGCACAATGGTATAGTCATATTTCTGAAGCGTAAGTGCCCAGCGTGCTAATCGTCCTGCTGGATTTTCCAGCCGCTGAAGCGAAGACAAGGCGGCATTATCCGACTGGATCACAAAGCGCGCGCCATCAAGATACATGTTGAATTTCTGCAGGGCGAATATGATGGCTAGGCACTCAAGCTCGCAGACGTTGTAATTCCGCTGAGCTGGTGTCAACGTATGACTCGCAAACGCTACGGGTCGTAAGACACCATCAAAGTCTTGAAGCAGCACAGCACCTAAACCGTAGCCGCTCGCGTCGGTTTGCAGCACAAACGGACGGTTCAGGTCTGGGAGCTTCAAAGATGCTGTCTCAGCAATAGCTCTGGACAGTTGAAGGAAGGCATTTTGCTGTGCCTCCGCCCAATGCCACTTGACACCTTTGCTCAGCAGTTCGTTCAGAGGCCGCGTTATCTCTGCACAGTGGGAAATAATCTGGCGATAAAATCCAACCATTCCCAGAAATCACTGCAAACTCTTTACATCATGGGGGGGAGGAAACTCAGTTATGGCCCTCAGCTTATCCTCGTTAGGGCGAAGCGATCCATCGTCGATTACAAAACCGAGCAGGTTAATTTTGGATGTTGCCAGTTGTATTTTTCCCGGGTGAACTGTCAAACCAGCATTCTGCATGCGTTCAAGTATAGTCCGAAGGGGCACAAGATGTTCTTCGAACGAGCGTGAGAAGAGTAGTACGTCATCCATATACGCCATGGCGAAGTTGTGTCGTGCGTCTCCAAGCACAATGTCCATAAGACGCTGGAATGTGGCAGGAGAGTTGCTCAAGCCGAAAGGCATGCGCACAAACTCGTACAATCCTGTGTAGCACGTGAATGCGGTTTTCTCGATGTCAGCGGGTTCGACCTCTATCTGGAGGAAACCGCGACTGCAGTCAAGAGTCGTGAAAAAGCTCGCGTTTCCCAAGTTGTACATGATCGACTCAATCGACGGGTACGGGTACGCGTCACGAACGGTTACCGCATTGAGGCGTCGATACTCGACGCAAAGCCGAGCCGTTCCATCCTTCTTGGGGGCAAGGACGATCGGGAAGGCCCAAGGGCTCTGCGACTCACGTACGGCACCCGTGTCGATGATCTCTTGGAGCGCCTTGTCCAGCAGGGCTCGCTTGTGTACGCTGATTGGTCGAGGGTTGCAGCGTAGGGGCCGTGTATTCCCGGTGTCAGTTGAATGCTTCAGGACACCGGTTCTGCCGGGGTTCTCCGTGAACATCGGCGAAAACTCCTCCAGGAGTCTTTGGAGACGCCGCTTTTGCTGGTCCGTAGCAGGACACTTCTGCAAAGAATCGCTTACCGCACATGGGAGTCGCAAAGCAGGCGTTCTAACGCCAACGTTATCGACACTGACGATACAATCCTCTCGTCTGGTAAATGGGATCAGTTTCGAGTCACTACCTAACCGGTAGCCTTTGTTCGGAAAGTCCAGAACCAGGTTCTCCCCGAAAATGAAATCTCGTCCCAAAATAATCGGTACCGTGAGACCAGGTAAGCAAACGAAACGCTGACGGCGTTTTTTTCTCGTTGAACCCGATCTGCAACCTCACGGCTTGACTCGCGAGCATTTCTGGTCCTGACGCTAGCTGTAAGCGCACGTTAGTCTCACGCAGGTTAGCTTTCTGCTCTTTGCAGCGTTCAATCAGGTAGTCCCCAATAAGTGACAGACTCGCACCGGTATCAATCAGCGCTGCCACAGCTATTCCGAGCACTGTAACTGTGATACGAGGCTCAATTAGCTCAGGGTCAGGCTGGATTCGACATACCGATGGTAGTGCTGCCGGGTTGTCCATGGTCACCCCGGCCGGCGGGCGCTCAGGGGTCAACGCCGTCGGCCGTGCTGGTTTTCCGAGACCGCAGGGCGGTTGCCCACCAAATCCGGGCTGTCTCGGCGGAAGTGACCTTGTCGGCCGCAGCCAAAGCAGCTCACCGAAATGCGGCGGTCAGTGTCGCGTGTCTGGCTGCTTAGAGCTTGCCGTTGTGGCCTGTTGCTTCCCTCGTTGGGCCAGCGATCCGCGCCCCGGAGCGAATCACGGGGGAAGGACCTTAAACGGCTTTCACCCTGCCGTAGTCTCGATCCAGCCGGCCAGGCACTAGGCCGGGGGTCCAAGCCACCGGGTGGTGCTCTCCCGCGCTCCCGCTGTCCAAAGGCATAAAGGTCCAGCGCGCGGGGGGGAAGGACTGCGCCATACTCCTGGGGTTGGCGCTGAGTCGGACCTCCTCTGGGCCCGGGAGCTGACCAGGCAAAGGACGGTTCGAGAGCTTCCTCGGGCGGCGGTGGCGGCCGGTACTGGAGCTCTGCCAGAAGCGTCTCTTGGATGCCGCGAGCGTCCCGGGCCAGGTGCTCAAGGGCGGCCATGTAGGTAGGGTCGGAATCTGGGATGGCTCTGCTGTACGACCCGAGCAACCCTGTCCGACTCCGGTGTCGTTGGGCAGGCCCTATCGAAGAGCTCCTGCATCACCCGGACGTATTCGACCAGGGTCTCGTCCGGGTGCTGGGTTCGGCGCTCCAGTTCTCGCTGGACTCGAGGCTGGTACCCAGGTGGAAGAAAATTCGTCCTGGAACCTTCGCCGAAAGTCTTCCCAGGACAGGAACGGGGCCATGATGCGCCACCAGCGGGCTGCACTCGCCTGCAACGCAACGGGCAAAACGCGCGCGAGGACGTATTCGTCCGAGGCGCCCGCTGCAAGCTTGTAGGCCGCCAGCTCTGCGAGGAAGTCGGCCACGGACTTCCGGTCGTCGTAGCCGGTGTAGGTTGGGACCGGCACCTGGGGACGCGGGCTACGACCTTGAAGTCCCGGGTCAGTCAGCAGCAGACGTTGTGTGACCGTGTCACATAGGTTGGCCACCCGAGCCATAAGGCCTTCCGCATCCGACTCGTCTCCGCTCTCGGCTTGGTCAGCGGCGGCTCTGCGGTGGCTCATCGCGAAAGTGGCCGCGAAAAGGAAAAAACACAAAAACCGAACAAGAAAGAACACAAAAAAACAGAAAAAAAAACACCTAATATACACTATGCACAGTAGAGACGAGGGCCAAGCCGCGATGGCAAAGGTGGCGTCCGGTGGCCGAAACCTAGTCGAACGGCCACGTAGGCCTAACGGGCAGGGCAAAGTCAAAACGGGAAAAACCCGGCTAAAAACGCCTAAAACGGGCTAAAAGGCCTGCGGTCCATTCCACGGGAGAGCAGTAGGCCCCGCGTCAAGCGCCAAATGATGTAGGGTTCGGTGCCACTGCTTGCCCGCAAGAAAGACATGCAAGTCTGGACATAGCAAAAACACACCTTTACTTCGTTCTGGTCCCTTCGAGTCTGCCACTGGCGAGCCCCTCGTGAGCCACGCACAAGACGCTCGAGCTCGCGCCCCGTGCCCACGGTTTGTATCGGCCACAGCCGCGCTACTGCACACTCCGCATGTCGCTTGCCACACACTCCCCCCCCCCCCCCCGTGCGGGCGGGGAGGGGGGGGGGAGTGTGTGGCAAGCGACATGCGGGTGTGCAGTAGCGCGGCAATGGATCCACCGCCGTATTCACAGAGCTGGAGCACTTCATCGCTCGCGGGAGTCAGCAGCCGCCGCAAGGGCAGCCATCTTACACCTCGAAAGGATGAGGGACGACGATCTAGCACGCGCCATCGCCGTTATCAGGAGGCTCCGTCCTGCTCTCCTCCGCCCCCCATCCCATGCAGACCCGTCACCACCAGATGCTGCGGAGATCGCGAAAAACATTGATGACGACGAGCAACTCTGAAAACAGTTCCTAACGCCGCGGGCTGCGGGGCGGGAGGGGGAGAAGTGTGTGGCAAGCGACATGCGGAGTGTACAGTAGCGCGGCAGTGGCCGATACAAACCGTGGGCACAGGGCGCGAGCTCGAGCGTCTTGTGCGTGGCTCACGAGGGGCTCGCCAGTGGCAGACTCGAAGGGACCGGAATGAAGTAAAGGTGTGTTTTTGCTATGTCCTGAATTGCGTGTCTTTCTTGCGGGCGAGCAGTGGCACCGAACCCTACATCATTTGGCGCTTGACGCGGGGCCTACTGCTCTCCCGTGGGATGGACCGCAGGCCTTTTAGCCCGTTTTAGGCGTTTTTAGCCGGGTTTTTCCCGTTTTGACTTTGCCCTGCCCGTTAGGCCTACGTGGCCGTTCGACTAGGCTTCGGCCACCGGACGCCACCTTTGCCATCGCGGCTTGGCCCTCGTCTCTACTGTGCATAGTGTATATTAGGTGTTCTCTTACTGTTCCTTTGTGTTCTTTCTTGTTCGGTTTTTGTGTTTTGTGCTTTTCGCGGCCTCTTTCGCGATGAGCCGCCGCACAGCCGCCGCTGACCAAACCGGGAGCGGAGACGAGCCGGACGCGGATGGCCATATGGCTCGGGTGGCCAACCTATGTGACACGGTCACATAACGTCCGCTGCTGACTGACCCGGGACTTCAAGGTCGTGGCCCGCGTCCCCAGGTGCCGGTCCCAACCTACACCGGCTACGACGACCGGAAGTCCGTGGCCGACTTCCTCGCAGAGCTGGCGGCCTACAAGATTGCTGCAGGCGCCTCGGACGAATACGTCCTCGCGCGCGTTTTGCCCGTTGCGTTGCAGGCGAGTGCAGCCCGTTGGTGGCGCATCGTTGCCCCATTCCTGTCCTGGGAAGACTTTCGGCGGAGGTTCCAGGACGAATTTCTTCCGCCTGGGTACCAGTCTTGAGTCCAGCGAGAACTGGAGCGCCGAACCCAGCACCCGGACGAGACCCTGGTCGAATACGTCCGGGTGATGCAGGAGCTCTTCGATAGGGCCTGCCCAACGACACCGGGGTCGGACAGGGTTGCTCGGGTCGTACAGCAGAGCCATCCCAGATTCCCACCCTACCTACATGGCCGCACCTACGAGACCCTTGAGCACCTGGCCTGGGACGCTCGCGGCATCCAAGAGACGCTTCTGGCAGAGCTCCAGTACTGGCCGCCACCGCCGCCCGAGGAAGCTCTCGAACCGTCCTGTGCCTGGTCAGCTCCCGGGCCCACAGGAGGTCCGACTCAGCGCCAACCCCAGGAGTATGGCGCGGTCCTTCCCCCCGCGCGCTGGACCCCTATGCCTTTGGACAGCGGGAGCGCGGGGAGAGCACCACCCGGTGGCTTGGACCCCCGGTCTAGTGCCTGGCCGGCTGGATCGAGACTACGGCACGGTAAAAGCCGTTTAAGGTCCTTCCCCCGTGATTCGCTCCGGGCGCGGATCGCTGGCCCAACGAGGGAAGCAACAGGCCACAACGGCAAGCTCTAAGCAGCCAGACACGCGACACTGACCGCCGCATTTCGGTGAGCTGCTTTGGCTGCGGCCGACAAGGTCACTTCCGCCGAGACTGCCCGGATTTGGTGGGCAACCGCCCTGCGGTCTCGGAAAACCAGCACGGCCGACGGCGTTGACCCCTGAGCGCCCGCCGGCCGCGGTGACCATGGACCACCCGGCAGCACTACCATCGGCATGTCGAATCCAGCCTGACCCTGAGCTAATTGAGCCTCGTATGACAGTTACAGTGCTCGGAATAGCTGTGGCAGCGCTGATTGATACCGGTGCGAGTCTGTCACTTATTGGGGACTACCTGATTGAACGCTGCAAAGAGCAGAAAGCTAACCTGCGTGAGACTAACGTGCGCTTACAGCTAGCGTCAGGACCAGAAATGCGCGCGAGTCAAGCCGTGAGGATACAGATCGGGTTCAACGAGAAAAAACGCCGTCAGCGTTTCGTTTGCTTACCTGGTCTCACGGTACCGATTATTTTGGGACGAGATTTCATTTTCGGGGAGAACCTGGTTCTGGACTTTCCGAACAAAGGCTAGCGGTTAGGTAGTGACTCGAAACTGATTACCAGACGAGAGGATTGTATCGTCAGTGTCGATAACGTTGGCGTTAGAACGCCTGCTTTGCGACTCCCATGTGCGGTAAGCGATTCTTTGCAGAAGTGTCCTGCTGCGGACCAGCAAAAGCGGCGTCTCCAAAGACTCCTGGAGGAGTTTTCGCCGATGTTCACGGAGAACCCCGGCAGAACCGGTGTCCTGAAGCATTCAATTGACACCGGGAATACACGACCCCTACCCAGCAACCCTCAACAAATCAGCGTACACAAACGAGCTCTGCTCGACAAGGCGCTCAAATAGATGATCGACACGGGTGCCGTACGTGAGTCGCAGAGCCCTTGGGCCTTCCCGATCGTCCTTGCCCCAAGAAGGATGCAACGGCTCGGCTTTGCGTCGACTATCGACGCCTGAATGCGGTAACCGTTCGTTACGCGTACCCGTACCCGTCGATTGAGTCGATCATGTACAACTTGGGAAACGCGAGCTTTTTCACGACTCTTGACTGCAGTCGCGGTTTCCTCCAGATAGAGGTCGAACCCGCTGACATCGAGAAAACCGCATTCACGTGCTACAGAGGATTGTACGAGTTTGTGCGCATGCCTTTCGGCTTGAGCAACTCTCCTGCCACATTCCAGCGTCTTATGGACATTGTGCTTGGAGACGCACGACACAACTACGCCATGGCGTATATGGATGACATAGTAGTCTTCTCACGCTCGTTCGAAGAACATCTTGTGCACCTTCGGACTATACTTGAACGCATGCAGAATGCTGGTTTGACAGTTCACCCGGGAAAAATGCAACTGGCAACATCCAAGATTAACCTGCTCGGTTTTGTAATCGACGATGGATCGCTTCGCCCTAACGAGGATAAGCTGAGGGCCATAACTGAGTTTCCTCCCCCCCCATGATGCAAAGAGTTTGCAGCGATTTCTGGGAATGGTTGGATTTTATCGCCAGTTTATCCCCCACTGTGCAGAGATTACGCGGCCTCTGGACGAACTGCTGCGCAAAGGTGTCAAGTGGCATTGGGCGAAGGCACAGCAAAATGCCTTCCTTCAACTGTCCAGAGCTATTGCTGAGACAGCATCTTTGAAGCTCCCAGACCTCAACCGTCCGTTTGTGTTGCAAACGTCGCGAGCGGCTACGGTTTAGGTGCTGTGCTGCTTCAAGACTTTGATGGTGTCTTACGACCCGTAGCGTTTGCGAGCCATACGTTGACACCAGCTCAGCGGAATTACAACGTTTGCGAGCTTGAGTGCCCAGCCATCATATTCGCCCTGCAGAAATTCAATATGTATCTTGATGGCGCGCGCTTTGTGATCCAGTCGGATAATGCAGCCTTGTCCTGGCTTCAGCGTTTGGAAAATCCGGCAGGTCGATTAGCACGCTGGGCACTGACGGTTCAAAAATATGACTACACCATTGTGCACAAGCCAGGCTCACAAAACAAAGTTGCAGACGCTTTGTCGCGCGCTCCGCTCGGCGAAGAGCACGTGCCCGAGTATGCCATTGTTTTGGCTGCGATAGATGCTGGCTCGCGCTGGGGTACTTTGATTAGCAGAGATGAGCTTCGGGCTGCACAGCAGAGCGATGGACTTTGTCGCAGGGTCTCTGAGTGGTTGTCTTCACGTGACCGACGTGGCAACAGAGACGCTGACACGGGCTTCGACTCGTACTTACTGGCCGAAGACGGTCTGCTGCTCCGGTACATACCTCAGATCGACGACGAGGAGGGTGGTTCCACAGATACTCCATTTCGATCCGTGATACCTCGCCGACTTCGCACGTCATTCATTAGATACTACCATGACTCCGCTTTGGCTGGTCACAGTAGTGGCTGCAAGACTTTTGAAAAGTTAAGCCATACTGCAACTTGGCCAGGAATTCGTCAGGACGTGCTGAAGTACGGTCGTTCATGCCCGGTTTGTCAGAAAGCCAAACCGCGCGGTGGCAAGCCCCCTGGTCTAATGCAGCCAGTCGTAAGTCGATCCCCATGGGAATGCGTCGCTGTCGACGTCATGGGCCCTTTCCCACACAGTCCGCGTGGCAACCAGTACCTGTTGGTTGTCACGGATCATTTTAGCAAGTGGGTGGAGCTATTTGCATTGCGATCGCCGGCGTCCAAGAAATTCTGGTCGTGTCTGATGGAGACGTTCACACGCTTCGGATTTCCGGCAAAATTGATTAGCGACAACGCTACTTTCTTTGCCAGCGAAGTGTTCCGAGACTCATGTGTCGCAATGGGCATACAATAGAAGCGGATGTCTCCCTATCACCCACAGGCAAACATCACATAGCGAGTGAACCGAAACCTGAAATCGATGTTAATAGCTCACCCGAACGTCACCCTGACTGGGACGCTAAGCTCCCAGAGCTCGCGTTCGCAACGCGCACAGCCGTTAACCGGTCTACTGGCTTTACACCAGCTTGCCTTAATTTCAGAAAAGAGCTGACTTTCCCGCTGGAAAACACTTGCACGACCAACAACCGTGGCGCCGCTCGCTCATATGGTCAGTTTGCAGGAAACCTACGACGGAGACTCAGGGACATCGTTCATGATGCCCGGGAGAGCTTGGACGTCGCCCGACTGCAACAGGCTGAGCAGTACAACCGAGGTCACCGGGACGTGCAATTCCACATTGGAGACTTGGCGCTGCGCCGGACACACACACTTAGTAACGCAGCCAGAGGTTTCACGGCATTCCTGGCTGATATGTGGGACGGTCCATATAGAGTACGGGAGAAAGCTTCACGCCTCACGTACACGCTCGTCGACTGTGAGTCTGGGCGACTCACGGGACCTGTTGATGTCACCGACCTCAAGCAGTATTATGATTCGGCTGATGAACTTCTCTCGCAGGTGGGAAGTGTTGCTGATCTGGCTGGTACTTTGTTTACCGCCTACACTCTCGAAAACTTCAACGTCGGTGACGAAGACGAAGATTATAGAAAGAAGATTACAATGGGTTTAGCCGAGGACCAGCATTTTACCGCCTATCTTGATTGATTGCGCTCGACTTTGAGCGGTATACATTTGACTGTTCTCGCGAGCTTAGCTCACCTGTTCTTGCGTTCACGTAGAAGACGTTTGCCTTTTTTTTTAATGGACATTACTGACATCCTGTTTTTTTACTACAGATTTCCAAGCATGCCGCGAGTCAATCAGGCTGCCAGGCGGTCCCCATCACCACCCCTGCGCTGCCGACCCAGACGCTACTACCAGCCCAGGGGACGAGACAACCCGAACAACCACCACCGCCGGGGATCCTGACGATCGCACCAGCGGTCTACCGCCACCTGGGGCACCCTCCACAACCACGGACACCCAGTGGCCTGGTCGTCCAGCCTCGCTTGGCACGACCAGCCGCGCCCTTTGACGGTTGAAATGGACGCCCAAGTGCCTGAACCTTTCAGAGGCTTCACGCTGAACACCCACCACCCGGCGAACCCACCACAAAGTTACACGGAAGACGAGCGCCGACTCCTGTGCGGGCTCTGCGAGGTGCCAGGAATCCACCACCGTACCCACAGAGCTGGAGCACTTCATCGCTCGCGGGAGTCAGCAGCCGCCGCAAGGGCAGCCATCTTACACCTCGAAAGGATGAGGGACGACGATCTAGCACGCGCCATCGCCGTTATCAGGAGGCTCCGTCCTGCTCTCCTCCGCCCCTATCCCACGCAGACCCGTCACCACCAGATGCTGCGGAGATCGCGATAAACATTGATGACGACGAGCAACTCTGAGAACAGTTCCTAACGCCGCAGGCTGAGGGGCGGGAGGGGGGGAAGTGTGTGGCAAGCGACATGCGGAGTGTGCAGTAGCGCGGCAGTGGCCGATACAAACCGTGGGCACGGGGCGCGAGCTCGAGCGTCTTGTGCGTGGCTCATAAGGGGCTCGCCAGTGGCGGACTCGAAGGGACCGGAACGAAGTAAAGGTGTGTTTTTGCTATGTCCTGACTTGCGTGTCTTTCTTGCGGGCGAGCAGTGGCACCGGACCCTACAACCGCTAACCGAAGAAATTCTCTTTCATGTGATTACATCGCGTGCCGATGAAACGATCTGCCCATGACACGTCGCTCGATGAACTGATTTGATTACCAATGAGTGACGACTGCCATTCGAATTTCGGGCAAATAATTCTGCCGGCTGCCGGGAGACTCGATCCTACCCAAGAATTACCCCGGTTCTTGTTTGTTTTCCAACATTCTGAATTGTATACCAGCTTATTAGTACGTCTTCGGATATTACAGAAAAAAACGATGTCAGGCGCAAAAACTCTGACAGCCCGGCTCACAGTCATATGGGAGACTGACAGGTGCTCGTCAGTGGCCACCATGCCTTGAAAGCTACCGGTTCCGAAGAACCGGAGCGGTTCCACGGTCATGGTAGACGTGATTGTCCGCCGCCTCGACGACCGGGCGCCGAACGAAGCTCGTCGCAGAGTCAACGCACAACGGCTTTCGATAGCCGGTACTGTCGCCGAAAGTCGGCGTCGGGGAGTTGAAAGGCGTCCCCGGTGGTCATAGTAGCGACGCCGACGGTGGCGGAAGATAAGCTCGGCCGCAGCGGACGGCACCGCCATGTTACAAAGTTTAACTTTGCATCGATCCGAAGCGAAGATCTCGACCTCAAACCACGGCTCTTGCAAAGTTCGGAAACGTCACTTTGACGTCAGCGACAACTTCGACAAACGAGGTTTCTTTTTAACACGAACTTTGGAGGGATTTGGAGCGTCAGCCGGTCGCCTAGGGACAATCTGGAAAGCATTAATTTTAGCTTGGCGTAGGGATGTAAGGACAAACGGGCGCTACGTCATCGGCGAACCCGTTCAATCAGCGGGCACATCGCGCCACCCACGCGCTGCGCGCGCGCCTCGATGAACTTCGCTACGTTTTGCCTCTCTCAAAGAAATGAGCGTTAGAATGATTGACACCTTGCTCGGCGCGATGTCAGCGTCGCGACAGTCCAATTAGCGCGTTCCGCTAACTTTTGGCACAAAGTTGTGCTTGACGAGTTTAGCGACCCAGGCTAACAGTCTTACTGCACTGGCTAAATTGCTTATCTACAGTGGGTAACAATGTCGCCGTGTCCAGGAGGACTAACCTGTTGCTGTATAAACTAACGACAAATTTGACTTGTTGACATTGTTTGACTGGGTTAGTGCAATTTCTCTTGTGCTGCACGATAAAAAAATGTTCCTCTGGGGGTTAAATTTTCGGTGAAGTAAGAAGCAAAAAAGAAAAAAAAGAGAATATTTCCCTCAAGTTTGGTTCGTAGAAGAAGAGGAGGAAAAAGAAAATAAGTTGTTAGTCCCACGGTGTGTATGGTCTTTTCTTTAAGTGTATGTTTATTCTAATTCAACTCGCCTTACCTGAAGCATCGTACCGGCGTGCAGTCGTGCATCACTACTGCGTGGTGCACGTTAAAGACCCCAGGCTAGCGGTTGTACTGCACTGGCTAAATTGCTCATCTACAGCGCGTGACTCGTCGCAACTTTAATGAATGACCAACTACCCGCTGTATAAATATCCCAAGAACCCCCCCCCCCCCCCCCCCCACTGAATTAGTTGCTTTAAAATAAAGTATATATCTCTCTTTTCCTACCTGGAGTATGAGCCAACTAGCTCAACTTCGGCCTGTTACCTTTGCTTGGTTGGCTTTTCGCTCAGCCAAATCGCTTGTTAAGGAAGAGATCCCGGGCACATCCGTTTCGATGGTGTCGGTTTATGGTTTCTCCCTCGTGCCGTTCATAATCTCGTGGTTCTGCGCTCCTCTACCTCCTTTTCCTCTCGTTACCTGCTACCAGGTGCCATAATCTACAACAACTTCCCGCGCCGGCCTGGAGATGAGACCATGCATTCCCATACCGCGAGATGAGGGAGTTTAAGACGGTACAGAGCAGCGTAGAAAACACGAACTCATGAAAGGTTAATGGGGATACAAAAATACAAAAAAAAAGACAAGTTGAATAAACACCCTGCCGAATCCCCACACAGTTTGAGTGAAGTCATGGTAACGCAATGCATGTAGCAAACAAGGGGTTTGATGTTCGTTCTGTGCCAATTCTTAGTTTGATATGTTGCCTTCAAGGAGAAGACCTTGCATAGGGCGCCGAATTTCTTGTCCGCTTGCAAGGCGAACAGCGCACACTCTTGGTTTGCCGTTTCTTCCAGGAAATGTTGCTGTTATTCTTCCAAGTTCCCATAGGAGCGGTGGCGTGTCGTTATTGACGATAACAATGTCTCCCGGTTGAATACGCGGAGACGTCGTTGTCTGACTCGTATGTGCGGAGTGGAGAACTCATGGGTAATCGTTTCTCCAGCATTGCCTTGTTTGTTTCCAGCTGCTGAGAGCCGGTCCACGTACGACTGGTAGTGAGAGGACATCTGCCGCTTTTCTGCCGCAGTCTGCTCCATCGCATCTTTGAAGTTGTTGACTTTCTTCTTCATACCCAACTTCTCTTAGTGGAGCTCCTCCAACTGGCGGTGCACATCCTCAGAGGCCTGGGCATCTTCGAGCTGCTGAGCATTAAGCTGCGCAAAGAACAGCTCCTTCTTGACGTCGCCAAGCTCCTGTTGCAGGGCTTCATTGTCCTTCGTCTTCTTGCCAAGCTTGTTGCTGAACTCAGAAAGTTCTTGCTTCAGTTCTTCGATTGATTTGCTTGATTTGTACTTTTCCGTCTTGAGCCTCTCGATTTGCCTGAAGTACTCTTGGAAACTCTTCTCCTGAACCTGGCTCTGGTTGCTGACCGAGTTCAGCTTTCGCTCGAAGTCTGTGTTTCTCTCTCTAGCCGCCTTCAGTCTTCCTTGCAGCTCTTCCGTCTCCAGGGCCTTCTGCTTGGCGGTTTGCTGGCTCTGAGAGAGCGCCGACTGAAGCTCCGCCTTCTCGGCCACCAGGATACCCATGGTATGGATGTGCACCTGGAGCTGGTCGTTGATGGCTTGAGAGTAGGTTCCTTGGACCATCCAGCCAAATATGGTTTCTACGGCGGTGAGGTCTTCATTCATGCGCTCGATCCGTCCCGTGACGACTTGCCAGTAGAAGCCTAAGCCTATGAGAACGCCGACGTCGTTGTCCACTCTGCCTTGAGCCCCAGCAGGGATGATATCGGCGGCTTGAAGTCCGCTGGAATGAAGTTGCCTCAGTAGATTGTCATCTAGCTGCTGGTGTAATACTGTACACAGGTCTGGGACCTCCAGTGCTGCAAGTGATATCTTCTGGTTGCTTTGATTGCTATGGAGGGTGACAACCACTCGTCGACAGGACCGTTTGGTGGCTGTGTTTCCAAATGTGTATATAGTAAGCTCCTCGTGGCCAACGACTTCACAGACCAGTTTTTCAAAAATGTCCTGCCGGATAAACGTGCGCTGACTCCCACTGTCCAGTAACAGCCTAAGTAGGAGGTGTCTCGCTGTCCCTAGGGCCCACGTTCTAGCAGTTTGCAGCAATACAGCAGAAGAGTGGAAATTGGTGGTTGGGGCGCTCACGACTGTTGCGCTACCATCATGAAGTCCTCCTGGGTCTGGGTTTTCTGACGCGGCGGATGTAAAACGTGATAGATCGCAGAGTATAGTCACGTGGTGACCTCTACAAGTTGCGCATGTAAAGTTCCTGCACGAACGGCAAACACGAGCGATGTGCTTTCGCTTGCCGCATTTGTAGCAGCAGCGTGCTCGCGCAAGCTTAGTTCTTTTTTCTTGTGTTGAAAGTCTAGCCTGGCAGTTTTGGAACGTGTGCTGTGTGGTACCACATAAAGGGCACGTCGCCGCTCTGTAGCCAATAGCCTCAGTCGAGAGGGCGAGTGCGGAAGGGTGGCTCGCCTGTACGGCACTAATAGAGTAACGTCTTCAGCCAAGCCCATCTTGTTATGAAGCGTTACCTATTCCCTTGTTGGGCTCGGCGGTGAACGGTGCACCACAGTTTCCGAACACCATTCCCCTCTTATGGGTTCCAAGCTGAAACAACCTGATCGGCCTCCGAAAAGAGGCCGGACCGAAGCACTTTCAACATTTCTAAAACAGGACAACTCAGAAGACCACTTTACAAGATTTTTCGTCTTACACTCCGACGACACTTCTAAGCCGCTGTCAAAACTATCTCCATTCCTTGTCGCCAAAACTCTCCAAAACACGCTCGGGGCAAAATATGAAGCAAAGAAGCTTTTTTCCGGTGACCTTCTTGTTGAGATTCATGAAAGATATCAGGCAACTGCTTTGCTTAATCTGAAAATGATCCATGACCTCAAAGTCACTGCATCTGCACACCGTACGTTGAACACCATTCGCGGTGTGATATCAGAGGATGATATATTAACCAGTTCTGAAGAGGAAATCGTGGAGGGTCTAAGCACTCAAGGTGTCGTGGCCGCAAAACGAATTAAAATTCGTAAGGATGGTGAGGAACGACCCACCAAACAAGTGATACTAACATTCGAGAAAAACTCGCTGCCCCCTACTCTAAAGGCGGGTTACATCAACTGCAAAGTGCGGCCATATGTCCCGAACCCGCTGCGCTGCTTTCGCTGCCAGCGGTACGGTCATGGTTCACGAGCGTGCCGTGGTCGTGAGACCTGTGCCAGGTGCAGCGGAACTGACCATACCGCTGATGACTGCAACCTTGACTATAAATGTGCAAACTGTAACGCCGACCATCCTGCCTACTCTCGATCATGTAACTACTTTAAAAAGGAAAAAGAAATACTTGCTCTCAAGGTGAAAGAAAACATTTCCTACCAGATTGCAAAGCGCCGCCTCTCTGCTTTCCAGAGAGGCTCTTTTGCCGAGGCGGTGTCCAGCAGAAGACCTGCACCGTCTAAGGTATCGGTGGCGACCCAGGTGTCTTTTTTAGACCACGGGAAGCCGCTGCAGTCCTCTACGCCCAGGCTGAAGCTTGCGCTTCCTGGGCATTCTATCTCAGCTGCGAAGGCAGCAGATCCAACTAGTCGCACCAAGGACATAGGTGCCGCAGCAACAACGGAGGTCACGCCTTCGTCCCTGCCTCCTGGTCCCTCCCCTCAGGCAACGGAGCGAGTGTCTCGCTCCTCCTCCCCAGGGAGAACTTCTCCGTCTAGGAGGCAGCACGTGCCACGTGCAACCGACGATACCGGCGGGACTGCGAGCCGACCTAGCACGTCGACCGCTGCCCCATCAGGTCAATGCAGGAGCCGTGGGTTGCCCTTACGATCCGTAGACAACTCCAAGGCCTCCGGTAAGCCTGCCAAGAAGTCCCTAGAAGCAGAAAAAACTGTAGAGGCAGGCGACCTTTCTGCCCCAGAGCCAGAACCAGAGGATATGGAGTGGCAGACCCAGAAACCAAAATATAAAGGGAAAACACCAGTTTTCCCTCCTAAATGAAACATCACATACATCACCCCTTTTTTCTATCACTCCTCTGATAGTTAAATTTCTATAAAGAATGACGGCGATCATCCAATGGAATTGCCGAGGTCTACTGAGGAACTTCGATGATATTGAGTTCCTCCTGGAGCAACACCGCCCACAGGCTTTATGTTTACAAGAAACACATCTCAGTTCAAAGCATACTAACTTTCTTAGACGCTACCATATTTTTAGAAAAGACCGAGAGGATGCGTGTATTTCTGCAGGAGGAGTTGCAGTGGTTGTCCCAAAGCACCTTCCCATTTCCGAAATCGCTCTTAATACTGCGCTAGAGGCAGTAGCGGTGCGTCTCCTCCTTCACAAAGTAGTGACTGTTTGTTCCTTATACATTCCTCCTTCTTTTACTTTTTCGACAAACGATTTTAATGATCTTTTACTCCAACTCCCAAAGCCCTTTCTTTTACTTGGAGATTTTAATGCCCACAACTCTCTATGGGGTAGCGACCACGTTGACGCCCGTGGTCGAATGATTGAGTCAATTTTAATGTCGCATGCACTTTGCCTTTTTAACACTGGAGAACCGACCTATTTTAGCCCATCATCATTATCGTCCTCATGTATTGATCTTTCCATCGGTAGTGCATCCAGTTTTACTTCTTTTACGTGGGCAGCAGGCACTAACCCATATGGAAGCGATCACTTTCCTATTTTCTTAAAGAACACCGTTCCTCCAAAATGCATGCCAACGCGAACTGTCCGTTGGAAGTTTGAGAAAGCGAATTGGTCTCTTTTCACTGAAGCGACACAACTTGCATGCACGTCACTTGATGAACTTTCTGTCGACCAAGTTACAGAGTTGCTGAGTAATTTTATTCTTCAAGCTGCAGAGTTTGCTATTCCTAGGACTTCTACGCATCTCCCGCGGCGGCCCAAGCCGTGGTGGAATGAAGAGTGTACTGAGTCACGGAAAAAACAAAACAGAGCCTGGGGTATCTTTCGACGTTACCCCACGCAAAGCAACCTCCGCTGCTTTAAGCAAATGAAAGCTCGGGCAAGGTACATCCGACAACAATCAAAGCGTAAAAACTTCCAGGAGTATGCCTCTTCCATTAATAGTAGTGCAACAGCCAAAGAAGTCTGGGACAAAGTTCATCGCATGGAAGGGAGATATCATGCCTTCTCAGTCCCACTCCTCTCCTACAATGGCATCTGTCCGGAAAGTCTAAAGGAGCAAGCGGATCTTCTCGGTGAGCATTTTGCTCTTGTATCGAGCTCCGAACATTATTCATCTACATTTCTCGCATACAAAGCACGTACAGAATCACATGCTGTGAAGACTGCAGGTGCCGCCCATGAAGACTACAATCTACCTCTTACGATGCGTGAACTCGGAATGGTCCTTCACTTAACTAAGCCTTCGGCTGCAGGACCTGATGGCATACACTACCAGATGTTAACACACCTTCATCCTTCTACATTATTGCTTATTCTGTACCTTTATAATCGCATATGGCACGAGGGCAAATTTCCCTCGGCATGGAAAGTAGCCACGGTTGTTCCTATTTTAAAACCTGGTAAGGATCCTTCCTCTGCATCAAGCTATCGCCCTATCGCCCATACTAGTTGTTTGAGCAAGACTTTTGAGCGTATTGTGAACAAAAGACTTATGCACTATTTAGAAAAAAAGAACATATTGGATAGGAATCAATGTGGGTTTCGTTCCTATCGTTCTACAGTTGACCATTTGGTTCGTCTTGAGACCGTAATTCGTGAAGCTTACGTGAACAGACAGTTGTGCGTGTCAGTGTTTTTTGATATGGAGAAGGCGTATGACACAGCATGGCGCCATGGAATCCTCCGTGATTTGCATGAAGTTGGGATACGAGGTAGGATGCTTGCTACCATCAATAGCTACCTTTCTAATCGAACCTTTTTGGTGAAGCTAGGAGCATCTTTCTCTAAAGAATTCGTCCAGGAGACTGGGGTCCCTCAAGGGGGAGTCCTCAGCGTCACTCTCTTTTTGGTAAAGATGAACTCAATAGCCCGTTCCCTACCTTCCTCTGTGCAATACTCACTCTATGTTGATGACCTTCAAATCTCTGTTTCATCGTGCAATCTTTCTATTTGTGAACGGAGGCTTCAAGTTGCCATCAACAATCTCCTAAAGTGGGCGGATGAACACGGCTTTAGTTTCTCTCCGGAAAAGACGGTTACTGTCTGTTACTCCCGTATACGGGGAGTCCCTGCGGTTCCTTCTCTATATATGCGACAGACCCCTATCCCGGTGAAAGTAGATCACAAGTTTCTGGGCCTCACTTTCGACCGTAAGCTTTCGTTTGTGCCTCATATAAAAAGTCTGAAGTTAAAATGCCAGAAATCACTGAACCTTCTTAAAGTCTTGTCCCACAAAACATGGGGCTCTGACCGTCTATGTCTTTTGCGAATCTATCGCTCGGTAATCCGCTCACGCCTGGACTATGGCAGCTTTGTGTACGGATCTGCTAGGCCATCAGCTCTTAAGGCACTTGATCCCATCCATCATCAGGGACTTCGCTTGGCAATAGGTGCCTTCAGAACGTCGCCTGTGCTCAGTCTCTACGCTGAGGGAAATGAGATGTCCCTTGACAGACGCCGATTCTTCTTAGGATTTATGTATTCATTAAGAATACGATCAGTCGCTCAGCATCCAGCCCGGGAGGCAGTGGAGGGCACGAAATATCAAAGGACATTCGAAAACAAGCCTAGCATTATCCCTCCATTCGCGATGAGAAATAGGAATGTGGCAGAGTCAGTTGGGATAGACAGTAAGCTTTCAGTTGCCGCAGTTCCAAAAACGGTGGCACCATGGGATTTCAGCTGCATACGTTGCGATTTGTCACTAACAAAGTTTAATAAAAAGGATACCCCATCCGAGGTCATGCGACAAGAATTTTACGAACTCCAGAAGCAGCATGATTCTCATTCACAGTATTACACAGACGGCACAAAAACGGAATCATTTGTTGGCTGTGCCATGATCGGCCCATCAGTAAGAAGTGCTCGTAGGCTAAATTCGTTCGCGACAGTTTTCACTGCTGAACTGTGCGGCCTTCTGCTTGCAATAGATCACATCATCCAAACACGTAACTCCCGGTCAGTTGTATATACAGATTCGTTGAGTGCGTTACGGGCTCTGATTTCACTTGAAACCCCAAAGAATGCACTCATTGTTTTATTACAAAGCAAAATAGTAGCAGCTACCAGGAAGGGATGTGATGTTCTATTCTGCTGGGTGCCGAGCCATGTCGGAATCCCAGGGAATGAAGAGGTAGATTGTGCTGCGGGCACTTGTGGCACTCGTACTGTGGACATTAGTGGTATCCCATTTAGAGATTACTGTGCCCTAGTCAAATGTCATCTTAAAGCTCAATGGCAAACAGAATGGAGCCTACAGGTGTCCAACAAGCTGCACATGGTTAAGCCTTTTCTTGGTGAATGGGAGAGTGCTAGGCACAGAGACAGGTTCTATGAGGTAGTCCTCTGTCGCCTACGCATTGGGCACACGCGGCTGACGCATGGACACCCTTTGCGTGGGGAGGACCCTACGGAATGTGAGCATTGCCAACAACCTTTAAGTGTTTTGCATATCCTTCTCGAATGCCCTGCGCATGATGATAAACGCCGCCATTACTTCTCCCAGCTCTACAAAGAGCATGTTCCTCTACACCTTTGTGTGCTGCTTGGAAATGAGCCACTACTCCCACCCACCCAGGTTTTTAAGTTTTTAAAAAGTATTGATATTTTACACAAATTGTAGCATTATATATAATATAAGGTCCTAGTCCTATTTTATACATTTTTGAAATTACCAGCTACTAAAGCTCTTTTTTCTTCAAAACCCTCTTCTGCAATAGTATCATTTCTTGGCGCATCATAGCCTTAGTTGCTTTTGCGCCACAAAACCCCAATCTACTACTACTACTACTCCGCCCCCCATCCCACGCAGACCCGTCACCACCAGATGCTGCGGAGATCGCGATAAACATTGATGACGACGAGCAACTCTGAGAACAGTTCCTAACGCCGCAGGCTGCGGGGCGGGAGGGGGGGAAGTGTGTGGCAAGTGACATGCGGAGTGTGCAGTAGCGCGGCAGTGGCCGATACAAACCGTGGGCACGGGGCGCGAGCTCGAGCGTCTTGTGCGTGGCTCATGAGGGGCTCGCCAGTGGCGGACTCGAAGGGACCGGAACGAAGTAAAGGTGTGTTTTTGCTATGTCCTGACTTGCGTGTCTTTCTTGCGGGCGAGCAGATGCACCGGACCCTACAACCGCTAACCGAAGAAATTCTCTTTCATGTGATTACATCGCGTGCCGATGAAACGATCTGCCCATGACACGTCGCTCGATGAACTGATTTGATTACCAATGAGTGACGACTGCCATTCGAATTTCGGGCAAATAATTCTGCCGGCTGCCGGGAGACTCGATCCTACCCAAGAATTACCCCGGTTCTTGTTTGTTTTCCAACATTCTGAATTGTATACCAGCGTATTAGTACGTCTTCGGATATTACAGAAAAAAACGATGGCAGGCGCAAAAACTCTGACAGCCCGGCTCACAGTCATATGGGAGACTGACAGGTGCTCGTCAGTGGCCACCATGCCTTGAAAGCTACCGGTTCCGAAGAACCGGAGCGCGCAGACAACTTGTGGTTCCACGGTCATGGTAGACGCGATTGTCCGCCGCCTCGACGACCGGGCGCCGAACGAAGCTCGTCGCAGAGTCAACGCACAACGGCTTTCGATAGCCGGTACTGTCGCCGAAAGTCGGCGTCGGGGAGTTGAAAGGCGTCCCCGGTGGTCATAGAAGCGACGCCGACGGTGGCGGAAGATAAGCTCGGCCGCAGCGGACGGCACCGCCATGTTACAAAGTTTAACTTTGCATCGATCCGAAGCGAAGATCTCGACCTCAAACCACGGCTCTTGCAAAGTTCGGAAACGTCACTTTGACGTCAGCGACAACTTCGACAAACGAGGTTTCTTTTTAACACGAACTTTGGAGGGATTTGGAGCGTCAGCCGGTCGCCTAGGGACAATCTGGAAAGCATTAATTTTAGCTTGGCGTAGGGATGTAAGGACAAACGGGCGCTACGTCATCGGCGAACCCGTTCAATCAGCGGGCACATCGCGCCACCCACGCGCTGCGCGCGCGCCTCGATGAACTTCGCTACGTTTTGCCTCTCTCAAAGAAATGAGCGTTAGAATGATTGACACCTTGCTCGGCGCGATGTCAGCGTCGCGACAGTCCAATTAGCGCGTTCCGCTAACTTTTGGCACAAAGTTGTGCTTGACGAGTTTAGCGACCCAGGCTAACAGTCTTACTGCACTGGCTAAATTGCTTATCTACAGTGGGTAACAATGTCGCCGTGTCCAGGAGGACTAACCTGTTGCTGTATAAACTAACGACAAATTTGACTTGTTGACATTGTTTGACTGGGTTAGTGCAATTTCTCTTGTGCTGCACGATAAAAAAATGTTCCTCTGGGGGTTAAATTTTCGGTGAAGTAAGAAGCAAAAAAGAAAAAAAAGAGAATATTTCCCTCAAGTTTGGTTCGTAGAAGAAGAGGAGGAAAAAGAAAATAAGTTGTTAGTCCCACGGTGTGTATGGTCTTTTCTTTAAGTGTATGTTTATTCTAATTCAACTCGCCTTACCTGAAGCATCGTACCGGCGTGCAGTCGTGCATCACTACTGCGTGGTGCACGTTAAAGACCCCAGGCTAGCGGTTGTACTGCACTGGCTAAATTGCTCATCTACAGCGCGTGACTCGTCGCAACTTTAATGAATGACCAACTACCCGCTGTATAAATATCCCAAGAACCCCCCCCCCCCCCCCACTGAATTAGTTGCTTTAAAATAAAGTATATATCTCTCTTTCCCTACCTGGAGTATGAGCCAACTAGCTCAACTTCGGCCTGTTACCTTTGCTTGGTTGGCTTTTCGCTCAGCCAAATCGCTTGTTAAGGAAGAGATCCCGGGCACGTCCGTTTCGATGGTGTCGGTTTATGGTTTCTCCCTCGTGCCGTTCATAATCTCGTGGTTCTGCGCTCCTCTACCTCCTTTTCCTCTCGTTACCTGCTACCAGGTGCCATAATCTACAACAACTTCCCGCGCCGGCCTGGAGATGAGACCATGCATTCCCATACCGCGAGATGAGGAAGTTTAAGACGGTACAGAGCAGCGTAGAAAACACGAACTCATGAAAGGTTAATGGGGATACAAAAATACAAAAAAAAAGACAAGTTGAATAAACACCCTGCCGAATCCCCACACAGTTTGAGTGAAGTCATGGTAACGCAATGCATGTAGCAAACAAGGGGTTTGATGTTCGTTCTGTGCCAATTCTTAGTTTGATATGTTGCCTTCAAGGAGAAGACCTTGCATAGGGCGCCGAATTTCTTGTCCGCTTGCAAGGCGAACAGCGCACACTCTTGGTTTGCCGTTTCTTCCAGGAAATGTTGCTGTTATTCTTCCAAGTTCCCATAGGAGCGGTGGCGTGTCGTTATTGACGATAACAATGTCTCCCGGTTGAATACGCGGAGACGTCGTTGTCTGACTCGTATGTGCGGAGTGGAGAACTCATGGGTAATCGTTTCTCCAGCATTGCCTTGTTTGTTTCCAGCTGCTGAGAGCCGGTCCACGTACGACTGGTAGTGAGAGGACATCTGCCGCTTTTCTGCCGCAGTCTGCTCCATCGCATCTTTGAAGTTGTTAACTTTCTTCTTCATACCGAACTTCTCTTAGTGGAGCTCCTCCAACTGGCGGTGAAAATCCTCAGAGGCCTGGGCATCTTCGAGCTGCTGAGCATTAAGCTGCGCGAAGAACAGCTCCTTCTTGACGTCGCCAAGCTCCTGTTGCAGGGCTTCATTGTCCTTCGTCTTCTTGCCAAGCTTGTTGCTGAACTCAGAAAGTTCTTGCTTCAGTTCTTCGATTGATTTGCTTGATTTGTACTTTTCCGTCTTGAGCCTCTCGATTTCCCTGAAGTACTCTTGGAAACTCTTCTCCTGAACCTGGCTCTGGTTGCTGACCGAGTTCAGCTTTCGCTCGAAGTCTATGTTTCTCTCTCTAGCCGCCTTCAGTCTTCCTTGCAGCTCTTCCGTCTCCAGGGCCTTCTGCTTGGCGGTTTGCTGGCTCTGAGAGAGCGCCGACTGAAGCTCCGCCTTCTCGGCCACCAGGATACCCATGGTATGGATGTGCACCTGGAGCTGGTCGTTGATGGCTTGAGAGTAGGTTCCTTGGACCATCCAGCCAAATATGGTTTCTACGGCGGTGAGGTCTTCATTCATGCGCTCGATCCGTCCCGTGACGACTTGCCAGTAGAAGCCTAAGCCTATGAGAACGCCGACGTCGTTGTCCACTCTGCCTTGAGCCCCAGCAGGGATGATATCGGCGGCTTGAAGTCCGCTGGAATGAAGTTGCCTCAGTAGATTGTCATCTAGCTGCTGGTGTAATACTGTACACAGGTCTGGGACCTCCAGTGCTGCAAGTGATATCTTCTGGTTGCTTTGATTGCTATGGAGGGTGACAACCACTCGTCGACAGGACGGTTTGGTGGCTGTGTTTCCAAATGTGTATATAGTAAGCTCCTCGTGGCCAA
This sequence comes from Ixodes scapularis, assembly GCF_016920785.2. Taxonomy (NCBI): domain Eukaryota; kingdom Metazoa; phylum Arthropoda; class Arachnida; order Ixodida; family Ixodidae; genus Ixodes; species Ixodes scapularis. The sequence goes on from NW_024609882.1 coordinate 94,407,419, forward strand.
CGACTTCACAGACCAGTTTTTCAAAAATGTCCTGCCGGATAAACGTGCGCTGACTCCCACTGTCCAGTAACAGCCTAAGTAGGAGGTGTCTCGCTGTCCCTAGGGCCCACGTTCTAGCAGTTTGCAGCAATACAGCAGAAGAGTGGAAATTGGTGGTTGGGGCGCTCACGACTGTTGCGCTACCATCATGAAGTCCTCCTGGGTCTGGGTTTTCTGACGCGGCGGATGTAAAACGTGATAGATCGCAGAGTATAGTCACGTGGTGACCTCTACAAGTTGCGCATGTAAAGTTCCTGCACGAACGGCAAACACGAGCGATGTGCTTTCGCTTGCCGCATTTGTAGCAGCAGCGTGCTCGCGCAAGCTTGGTTCTTTTTTCTTGTGTTGAAAGTCTAGCCTGGCAGTTTTGCAACGTGTGCTGTGTGGTACCACATAAAGGGCACGTCGCCGCTCTGTAGCCAATAGCCTCAGTCGAGAGGGCGAGTGCGGAAGGGCGGCTCGCCTGTACGGCACTAATAGAGTAACGTCTTCAGCCAAGCCCATCTTGTTATGAAGCGTTACCTATTCCCTTGTTGGGCTCGGCGGTGGGCGGTGCACCACAGTTTCCGAACACCATTCCCCTCTTATGGGTTCCAAGCTGAAACAACCTGATCGGCCTCCGAAAAGAGGCCGGACCGAAGCACTTTCAACATTTCTAAAACAGGACAACTCAGAAGACCACTTTACAAGATTTTTCGTCTTACACTCCGACGACACTTCTAAGCCGCTGTCAAAACTATCTCCATTCCTTGTCGCCAAAACTCTCCAAAACACGCTCGGGGCAAAATATGAAGCAAAGAAGCTTTTTTCCGGTGACCTTCTTGTTGAGATTCATGAAAGATATCAGGCAACTGCTTTGCTTAATCTGAAAATGATCCATGACCTCAAAGTCACTGCATCTGCACACCGTACGTTGAACACCATTCGCGGTGTGATATCAGAGGATGATATATTAACCAGTTCTGAAGAGGAAATCGTGGAGGGTGTAAGCACTCAAGGTGTCGTGGCCGCAAAACGAATTAAAATTCGTAAGGATGGTGAGGAACGACCCACCAAACACGTGATACTAACATTCGAGAAAAACTCGCTGCCCCCTACTCTAAAGGCGGGTTACATCAACTGCAAAGTGCGGCCATATGTCCCGAACCCGCTGCGCTGCTTTCGCTGCCAGCGGTACGGTCATGGTTCACGAGCGTGCCGTGGTCGTGAGACCTGTGCCAGGTGCAGCGGAACTGACCATACCGCTGATGACTGCAACCTTGACTATAAATGTGCAAACTGTAACGCCGACCATCCTGCCTACTCTCGATCATGTAACTACTTTAAAAAGGAAAAAGAAATACTTGCTCTCAAGGTGAAAGAAAACATTTCCTACCAGGATGCAAAGCGCCGCCTCTCTGCTTTCCAGAGAGGCTCTTTTGCCGAGGCGGTGTCCAGCAGAGGACCTGCACCGTCTAAGGTATCGGTGGCGACCCAGGTGTCTTTTTTAGACCACGGGAAGCCGCTGCAGTCCTCTACGCCCAGGCTGAAGCTTGCGCTTCCTGGGCATTCTATCTCAGCTGCGAAGGCAGCAGATCCAACTAGTCGCACCAAGGACATAGGTGCCGCAGCAACAACGGAGGTCACGCCTTCGTCCCTGCCTCCTGGTCCCTCCCCTCAGGCAACGGAGCGAGTGTCTCGCTCCTCCTCCCCGGGGAGAACTTCTCCGTCTAGGAGGCAGCACGTGCCACGTGCAACCGACGATACCGGCGGGACTGCGAGCCGACCTAGCACGTCGACCGCTGCCCCATCAGGTCAATGCAGGGGCCGTGGGTTGCCCTTACGATCCGTAGACAACTCCAAGGCCTCCGGTAAGCCTGCCAAGAAGTCCCTAGAAGCAGAAAAAACTGTAGAGGCAGGCGACCTTTCTGCCCCAGAGCCAGAACCAGAGGATATGGAGTGGCAGACCCAGAAACCAAAATATAAAGGGAAAACACCAGTTTTCCCTCCTAAATGAAACATCACATACATCACCCCTTTTTTCTATCACTCCTCTGATAGTTAAATTTCTATAAAGAATGACGGCGATCATCCAATGGAATTGCCGAGGTCTACTGAGGAACTTCGATGATATTGAGTTCCTCCTGGAGCAACACCGCCCACAGGCTTTATGTTTACAAGAAACACATCTCAGTTCAAAGCATACTAACTTTCTTAGACGCTACCATATTTTTAGAAAAGACCGAGAGGATGCGTGTATTTCTGCAGGAGGAGTTGCAGTGGTTGTCCCAAAGCACCTTCCCATTTCCGAAATCGCTCTTAATACTGCGCTAGAGGCAGTAGCGGTGCGTCTCCTCCTTCACAAAGTAGTGACTGTTTGTTCCTTATACATTCCTCCTTCTTTTACTTTTTCGACAAACGATTTTAATGATCTTTTACTCCAACTCCCAGAGCCCTTTCTTTTACTTGGAGATTTTAATGCCCACAACTCTCTATGGGGTAGCGACCACGTTGACGCCCGTGGTCGAATGATTGAGTCAATTTTAATGTCGCATGCACTTTGCCTTTTTAACACTGGAGAACCGACCTATTTTAGCCCATCATCATTATCGTCCTCATGTATTGATCTTTCCATCGGTAGTGCATCCAGTTTTACTTCTTTTACGTGGGCAGCAGGCACTAACCCATATGGAAGCGATCACTTTCCTATTTTCTTAAAGAACACCGTTCCTCCAAAATGCATGCCAACGCGAACTGTCCGTTGGAAGTTTGAGAAAGCGAATTGGTCTCTTTTCACTGAAGCGACACAACTTGCATGCACGTCACTTGATGAACTTTCTGTCGACCAAGTTACAGAGTTGCTGAGTAATTTTATTCTTCAAGCTGCAGAGTTTGCTATTCCTAGGACTTCTACGCATCTCCCGCGGCGGCCCAAGCCGTGGTGGAATGAAGAGTGTACTGAGTCACGGAAAAAACAAAACAGAGCCTGGGGTATCTTTCGACGTTACCCCACGCAAAGCAACCTCCGCTGCTTTAAGCAAATGAAAGCTCGGGCAAGGTACATCCGACAACAATCAAAGCGTAAAAACTTCCAGGAGTATGCCTCTTCCATTAATAGTAGTGCAACAGCCAAAGAAGTCTGGGACAAAGTTCATCGCATGGAAGGGAGATATCATGCCTTCTCAGTCCCACTCCTCTCCTACAATGGCATCTGTCCGGAAAGTCTAAAGGAGCAAGCGGATCTTCTCGGTGAGCATTTTGCTCTTGTATCGAGCTCCGAACATTATTCATCTACATTTCTCGCATACAAAGCACGTACAGAATCACATGCTGCGAAGACTGCAGGTGCCGCCCATGAAGACTACAATCTACCTCTTACGATGCGTGAACTCGGAATGGTCCTTCACTTAACTAAGCCTTCGGCTGCAGGACCTGATGGCATACACTACCAGATGTTAACACACCTTCATCCTTCTACATTATTGCTTATTCTGTACCTTTTTAATCGCATATGGCACGAGGGCAAATTTCCCTCGGCATGGAAAGTAGCCACGGTTGTTCCTATTTTAAAACCTGGTAAGGATCCTTCCTCTGCATCAAGCTATCGCCCTATCGCCCATACTAGTTGTTTGAGCAAGACTTTTGAGCGTATTGTGAACAAAAGACTTATGCACTATTTAGAAAAAAAGAACATATTGGATAGGAATCAATGTGGGTTTCGTTCCTATCGTTCTACAGTTGACCATTTGGTTCGTCTTGAGACCGTAATTCGTGAAGCTTACGTGAACAGACAGTTGTGCGTGTCAGTGTTTTTTGATATGGAGAAGGCGTATGACACAGCATGGCGCCATGGAATCCTCCGTGATTTGCATGAAGTTGGGATACGAGGTAGGATGCTTGCTACCATCAATAGCTACCTTTCTAATCGAACCTTTTTGGTGAAGCTAGGAGCATCTTTCTCTAAAGAATTCGTCCAGGAGACTGGGGTCCCTCAAGGGGGAGTCCTCAGCGTCACTCTCTTTTTGGTAAAGATGAACTCAATAGCCCGTTCCCTACCTTCCTCTGTGCAATACTCACTCTATGTTGATGACCTTCAAATCTCTGTTTCATCGTGCAATCTTTCTATTTGTGAACGGAGGCTTCAAGTTGCCATCAACAATCTCCTAAAGTGGGCGGATGAACACGGCTTTAGTTTCTCTCCGGAAAAGACGGTTACTGTCTGTTACTCCCGTATACGGGGAGTCCCTGCGGTTCCTTCTCTATATATGCGACAGACCCCTATCCCGGTGAAAGTAGATCACAAGTTTCTGGGCCTCACTTTCGACCGTAAGCTTTCGTTTGTGCCTCATATAAAAAGTCTGAAGTTAAAATGCCAGAAATCACTGAACCTTCTTAAAGTCTTGTCCCACAAAACATGGGGCTCTGACCGTCTATGTCTTTTGCGAATCTATCGCTCGGTAATCCGCTCACGCCTGGACTATGGCAGCTTTGTGTACGGATCTGCTAGGCCATCAGCTCTTAAGGCACTTGATCCCATCCATCATCAGGGACTTCGCTTGGCAATAGGTGCCTTCAGAACGTCGCCTGTGCTCAGTCTCTACGCTGAGGGAAATGAGATGTCCCTTGACAGACGCCGATTCTTCTTAGGATTTATGTATTCATTAAGAATACGATCAGTCGCTCAGCATCCAGCCCGGGAGGCAGTGGAGGGCACGAAATATCAAAGGACATTCGAAAACAAGCCTAGCATTATCCCTCCATTCGCGATGAGAAATAGGAATGTGGCAGAGTCAGTTGGGATAGACAGTAAGCTTTCAGTTGCCGCAGTTCCAAAAACGGTGGCACCATGGGATTTCAGCTGCATACGTTGCGATTTGTCACTAACAAAGTTTAATAAAAAGGATACCCCATCCGAGGTCATGCGACAAGAATTTTACGAACTCCAGAAGCAGCATGATTCTCATTCACAGTATTACACAGACGGCACAAAAACGGAATCATTTGTTGGCTGTGCCATGATCGGCCCATCAGTAAGAAGTGCTCGTAGGCTAAATTCGTTCGCGACAGTTTTCACTGCTGAACTGTGCGGCCTTCTGCTTGCAATAGATCACATCATCCAAACACGTAACTCCCGGTCAGTTGTATATACAGATTCGTTGAGTGCGTTACGGGCTCTGATTTCACTTGAAACCCCAAAGAATGCACTCATTGTTTTATTACAAAGCAAAATAGTAGCAGCTACCAGGAAGGGATGTGATGTTCTATTCTGCTGGGTGCCGAGCCATGTCGGAATCCCAGGGAATGAAGAGGTAGATTGTGCTGCGGGCACTTGTGGCACTCGTACTGTGGACATTAGTGGTATCCCATTTAGAGATTACTGTGCCCTAGTCAAATGTCATCTTAAAGCTCAATGGCAAACAGAATGGAGCCTACAGGCGTCCAACAAGCTGCACATGGTTAAGCCTTTTCTTGGTGAATGGGAGAGTGCTAGGCACAGAGACTGGTTCTATGAGGTAGTCCTCTGTCGCCTACGCATTGGGCACACGCGGCTGACGCATGGACACCTTTTGCGTGGGGAGGACCCTACGGAATGTGAGCATTGCCAACAACCTTTAAGTGTTTTGCATATCCTTCTCGAATGCCCTGCGCATGATGATAAACGCCGCCATTACTTCTCCCAGCTCTACAAAGAGCATGTTCCTCTACACCTATGTGTGCCGCTTGGAAATGAGCCACTACTCCCACCCACCCAGGTTTTTAAGTTTTTAAAAAGTATTGATATTTTACACAAATTGTAGCATTATATATAATATAAGGTCCTAGTCCTATTTTATACATTTTTGAAATTACCAGCTACTAAAGCTCTTTTTTCTTCAAAACCCTCTTCTGCAATAGTATCATTTCTTGGCGCATCATAGCCTTAGTTGCTTTTGCGCCACAAAACCCCAATCTACTACTACTACTACTCCGCCCCCCATCCCACGCAGACCCGTCACCACCAGATGCTGCGGAGATCGCGATAAACATTGATGACGACGAGCAACTCTGAGAACAGTTCCTAACGCCGCAGGCTGCGGGGCGGGAGGGGGGGAAGTGTGTGGCAAGCGACATGCGGAGTGTGCAGTAGCGCGGCAGTGGCCGATACAAACCGTGGGCACGGGGCGCGAGCTCGAGCGTCTTGTGCGTGGCTCATGAGGGGCTCGCCAGTGGCGGACTCGAAGGGACCGGAACGAAGTAAAGGTGTGTTTTTGCTATGTCCTGACTTGCGTGTCTTTCTTGCGGGCGAGCAGTGGCACCGGACCCTACAACCGCTAACCGAAGAAATTCTCTTTCATGTGATTACATCGCGTGCCGATGAAACGATCTGCCCATGACACGTCGCTCGATGAACTGATTTGATTACCAATGAGTGACGACTGCCATTCGAATTTCGGGCAAATAATTCTGCCGGCTGCCGGGAGACTCGATCCTACCCAAGAATTACCCCGGTTCTTGTTTGTTTTCCAACATTCTGAATTGTATACCAGCTTATTAGTACGTCTTCGGATATTACAGAAAAAAACGATGGCAGGCGCAAAAACTCTGACAGCCCGGCTCACAGTCATATGGGAGACTGACAGGTGCTCGTCAGTGGCCACCATGCCTTGAAAGCTACCGGTTCCGAAGAACCGGAGCGCGCAGACAACTTGTGGTTCCACGGTCATGGTAGACGTGATTGTCCGCCGCCTCGACGACCGGGCGCCGAACGAAGCTCGTCGCAGAGTCAACGCACAACGGCTTTCGATAGCCGGTACTGTCGCCGAAAGTCGGCGTCGGGGAGTTGAAAGGCGTCCCCGGTGGTCATAGTAGCGACGCCGACGGTGGCGGAAGATAAGCTCGGCCGCAGCGGACGGCACCGCCATGTTACAAAGTTTAACTTTGCATCGATCCGAAGCGAAGATCTCGACCTCAAACCACGGCTCTTGCAAAGTTCGGAAACGTCACTTTGACGTCAGCGACAACTTCGACAAACGAGGTTTCTTTTTAACACGAACTTTGGAGGGATTTGGAGCGTCAGCCGGTCGCCTAGGGACAATCTGGAAAGCATTAATTTTAGCTTGGCGTAGGGATGTAAGGACAAACGGGCGCTACGTCATCGGCGAACCCGTTCAATCAGCGGGCACATCGCGCCACCCACGCGCTGCGCGCGCGCCTCGATGAACTTCGCTACGTTTTGCCTCTCTCAAAGAAATGAGCGTTAGAATGATTGACACCTTGCTCGGCGCGATGTCAGCGTCGCGACAGTCCAATTAGCGCGTTCCGCTAACTTTTGGCACAAAGTTGTGCTTGACGAGTTTAGCGACCCAGGCTAACAGTCTTACTGCACTGGCTAAATTGCTTATCTACAGTGGGTAACAATGTCGCCGTGTCCAGGAGGACTAACCTGTTGCTGTATAAACTAACGACAAATTTGACTTGTTGACATTGTTTGACTGGGTTAGTGCAATTTCTCTTGTGCTGCACGATAAAAAAATGTTCCTCTGGGGGTTAAATTTTCGGTGAAGTAAGAAGCAAAAAAGAAAAAAAGAGAATATTTCCCTCAAGTTTGGTTCGTAGAAGAAGAGGAGGAAAAAGAAAATAAGTTGTTAGTCCCACGGTGTGTATGGTCTTTTCTTTAAGTGTATGTTTATTCTAATTCAACTCGCCTTACCTGAAGCATCGTACCGGCGTGCAGTCGTGCATCACTACTGCGTGGTGCACGTTAAAGACCCCAGGCTAGCGGTTGTACTGCACTGGCTAAATTGCTCATCTACAGCGCGTGACTCGTCGCAACTTTAATGAATGACCAACTACCCGCTGTATAAATATCCCAAGAACCCCCCCCCCCCCCCCCACTGAATTAGTTGCTTTAAAATAAAGTATATATCTCTCTTTCCCTACCTGGAGTATGAGCCAACTAGCTCAACTTCGGCCTGTTACCTTTGCCTGGTTGGCTTCTCGCTCAGCCAAATCGCTTGTTAAGGAAGAGATCCCGGGCACGTCCGTTTCGATGGTGTCGGTTTATGGTTTCTCCCTCGTGCCGTTCATAATCTCGTGGTTCTGCGCTCCTCTACATCCTTTTCCTCTCGTTACCTGCTACCAGGTGCCATAATCTACAACAACTTCCCGCGCCGGCCTGGAGATGAGACCATGCATTCCCATACCGCGAGATGAGGAAGTTTAAGACGGTACAGAGCAGCGTAGAAAACACGAACTCATGAAAGGTTAATGGGGATACAAAAATACAAAAAAAAAGACAAGTTGAATAAACACCCTGCCGAATCCCCACACAGTTTGAGTGAAGTCATGGTAACGCAATGCATGTAGCAAACAAGGGGTTTGATGTTCGTTCTGTGCCAATTCTTAGTTTGATATGTTGCCTTCAAGGAGAAGACCTTGCATAGGGCGCCAAATTTCTTGTCCGCTTGCAAGGCGAACAGCGCACACTCTTGGTTTGCCGTTTCTTCCAGGAAATGTTGCTGTTATTCTTCCAAGTTCCCATAGGAGCGGTGGCGTGTCGTTATTGACGATAACAATGTCTCCCGGTTGAATACGCGGAGACGTCGTTGTCTGACTCGTATGTGCGGAGTGGAGAACTCATGGGTAATCGTTTCTCCAGCATTGCCTTGTTTGTTTCCAGCTGCTGAGAGCCGGTCCACGTACGACTGGTAGTGAGAGGACATCTGCCGCTTTTCTGCCGCAGTCTGCTCCATCGCATCTTTGAAGTTGTTGACTTTCTTCTTCATACCCAACTTCTCTTAGTGGAGCTCCTCCAACTGGCGGTGAAAATCCTCAGAGGCCTGGGCATCTTCGAGCTGCTGAGCATTAAGCTGCGCGAAGAACAGCTCCTTCTTGACGTCGCCAAGCTCCTGTTGCAGGGCTTCATTGTCCTTCGTCTTCTTGCCAAGCTTGTTGCTGAACTCAGAAAGTTCTTGCTTCAGTTCTTCGATTGATTTGCTTGATTTGTACTTTTCCGTCTTGAGCCTTTCGATTTCCCTGAAGTACTCTTGGAAACTCTTCTCCTGAACCTGGCTCTGGTTGCTGACCGAGTTCAGCTTTCGCTCGAAGTCTGTGTTTCTCTCTCTAGCCGCCTTCAGTCTTCCTTGCAGCTCTTCCGTCTCCAGGGCCTTCTGCTTGGCGGTTTGCTGGCTCTGAGAGAGCGCCGACTGAAGCTCCGCCTTCTCGGCCACCAGGATACCCATGGTATGGATGTGCACCTGGAGCTGGTCGTTGATGGCTTGAGAGTAGGTTCCTTGGACCATCCAGCCAAATATGGTTTCTACGGCGGTGAGGTCTTCATTCATGCGCTCGATCCGTCCCGTGACGACTTGCCAGTAGAAGCCTGAGCCTATGAGAACGCCGACGTCGTTGTCCACTCTGCCTTGAGCCCCAGCAGGGATGATATCGGCGGCTTGAAGTCCGCAGGAATGAAGTTGCCTCAGTAGATTGTCATCTAGCTGCTGGTGTAATACTGTACACAGGTCTGGGACCTCCAGTGCTGCAAGTGATATCTTCTGGTTGCTTTGATTGCTATGGAGGGTGACAACCACTCGTCGACAGGACCGTTTGGTGGCTGTGTTTCCAAATGTGTATATAGTAAGCTCCTCGTGGCCAACGACTTCACAGACCAGTTTTTCAAAAATGTCCTGCCGGATAAACGTGCGCTGACTCCCACTGTCCAGTAACAGCCTAAGTAGGAGGTGTCTCGCTGTCCCTAGGGCCCACGTTCTAGCAGTTTGCAGCAATACAGCAGAAGAGTGGAAATTGGTGGTTGGGGCGCTCACGACTGTTGCGCTACCATCATGAAGTCCTCCTGGGTCTGGGTTTTCTGACGCGGCGGATGTAAAACGTGATAGATCGCAGAGTATAGTCACGTGGTGACCTCTACAAGTTGCGCATGTAAAGTTCCTGCACGAACGGCAAACACGAGCGATGTGCTTTCGCTTGCCGCATTTGTAGCAGCAGCGTGCTCGCGCAAGCTTGGTTCTTTTTTCTTGTGTTGAAAGTCTAGCCTGGCAGTTTTGCAACGTGTGCTGTGTGGTACCACATAAAGGGCACGTCGCCGCTCTGTAGCCAATAGCCTCAGTCGAGAGGGCGAGTGCGGAAGGGCGGCTCGCCTGTACGGCACTAATAGAGTAACGTCTTCAGCCAAGCCCATCTTGTTATGAAGCGTTACCTATTCCCTTGTTGGGCTCGGCGGTGGGCGGTGCACCACAGTTTCCGAACACCATTCCCCTCTTATGGGTTCCAAGCTGAAACAACCTGATCGGCCTCCGAAAAGAGGCCGGACCGAAGCACTTTCAACATTTCTAAAACAGGACAACTCAGAAGACCACTTTACAAGATTTTTCGTCTTACACTCCGACGACACTTCTAAGCCGCTGTCAAAACTATCTCCATTCCTTGTCGCCAAAACTCTCCAAAACACGCTCGGGGCAAAATATGAAGCAAAGAAGCTTTTTTCCGGTGACCTTCTTGTTGAGATTCATGAAAGATATCAGGCAACTGCTTTGCTTAATCTGAAAATGATCCATGACCTCAAAGTCACTGCATCTGCACACCGTACGTTGAACACCATTCGCGGTGTGATATCAGAGGATGATATATTAACAAGTTCTGAAGAGGAAATCGTGGAGGGTCTAAGCACTCAAGGTGTCGTGGCCGCAAAACGAATTAAAATTCGTAAGGATGATGAGGAACGACCCACCAAACACGTGATACTAACACTCGAGAAAAACTCGCTGCCCCCTACTCTAAAGGCGGGTTACATCAACTGCAAAGTGCGGCCATATGTCCCGAACCCGCTGCGCTGCTTTCGCTGCCAGCGGTACGGTCATGGTTCACGAGCGTGCCGTGGTCGTGAGACCTGTGCCAGGTGCAGCGGAACTGACCATACCGCTGATGACTGCAACCTTGACTATAAATGTGCAAACTGTAACGCCGACCATCCTGCCTACTCTCGATCATGTAACTACTTTAAAAAGGAAAAAGAAATACTTGCTCTCAAGGTGAAAGAAAACATTTCCTACCAGGATGCAAAGCGCCGCCTCTCTGCTTTCCAGAGAGGCTCTTTTGCCGAGGCGGTGTCCAGCAGAGGACCTGCACCGTCTAAGGTATCGGTGGCGACCCAGGTGTCTTTTTTAGACCACGGGAAGCCGCTGCAGTCCTCTACGCCCAGGCTGAAGCTTGCGCTTCCTGGGCATTCTATCTCAGCTGCGAAGGCAGCAGATCCAACTAGTCGCACCAAGGACATAGGTGCCGCAGCAACAACGGAGGTCACGCCTTCGTCCCTGCCTCCTGGTCCCTCCCCTCAGGCAACGGAGCGAGTGTCTCGCTCCTCCTCCCCGGGGAGAACTTCTCCGTCTAGGAGGCAGCACGTGCCACGTGCAACCGACGATACCGGCGGGACTGCGAGCCGACCTAGCACGTCGACCGCTGCCCCATCAGGTCAATGCAGGGGCCGTGGGTTGCCCTTACGATCCGTAGACAACTCCAAGGCCTCCGGTAAGCCTGCCAAGAAGTCCCTAGAAGCAGAAAAAACTGTAGAGGCAGGCGACCTTTCTGCCCCAGAGCCAGAACCAGAGGATATGGAGTGGCAGACCCAGAAACCAAAATATAAAGGGAAAACACCAGTTTTCCCTCCTAAATGAAACATCACATACATCACCCCTTTTTTCTATCACTCCTCTGATAGTTAAATTTCTATAAAGAATGACGGCGATCATCCAATGGAATTGCCGAGGTCTACTGAGGAACTTCGATGATATTGAGTTCCTCCTTAAGCAACACCGCCCACAGGCTTTATGTTTACAAGAAACACATCTCAGTTCAAAGCATACTAACTTTCTTAGACGCTACCATATTTTTAGAAAAGACCGAGAGGATGCGTGTATTTCTGCAGGAGGAGTTGCAGTGGTTGTCCCAAAGCACCTTCCCATTTCCGAAATCGCTCTTAATACTGCGCTAGAGGCAGTAGCGGTGCGTCTCCTCCTTCACAAAGTAGTGACTGTTTGTTCCTTATACATTCCTCCTTCTTTTACTTTTTCGACAAACGATTTTAATGATATTTTACTCCAACTCCCAGAGCCCTTTCTTTTACTTGGAGATTTTAATGCCCACAACTCTCTATGGGGTAGCGACCACGTTGACGCCCGTGGTCGAATGATTGAGTCAATTTTAATGTCGCATGCACTTTGCCTTTTAACACTGGAGAACCGACCTATTTTAGCCCATCATCATTATCGTCCTCATGTATTGATCTTTCCATCGGTAGTGCATCCAGTTTTACTTCTTTTACGTGGGCAGCAGGCACTAACCCATATGGAAGCGATCACTTTCCTATTTTCTTAAAGAACACCGTTCCTCCAAAATGCATGCCAACGCGAACTGTCCGTTGGAAGTTTGAGAAAGCGAATTGGTCTCTTTTCACTGAAGCGACACAACTTGCATGCACGTCACTTGATGAACTTTCTGTCGACCAAGTTACAGAGTTGCTGAGTAATTTTATTCTTCAAGCTGCAGAGT